>NW_026652285.1:62789260-63389260 GCF_009828535.3 Hylobates moloch | reverse complement strand
AAGTGTAACCAGTGTTGGGATCTTGGCCAAATGAGTCTAACAAGGTTTCAAGATGGCAGTGATGTTGAGTGTCTTTCATTGGTGAGTATACTGATGAATGGAGGAATCCAAGTAGAGAAAGGAGTGAAATGAAGGCGGGAAAGGTGAATAGATTGTGAGTAGACAGTGTGGTTAACCAACTGGGAATATTAATGTGGTTGAAGAATTATTGCGTGGAGGTGCAGTTATTGAGCATGTGACCAGGGAGTACAGGTAGTGGTGGTTTGCGAGTTCTGAGTTGTTGCAGCCACGATGGACCATAGGGAAGAGACTGAAGTACAGGTTTGTTTTGTTGCAAGTAAGATAGGAAATAGAGAGGGCATGATATCAAATGCACCCTCCACATGGAAGCTAAATATCCAAGTTTGTTGGGGTTGAGAGGATTCCTGTGAGCCTGGTAGGAGCAGAGAAGAGTGTTCATATGAAATTCTGTTGACACCTATGACCAGGAGGAGGGGACAATGTTATTTCCAGTGAAACGGGCTTCCAATACGCAGGCAGATTTGTTGTTTAGTTGTCATTGTTGTTTTGTTTTCAGGAAGAAGAAGAGATTTTGGAGTAGCAATGGAATAATGACTGGAAACTGCAAGAGGTAAACTGAAGGGAGCTAACAAGAAACAGGACATGGCGGGCGTGGTGGCTCACACCTGTAATCCCAGCACTTTGGGAGGCCGAGGTGGGCGGATTGCATTAGCTCAGGAGTTCGAGACCAGCCTACCCAATATGGTGAAACCCTGTCTCTACTGAAAATACAAAAGATTAGCCAGGCGTGATGGTGGGTGCCTGTAATCCCAGCTACTCGAGAGGCTGAGGCAGGAGAATCGCTTGAGCCCAGGAGGCGGAGGTTGCAGTGAGCTGAGATTGCGCCACTGCACTCCAGCCTGGGTGACAAGAGCAAAACTTCATCTCAAAAAAAAAAAAAAAAAAAAAAAGCAGGACAGCAGATCTTAGCCAAAAGAAGGAGAGGGCCACTTTCTGAAAAGGCGTTGAAGACGCAGGGTCATTTCTTAAACATAGACTGCAAATTCCAATGTGGACAGCAGAAAGAGAGGTGAGTGAAGGGAGGAGGCCTGGGTGGGGTGAGGTGCTGGCTCGGTGGGTAGGCAGAGCCCAGATTATGCTGGAGGGGGTCAGGCCTGGAAAACTGGTGGTTACTCATGCAGCTGAGTATTGTTCCCGAGGTTCTCTTCCCAGTGGGTGGGTAAATGTTCCAGCATATTTCTGCAGCATTATCTTTAAGCCACCTTATCTGAAGTACCATCATGTTCTCTTGGGAAGCTTTCCCTTCCTGCTAGAAGAAGTTCTACTCTTCAGCCTTATAAGCAGGAGATTTCAGGGTTGCTAGCTTGAGAATGAGGCTGATCTCTGGGTGAGAGAGTTTTGGGGGTGGTGATGGGGGAGGGGAGATGGGTTCTGCTCTCAGTTTCCCTATAAGCAGCAGCTTCTGACCATTGACTTCCTCGTTAATTACCTAAGAAGCAAGCAGTTTTTCTAAGTGGGCATTACTTTTTCCCAGGGAAAACACAGCTTAGTTGTATATGTGGAAAACATTCTTGTTCATGTGACTTCAAACTTGCTTCTTGTGAAAAAAAATAACTCTGACATTATAGTTATTATTATTATTGGAGACAGGGTCCCACTCTGTTTCCCAGGCTGGAGTGTAGTGTTGCAATCATAGCTCACTGCAGCCTTGACCTCCCTGACTCAAGTGATCCTCCCACCTTGGCCTCCTAAGTAGCTGGGGCTACAGACACGGACCACCACATTCAGTTAACTTTCTTAAAATTTTTGTAGAGATGAGGTCTCATTATGTTGCCCAGGCTGGTCTCCAACTCCTGGGCTCAAGCAAACTCTGACATTATTATGTCATGAAATGTTTTATTTTTCTTCAGCTTAATTCAAATTACGAGAAAAAAGTATGCACTCTTACCCACTCTTTTTGACCCATCTTGGATGAGTGATACCAACCTGAACTAAATTCTTATTCTTAAATTGCACCTGTGGTAGGTAGCTTCTGAAATGACCCTCAATGGTCCTCACCTCCTGGTATTCACATACTGTATAATCCTGTATAATATGAGTTGACCTTGGTGACTTGATTGTGATGGACAGTAGTGACGGGATGTCGCTTTGAGATTAGAGTATAAAAGACTGGCTCCGTCTGTGGTTCTTTCTGTGGAAGCCAGCTGCCATGTCATGTGGCTATCCTGGGAGAGGCCCATGTGGCTCATGACTGAGGCTGGCCTACTGGGTGCAAGTCAGCCAGGAGATGGCTCTTTATGACAGCTGCACCACACCGTCAGGAGAAACCCGGAGGCAGAGGCGTCCAGCTGGGCCATGGCCAGATTCCTGACTTATGGAAGCAGACAGATAATGAATAACCATTCAATATTACTTTGCTGAGTGCTAGGTAATTTGCTTTGTCCCAACAGAGAATTAATATACCATATCTGATACAAAGGGATTCGGTGTAGTAGGGAAGGGGAGAAGGAGGAGGGAGGGGAGTGGCACATACCATAACAATACTAAGAAAGTTAAATGATAAGTGAAATGCTGGTCAAAGCTTAACTTTTAGTATATAATCAGAGGGCCTCATGACTGGAAGTTTCCCCATGGTCGTAACACTAAAGGATTATTTATGCAGAGTAAAACGATGCTCCAAGAAGTCTCCATGGAACACAGAGGTTTACTTTGACCCTAATTCAGACCTTTGCTGTTTCCTGCCATTGTAAAGAACTGTTTTTTTCCAAAAAATATTTGGAGCACCTATATTGTGCACATACTGTGCTAAGTTCTAGTTACCAAAAAAAAAAAAAAAAATTTGATATGGACACTTTCTATGGAGAACTAAAGATCTAGTTTGAAAGATGGAAATTAATTAAACAAACCCCAAATTAAATGTAAAATTACAACTATATGCTGTGTTAGAAAGGAGAGAGCCATGGCATTCCTAAGAGCTTGAAATGAGGGGAGTTGGGGGAATGGAGCATGTGCAAAGGCCCTGAGATAGCTGTATGGCATGGAAGGAAATGATGGCATGCAACAATGACACAGAGAAGAAAATAATTAATTAAATAGAAGGGGCCTGAGAATTGGAGGGGGCATGCAATTTGAGGTCTTGTGGCTTACAGTATGGGATATAGGTTTATCTGAGTTTTTTTATTCCATTGCAGATTAAACAGCCTTTGGAAAAGTATAACAGTAAGATAAATCTGACACAGCTGACTCCATCTTGCCTCTAGCCTCACAGGCTGGCTGTCTTTGCTCATTTCTGGGCATGGACCAAGCTCACTTTGGGAAAAGTTTAGTTTATGGTTTAAATGATAATAGCTCTTCCCCAAACCTAAACTGCTCTTGTAAACCTAATGAAAGACCATCAAGGAAGGAGGATGAAAGGGGCATGAGCTCTAAATAATTACCAGCCATTTTTCCAGAGGTAATAACATTTGCAACTTCCTCAATCACTCTTGCAGATAACATTACTATTATAGAACCTAAGATTGGCCTTTTGAGATGTCTTTTCAGGTTTTTGCATTTCTGACAACCAGATGACCCCACCTGTACCCACCAACCAGTCCTGTCATCCCCATCCAGGAACTGACTTAGCACAAGAAGACAGCTTCAATTCCCTATAATTTCATCTCTGATCCAACAATTCAGCATGCCTCCTACCTTAGCCCCCTGCCCTCCAAACTATCTTTGAAGAACCCCTAACCTCCGAACCTTCAGAAAGACTGATCTGAGTAATAATTCTGTCTCCTATGTGGCATGGCAGTCCTCGCATCAATTAAACTCTTTCTTTACTGCAATGTCATGGTCTTGGTGAGTTGATTTTTTTGTTTGTGCAGTGGACAGAAAGAACCTATTGGGTGGATGGTTACACAGAGGTGGGAGCAGGGAGTGACTTGGCCAGATTTGCATTTCAGAAATACCTCTGACAGCAATATGGAGAATGCATTTGAGAGGGGATAATCAATGCCTGTGGGCGAGTTGCATCATAAAGCACTCAACTCTCTGGTAGCATAAAGCAGCAACAGTTTTCTTATGTCCGTGCGTTCTCTGGGTCAGGAATTCAGATAAGGCAGAGTGGGCATGGTTCATTCTATCTGTCCCCCGTAGGTGGTTGGAGATGGAGATAAGGGTGGTTTGGGTATAAGACTACAAAAATAAAATAGTTGGAATAGGTAATGGATTTGCTGTGAAGGGGCATGGAGGGAGGTTGAGAGATTACTGGTTTGCATGGCTGGATGATTGGTGGTAACATTCATTAGGATGTAGAACACTAGAGAACAGGGTTTTAGTAGGAATGGAGGATGGTTATCAAGAGTTTGGTTTTGGGTAAATTTTAGCTATCCAAGTTGGCAGAGAATGATAGCTAAATGGCTGACCCCCTGGGTTTTGAGCTTGTAGATTGTCTGAATTTAAATATAGCATTGTGGTTCATTTACGTTAAGATGAAAACTGCAGTTATGAGTGTGAATATGATTGACCAAGAAAGTAGAGTAGGATGAGAAGCCAAGAGATTCATGGGCCTATTACTGGGAAAATCCAGTATTTAGTAGATGGGTAAATAATAAGCCTGGGAAGGTATGTCCAGAGTGTCAGGAGGAAAACCAGGGTAGCATAAATCACAGATGCCAAAATCAGAGAGGCTTACTCAAAGGAGGATGTGGTCAACTATGCTGCCATTTTATAAAAGCTCAGAGAAGATGACCTTTGAAACAAGGAAAGTTAGGCTTACCAGTGTTGTTTCATCGGCCTGGTGGAGGCAAGTGAGATTGCAGATGGTGGAGGAGTGCATGTGAGGGGAGGAGCTGGAGGCACTGAGTATGAACACTCAGGAGAAATTCGGTGCAGAGGGAAAGAGTGTAGGCTGGCAGAAAAGGAGAATCGAGAGATTTTATTCTAGATGTTTGTTGTCTAAAAATTCAACAAGAATTTTTATTTAAAAGCCATTTAAAAATTTTGGGAAAATATATTGCAAATATTAGAGAGAAACAAGACAATGATAAAATGATAGTTGAGAAGGGAGGGAGAGAAGAAGGAGGAGAGGAAGGAGAAGGAGGAGAGGAAGGAGAAGGAGGAGAGGAAGGAGAAGGAGGAGAGGAAGGAGAAGGAGGAGAGGAAGGAGAAAGAGAGAGAAAGATGGGCCTTATCTAGAAAGGAGCAGCTGCTGCAAAATTAAAGAGGGAGGGAGGACTGGATGGGGTTGAGGGCAGTGTGAGTGACAGCAGGCTCTGGAGGCCTTGCCTTGAACACTCTCTTGGGCACTGAAGGCAGTGATACCCACTCATTACTGATAGTACAGCCACCTGCCCCCACTGAAAATGTCAGGTCCTTTAGGTGTGGCCTCAGTGTCCCATTGTCATGATCCCTCACCTCTGGCAGTTGACTAGTCATGTGCTGCTGTGGCCAAATATTTGGAAATATTTGTTAGGCAGAGAATGATTCACCTGGCAAATCCAGTCCGAGCAAGAATAAACTTTGATTAATAATGCTTTAATTAGATGCAGCAAACTCTGAAAGGAGCAGCAAAGATGGTTAGAAAAGCAGATGCTGGGTCCATGTGCTAAACAGGGAAACTGTTTTGATCTTCATCTGAAAGTAATGCATCTGAAATATCATTTTGCAAGCAGTATGGAGGGTTGATCAGCTGGCCATGGCATCCTAAACCTGAGACAATATATAATATGAAAGGAATATATGATGTAAATGGGAAAGCTGTGAGGCCTTGAAATTAAGAGATGAGAATCATCGTTGAGCAAGTATTATTTGTAAAGAAGTAGAATATATACATATATATATAAAATCATGTGGAGGGTGAGTAAAAGGAGAGAGTTTGAATGAGCTAATTGATCTGGCGAACACACAGGTGCGTAGCCTTCACAGTGATGGGGAATGTAGGTAAGGCGGTAGGTTTGGAGGGGGAAGGATGAAAGGACTTAGGTTTTAGGTGTGTTGGATGTGATCTCCTTGAAGTCTTCCACGATAGACTGGGCAGTTTGTTCTGTGGATCTAGGGCTTTGTGGTAAGATCTGTGCTAGAGGTACGTCAAGGGTTATGGACAGTGGGTGTGTTCATTTCCTATTACTACTGTAAAAAAATACCACAACATTAATGGCTTAAAAACAAGACACATTTATTCTCTTGCAGCTCTGGAGGTGGAAGTCCAAAATGGGTTTCACTAGGCTAACATCAACATGTTAGCAATATTGGGTTCCTTCTGGAAGCTACAGGAAACAATCCATTTCCTTGCCTTTCCCGGCTTCTAGAGGGTGTCCATGTGCCTTGGCTGACGGTGCCCCATCACTGTGTCTACAATTCTATTGCCACGTGTCCTTCTCCAGCCACTCTGACCCTCTTACTTCTCTCCTATAAGTGCGTCTGTGATGACATTAATACTCTCCCAACCTCAAGGTTCTTATCTTGATCTGCAAAATTTTCTTCTACCATGTAAACTAACGTATTGCCAGTTACTAAAAATTAGGATGAGGACGCCTTTGGAGACCATTATTTTGCTTGGGATTCAGCACTACAAGATGTGCATTTTATGCCTGAACACTGTAACCCTGAGTGACCCTTATTTTCAATTAGCCTCCAGTTTTTCATCTGCAAGATAGAGATGACATTTATATTTGTTACACTTCTTTCGACAGGTCGAAAGGACCTAATGAAATGTTTGTGGAACCTGTGTAAAACATGCTGCACAAAGATGTAAATAAATAAACCCATGAACTCCTAGTACCCTGACCACAGTGTATGTGAGATCCATAAATAGCTGTTATCATGAATGCCACCTGTCAAGAGTTGAATCTAACATTCAGGTGAAACAGATCACATGATACAAGTTGAAGCCAGCACTTGGCATCAAATTAAGGAAAATGGATGTGATGACACAGAGCCTCTGAGGCTATGTCCCTATTTGCTGGTTATTTTCTGCCATCAACACTGAGGAGTTGGGTGCACATTTGCCTGTGAAGAGCCTCGTGTGACAACTTGCATCCTTTCCTCTTCTTCTAAGTAGAAAATGTCTCCGTGTCCAAATGCACATGTCATCTTATCCTCAATGAAAAGAAAAGAAAAGTATGCTGGAGGCCCAACCACAAGCCAAGCATGGAGACAACGTGGCAAGAGAGGATGCACTGACCATCCTGGGTGGACACGTGCAGAGATGGGTGAGGACACGTGCAGGCCTTATTATGTTTCTGGAGACACATTGAGATTCTTTCTCCCAGTCCCTTTCGACCCTCTAAAAAAGCAGAGCCATATCAGGAAGAAATTTTTTTAAAAAAAAGACCCACCACTGCTTTATTTTATTTTTATTTCAATAGTTTTGGGGGAACAGGTGGTATTTGGTTGCATGGATAAGTTCTTTACTGTGATTTCTGAGATTTTGGTGCACCCGTCATGCGAGCAGTGTGACCTGTACCCAGTGTGTAGTCTTTTATCCCTCACCCACTTCCCACCCTTTCCCCCGAGTCCCTAAAGTCCATTATATCATTCTTGTGCCTTTCTAGGAAAGACATTTTTGATGCAATTTCTTTTAGATTTTTACCAAAATCACAATCCTAACAGTTTGAATTCTGACTCATTTGGGAACTGTGATAGGCAGATAATGGCCCCTAAAGATGTCCGTATCATCATGTCTGGAAGCTGTGAATATGTGACCTTGCATGGTAAAGGACTTTGGGGATGTGATTAAGGTAGGAGCCTGGAGATGGGGAGAGGATCCTGGCTTATCCAGGTGGGCCCAATCCAATTATAAGTGTCCTTAAAAGAGGAGAACATTTCCTGGCTGTGGTCAGAAAGAGACGTGACTGTGAAAGAACAGTGAGAAGGAGATGCAACATTGCTGGCTTTGAAGACAAAGGACCAGGCCATGAGCCAAGGAATGCTGGGGCCTCTGGCTGCAGGAAATGGATTTTCCCCTAGAGCCTTGGGAAAGTACGAAGACCTGTTGAACCTTGATTTTAGCCCAGTGGGAGCCTTGTCAGACGCCTAATCTACAAAACTGTAAGATAATAAATATGTGTGGTTTTAAGCACTAAGTTCGTGGTAACGTGTTACAGCATCAATAGAGAAGATATGCTGGATGAACAGCTCTGCCCATCCCTGCTCTGGGTGGGGCCTCTGACCACCTCCCTGAAGTCCATGCCCGAGCTCTAGCAGTGAAGCCTGAGTTCAGCTTTACCTTAGCATTTCTCAGTCATATTTCTCGACACTTGGGACTCTCGGTGAGGCGTCACCTCTCATCTTAATAGCTCTCCATCCTGATTCTCTGTTTGAGTGCTTTCTTTTCATTTCATTAAAATGCTCTCCGAGAGAAATATACTTCCATGCTTTCACTCCATTACCCAGTGTTTGTCTCCTCTGCCTTGTGGACCTTCCAACTAAAGGACATGTTCAGCAGGGCAAGGCCACGGGGGAGGGGGTCCTGGTCCAATAGGAATGCAGGCCAGGTCTTGGTGGGCAGAGATCCCACCTGTGTGCAGCACTGTAGGGGAGGTGGCAGGGTAAGCGGTCTTCTGGCTAGCGCTGACATGCACAGGGTTGGTGGAGGGCCCTTCCCCGCCACCACCTGCAGGTTCACTCACTGTGAAATGGTGGAGAATGCCAGCTCACCTAGTCTAGCTCAGGTTTTCCATTCCAGGAGCCCTCCTTCCAGCTCCAGCCAGTCTCCTGTGGGCAAGAGCAGCCCCCTGACTCCCAGCCACCCTCTTCACTTACAATTCCTTAAGCAGGGCCCTCCCACAGCCCACCCCCGGACCATGCCCGGTCAGGGGACCTGGGACCCCATGCACATCCATGGTTTTCCTATGCTCTTTCCTTTCAGAGTCATGCACAACCCATCACAACCATCTGCACGCTTCCCCTTCAGATTTCACAGCCATTCCTCCTTTCCTCTTCCCATCCGGTCAGGATGGCCACACTCCCCTAGGTGGGATTTATAACCAGAATGCAGCAGAGCATGTTCAAATTCGTAACATTTAAAAAGTTTTCTCTGAAAACTATCAAAGTGATGAAAGAGTCTGCAGTTTCATCTTTGCCGCCCCCATCTCTGTCTTCTGATGTTGATCTAGGGTGTTCCTGAATCCAAAATTAGTTGGGGAGAGATAGGAGTTTCAACCGCACTAAACAAACTTAGCTAAAATCTTGAAGTGAGAAACTTGCAGCACTGAGTGCATCCGGAGGGAATAAACTAACTTACTCTGTCATCTTGCCAGCTTTTTTTATCACTCCTCTGTCAAAATACTGCAATTATTGCCAGAGTAGAATGAAATAAAACTGAAAATCTCATAAGAAAACTCTGCAACAAGAAATTATATTCATGGTGCTATTATTCATGTTAACTAATAAAATGACTCTAAATTACTTAAAAAATAAAATATTCTCTGCAATATATGACAATCTTTTGCTAGAACCAAATAGATACCCAGACTCTATCCAGGCCCTGCACTGCATTCTGCCCAGCAAAATAAATGGATGTGACAATTTTTAGAATTTATTTCTATTCCATCTAGTTTTATTGCCAAATAGATGTACAGTAGTTATTTCTCTCTCTTTCCATCTCTCTCTCTCTCTCTCTATATATATATATATATATACATACATTCACAAGTCGTACTCACATAAAAAAAGCAAAAGGACACTCAATCATACAATATCATCCATAAAGATGTGTGACTTCCAACAGGATATCTTTAATATCTAGATGATTTTTTTAGCAATTATTATTCCACATTATAAGCTTATTTGTGTCACTAAAGGTTTAAAAAATAAAAATGAGATCTCTGTGGAAATCATATGTTTGAAAACTGTGCTGAAATTGGTATTGGAACTTCTAAATTCCTGTCATGAGGAAGAGGTAAAGTCAATTACCTTTATTAAGGTTAGGATGATGCAAAGATGAGCAGCCTGGAGTAGGGAATTTGTGCTGTAAAGTGAAAGCTGGGACATTTGATTGGAGTAATTTTACAGAACCTAGGCTTTTTTTTCTGTGAAAATGGAAAGGCATTAGAGGTAGTTGGGAAAATAATGTGACATAATTATTGTGAAGGTTTAGGAACATTAAATTGACGATCTCAAGCACGATAAAATAGTTAGTTGCTCTATCTGTCAATGTTTATTTGGAAAATGTGGTTGACTCATTAGAGTAACCAACAATGGAAAGGTATGGAGAGATTCTAAAAGAAGCCTTTACTGAACTATGCCTAAAACAATTTTAGTACCACAATCAGCTAGGCAAACCGTCCCATCTTTGCTGATTAATAGTCTCATGACCTTGGGAAAGTTAATTAACCTCTCTGAATCAATCTAGAATCGCCCCTGGCACATAGCAGACTTCCAATAAATTGAACTCCTTTCCCTCATCTTCTTCATGGATTCATAAAAATTTTCCATTCCCTTAGAGTATTAAGCAACTCTATCTA
Organism: Hylobates moloch; assembly: GCF_009828535.3. Lineage (NCBI taxonomy): Eukaryota > Metazoa > Chordata > Mammalia > Primates > Hylobatidae > Hylobates > Hylobates moloch. Next base: position 63,378,791 of record NW_026652285.1, on the reverse strand, counting down.
TGTCAAAGATGGCAAACCGTCTTTAACTCACAAGGCAGCTTCACTGTGAACCAGTTCATAATGGACCAAGGTGGCAAAAATGACGTGCTAGAAACATCATTTTTATCTGCTATCCGTATTTGTTCAAGGAGAGAAGATGGGCTTGCTTTACCTATGCTTTCAGTGCATTTAGCCTTAATAATGCTTCCTGTAGCATTGATGAAGTGTCCCTGAATACCTGGACCCCTTTATACTCAGTATAACTCACAATATTGTGCATAGATCATGTTCATTGTAGCAGTAAAACAATACAATGACTGTAGGAAAGAAATGTAGAGACCTACAGAAAGGTTAAGCAATTTGACATTAGGATTTTATTTCACAAAATTATTTTTTCCTGATTCCTGTGAAAACATCTCCTTTTAATTCATATGGCTGAAAAAAGTTTCTCAAACGGATTGAGTTTTATGTTAGCAATGTTAAATTTTTTCATGGTAAAAAATATATTTGTTTTTAATTTTAGAAAAAAGGAAGTATAAAGGAATGTTTAATTCAGTGAATAGTTATAGGTTACCCAGTACGTGCTAAGGCCTATGTCCAAGACCCGTCGTGCTCTTTCTGCCCCTCTCTAGACACAGTGGATGGTGGGTGAAGATGGTGGCTACTTTACCAGGTAGAAGGGTTTGTTAGGCCAAGTACAAGCTTCTGGAAGTGCAGAGGGAAGGTGTGGAGGTTGGATGGTGACTGTTCTAAGGGCTGATACCTGAGTCTAGCTGAAGTTCAGCCAGATGTAACATTGGCTTTAGGATAAGTGTTCCAGAAAGAAGGATCTACATCATCCATCTTCTAGAGATGTGAAACACGGCAATAATTCATGGAAACACACTGTCTATTTTCATAGACACGTAAGGCAGTGAGACTATGGGGCAAATACGCCATCAGAAGCCAAGACCGATAATAGAGGCTTAGTTGACACAGTATGGACTTTAGCTATTAATGGATTTTAAGCAAGATTAAGGAGTTGAATTTTAGACTGGTTACTCCTCAGGAGACAGGAGAGGATTTTAGGCTGGGCAAGACTGGATTCAGAGTTCTGGGCAAGGGTCTGGACTAGCACGGTAGATAGAAAAGGAAGTGATAGCTTCAAGAAGCCTTTGGAAGAACGATTTACAGGATTTAGTGATTGATTAGTGATGTGGAGGGTGTGGCAGTGAGGAAGAAGCTGGAGTTCAGAGATTAGGTGGGTGACACACTCTGAGTTCAGTTTTGGACACGGAGATGGTGAGGTGCCAATGGTGAAGTCTCAGAAGCAGCCTGCTTTGATGCTCTGCCCTCGAATGGGTGGTCTCAGTGGTTGTTTACTTTTGTTGATGTTGCTTTAGTTTGAGTGTCTAGAGCTATATATGTTCAAATGTTAAAATTTTCTTCCACTCAATCCTAGTTCCCAGGTGTAATGATTAATTTTATGTGTCAACTTGGCTGGGCAGCAGTGCCCAGACATTTCGATCAAACACTATTTTGGATGTTTCTGTGTTGGTTCAGAATTTGCTAACTCGGTGTCTATGGAAATTTTATAGAACACAACTATTGCAGATAGTAAGAATCAAGAGTACTATATTTATTTAGTGATTTACTTATGGTCATATATTTAAAAGATTTCCCTGTAACAAAGCAAACATCTTTGTACATTTATTATTGCACAGTTCAGCAAATATTTCTGTTGGTTACATTCCCGGGAGTGGAACTACTTGGTCAAAGCATGTGTGGATATTGAACTGTCATGAATGTTGACAAATGACTGTCCAACGAGGTTGTACTTCATTGTTTGACAAACTTCCAAGGAACCTCGGGCCTTGAGTTCCAGCCATGCTGTGTTCACTGGGCCATGGCCACACCTGGGAAATCTCTCCACACTCTCCTTTAGTTTGACGGCTGCTCATTTGTGTTGCAGTTCACATTTCACAGTGACAAATATTACCATAACCCTTACACCTCCATGACAAAAGAAGAGAAATAACGATGCCTCCTGGTGCACTTAGGGAATGAAGGCACAAAGTGATGGACCTCAACCCTGGCCTCCTGCCATGCTCTCTCATAATAAGAGTTTAATTTTTCAACACTTGTGTGAAAATAATGAAAGAAAATACAGAAGATAACATTTCTTACACAATAGTTCGTGTTTAATGTGTTCCTCAGAGACTGTGAGCAGCCTATGTGACCAGAGGAGAGGGTCATCCTCCACTGGCATTTATCAAATATTCACTCTTAGTGGTTCAAGTGGAAGCAAAGGTCTGGTGAACCGTGTGCTCATGCCAGCAGGCCCCACATTCGCTTCCTTCAGCGTGGTGTTTCTTTGCCTCAGCTCTCCTTCCTGCCACCATGGCCTATGCTTGATGCCACACAGAGTCCATTCCAGACACCGTCCTTTCCTCCTTGAGGGCAGAATGCCTCAGTGCCCAAAGCACGGGGCTTGTACTTCAGTCATTCATCAAATATGGAGAACCCAATATTGAAGGAAGAAAAAAAGCCTTGGTTGATATTGGTTGATACCCTGCTGTGTGTACAAAACAAAGTGGGGCTCGGGCTGGGACAGAGTGGGCCAGTTAGGAGATTTCTGGAACCTAGAAGTTGAACTTGGTTTCGGAGACAAAGCAAGTAGTTGCAGCAGTCCCCGGTGTGGGAAAAGTAAGGGAGACATAATCAGCAGGTAATGGAAATCTGTGTGTATGGTCTGGATTTCAGAGAGAGAATTTACATGTCTGGAAAGCCAGACCTCAGCTCTGGAGGAAGTGGGTTACTAGAAAGAAGAGGTAAGCAACTCATCTACTTGAATAGCAACTGCTAGCATTTGTTGCCAGCACAGTGCAAAGCTATTCATGACCACAGATAGGCAGGAGCTTCATTACAAGGAAAGAAACATAACAACTTATTACTGCAATTAGGATTCAGCATCGGACTGGGACAAACGGAAAGCATAGGCACCATCTCCATCACTTTCTCAAGGGACATGCCAGTTCCCTAATCAAGGGGTGTGTTGAACAAGGAGGTGAAATAAACAGGCTCCTGACTTAGAGAGCAACAGTGACAATGGCTCCAGCAAGTCACGTTGTATTTATTTCTTCAAAATCCCAATAACAATTCTCAGCCAAAGTCCCACTCAGTTCAGAGGAACCGATGAGCAACCCCTGGGAAAAGCAAATGACAACTCAAAAACAACGTCATCACCTAACACAGGCAGAACTCCCACAACGCTGCTACGTAAAAATAATGATTCTTTTTTTTTTTGGAGATAGAATCTCCCTCTGTCACCCAGGCTGGAGTGCAGAGGAGCAATCTCGGCTCACTACAACCTCCGCCTCCAGGGTTCAAGCAATTCTTCTGTCTCCGCTTCCCGAGTAGCTGGAATTACAGGCATGCGCCACCACGCCCAGCTAATTTTTTTTGTATTTTTAGTAAAGATGGGGTTTCACCATGTCGGCCAGGGCGGTCTTGCACTCCTGATCTCAGATGATCCACCCACCTCAGCCTCCCAAAGTGCTGGGAATATAGGTATGAGCCACTACCATGATTCTTGAACACTTAAGATTACAGAAAATGGTTTTCCACTGTGCTCAGCCAGTTCTGATGCTCACCAGCAAATACTTGGTTCAGTTTGGAGGAGGAATGATTGGGTATAGGAAGAAAAGCCTTTCTAGGCTTCAGATTAAAAATTAAGACCTACATTTCTGAAAAAAGAAAATTCTCTTTTCCCAATTTATAAACACAAATCAGTATATAGTTTATAGGTATACATGTATAAACCCATATATATATTTATCGGTTTATTGTCAAGAGTTGTCTGGTCAACTCTATGAGGAGGGAAGGGGAGGAAGCCTGTGTGTGTGGGGGCCCAGACCAGGTGTACCCTCTGTGGGCTGTTAAATCAAGTGTGGTAAGCTGAAAAATAAGCCCCTAAAGATGCCCAGGTCCTAATCCCTGGAACCTATGAACCTTGCCTTACATGGTAAAAACAAATTTGCAGATGTGATGAAATTAAGGATTTTGAAAACATGCTGGGGAGATTATCCTGGTGGAACCTAAATGTAATCAAGAGTGTCCTTATCAGAGAGAGGCAAAGGGAGCTTTGCCTACAGAAGTAAGAGACAAGCAAGAGGCTGGGGTGAGGCAAAGAATGGGCCACCAGCAGAGGAAAACAAATGGCTTCCAGGGACTGGAAAAGGCAAGGAAACCATTCTCCCATAGAATGAGATGAGCCAGCCCTGAGAACATTTTTTATTTTAGCACAGTGAGACTTCCGGTTTACAGGTCTGTAGGAGAACAGATTTGGTTGTTCAAAGCCACTGATTTTGTTTATTGCAACAATCATAGAAAACTAATAGACCAGGGAAACAATAGAAGTTCTCCTCCCAGAAAATATGAATTGTTTCCAATAGCAGATAGTATTCAGGACATCCAAGACTAGCCTTAAGCTTGGAAGACTTACTTTTATCATTAAAATCCTTCATCCAAGGGGATGATAATTTACAATGCAGAGATTTTGTAACCCTCTAGGCACCTGGGACTTGGCTTCTCCCATCTTAGGTGAGTGTCCTTAGGCTTAATCCCAAACTCTTCACTTACCTGTGTGAGATCAATCCTTGCTGCCATACTGAATACTACCAGGCATAGAGCTAGAAGTCCAGGCAACGAAACTCACTAATAAGATGACAAACCTCACAGGGTGCCTAATTCAGCCCACAGCAATGCTTGAAAAAGTGGCTTTGTGGAGCTCCCACGGGGGCTGTGGCTGAGAACATCTTCGGGCTGAGCTGACCTCCAGCCTGAGCTAGGCCCAGAAATGCTGAGCTGCTGCCTGGCCCCAGCTGCAGACACGAAGCCTTTTCCTCACCCACCAGCACCGTTCTCTTGTGCTTTCATTTCTCTCACAACAGAAATCACATGGTTGATAATTTTCCCACAAGGAGATACTGCTTCTAATGTGTGTGTGTTGAAAACTAAATTCCCCTTCTATTCTGACAAATTCCAGAAAAAATTCTCGGTTCCTATGACTGCTCTAGGGTGAGAAGATGGGGAGTTTTAAAAGAACCTGCCTTCAAAATCATTTGAGCCTTCTTGTTGAACTAACATGCTTATATAGTCCAGTCTTCACCACAGACCCTAGGAGAGGATCCAACACCAGGTAAATCCTCAGGAGAACACCTTATCTAGTTCCAGCCCTCAGGAGGAACATGGTCAGTTCTTAAGATCAAATAGAGAACTCAATAACATACAATTCCTTGCAGGCACACAGAAACTCAGAGTGTCTTATAGAGTTCCCTACTGGGGCATTTTCCTTGTATTTTGCCTGAATCCTTCATAGCACAATTTATGTTTGAATAGTATTAAGTTGCTGTATAATTATCTCAGTTACAGGAAATAAGGCATTCTTTTCTAATTCACGAATCTTGGCTGTGGCTGGGTTTCGAACTATCTCTCAATGTGTATGTGTATGAGAGTCTATCTACCTACCCATCTATTGTTTATCTATGTCTATCAAATCTATCATCTATCTACCTACTTACCTATCCATTATCTATCATCTATCATCTATCTATCTATCTATCTATCTATCTATCTATCTATCTATCTATCTATCATCTATCTATCTATCTATCTATCATCTATCTATCTACCTATCTATCTATCTATTATTGAACTAATCTATTCTCTATCCATCCATCTATTTAATCTATCCATTATCTATCTATTCATCATTTTTCTGATCTATCCATTATTTATTCATCATCCATCTCATCTATCCATTATCTATTATCTCTTTCTCTATCTATTTATCTGTGTATCTATCTATCTAATCTATTCATTATCTATCTACCTGTCTATCCATCTGCCCCCGACCTCCACCCTGGCTGTAGAGCATACATGTGGATAGACGCCATCATCTGACTTAAGGATGGCCAGGCTTAGTGTGGTCCCATGAGGACATGCTTGCTCCTCTGTTTCAGGAGTCAATTAATGAATTTTAGGAGTTACCTCCTAAATGGGAGGATTTAGTTTCATTTGATGATACACTTTGTGCCTATTTCTAGTTAACTTATGCCCAGATTTATTGTTTAACTTTCATTACTAGAATCTATTAGTCTTTTCTTGAATACAGCCATGGCTTTTTGCTTTTTTTCCTTTCCTTTTAAAGTATACATTTTTAAAATTTTAAAATCACACACTAATAGAAAAATGCATAATCCATAAAGAGCATTTTAGTAAAATTAATAACCTTGTTTCTTCAACCTAGGTCAAGAAAGAAAAAATTGTGAAGCCCTTACCAGAAGAACTGACATTGTTTTTTTTGTTTTGTTTTGTTTTGTTTTTTGAGACGGAGTCTCATTGTGTTGCCCAGGCTAGAGTGCAGTGGTGTGGTCTCATCTCACTGCAACCTGCACCTCCCGGGTTCAAGCAATTCTCCTGCCTCAGCCTCCCGAGTAGCTGAGATTACAGCACCTGTCACCATGCCTGGCTAATTTTTTGTTTTTTTAGTAGAAATGGGGTTTCACCATGTTAGTCAGGCTGGTCTCAAACTCCTGACCTCATGATCTGCCTGCCTCAGCCTCCCAAAGTGCTGGGATTACAGGCGTGATCCACCACGCCAAGGCTCAGCACTGGCATTGTTAGTCACACAACCTCCTTTCTGCCTTCAAAGATAACCACTGTCCTCTCTTTTGTATCAGTCATTTTTGTGCATTTATTTTTAGATTTTTCATCTAAGTACTGCTAAGCTCGAGAGTTTACTTTTGCTTGTGTTTGGACTTCATGTAAGTGGAATCAAATCATATGTGTTCTTCTTTTTCTTTTCTCTTTTTTTTTTTTTTTTGAAGAAATTGGTTGCTTTTACTCAAGATTCATCCAGGCAGCTGTGCAGTGAATGCTGCAAGGGCATTAGTTTTTATTGCACACACATATGAAAAGATAACTATTCATTCTACTGCTGATGTCCATTTGTGCTGTTTCCACCTCAGAACTATTAAGGATGATGCATATATATATACATATATATGCATGTATATACATATATATGTATATGTATATGTATATGTATGTGTATATGTATATGTATATGTATATGTATATGTATATGTATATGTATATGTATATGTATAAAGGTCCAAAAGACACATTCAAGTACTTGAATGTGTCTTTTGGACCTTATGTGCTCCATTTCTGTGGGGTACATATGTAAAGGTGGAATGACAGGGTCTTCAGATGTGTGTATTTTCAATATTTCTAGATAATGTTGGAGAGTTTCCCCAAAGTAATTGTTACAATTGAAACTCCCACCAGTAAGTAGTGTAGAAGAGTTCCTGTTGTTTCACATCTTTATCAAAACCTAGCATTATTAGTTTTTTAAGTTGTACCCATTTTCTGTGTATATAGTGGTATCTTACTGTGGTTTTAATTTGCAATCCCCTAATGACTAATGAATTTAAATATCTTTCAAGTACCTTATTTTTAAATTGTTTATTTTACTTTTGCAACTGACATCCAATAAAATGGACTTTTGAATCTATTGTGTGTATCAACTTGTGCAACCCTCTTCATAACTAAGATACACAATAGTCCCATGATGCCAAAATAGTCAGTCATATTACCTCTTTGGGGTCATATCTTTCCCTCACTGCTAACCCCTGGTGACCACTGATTTATTTTCTGTCAGTATAATTTTGTCTTTTCCACAATGTCATATATTAAACCATAGGCAATGTATTGCTTTTCTGTCTGCATTCAAGTTTTTTCTTGTCTTTAGTTTCCAGTAGTTTGAACATAATGTGTCTGAAATGGAAGTATTTCAAATTTGCTGAGCTGAATTCCTTAAGTGTGTGTCTTTTAGCCAAGTGCTCACTATTGCCCATTTCTTAACCTGTGCATTGTCTTGACCAAGCTTTAGTAAGGCTCTTTTCTTTTCTACCAGCCCAGGAACTCTTCTTGCACTCAAGCCTGAGCAAGCACAAAAAAGTGTGGTGTGACACCCCTGCCCCATTAGTTTCTCTTGGGAATCAGCTGACTACAGTGAGACCCTTCTCCTGTCAGACTCAACTTTCCCTGCAAAGATGCTGCTTATCTCTACCCACATACTCCTTTACCTATGAAAGAAGAATTTTTTTCCCACAGGATTTTGAGATATCACAGATTTTTGAGCTCGGAGTGTTCTTCCTATTGAACTAGTCTTACTTTCTAATTAAAGCCTCTCTTTATGTAAGTCCAGCTTGCTTTTATTTGACACTTTTGACAAATTTTTTGGGGGGGAGTTCAGTTACTAGTTCTTCAAATTTTAATTTTCTACATTGCATTCTTTCTCCTCTGCTGTTGCACTCCTTCTCCTCTCCTTTGCCCTGGCTTGTTTCTTACACTTAAGTCTTACTTTTAGGTTTCTGACAGCCTCAAGAGAACCAATGGGAATGTGAATCTCATTGTCTAGAAATATTTTGACAGTTCTATCAAAATACTTTGCATCAAAAACATTGCAAAATTAAAGGTTATAGAGCCTTATATACTTTTTCAATCTTATATAGATACATAGGTAGATGGAGAACTTGGAGGCAACACAGCTTGACATGAGTGTTAAACCTCTTGGTATTTCCAAACAGATATCTAAGAATCTGTGTAGTTCACTCTTTAAATCTTTTCTCTTTCTTTTGCACAATTGGTTAATTTCTGTCTTCACATGTATTGACTCTTTCCTCTGCCATCTTCATCTGCTGCTGTTGAGCCTGTCTAGTAAATTTTTAATTTTGATATCATTTTTCAACTTTAAAATTTTCATTTTTTTATTATATTTTCAATTTTTCCTGTTATTTTCTAAATTTCTATTCATTTCAATAGTATTTGCCCTTACACCTTGAAGCATATTTATAACAGTTGTTTTGAAGTTCAGTTTTCAAGTGTTTGCAGTGTTCTTGGGATAAGTCCCACTCTTGGACCACCCAGCTAGTTGACAGTCTGGAGCAGCATTGTACCTTGTAGCTCAGTTCTCAAACTCAGGGGTGAAACCAATATTTTATATGTGGTATTATGGGATCACTCAATCTCCCTTCTCTCTGTGACCTGTCTGACAGTTTCCTGTTTCCAGGAACCTTCTTTCCCTGTTTTCTCACCAGAAGTTTTGGGTTTTATTTTTCTCATTCTTCCATACAATTGCTGTGACTGTCTGTACTCTGGGTCAAGCAATTAGAGGACCAAGAGAGAAAAATGAGCAACAGGGCCTCGTCCCATATTCTTGAGATCTTAAGTCTCCAGTTGCAGGAAAAATTTATCCTCCCTTAAAGTTTTAGGGACATGCCTGGCTACCCTTGCTGTTGTCATGCTGCTACAGCAGCTATGGTATTGCCTGAGAGTAGGGTTGGGAGGCAGAAGAGAAAGTAACAAAGGCAAAAAAACCCTGAAGGATTTTTTCACTCTCTGATCATTAGGTGTCCCCTCTCCCACTCCTTAGATAAAAAAGAGAGGGCTTCTCATGGAGCTCATCTGCCCACATCCAATCCATACTATTGGCATTCCGTCTGAGTCCAGATCATGTTATCTTGGAAGAAAAGAAAATGATAAAAATACTCCTCAGTTTGGTGATGTTTTTAACCTCACTTTCCTTCCTCAATTAACCTGTGACCATTTATTTTTCAGAGTTTTCAAATAGCTGTCCTATGCATTCTGTCTAGGATGGAAGTGATACATCCTGGACAGAATGCATAGGACAGCTATCTGAAAACTCTACCTGAGAGAGACAGGGTAGATTGTGGTTTTTCCATGTTTCCTGGAATTGCCACCAGACTTCGTTATTTGTGAAGTATTTGTTCAAGTCTTTTGAGTATTTTTTTCTATCAGATAATATTTCTCACTCAGTTTTTCCTTTTCACTTAAAAATAGCTCCAAAATTAGGTGAGTCACTTTAACTTCTCAGGGTGCTTTTGAATCCCACGTTTTTCAAACAGAGTCAGATTAACATTGTCAGGATTTTTTCCTTCTACTATGGATTCTTTTCCACTTTTAAATAAATTATTTTCAACACGTACCTTATTTTCAAAAAATAAAAATTAGATATTCTCTAACATTAAAACAGAAAAGTGAGTCCCCTAAAGGGAGACTCGAGATAATAGCACCAGGAGACCGATACTGGCTTGTTTGCTGTACTTAAACCTTACTTGTAGGTTTCTGACAGCCTCAAAGACAGCAATGGGAATGTGAATCTCATTGGCTAGAGATATTTCTACCATGTCAGGCTGGTCTTGAACTCATGACCTCATGATCCACCTGCCTCAGTCTCCCAAAGTGCTGGGATTACAGGCATGTAATATCTGAATATTTGTCATCAAAACATTGGGAAATTAAAGTTTGTACACCCTTGTACATTTTTCCAATCTTACACAATTACATACATAGATGGAAAAACCTGTAGACAATACAGCTTGAAAAAATCATTTAAAATAGCTCCGACCTTCAATAGGAAGGCAATGTATATTGTAATGCTCTTTAATGTTATTGAGAAGTGAAGTGGATTATTATTTACTTCTCTAATATTTGTTTCTGAGATTGTTATTCTTAGCAAGTGTTAGACATATTAACAAATGGACATATTTCTTATTCAATATCTTCTCCAGTAGATTCAATATATCTTTTCTGTATTATTGCTCCAGGGAAACTCTAAAAATTGCAGTGGCTTCTCTTCTTATTTGAAGGATATTAGAATCTTATAAGCATCATTTTTTGTGTGTGTAGTACTCATCATAAACTTCCTTTATTTGGAATTACATGTGTGATCAAGTCCGTTAACTGTGGTAATACCTCAAGATATTAAATATGTAGTGAAGGGTATTATTTTTAGTTATCAGTATTCTTATCTAAATACGTACAGTTTTTATAGCAGTACATATCATATAATTATAGTTTATTGGTTATGATGTCAATACTCTCTTATTTACTTTAGAGTATTTTAATTCAGGCCAAAATTGCAGATCTTTTCCTTCCTAATCTGCTTAAAGTGGACATAGCAATTATGATGTATGATAGAATTCTCCACCTGGCAACTGTCGTTGCCATGGTGATGACCGTGTGGGCAAGAAGCACAGTGACTCACTGTGTTTTCTCTGCTTGACTTCATCATCTCCAAAGGGGAAGAATGTGCATCTGCCCGAGGATTGCTTTTTAGGCCCTTTTGTTATCTTTTGAGCTGCCAGTTAGGAAGGGAAAATGGACAGTGTGGAGTTGCCTTATTAAAAACGGTTTCTCCCCATAAAAGGATGGGTAATCTGTTTTGCTAAAGCCCAATCTGCAACAAAACAAAAAATCTGATTTTAATATTATGGAGACAACATGATAATTGGGGTACAGCTACTGATGCATGATTAATACTATGTTCTTGATGATAAACTAAAAACAAAAGTGCATGATTTATGTTCTGTGCCATGTTTTGGCCACTACAGCAATTGCAAAAAGGAAGAAAAATATATTATTGATAAATTTCAAGTGTACTTTGATTCCCTAGCTATGTTTGAAATATATGTTTTTTTAAAATATCCTTATCAGCTCAGAGAAGATGTGCATTTAATTTAAAGTTAGGATTTACGGCAGAAGGATGGTTACTAGGGGCTGGGAAGGGTAATGGGATGGTTAATGGGTACAAAAAAATAGTTATAATGAACAAGACCTAGTATTTGATAGCACAGCATGGTGACTGTAGTCAATGATAATTTAATTGTACATTTTAAAATAACTAAAAGTATAATTGGATTTTTTTGTAACACAAATGATAAATACTTGAGGGGATGGATACCCATTCTCCCTGATGTGATTATTACACATTACATGTCTGTATCAAAACAATTCATGTGCCCCATAAATATATATACCTAGTATGTATCCACAAAAATCATAATACAAAATTAAAAAAAAAATAGAGGATTTAATGTCTGCGTCCTCCACCTAACAGCTCTGAGACCTTCAAAATGTTATTCAACCTCTTGTGGCTTGGTTCTCTCATATGTAAAAAGAAACAAATTATAGTAGATTGGAATGTGGACTTTATGTGAAAGTATGTTAGTATACTTAAATTAGTTTCTGAAATAATATTCATAAAGTGAATATTTATCATTTTCACTGTTATTAAGTACCATAGTTCCTTGAGGGTTAGAATGCCTATATTTCTCTGGGTTCCCTGAGGAGCGATTTCTACTAAATATGAAATCTCCTGACCCATGTCTTAACTCTCCCCTTGACATTGGATTGAGATACAGATGGATAAGACAGCTGTTGTTCCCAGTTTCTCACTTAGATGGAGCTTATCTGCCAACAATACTGAATTGGGGGCTTTCTCCTCTAATGGTGGGAGGAACAAACATGGTAGGTGTGTCTCTCCTATTGCCTGGAGCTTTCTCCTTCTGAGAGACTGTTCCAAGATCCACCTTAGAGAGAATACTAGCCAGCCCATTGATCTTAAACTAAGGTGCTCTGCTACCCAGATTAATCAGTAGTATGGAGGTCATTTGGCTTTGCTCTTTTAGTTTTTATGAAAGGCAGTGCTCGGGTGGAAAGATAACTATTTATTGGACCCTTTCAAAAACCTACCCTTGTTAAAAGCTTAATTGAATATTGAATTCATATGCAAATTTATCAGGACAGGCTATAGAAATTCAGAGTTCACTATACAAAATTATACTGAAGACTTTTTCGTAATGAAATTATGTTATTTTATTTTGTAGAGGTATTTTAGAATTTTAGGCATTGAATTTTATTTTTCCATTTATCATATAGTTCAAGACAGTCAAGGACTCTCTGAATCATATGAGTTTATTTAGTGATTGAGTTATATCTTAATGGCCCCAGGGAATTTATCTTATGTTGTAATAAGAGAGGATAAAGCATTTAGTTCAGTTACTGGGTATGTGCATCAAAGAAGAGAGATGCAATTGCAGGAACACGGTGTTTAAACTGCCATAGACTGTCTGGGAAATTTAGAAAGGCTCTTATATAAAGCCTATAAGGTGAATTGAATCCAATGATCCTAACTTCTATGGATTCTAGAAAAAGAGAATTTATCAAGGATTGATCATGCTTAAAAAGGAAAATGAAAGCTCGATATATTTTTTTATCCCCTATGCTTTCTTAATTAAGCTGATGATTAGATTAATTTCATATCCTCCTAAAATGATCACAAATGTTCAGTGTTCTTAATTTCTTTTCTTCTTAATCTCTTTGGTAGGCACCAGTCTAATATGTTTGATATTTATCATTGAATTGCATACACTTTATACAATATACTACTTTGATAACATATACATTTAAAATTTTTTTCTAGTTGGTAACTTTTTACCTTTTTTTTGTTTGAAATATATTTGTTACTAAATGTATATTTAGTTGAAGAGGTCTCAAACTATTTGATGTCTTAAAAATTTTAATATTCTCTTAAAAATTATTGAGGATTCCAAAGAGCCGCTTTTCTTTTACTGTTGTATTACATCTATCCATAGTTATCACATTCTTAATTAAAATTGAGAACTTAAAAAACTATTAATTTATTTGAAATGACAATAATAAATCCACCACACATTAACACAGATGTTTAATAATGTATAATATATATATTTGAAAGTATTTTTTGAAAAACTTAGAAGAGTGGCATTCTTTTTCATTTTTGCAAATCTCTTTAATGTTGGGCTTAATAAAAGACACTTAGATTCTCACATCTATTTCTGCATTCAATTTGTTGCAATATGTTGTCTTATTTGAAGAATATGGAGATATTCTGGCCTCAATTAGCTGTATAACTGGACAAAAGACGAGTATTCTAATAGCCTTGTCAGCTAATTGTGAATGTTTTAACAAAGTTTGACAGTAGTAGTTTCTTAAAGGTTAATTTCAATATGGAATCGGAAACCATATCAGTCAACCTTTTGTACTTATTTATGTCAAAATCCATTGGTCCATCTTGGGGTTCGAATGGATCATTTGCCCAAGGGTGATATTGTAACATCACACATTGGTCACTTAACTAAACACCGATTCACTGACTAATGCAGATCTTCCAAATGGTGACACATTTAGTTCTATAATATCACAAATTATATCCATTGATATCTCACTACAAAGCTCATCAGAAAAGACTTTAAGTTTGGGGAAGCTGTCAAGCTCACAATGGCAGATATAAGTATTCAAAAATTCTAATTTTCATTTTAAAGCTCAAATCTCATCATTGGCAACAAATGTCAGTTATTTTCCCTGAATCGACAGGCTTACTTTGTTAATTTTTGAGAACATGTCTGCAAAAATCTAAGCCTGAATAACCATAACTTGTCTTTCAGTTGTTCTATCAAGTATACAAATAGCGTTCCAAGAAAAATGTGACTATGTCTTTCACCTCACAACTCAAATAACTGTGCAGGTGATTTCCTGGAGACACCTCTCATGCCACGGTGTGCAGCAGACCAGTTCTATGAGCACTTCCCATTTCGTCAGACACAACAGACACAATATTAAAGAGATGTGTGCCTATAGGTCAAGATTGTATAAAATTATCACCCAAGATTGTATAAAATTATCATCTTTTCCTTTTATTAAGGCCATTCTTTTTTTTTTTTTTTGGAGATGGAGTCTTGCTCTGTTGCCCAGGCTGGAGTGCAATGTGCAATCTTGGCTCACTGCAACCTCCACCTCCTGGGTTCAAGCGATTCTCCTGCATCAGCCTCCCAAGTAGGTGGGACTACAGGCACACACCACCATGCCTGGCTAATTTTTTGTATTTTAGTAGAGACGGGGTTTCACCGTGTTGCCCAGGCTGGTCTTGAACTCCTAAGCTCAGGCAATCCGCCCACCTCAACCTCCCAAAGTGCTAGGATTACAGGTGTGAGCCACTGTGCCTGGCCTATTAAGGTCATTCTTAAGCAACACTGGCACTTATTTCAATGTGAGTACACGGTAGTGGTGAATGTAATCACCACTCATACAGTTTGGTGCCACTGCTTGATTTAGTAAATCAAGTAAAGTAAAACTTGATTTAGCATTTTTACCTCACACTACATCACACCACTGTTGCAGATATCCATGCAGTGAGAAGAGCACCTAATACCATCACATTATTATGAAAATAGTTTCTACACCATGAACTTTTGGAAAGGGTCTCTGGAAATCCCTAGGTCTTCACTGAGAACTGGTGATTTATTCCACCTACTTAATATTATTAATACTTTGACTACATAGTTAAACCAATCCACTTCTATAAAGGTGATATTATTAGATGAAGTCAAGAGATCTTAGCATATCATCATAGTTCTGGGGTGCCTAGTAAAAATTAGATTATTTTACAATAAATAAAATAAGTAAATGTTACTTCCAATAAACAGATACACAGACGAGCCATATAAATTAACAATGAACCATTTATATCAAAAAAAGTAGGATGTCTTAGGATGACTAGAATAAATGACCAAAATTCATGTTGTGTGACACAGAATAACAATGAATATGACCAGAAAGGACCCCCACCCTACATTTGCTTCCTATTGTATTATTAGTATGTTCAAGGTAAAGATCTTTAATATCCAATTTGACAAATTATATTTTCAAAACCTCTGTGCCATCAGTCTTCACATTATTGAAAGGCTTTCCATTAAATGTGTGGCTTATGATTGCAACGATAACTTTAAGTCTCTCAGGCAGAATCAAAGAATTTGGGCTGATGGTCATTTTTTGTTTTTAACCAATGGCCTTATCTAGTTATCCTGGTATCATAAAATTACTTGAGCAGCTCATCCTTTTTCTCTTTCCTGGAACAACCTGTACATGAGAGGAATTACCTATTTCTTCAAAGCCTGACAGAACTCATCTGTGAGCTTCCAGGACCTGGGCCTTGGAATATCCTCAATGAATCTCAATTTCTTTAAATACTATTGGCCTATATTAGTTCTATGAAATTTCATTCTGTGACAATTTTGTCTTTTTACATTTTCCCAGAAAGTTGTCAATGTCTTTGAGGTTTAATGGATACTTATTCACAACATTAAAACAATTATATATCTGTTATCTCCTCTTTCATTTTATAGTATGTTTGTTTGTTTCCAATATGTTTGTTTGAATTTGTAACATCAATTAAAGGTAATGTACTTTCTTTTTAATGGATCAGTGTTGTTAGGGCTTTGTGTTGTTGATATTTTCAAAGAAACAGTTTCAGGTTCTAGTAATATTTTTATTATATGGTTGTTCTTTAATCCATTGATTTCTTTCTTTTTCTATATTTTCTCATTTTATGGTATTTATGTGGGGTTATTTTACAACAATTTGAGTTGAATTTTTCCTACTCAACATTTCTGCTTTTCTGAGTTGAAAGTTTTCTTTTACTATTGCCTTAGCAAACCTCACTGCTCTTGATTCCTCACATCCTTATTGTCATTGAGTTGTAGGCATTTCATAAGGTCTCTGTTAATTTTCCACCCAAAGGGTCATGTGTATTTAGTTAATTTTCACACACATATTCACACATAGACAGAAATACAGTGCCAGTGCTTTTTTTTTTTTTTTTGTCTTATTGAAGGAAGCTATACCTACCTTAAGGTCATGAAGATATCCTATATTCTGCAAGCTTGACAGTTTTGTAGATTTTTTTCTTTGTGCCTTTAATCTATTTGGAGTTAGTTTTATGTGTGCTTTGAGGTATGAATCATTTTATTTATTTCCCTATGGATACATACTTGTCCCAGTACCGTTTATTGAAGAGTCTTTGGCCCCAACAAATCAACATGGCATGCCATTATACATGAGGTCTGCTTCTATGACATTTATTCTGATTGGTCTGTTTGACTCCCCCTGCACAAATACCACACACTCCTAATTACTGCAATTTAAAAATAAGTTTTGATATGTGTTAGAATAAGTCCTCTCAGCTTTTGTTAAGTGTATCTTGACTGTTCTTGGCCTTTCGTATTTTTATTTCATAAATTTCAGAATCAGCTTATGAAATCCCACACACAAAAAAATAGAGATTTTCATTGGGAGTGTAATTTGAGGGAAATTGATATATTTAAATATGGAGTAATCCAATCCATGAACTTTTTACATCTTCTCACTTATTTAGTCTTACTATTTCTCAATAAGATACAGACAACTATGAGACTCCTACTCCTAGAGAGTAAGATATTCTAGTCCTCCTTGATCCAATAATTTTCTATCATATTCTCATTTCACAAAGCCAACCATTGCTAAACTACATCATTGTCTGCAGTAAAAAGGCATTGTCCACGGTTCAAGATTTCAGAACATTCAGCATTTTTTGACTTCCAGTACCATATTATAATGAAACTCTTTGGGCTGGAACTCTCCACCAAGGAAGCTGCATATCTCTGAGGCATCGGTTGTTCATTACTCCAGTGAAACATTTACAGAACTGTTCATAAATTTGCCAAGAAATCCCAGAGATTATGGCATAAATGATGAAATTTTACCTTTATTTTCTATGATCCTTTGCAGCATTTTTCTAAACACCATTTACTCTGAACAGTGATACCCCTGTGTGTGCGCTGGTTAAGACTTGTGGTCTGTGCTTATGATCTAAACCTAGAAGAACAATTCAACACTTGCTCTGAGTTGCAAATCCTAGATTAGTGGGCACTAGGGGTATCATCTTGTACTGGTAGTCAGGTGAGACATTGCTTGGAACCTTCAAACCATTATCAAACAAGGGTATAGGATATCAACTTATAAAGAGTACCTTTGATTGGAATGAATCCTGCATTTATTTTTTTGCTGATTGTTATTATGATATACATGACACATTACATATTCAGGGTTATTACAGAGATGGTTGGAATTATGAAACTGAGTTTTATATTTAAAACAAAACATAAACGACAGTTTTGCATACCAATCTCTAATTGGACTTATAGACCTTTTTCACGCAAAATACTGAAGGCAAATAAACTGATGTGGTATTACCATATTTGTCAGTATTTTTTCCCCAGAGTGACTCATTGACATGAGAAATACATTTTTTAATGCCATCTGGTAATGAACATTTTGGCAACATTTTCCTAAACACTCAACAAAGCCACTGTGAAGGAAAGGCACTGTTGTTGGCTTCTGACAGCATTGCTGAAGTGGGTCATCTCCTATTTACCAGTCCTGCCATTCCTACTTCCTCTTTTAAAGAGGCAACTCTTTAAAAGGGAATTTGGTCACTATTTAAATTTATTAGTTCAGGGCTTATGAGAAAAGTTCTGTTTGTAGGGTACTATGTTTTGTGGGGCAACATCTGGGACTTACTGACTTAGTGACTTTGTTCGATTTTTACAGTTGGGAAATGTTTTACAATTATAAAAACTGATTGTTTGATGATCTGCTTATTCTTTGATGAGATGGTACTATTATTGCTTCTTTCCACTTTTATTCCAGACACAGAAGCTATGTGCAGAACATAAAGTACAATGAAAGAATCGTCTCCTTGCTTGGGGAAAGTGGTAGAAAGATAACAAATGACAAAAAGAAAGAAGATGCTCTTAAATTCATTTTTCTTTCATATAAGAGTGAATGCACATTTTATTTGGATGCTGTAAGCAAAAGAAATATTTCCCTAATACGTGAATAGACTTTGTATATGATAGAAAACTAAATGGGTCAGAGCCTCAGGTCAAGATTGTTTTACTTTGGAAAAACCATAGACATTCAAAGCTCCTGAAATCAACAAGATCACACCTAGAGCAAAAAATAAATTTTCCTGGCTGAGCTGACATTTACAGAAGATTTCCCTCATGGCTGCAACAGAAATTGACCGAGCCCAGTGCCCAAATCCAGAGTGAGTGCTTTGGGCCCTTTCCTGTTTTCTAGTCTTAAATTCTCTTCTAGAGCTGGAGCTGTATTACTATCAAGGTAGATTTCAAAGTAAGGAATAGACCAGGAATAAAGAAAGTCATTTCATGGTGATAAGGGAGCCAATTCACTAAAACACATAACCATCTGTATTAGTCCATTCTTACACTGCTATGAAGGAAGACCTGAGACTGGGTAATTTATAAGGGAAAGAGGTTTAATTGACTCACTGTTCTGCATGGCTGGGGAGGTCTCAGGAAACTTACAATTGTGACAGAAGGCAAAGAAGCAGCAGGCACTTTCTTCACAGGATGGAGTGAGTGCAGGTAGGGGAAATGCCAGATGTTTATAAAATCATCAGATCTCATGAGACTCTCATTGTCATGAGAACAGCATGGGGAAAACTGCCCCCATGATCTAATTACCTCCACCTGGTCCTGCCCTTGACATATGAAGATTATGAGGATTACAGTTTAAGATGAGATTTTGGGTTGGGACAGAGTCAAACCATATCACTACCCTAAATATTTATCAATGTAGTAACAGTGATTCTAAATACATGAAGTAAGAACTGATAGAACTGCAAAGAGAAATAGACAAACCCACAAATACAGTCAGAGATTTAAAAACCCCCACAGAAGATGTGAAATATCTTTACATTGAATACCAATGTAAAAAATTTGTTGAAAAAAATTAAAGATGACATAAAATGAGAGATGCACTTTGCAATAAAAAAATCTCCTTCCCTAAAAACACCAATCTTGCTTTTACCCATTTGTAATTCAAGTGTCATTAAGAGAAAATCTAGAAATAAAAATTGAAAATAATAATAATGGCTGAGACTTATTGAATAGTTAATATATGTGTTTCAGGATCAAACAAGATAATTTATGGGATGGCTTGAATTATAGCATCTCGCATATATTTAGTGATAAATAAACATTAGTTCTTACTGTGCTTCTTAGCTTTTGTTTACAAACAACCTACTTGACAAAGTTAAAAATGAGCTTACCTTGGTATTCAGGACACAATAAAGTCTCTCTTTGCCTGTCATATTTTATCACCTTTATTTTACCTCTTTTAAAGTGACTTATTGACTTCAGATTGGGGCCCTCCTGCATGTTCACACTATGACATTCTTGTTTCTATATCGAGCTACACACAGACACTCTCTCCCTCAATTTCTACTCCCGGAATTGGATCCATTCTGAGTACTTCTCCACCTTAATCTGGTGCTTCCTGTTCCTGTTGCTTTATTTCCTGGCTTTACCTGACCCATGGCGTCTGCACCTTTAGTGGTCCTGACTTTCCTTGTGTCCATTTCACGTGTGCACACTCTGTAAGACTGAAGTCCCTTGAAGCAATATGATTTATTTTTCTTTTTCATGCAGGCTATAGCCTAGCAAAAAGTCAGATATATAATTTATGATCAAAATCACTGAGTTTAATTTTTTAATGGATTCCTTTTTAGATCATAATTATGTAATTCACAACTATTTTTAAATTTTCAGTCTTTAAGATAATGATATTTTATTTCACAGACTTCTTTGGAACAACTTCTCTGTTGTGTTTTCTTTAGGCAGGATTTATGTTTGCATTTGTTTATTCAGTCAGCCATTCTGAAAAACAGTGTCTGACTCACAGATAGGTGTTTACTTGATTTTTTTTTAGAATAAAAAGAAACAGGGCAAAGATTCATTTTGGGGACCTTAAAGTAAAGATGCATGCTCATCCAGCTCTACCCTTCATCCTAAGAGCCTTCTATTCATAGAAACAAGCACATTCATGACAGACACAGTGCACTACCTGCTTAGTTTTCAATTCTGGGAGATAACTTATCAGACTCTTCATATTTTAATCATTATATGCCTCATTAGCTAGCAGAACAAGCAACTATCACATGCTAGCCATGAAAAAAGATGCCAACACATCTAGGAAGATTATATCTATCACTAAATACAATATGTTAGATTCGAGTTCCCAAAGAAACTTGAATTTTATTTTTGTATTGTAAACCTCCAGTTTTGCAGTAAAACTTTAAGGACTATTAACACAGTAGCTTCTGGGCTCAGTCCTCATGTCCGGAATTTCTTACTCACCCTGGATTGATTCTTTTGAATTCTAGAGCCAGCTGGAAGTTGCCTGAATGTTGAAGCTATATTGAAGAGATAATCTACATAGAAACACTTTAAAAGCTATAAGCTGTGAAGTTCCAGATAGATATCAGACTTTTTAAAAATTGTCTTTTGTAAGGTCCCATGCACCTTCATAACTTCATACATAGGTAAGAAATGAAAATCATGATTTGCAAGAACCTTGAATAATTGAGTTTTTGTTGTTAAATAGTGTGAATCAGAGAGAGATATATATTTTCCATATTTAAGATAACATAAAAATATAGATCCATAGTTGCTTCTTTCTATGGGAAAGCACTTGGAATACGATTTTTATGACCAGGAGCAGTGGTTCACACCTGTAATTCCAGTACTTTGAGAGGCTGAGGTGGGCGGATCACCTGAGGTCAGGAGTTTGAGACCAGCCTGGCCAACATGTTGAAACCCTGTCTCTACTAAAAATACAAAAATTTAGCTGGGTGTTGTGGCATGCACCTGTAGTCCCAGCTGCTTGGGAGGCTGAGGCAGGAGAATTGCTTGAAGCCAGGAAGTGGCAGTTGAAGTGAGCCAAAATCACGCCACTGCACTCCAGCTTGGCAGTGCAGTGCCTGGCTTTTTTGAGACCCTGCCTCAAAAAAGAAAAAAAAAAAGAAAATGATTTTTATTTTCCTTATTCATATATATAAAGCCAGGAATCTAAAAACCTGCACTCGATAGATGTTTTTGTTTTTATAAGTTGTAATCATAGACACTAAAGAAATTTGTAAAAATTTAGCATCATAATAAAGGTAAATACCTTTTATTGAGAACAAAGTGTGTAACAGGCACTATGCATACACTCAGCACAAACTCATGAGCTAACGGCACTTTTTCATTCCCATTTTTATAAGGGAAAAATGACTGCGCAGTTAGGTTAGGGATATTGCTCAACATCATGCAGCAGATGAAAGTGTCTGTGCAGCAGAGACCCTGCTCTGACCTCCTGTCTGCTGAGAAGACCAGAAAGTGAGTTGGGTGTCTTTATGTCTTTCTCCAGATATTTCCCTCTCCTTCTTTTTCCTGTGCCTCTTGGGCTTCTAGTTGAGTTTAGTCAGTGAATTCTGTTGCGGGAAGTCAGGAACCCGGAATAGAGGGACCGGCTGAAGCCATGGCAGAAGAACATAAATTGTGAAGATTTCATGGACATTTATTAGTTCCCCAAATTAATACTTTTATAATTTCTTACACCTGTCTTTACTGCAATCTCCGAACATAAATTGTGAAAATTTCATGGACATTTATCACTTCCCCAATCAATACTCTTGTGATTTCCTATGCCTGTCTTTACTTTAATCTCTTAATCTCGTCATCTTCGTAGCTGAGGATGAATGTCGGCTCAGGACCCTGTGATGATTAAGTTACCTGCACAAATTGTTTAAACAATATGAAATCTGGGCACCTTGAAAAAAGAACAGGATAACAGCAATGTTCAGGGAACAAGGGCGATAACCTTAAAGTCTGGCTGCCTGTGGGCTGGTTGGAACAGAGCCATATTTCTCTTCTTTCAAAAGCAAATAGGAGAAATATTTCTTCTTTTATTATTTTCCTTCTGTTTAGAGAGCTTCTTCTAGTCATTTTTTGTGGATGTATACATGTGTAATATGTCAAAACGTATCAAAGTGTACACTTTAAATAGGTGCAGTCTATTGTATGTTAATTGTACCTCAATAACTTTGTCCAAAAGAATGTATTTGGAATGGCATCATAGATGCCTAGGGATAAATTTAATGAAATACGTGCATGATTGCCACCATTGCTGGTAGTGATAGTTATTAAAGTAGAAGTAAATGAATGGAAAACATATCACAGTCATGGATATGATGTCAGTGTCAGTTCTCCCAAAATTGATCTATTGCTGCAAGCAGTCTTACTCAGAATCACTGTGAGACTTAAAGAACATGGATAAATTGGTTTTAAAATGTATATGAATATTCAAAGGCTAGAGTCATCAAAACTTCGAAGAAGAAAGCAAGAGAGCTCACTCTACTAGATATCAAAACTAATAATAAAGTTCCAGTAATAGAGTGTGATATTAGTGCATATATAGACAAACAGAATGGAAATTCTAGAAATAGATAATACGTAACATGGATACATAATTTATGACACAGTTGTTGCTGCAGAGCCACGGGACAAGAATGACTTTTAGTAGTGGTGCTGATTCTTATACACAAAACCAAAACCAAGTTGTGTGTAGATCAAAATATTAAAGGAAAAATTTGAGATCTTTGAAGATAATATAGGGTAACATCTTCTCAATCTAGGGTGGATAAATATTTAAAAAACAAAACACAAAATTAACTACCCATAAAAATTGATACGTTGAACACAAAAAGATTTCAATAAGACAAGAAAATCACTAACTATAAGGGAAGTGTGAGAAATTGAACTGTATTAAATTTAGAAATCTTGATCCATTAAAGATTGTTTAATCTGAGGATGAAGAGGCAAAGGTTGAAGTGAAGTGCTAAACAATACTAGTTTTCATATGATTTGTATGTTGAAAATAGTTGTTATCCTATTTTCAGATGGCCTATGACAATAGAAAATCTGTTTCTGAAACTGTAGTAGGAGACACTGGATAAAATTTTAGGTGAACTTATTAAAAGACTCCAGAAAACTTACCCAAATATTTTTCAAGGTTAAAAACCAAACCAAGTAAAATGACAATTTACTTCTCTGGAGCAGTTTAAATGACTAAACCCACGATAGCCTGTTGCTGCTAAAAACAAATAAATTCATTTGAAGTAATGGGTTTTTCACTGATCTCCTGATACATTCTCTAAGCTGTTGCCAATGTTAATCAGACATTTTGAAATTCACATCCATACTCCTAACAGAATAATAAACCTAATAGCATTTTCTATCAAATGACTATGGTTGAGACAGTCATCTAATCCAGTTTCCCAATGAGTCTCAAATTGGAGAAGACAGCAATGGGAAAGTGACCCATAGCAATGTAGTGGCATTAGGGAGTCATGCATTTTTGCCAAACATTTGTTTGAGTTAAGAAACATTGACAGCATGGGAGTTCAGCTTTCAGTCGAGAAGAACTAACCATGAAACCAGACGAAATATGTGAAGTAATGCCTTTTCAGAATGGATAATGGAAAAGAGACACAGAAGGTGAGATTCCCGCTCACTTCTCGGAGGCACCATGAGACTGTGGGAGAAGATGGAGCCCAAACAGCAAATGGTGGTCTCGCTCAACTGAGGAGGTAAAGATTGAAATTTGGGATGGCTGAGGTAGCTGGCAATAGTCGCACAGGGAAGTGGAGAAGGAGCTGTTTAGAAGCCCTTACATGAGTCCTCAGAGTAAGTTCTTTCACGCCTGTAATCTTAGCACTTTGGGAGGCCGAGGCGGGCAGATCACGAGGTCAGGAGATCGAGACCATCCTGGCCAACACGGTGAAACCCCGTCTATACTAAAAATACAAAAATTAGCTAGGCATGGTGGCACATGCCTGTAATCCCAGCTACTCGGGAGGCTGAGGCAAGAGAATTGCTCGAATCAGGGAGTCAGAGGTTGCAGTGGGCTGAGATTGGGCCACTGCACTCCAGTCTGGTGACGGAGTGAGACTCCATCTCAAAAAAAAAAAAAAAAAGAATAAGTTCTTGAGGCCGGGCGCAGTGGCTCATGCCTGTAATCCTAGCACTTTGGGAGGCCGATGCAGGCAGACCACCTGAGGTTGTGACTTCGAGACCAGCCTAGCCAACATGGTGACACCCCATTTCTACCAAAAATACAAAAATTAGCTGGGCATGGTGGCGGGCAGCTATTTGGGAGGCTGAGGGAGGAGAATCGTTTGAATTGGGGAGGTGGAGGTTGCAGCGAGCCGAGATCGCGCCACTGTGCTCCAGCCTGGGTGTTAAGAACAAAACTCCATCTCAAAAAAAAAAAAAAGTTCCTGAGTGAAGGCTTGGATGCATATGTGTAGGGTAAGACTCTGACCCCTAAGGATCTCAGAGAAATATTAAATTTAGTTAAATTAAGATAGTAAATGGAATATTAAATTTTGTTGGATAATAATATTCAATTAAAAAAGGAGGAACAGGAGGAACAACAATGGAAGGAAAACAATAGCAAGAAATTTGGTATAGTCTCAACTACATCAATAATAACATTATAGTAATATAAGCTAACCCCTCCAAATAAGAAGTCATATATATATAAAGCCAGGAATCTAAAAACCTGCACTCAATAGAAGTTTTTGTTTTTATAAGTTGTAATCATAGACACTAAACAAATTTGTAAAAATTAGCATCATAATAAAGAATAGATGGAAAAAATGATACCTAATTTTGTGCTGTCTATAGGAGATGCTTTTTAACTCTAAAGACACAGATAAAAAATGATGGAAAAAATTTTATGTAATGGTAAGTGTAAAATTGCTGCTATGATCTTATAAAAATCAGATATGAATTTCAAGACAATCAATATGACCAGTGATGAAAAGGTGTCAATTTATCATGAAGATATAAAAATCTTAAATGTTTATGCACATTTAACTTCTAAATACATGAAGCAAATCCTGGTAGAACTAAAGAAGAAATAGAAAATCCATATTAAGAAATAGAGATTTCAATACCCTTTTGTCAGTAATAGGCGAATCAATTTGAAAAAAAAAAGAGTAAAGTTTATATCATGTAACCCACACAATGAGCAAACTAGACCTAATTGACATTTGTGAAATATTTTATCCAAGAGTAGTGAATATGCACTCTTTTCAAAAGCACATGTTATATTCACCAGATCGGCTATATGTTGGGTGATAAAGTAAGTGTTATTACATCTCAAGATTGATTATATTACTGAATATATTCTCTGACTGCAGTCGTATTAAATTAAAAGTCAGTGGCAATGAGATATCCAGAATATTATATAATATTTGGAAATTCAGTAACACACTTATAAAGAACAAATTAATCAAATAAGAAATCCCAAGGTAAATTAGAAAATGCATTGAAGTGAATGAAAATGAAAACAAAACATATAAACTTATGAGATACAATTCAATCAATACTTAGAAAAAAATGTATAACTTTAAAAGCCTGTGTTAGAAAGCAGAAAAACTGAAAATTAATAACCTAAGTTTCTAATTTAATACAAGAGTCTGTTCATGTCTTTGCCCATTTTTTAATAGGCTTATTTGATT
This sequence comes from Hylobates moloch, assembly GCF_009828535.3. Lineage (NCBI taxonomy): Eukaryota > Metazoa > Chordata > Mammalia > Primates > Hylobatidae > Hylobates > Hylobates moloch. The sequence continues at coordinate 63,352,675 of NW_026652285.1, read as the reverse complement.
TTTGTTTATTCAATTGTTTAAGTTCCTTATAGATTCTGGATATTAGACCTTTGTCAGATGCATAGTTGTGAGTAGTTTCTCCCATTCTGTAGGTTGTCTTTTTACTCTGCCAATAGTTTCTTTTGCTGTGCAGAAGCTCATTAGTTTAATTAGGTTCCACTTAGCAATTTTTGTTTTTGTTGTAATGGCTTTCGGGGACTTAGTCATAAATTCCCAAGGCTGATGTCCAGAATTATGTTTCCTACATTTCTTCTAGGATTCCTCTAGTTTGAGGTTGTACATTTAAATATTTAATTCCTCTTGAGTTAACTTTTGTTTATGGTAAAATGTAGGGGTCTACTTTCATTCTCTTGCTTGTGGCTAGCCAGCTATCTCAGCATCATTTATTAAATAAGGAATTTTTCCCCTATTGCTTATTTTTTTCAACTGTGTTGAAGATCAGATAGTTGTAGGTGTATGGCTTTATTTCTGGGTTCTCAATTCTGTTCTATTGGTCTATGTGTCTGTTTTTATTCTAGTATCATGCTGTTTTGTTTATTGTAGTCTTATAGTATAGTTGGGTAATGTGATACCTCCAGCTTTGTTCTTTTGCTTAGGATTGCTTTGACTGTTGGAGCTCTTTTTGGATTCCATATAAATTTTAGAATAGTTTTTTTTTTTTTTTTTTTTTTAGTTCTGTAGTAAATGACACAATGACATTGGTAGTTAGATAGGAATGGCATTAAATCTGTAGATTGCTTTGGGCAGTATGGCCATTTTAACATTATTAATTCTTCCATTCCATGAGCATGGAATATTTTATCTATTTGTTCATGTCATCTATAATTTCTTTCAGTGTGTTTTGTAGTTCTTCTTACAGAGAACTTTTACCTCCTTGGTTAGACGTATTCCTAGGTATTCTATCTTTTTGCAGCCATTGTAAATTGGATTGTCTTCTTAATGTGGCTCTCAGCTCAAACATTATTGGTGTATAGAAATACTACTGATTTTTGCACATTGATCTTGTAATCCCAAAACTTTACTCAAGTTGTTTGTCAGTTCTAGGAGCCTAGTCTTTAGTATTTTGTAGGTATAGAATCATATTTGTGGAGTGAGGTATTTTGACTTCTTCTTTTCCTGTTTGTATGCCTTTTCTAAAAATCAGAAAAATGCACATCAAAATCACAATGCAATACCATCTCATATGAGTCAGAATGGCTATTACTAAAAAGTCAAAAATGGTGGTGAGATGCTGGTGAGGCTGTGGAGAAAATGGAACACTTATACACTGTTGGTGGCAATGTAAATTAGTTCAGCCACTGTGGAAAGCAGTCTGAATATTTTTCAACGATCTTAAAACAGAGCTACCACTAGATCCAATAATCCCACAACTGAGTATATACGCAAAAGAAAATAAATCATTCTATCATATATCATCTATCAAAAGGATGCCTGAACTGATGTGTTCATCACTGCCCTATTAGCAATAACAAAGATGTGGAATCAACCTAGGTGTTCATCAATGGTAGACTGGATAAAGAAAATGTGGCACATACACACAATGGAATACTATGCAGCCATAAGAAAGAACAAAATCACGCCCTTTGTAGCAACATGGATTCAGCTGGAGGCTATGATCCTGAGTGAACTAATACAGGAACAGAAAACCAAATACCACATGTCCTCACTTCTAAGTGGAAGCTAAGCATTGGGTACTCATGGGCATAAAGATGGCAACAATAGACACTGGGGGCTTCTAGAGTAGTGAGAGAGGGAGGAGAGAAAAAGACTGAAAAACTAATTACTGGGTAGTATGCTCAGTACCTGGGTGATGGGATCAATCGTATCCAAACCTCAGAAGCATGCAATATATTCAGGTAACAAACCTGCACATGTATCCCCTGAATCTAAAATAAAAGTTGAAATTATAAAAAAAGAAAAATTAGAATAAATTGTCTCAAAGAATTATTTCAAAGTAATAAAAAGAAAGATACATAAATATAGAGCAAAAAACTATGATTTTGAAAGCCCAACATAATACAAATTATTAATATGAGGAATGAAAGAAGGAATATCATAACAGATCCAATAGAACATTGAATTTAACAGAAACATTGAATTGTGCACTTATGTCTTGTCCATTTCCCTATACCTAAATGCTCCCTTGATAAAATTATTAAAAACTACATGAGCTGACATACGTAAAAGACATGCCTGTTACATGTCACATAGCAGATACATAAGTGGTGAGTAGAGAATGCACATGTTTTACACAGAAGATGTGCATGAGAAGTTAGGTTCTACTCTCCATTCCTAGTTCACCTCACAGAACCATGACAACAATCGAATCATCTCTAGTGGTAAAAAGTAATTTAATAATAATCACATAGTGCAAAAGTTAAGGACATAATTATACAAATATATAGTGGCCCAAGCAAAATATCAATCTATTTTTCACTCACATAATTTCCAAAGTGGTACTCTTGATTGGCAGGTGCATCCCCTCCAAGTGGTCAGTCAGGGACCCAGGGTCCTTCCACCTGTAGCTCTGCCATGTTTCAGCACACAGCTTCCAAGGTTATATTCCATATTGTCTCTATGCCAGTCAGCTGGAAAGGAAAACAGCTTGGAGAATCATGCCTGACAAGCTTTAAAGTGCCAGGCTAGCAGGAGTACATAACACTTCTATTCACATTCCATTTGCTGGGACACAGCCCAATGGCCACATCTAATTGCAAAGGAAGAATGAAAATACAGTCTAACTATATTATCAGAGAGAAAGTAAGGCTGGTAAGCAGTCTCTATCACATCTATGAAGAGCTTGGATAGTAAGAGGGGATTTCTCTTTCTTTCTTTCTTCCTTTCTTTCTTTTTCTTTCTTTGCTCTCCTTCTCTCTCTCTCTTTCTTTCTCTTTCTCTCTCTCTCTTCCTACCTCCCTTCCTCCCTCCCTCTCTCTCTCTTTCTCTCTTTCTTTCTTCTTTCTTTCTTTCTTTCTTTTTTCTTTTCTTTTCTTTTCTTTATTTTCTCCTTTCTTTTTTAGCCTTTACTGAGGAAAATGTGCAAACTGTCCCTTGTACAAACATGAATGCTGACTGCTATTTATTCTTAAGTAATATGCTGAAAGCCAAATTGTGAGGCATATGCATGAAACCGTCACATGTTGTGTTTGCTGGGAACAAGAGCCCAAGAGAAAGATCTCCCTAGTATGACCCAGTGACCCAGAGAGCCCTGGGATCCTCAGAAAAATTTTTAAAATGTTCATGAATCTACATGAAATCGAAGTAATCATTGTCTGCAGAGTACTTAAATGACATGTTTTACACATTCAGGCCCTATGTTTTTAGAAATAGTAGCACATCCTAATTAATGTCTTAGTGAAATCAAAGTAGTTTTTTTTTTGGTCACTATACATTCTTTCAACTGCTTTTTTTCCACTTTAGAATGAGGTTCTTAAATAAAGATGTTTGTACATCACATTTTTCTAGACGATTAGCAGTTGTCCTCATTTTGAGGCCAAAACAACTGAGTGTTTCAAGACACGAGTTAATTCAGATTTTTAAAAAGTCAATCACATTAGTTCCCAGTATTAAAATATTTTGAATCCTTAAGCTCTGAAAAATTATTTTTTTCTGGATTTTTTAATTTCAAGAATTAAAAGGCATCAAAGGAAAGTTCCTTTTGGAAAACATCTAACCATCTGAGAACATCATACCAAGACCTTTGACTTGTTATAATTGCAAATTTACTCTCTGGCTAGGTCTCCTCAGGGACTATGCCTCTCTATCACTCACCATTCTTTTTAGTTCTTTCTTGGGCTCTGAGATAAGTATTGCACTGTGCATCCAACCTCTGAGTCTTCTCAAATTGACCTTCATACCAATAAAATCGTCTCACAATCTGATATTCACGATTCTACCTGCTATTTACATGACACCAACCCACCAACTCTCACGTCTTTACAATTGCCATGTACAGTTATGTTAGTTATATTATTAACCCTGGATAAAAATACAACTTCCCTGAACTCACATTCACATCTCTACTGGGGCGGGGAGGAAACATTGCCTTCTACATGTGATTAGTAGGCAAAACTGGGAATCCAGAAAGTTATGGCACCTTTGGCTTCTCATCCAGCAGCTAGCATTTCCTGGAAGACTGAGAAATTAGGATCTGGCTTTGAAGACAGTAGGCATGGAAGATATTTCCAAAATACTAGGATTTTTAAAAAAATCTTTCTCCTTTTGTCCATGGAGTAAAGACAAATTGCTATTTAGTTGTAAATAAGTGCAAGATTAGTGTTTTGGCATCTTCATTAATAAAGGAACCAGTTGATGAAGGCAGAATATAAGATGTCATGAAGCCAGTAAATGGAACTGAGGAGAAACATTTCAAAACCTTCAATGCCAGGCACCGGAAGTGCAGACTCTTCTCATGACAAGTGTATGATGTTCAGAGAGGGATGGCAGTATTCGAACAAAAGAGAGCAAGGTAAGTATTAAATGAACTAACAGAGAGTCATCCTGAGTTACTTCATTATTAAATAATAAGCTCAAACCTCCATTAAAACATAACCAAAACAGGGGTTTCTAAACAGCTCCTATCTAGTATTAGATAGGTAGTATAATAGATATCAAGTTTGTTTTTATGAAGTTCAAAATGCAGTATATTTAAAAAATCACAAAATAGTTCATGACCACCAGACATGAACTCCCTTAAAAAGCTGAAAATTTTAAAAATCTTCCAACTCCAACTCCTCCAGGAGCCACGGCTGCCGATATCATTAACTTGTCCGCTTGACTCTCAGTGAATTACTCTGGCATGAAAGCTGATTTTGTTGCCTGAGTGGAAATGAGAAAATGCAAAATCATCAATGACAACTCTTAATAACAAAATGCAAAAATGCAATGTCTCCTAACACCCTCACTAAATTACCTCCTCAAAGTCATTACAAGTATTCTTCTCTTCCAAGTGCTGGGTTCCCTTTTGTGTCTCCAAATAGATTTTGGGGGAAAAAAATCTGCCAGCATTGCTGTCACTGTTAATTAGTGTCTCCTGAGCAGGGCTTCCTGCCTGAGGTGCTCACCAGACCTTGCCAAGCCCTACAGGGACTTCCAGAAAAACCTTGTTTATGACCCAGCCCCAGTGTGCCTCTCCTGCTTGTAATATTTTATGGCATTATAGAGAAGGACTCATCAACAGTCTCTCTGTAGGAGTGGAAGTCAATTTTATATGCGGTGAGAACTTCACCTAAGCTAATATTGGCATGATGAGTCCTCAGCTGAACATAAAATTTTACCAAAAAAAACCCCTGTGAGGTGAATTACCAAGCAACATGAGTTAGAAGCAGTGAAAACCATTCTACTGAGTTATCTTCATAAATCTATTTTTATTCAATGTCATCTCACACATTATTTTTATTTGTTTTCACTTTCTCAAATATTGGATTGCTGCTCATGAGAATAATGGCTGAGCGAGCTGGTACGGCAGTCTTCTTAGGCTCCCTAGATAGCTAAATTTATGGTTATAATTATTGAAATTCTTTCCCAGGTTGCTTGTAAACTCAGACACATACTATAGTAATAAGCCACAAGTAAAGTCAGACACATACTATAGTAATAAGCCACAAGTAAAGTCAGACACATACTATAGTAATAAGCCACATTGATCCATGTTTTCCACCCAGGGTGTTTGAAGGTGTCTATTGTTTGTGTGTTCTCTCCATTCCATTTTTCCTTCCCTTGGTAACTGGATTCACCCCCAGACATGGGTGTGAGACCCATCAAGGCCAGGGCTTTTCCAGCTGCAGTGGGGAGGGAGGAAGCATGTTTATCCTCTGGTTTCAAACCTGAGATGCGGGGAGCTGAGGGCTGCCCAGTCATGGTCCCTCCTGAAGGAGACACGATGTTAACCAGGGAAGAGGCTCGGATGGAACCAGGGAAGAGGCTGGGCTCGGATGGTTCACCATTGTGGGTAAGGCAGAAATTCCCCTTCTAAAAGTACCATTATATCAGGTGCTGATCCCTTCTTTTTATTTAAGAATATTTGAAGTGGGTGTTCTACAAGCTGCCCTGTTCAGCCTGAAAACCCAGTGACTTTCAGGGGTTTGGAGATGAAATCTCCCTACCTAGTCTTTGTGGGAGTCCACCTTTCTAGTTCCTATCCCTACCTGCTTAATAACTATTAGAAATAGATCATTGCTTATATTGATTGAATACTTGCTATACTGGAGTGAGAAAGAAAATAAAATTTTTGTTGAGGAATGCGAGCCCCTTTAAATGATCAGGCACAGTGAGGGACTGAATGGGGCATTACCTCTTGAAGCTACTTGCTATGTGGGGTCTAGACTCTAAGCCAATTGCCATAAATTGCTGTATGCTGGATGCCATAACTCACAGTTCGAAGATGCACAGCCTATCGCAAATCAATGTTATCCTTGTAAATCAATGGGAATCCCTGTCAAACAACCCTGTATCAATCAGCCCACTCCTTGTCCCTTTTTACCTTTAAAAACCTGCATGGAACAAAGGCCACAGGGAGCGCTCCCCAAGGCAACTTGCAAGTATGTCCTGGGCAGCTGTCTTCACTTTGACTCAAGTGGACTCTTTAAAATTGTATTTTGTGCCCCAGCATCTTCCTTTAGGTCACCAGTAGTCACTGTGCTAAGTACTTTACAGGCATCATCACATTTAACTCTTGCATTTAATTCATTCACTTTTCAGAGATGAAGTTAGGCAAGGCACACTACCAGGAGGTGGCTAAGCCTGATTCAAACCCAGGCGACCAGGTGCCAGAGTCTGCGTTTCTAATTTCCCCATTGAGTAAGCCTGGAAATCTCAACTGAAGGCTGGGATAGTGAGGAGTTCTCCAAAAAGAAGAGCAGAAGGGCATGCAGCATTCCTTATTCATCTCATGCTCTGTGTTCTCTGATTTCATTGAGACCAAACCACTGTCAGGGTGGGTGGCCTCTGACTTATTTCCATGGCTTTCTTGTTCACAAAATGTAATTTGAAATCTTTTCTTATGTTATACCTAGAAAAAAATAAAATTCAATTTTTTGAGGACCAACTACAGATTTTTCTTAGAAAACTGAATATTTATTGCTTTGCAGAATGATAGGTTTATAGTTTCCTGTATGCTCAATATTTCTGGGAATTGACATAAAGAAGTGATTTCTCAAACACCCACGGACGCTATGTGCACAGTGATATTTACGACATTACTAACATTCACACTCTCTCCCACTTCCTGAGAAGGAGGAATGAGAAGCCTGGTGCATCAGTGTTAATAAGTGAAATGACTTGAGATTTTCCTTTTGAGATCTCTGGGTGCTTTGTTTGGAGTCCATAATCCAGAAATTTGTTTTGCCAGATTAGCAAATTTCAGTACTTTTTCTGAGCCTTTGTTTCTCTACCCATAAAATGGAGAAAATAATGAGTATTCACATTGCATGGTTGTTGTGAGGATTAAAGAGTGACATCAAACATGCAATAACAGGTGTCTGGCACATTAGTAAAATACATAAAAGCCACTGTTGCTATTGTATTATTAGCTTCCTCGGTTTAGGCTTACAGATCTTGTATTGGAGGATCGGTGATGGTCTGTGGACACTTTGCCCCACCAGCTCAACAGTGAGAAGCTATGGCTTTCAGGGAGATAGATAGCTGGAAAAGAACACAAGAACAGAGCTTTGTGCTTAGGTCCTAGGAAGAGTAACTGAGAGCTAGTTCAGAGAAGGGAGTAGGAGGAGGTCTCCGAGGTGGGACGTACCTGCTCCTAGAGAGGGCTGCATGAATTGTCTATGAAGTTATCCAAGCAGTGTGGACAGTTGGAACTCATCTGAGACATTGCATTGCCAACTCTTTCTGCAACATCAACAAATAGTTTGGGCCAAGAGCAGTGGGTCACACCTGTAATCCCAGTATTTTGGGAGGCTGAGGTGGGAGGATCACTTGAGCCCCAGAGTTCGAGGCTGCAGTGAGCCATTATTGTGCCACTGCACTCCAGCCTGGGAGGGAGAGCAAGACCCGGTCTCTCTAAAAAAGTAAGTAAATAAATAAGTAATATAAAAAATAAGTAAATAGTTTGCAGCTCCCAGCACTAAGCACTTGGAAGTCATGCCATGTCTGGAAGACTCAGGGGGCCTGGCATGGCATGGTGGCCAGAAGGGTCTCTGAGAGAACTCAGAAAAGGAACGACTTATGGGAATGAATTCGAAGATCGAGATGGAGTCATATTTTTCAGAAAATAATGTAACCAAAATTAACTCAAGGAGTAGAGAATTTTAATAGAAATTGTAAAAGTAGTCCAGGAGCTCTGCAAATGCACCAGGTGCAGCTGAACAGGTGAGTGTTATGACCTTTTTAAGAAAGAGTGTCATCCAATGTCATGAAGCTGTTCTATAGTATGGCAGAAAAAAAAATGAATTGACTCAGCTGACTAAGTTTGCCCCAAAATGATAATAAATCTATACTATGTAAAAAAAGTGATGTATCTTTTAATGATACAAAAATACAAAGACAGAAAAATAAGGGTCTTACTTCTGAGAGGTACATTCAAAACTGGCAATTCTCAAACTGTTACATTTAATGTAATCCTAATCAAAATTCCAAGAATATTTTTACAGAACTTGACAAGTTCATTTTAAAGTTTCATGTTAAGGAGAAAATATAGAAGATTAGCTAAATAAGTGTTGGGAAGAGAAGAATGAGGGGTACCAGCTCCAGAAAATATCACAACATATCATGAAACACATAAATAAATAGGCCTAAAAATATATGGATGATAAGAGTAAATAAATAATTTGGAGAACTGAATAGAGAATTCAGACAGACACACACATACATGGTCATATTGCAAACATGAATTTTGTGGTGTTCAGAGTGAGTGGTGATTATGGAAGTATGGTAAGGTGCACCTGTCACCTGATGTCAGCCATCCTTTGGGGGGGGGTATGAGATTGGGGGACAGTACGAAAAAGTCCCCATGCACTTCTAAGTGTTTGAATCTTTCATACCAAGAAATATTATTTAATCAATTATATAATTTTAAATATTCTTTTAAAATTTTCTGAGATTTTGTGTATTTTCTGTTTCATTCACTTGTTTTGCCATTAAGTTCATTTTGTAAAATAGAACAAAGAACTTTAAGAGCAAAGACTTTCCCTATGTCGAAACTGCCTAGGTTTAAATCCTGGCTATAGGATTTTCTAGTTGTGAAATCCTGGGTAAGTTGTTTAATCTCTTTCTGACTCAGGTCCCTCACCTGTAAAATGCAGCTATAATGCTTTATGTGGCTGTTAGAGAGGTAAAGGAGATAAGATAAGCTATGTGCTTAAAATAGCTTGTTCATGAAGCTCCTTGGGATGTTAGCATGATGCAGAAAGAAGACAGGCACAGCTGGAAGGTATGGAGTTTGTGAGGGTAGTGCCAAGAGAAATGTTTCAAATTTTAGAATTATTCTTAAAGGCAATGGGAAGCATTGAGATATTTCTATGCAATAAAACTAATCTATCAGCTTTGTTCTTTATAAAGATTCCCTTCGCAGATGAAGTTACTACATTATAACTTATTTTATATCTTAATTCTGAACTATGTAATTAAATTTACTGCATACTACACACCAAAAACCTTAGTTTATAGTTGCTAGGAGCACTGACATGTGAAATAATATATGTTTTTGAAAACTTATTAAGTATAACTGTGATCATGACCTCTCCCAGGAATACATTTTGGGGTTCACTCAGCCAATCTGAAGGTCTTGAGGCCCACCTGATTGTTTGTGATCAGGAACAGGACATTTATGCTGCTGGTGAACTGTGGGAAGATCACCTCCTCAGGCAGCTCAAGAAAAGTTTCCAGAACTCAAGTTTATGACTTTGTGATGCGTTAGTCTTGAAACAGAGTATACATTTTGTACTTTGTTATTCTAATTTTTAATTTTGTTCTTTTTATTTTTCTAATTAATTATTTCAAGCAGCATCTATTTAAAATATATCAAATACACATACGTGAATATTTACTTAGATATGTTAGGACAGACCTAGTTCTCTGAATAGATACTATAATAAGTGCTATGAAATAATTTTATATTATCAGAAAGTTTATAGAGAATTTTAATGTGCATTCAAGGTTTTGATAGCATATAATTGAATACTGTAGATATTGTTGGTCTCTGAATGCAGCATAGAAGCTTTAAAAAGACAACATTACTAATATGTTTCTTTTTCACTTATCCTAAATAAACATATGTACGTCTTACATCATGGAGGGTATTGAATGAGGCTGTGTTTGTTTCCAGTGACTCTTGTTCCCTCTGCCTTTGACATTTTAACCTTTCCAAACATTTGTGCGATTGGCAGAGAAAAACAATTCCCTCTCATAGTCCTAGGAAGAGGGGAAAAACATCTCCTGAATAAAAGTCTTGATGTAATGGGTATTTGTCTACAGAATGTAAACAGAGAAATATTAATGTAACTATTGAACTAAGGGAACAGATAGGGTGAGGTAGGCTGAGTACTTTGTTCATAGTTTTGATGTTAAGATAAAGATAGATGCATGTAACAGAGCATTCAATTAAAGGTTCAAAAATACATTTTCCAGTTGTTTTTAAGACGAGCAAGGGGATTATAAGGCATATCATTTCTACATTTATGTTAGATGACACAAATATTTTGTCTTACATTAGAATTAAAATGTTCATTAAGATTCAGAGCTCTGTTTTTCTGAGATAAATTATGGTCTTAAGTGCGAAGTCTCTCCAGTCAGAGTCCTGGAAGAAGAAATTGCTTCTGCCTAGGCAAAGATGCAAATGCAACCTTCGTTTAAGTTTTGTGAAATAGAATGAAATAGAATGACATGAAAAATAGTTCACTAAATTCAATCATTGAGGCTTTTCATTTCTGTGAAGTACTGATCTTTAACTGACTGCCAACATTACTAGTCATTGGAAGATCAAGTAATTTTTTAAATTTTTATTATAATTTTGAATATTTTTAGCCTTATTAATGCACCTTAAGTACAGACATTTAAAAATTTATAAAGGCATATTTGCTAGTTTACATTTAATATATAAAATTTCAAAGGAAAATCAGAGCCTAACCAAATCCCAGTAGCATCCACGGTTCCACTTGCCGGCCTCTATTCACTAACTCTCCAGAGAAGAGCCACTGGGAACATCATGAAGCGGTTTTACCTGTTTTCAGTCTTCAGATCTGCTTTAGCCAATGAGAGGTACATAGGATAAGACAGAAGAAGGGGACTGTGGCTATTGATTTAGACCTCAGGTCCAGTGTCAGACAAGAATGATAGCATCTGTGTCTGTCATCTTCTCCTCACATGCATGGAGGATCCTCATGACGGATGAGTGTCCAGGCATTTGGTGAGAAGGTGTCCAGTAGACCTTTCCTTTCAGTGGTTACGTTAGCCAAGGACGTTCATGTGCTCCCTGCTTGGTCCTGACAGTATCTGAGAGTGGAGGCGCAGGAGGAGGAGCTGGACCTTTGTCCAGTTGCCCCTCAGTCCACTCTCCACCACACTTCTTCATCCCGCTCCCTGTCACAGGAGCTGATTTTACGAGTGGACCTCATCAGCAGGCTGCCACTCTGGCTCCTATGTATGTTTGCCTAGTGGGAAGGGCTGATGGGAGACTAGGAGGCAGAAGGACAGAGAAGTCAGTTATTGATTCCCTGAGAACTTTCTCTGCAGAGATGCTGTTAAAGAAAAAATTCTTCAAGCACTTGTTAAGATGGTAAAGAAGATTTTATTCAGTACTATATCAATAGGTATCCAGGCTATGCCAGTAGCAGAGAGAAATTGGGCTCAATGCCAAAGGCAGCAAAGACTGCTAGATATTTATAGCTAAGGAACAGAATAAAGTTTGTGGATTCTGGTGAAACTGGTCTATCAGGATTTTCAAAGCAGGCCAGAGTGATCAGATATCACCTGCAGGATGGTGGAGGATGAGGAATTCCATGGATTTGGGCTGGAAGGAGGTGATCAGATATCAAGGGTGGTGGGAGGATTCTCTAAATTGACCTTAGCAGGATTCTTGTTAACACTGGACTCTGCAAGGACAGGCATGCAAGCCCAAGGTCAAGGCCTAGTTGGGAAGAGGCCCTGGGGAGCCCGTCCAAACCTTGGTTAAGGAGGGTCTCTGTTCATGACACCAAGGGCCTTATCTTCAAGCTACTGCCTAACCCCCCAGGCCTGGGATTCAAGGTGGCTTCCTGCTATTGCACAGTTCCGCTGTGTGGCTTTTCTTGTTTGTCCACAACTTTGTAAATAGTGTCTAAAAAGTCACCAGTTACTCCACTGAGTGTGCTGTTGGTTTCCTGTTGAGACAATAATGTGGTTGTTTGATACCATTGCTCCTCCATCTCTCTTTCTCCCTCTGTTTTTTTCTCTCTTTCTTTACCCCTCCCAGACTCCCTCCTCTCATATCCCCTTCTCTTTCTCTTTCTCTACCCCACTTTACCCCCAGTATCTCTTTTTCCTCCCTTCCCCAAGCTCCAACCAGCAACCTTTCTGTGCTAGAACATACACCCCGTTCATGGCTTGCATTTCCTCTGACCTGAAGCTACATCCCCTTCTTCCCCGCACTGCTTTCTTCTTTTCACTCAGGTCTTAACTCTAGTATCACCTTCTTCTACTTGATATTATCACCTAATATCAAAATATTGAGGATTTTGCCCCCAAATATTTTCTTCAACCACACTTTGTCCCAATATCATACTTTATTTTCTTTTTTGCACTGATAACAATCTGAAATTTTATTCTTTAGATATTTATTTACTGCATTGGTTAGGGTTAAATTGTAGACAACACAGTGCACTTTATCATTTTCAAGCAGCAAAAGAGTTTTTTTTTTTAACATTGTGTGATTTGGCTTATATAATATCAGAGTTCTAAGAAACAAAGTTTGGTTATTACGCATAGAAGAAATCTATGTAGAAGCCTGCTTTAATGTGGACCTGTCAGAGTGAAAATCCTCCTGCTGCTGCCAGACAGGAAAGCCAGAGCCCAGATTCATGGTTTTCCACTAGAGTCACAGCAATGAAAAACGAAAACCTCCAGGCTTGTTTTTCCTGAAAAAGCACAAGGCCCTGGCTTCCAACATTCATTGCACATCTCACGTCTTGCACAGTGAAGAGCCTAGCTGCAAGGGAATCTGGGGAGTGAGCTATGTAAGAGACTGCCTTAGCAAAAATTATAAAAGTGAGAGAAACCTCACATAGCTGACTCCATCTAGTTTCTAACCTCATAAGCTGTCTTTGCTTTTTCCTGGGTGTAGGCCAAGCTAACTATGGGAGGAATTCAGTTACTACTTTTACCTTAAAGCAAGGATGGAAATAGCCCCTTCTCCAAACTGCCCCCCTCCAGCCTGTGTAAAACTTTTGAACGGCCACAAGGTGAACATTATGGGAGGGGCTTGAGTTCTGCTAACACCTATGCATAAATGATAATTAGTCATTGTTTACTGCTCAGGATTCATGTAGGGGAGGTCACAAGATTTGTAATTTCCCTAATTGCCCCTATAGGAAACATTGGTGTTGTAAAACCTAACACTGCTGTTTGAGGTGTCTTTCAGGCCTTGCATTCTAATGAAACAACTGACACCACCTGGACTGGTGACCCTCACCCAGGAACTGACTCAGTGCAAGACGGAAGCTTTAACACCCTGTGATTTCATCCACGACCCAACCAATCAGCACTCCCCATTCCCTAGCCCCCTGTCCACCAAACTATACTTGAAAAATCCTAGCCTCTGAATACCTGGAGAGGTGGATTTGAGCAATAACTCCTATCTAGTCATTTGGCTGACCCTGTGATTATTAAACTCTTTCTTTCATGCAATACCTGCTGTCCCCAGTGCATTAGTTTTTCTGGGCAGTGGGCAAGAAGAACCCATTGGGTAATTACATCTGGATCCCTAGCCCCTGGCCCTAGGGAGGCCCATGCAGGGGGTCCGGATGGCATTGAGAACTGGCTGTAAGTTTCTGCCCCACTCCTGCCTGTGAAATCTAAGCTCCCCAGAAAAGCAGCCATGTAGGTGGTTTATACCACTGAGTGTGCAGAGCCTAGAATGATACTTGCTATACTGTGAGTGTGCAGTGAGTTTTGTGTAATAAATAAATTTTTTTAATATATTTAATTTTTTATTTACACAAATGACTCTACCATACATTCTGTACTTTTCTTTTTCTTTAATATTATATCTTAAAAGTTTTCTTATATCGGCATAGATAGATTTATCATATTATTTTTAATGTGGCACAGAGTAATCATTATACAACTGTACCCTATTTTTTCAAACCAGTTTCATTTTGTTAATTTGTCTCCAATTTCTTTTTAATGCTGAAGTAATAATTTTTTTGTGTGTGTGACAGGGTCTTGTTCTGTCACTTAGGCTGGAGTGCAGTGGCATGATTACAGTTCACTGCAGCCTTGACCTCCTAGGCTCCAGTGATCCTCCCATGACAACCTCCAGTGTAGCTGGGATCACAGGCATGTACCATTATGCTAGGCTAAGTTTTTGTTGTTGTTATTGTTGGGGTTTTTTTTGTTGTTATTGTGGTTGTTTTTTATTTTTTTTGAGATGCAGTTTCACTATTGTCACCCAGGCTGGAGTGCAGTGGCACCACCTTGGCTCACTGCAAGCTCTGCCTCCCGGATTCAAGCAATTCTCCTGCCTCAGCCTCCTGAGTAGCTGGGGTTACAGGCATGCGCCACCATTCCCAGCTAATTATGCTAGGCTAAGCTTTTAATTTTTTTTGTAGATACAAGGTCTCCCTTTATTACCCAGGTTGGTCTTGAACTCCTGAGCTCAAGTGATCTTCCTACTTCAGCTTCCCAAAGTGCTGGGATTACAGGAATGAGCCAAAATGTTCAGCCTGAATTAAACATTTATTTAAAAAAACACGAATATATACTTTTGAAATATATCCTTAAAGTTCTACTAAATTTATGTCTGTGAAATTGATGTCTGAAAGTATGTGTATAAATAAAAATATAATAGTATCATCTACTCTCTTTTAAAGAAACTGAGCTCTCACTGAAAGTAACTGAGAGGGCCTAGTTCCCCCACATTCTTTTTTCTTATTATTGGAACATGCACAAAGTGTAAAGTTTACCATTGTAAACATTTTATGCTTGAACAGTCTGTGGCATTAAGTATATTAACAATGTTGTGCAACCAACCATCACCTAGTTGTAGAATATTTTCATCACCCACAATGGAAACCTGACACCCATTAAGCAGTCACCCCTCATTCCTTCCTCCCTCCAGCCTTTGGCAACCACAAATCAGCTCAACAAATTATCATGAAAAGAATACATCTATGCAAACAGCTCCAGATAGATTCTAATTTTCTCACATCAGGCATCCTCTTCTCTTCTCTCACAGTCATTTGTCAGATATATGCATTGTAAATATCTTCTACTCCATGGCCTTACTTTTCACTGTTGTAGCATTTTTTTTTTTGACATGATCTTTGAGCTTACTATAGTCCAATTTACCAACTCTTGCCTTTATGGTTAATATTTTTTGTATCCTTATTAAGAAAAAAGTGATTTTTTTTGCCTGTCATATGGATTATCATATGATTTGAGATCAGCAATCCATTTGGAATTGGTTTTTCTTTATGGTGTGAGGATGGGGTCAAGGTGTAATGTTTTCATATGGCTATCTAAATGGCCCAGCACCATTTATTAAAAAGGCCATTCTTCTCCACACCATTATGTGCCATAAATGCGAGTCTGCTCCTGGATTCCATTCTGTCCTTTTCATCAGCTTGTGAATCCTTGCACTAATACCACACTCTTATTACTTACTTCAACTTTATAATATTTAATTTGCTTTATAAAGGATCTTGAGTAATTATAGCACAACAATAGCATGCATTGTTTTTCTTTAAGTAGAAATGCAGCAGAATCTCTAAGCAAACATAATTAGTGACTTTAGCAACGTTAAATATAAGATTGTTTTGTTTTATATCAGCAACCAACAAATGAAAAACAAAATTAAAAAATATTTCAGTATGCCAGTTTCAGTACGGTGATTTAAAAATTCATCAAATACATAGGAGTAAATCTAACAAAGGGCATGTAATTTCAATACGATGAAAATTTTAAAATATTGAGAGAAATTAAAGAAAACATACATATGGAAGAAAGTACCATGTTGATGGATATAAAGGCTCAAACTGTAAACATGTCTATTCTCCCAAATTAATAAATTAAGTTCAATTCTAATAAAATTCCAAAATGGGTGGGTGTATGTGAGTGTACAGCCTGCATACATGGAAATTTACAAGCTAATTCTAAAATTTATATGAAAATGCAAAGGGCCAAGAATAATTAAAACAATTTAATCATTATACTTTTAAAATTATTGCTTTTTAAAGTTTATACTTATTTTATATTTTATTTCCTATTTTCTTTGTTTTTGTGCATTTTCTTGTTTTAGTATTGTAAAAATATTTTACACAATGACATTAGTACAAGTGTCTATATCTTGAAAAGTTGAAAGACTTCAGTAAAATTATCTGGGTCTGGTACCTCCTTTTATTTTTTACCAGGAGGTATCTCTTTGATGATTATCTCCAAGTCTCAAATTATTGTTTTGTCTTTTGAGATTTTATAACTCTTCTGAGGATGATTGTGTTAACATTTTTTTTCCTAGAAAATTATCAATTTATCCAGATTTTTAAAAAGTGTTTACATCAAGATTTATTAATTAAATTATTCTGATTCTTTAATTTTACCTGTCCCTAAGGTTGTTCTTTAATTTTATAAATTCCAATTTGGGGGATTTTCATTTCCTCTTTAATTAGGTAAACTGTAATTATTTTTAAAAAACGATTACTTTCAAGACATAAGTTCTGGTGTAAGTGACCAATTTTACCATGAGGGGAAATTCTCCATGCATTTCTCTGATTCACAGGCCACATTGGCAAGGCTTGGACTGCGACTGTTTTAAGTCTGGTTGGAACATTTTGTGATCCTAGGAGAACATAAGAGCATGAGAGTCTTGTAAGTTGCCCCTACAAGACGATTTCTCACTTGTTTTCCTACCTGACAAGGAGACTGGCATAAAACAGTTTCTTATTGTCACTTAATATGGTTCTGATGAGATATCAGGCTTTCTGCCTTGCCCACCTTAGGGTACAGACACAGGCAATCAAACTGCGTAGCAAAGCACGGGGTTGGTAGTGCCATGTAACAAGGTGTGACAGAGTAACCGGTAACTGGTAAACTGTCTTATCATTCATGTAGCCTTGTCTGTGTTTCCACGTTGTCCTGTGTAAGGGCCAGGGAGCTGGCACTGTGGCTTTTACTGTCTCATAAGTAATAAACTACCTGCATTTGAAAAGGGCTTGCATTTCCTTATTGGGAGAATCTATTGAGCTTGGCCTTGCCTTGTGCTTGACATATTTTGCTCCTTTAAAATATATTTTTGCTTTGTTCTTATTACTTACTTTTAAAGTTTTGAATTCTACTGAAGGTTTAATTTTATTCATCTGTCTCATTTCATGAGGAAGCAGTTAGTCATGGAAGTGGTTTTAAAAATTTTCTTCTGGTCACAGTTTTAGCATGTCTTACACAACAATTTAACATGTCCTTTTCATAAATGTTTTCTAGATTTTGATTTCTTCCTTGACCTGTTATTTACATATTTTTTAAAATTCTAAATATTTTTTGTTCATTCTTTTGTGATTACTTTTTTTCTTTTTTTTGAGACAGAGTTTTGCTGTTGTTGCCCAGGCTGGAGTGCAATGGCACGATCTCGGCTCACCACAACCTCCACCTCCCGGGTTCAAACCATTCTCCTGGCTCAGTCTCCTAAGTAGCTGGGATTACACGCACCTGGCACCACGCCTGGCTAATTTTTGTATTTTTAGTAGATACAGGGTTTCATCATGTTGGCCAGGCTGGTCTCAAACTCCTTACCTCAAGTGATCTGCCGGCCTCGACCTCCCAAAGTGCTGGGATTACAGGCATGAGCCACCCAGCCCCTTGTGATTACTTTTTAATTGTCTCATACTATGATTAGAGAATTTTTTTTGTTGTTATATTTTATTGAGAGTTTTTTGACTATTTTGTGGATGATTGAAACACACACAGTATTGTGTTCCAATCTCTGGCTTCTTGTCTGTGTCTATCTGACACAGGCTGACAAAGGTGACTTCCACTCTCTCTACTATTGTGTTTCTATCCATTACCCCATGAATCTCTTGTGTCTGATTTTTATTTTCAAGTGCAACTTTTATCATGATCCTTTCCTCCTCTTTGTCTTGTTTAACAACCTTTGACCTTAGTTCAAGCTTATCTGGTATTACTGTGAACCCTATTTCTTTTTAGTTGGAATTTATCCTGTATTTCTTTGTAGATCCATTTAGTTATAAATATTGTTAAAACTGTCTGTTAGAAAGAACTCACTGTTGAGTATTGATTTTTTTTCATCTGCAGTTTTAACTGGGCTCACTTTTACTTACATAGACACACGCATATATGATTTTACATGCAGGAATACATTTTATAAACCACTGTTGTTTATTAGTCTCTCCCCAACTTCTTATTTTTAGTATGCCTCTCTCTCTTTTCCCTACTCTTTTTCTTCTGTCCAAATCAGGTCCCTTTTCTTTTTTTTTTTTTTTTTTTTTTGAGACAGAGTCTCACTCTGTTGCCCAGGCTGGAGTGCAGTGATGCAATCTCAGCTCAGCTCACTGCAACCTCCACCTCTCCGGTTCAAGCAATTCTCCAGCCTCAGCCTCCAGAGTAGTTGGGATTACGGGTGCGTGCCACCACTCCCTGCTAATTTTTGTAGTTTTAGTAGAGATGGGTTTCACCATGTTGGCCAGGATGGTCTCAATTTCCTGACCTCGTGATCCACCTGCCTCGGCCTTCCAAAATGCTGGAATTACAAGTGTGAGCCACTGCGTCCGACCTTAATTTTTTTCTTTTTTTTAAATGGATGAGAGGTTTTTATGTTGCCCAGGTTTGCCTCAAACATGTAGCCTCACCTTCTTATGCACCAGGACAACCGGCCTGAGCCACCGCAGCTCCCCAAATTAGGTCCCTTTTCTTATGCAGAGAACCCATGATGCAACCCAATATTTATGTTCCAGACTTTTCCTGTGCCATACACTCACAAATATCACATGTGCATTTATCTGTATCCATGTCTGTGTCTATATCTATGTCTACGACTCTCCCCATAACCATCTCAACGTGTATATCTGCCTTAGAACCCATACAACTTGTGCAGACCAGTACCTCAGGTATCTGCGTTGACACCTCTGAACTCCATGTCCCTTCAGCTGTTCCTCTTCAATTTCTTAAGTTCAGGGATTGTCAATGCTTTTAAGACAATTAAAAAAAAAATCATATCCACTTTTGCCAGGCACGGTGGCTGACGCTTGTAATCCCAGCATTTTGGGAGGCCGAGGCGGGCGGATCACGAGGTCAGGAGATCGAGATCACGGTGAAACCCCGTCTCTACTAAAAATACAAAAAAAATTAGCTGGGCGTGGTGGCGGGCGCCTGTAGTCCCAGCTACTCGGAGAGGCTGAGGCAGGAGAATGGCGTGAACCCGGGAGGCGGAGCTTGCAGTGAGCCGAGATTGTGCCACTGCACTCCAGCCTGGGCGACAGAGCGAGACTCCGTCTCAAAAAAAAAAAAAAAAAAATCTACTTTTAAAAATTGGCTTTAATTGAAGGGTTGTTCTAAATAATTTAGTCTACCATTACTGGAAACCAGGCGCTCCAGTTTGGAATTTAATTCATTTTATATTAATTTTGTAAGATCAACATGTTTATGAAAACAAGCCTTTTTGTCTTCCACTTGCTCATTTCTTATTCTATGCCCTTCCATAATATTGTATAGTTTCAAAAAGATACATAGGCCTTGCAGCATCCTTCTTAAATGTATTCTTACACATTTTAAAAAGATTTCCTTGTTCTTGAGAATGTACTGTATATTCACATCTTCTTTTCTAGTTGCTTGTTAGAAAAAAGCACTGTGATCTTGTGCTTTTTATAATAAGAAATATGTATTTGGTCTTTGTTCTGTTTTCCTGACACAGAGCTCCTAAAAGCCTCGGAATTTCCTGAGTGATGGGGTAAGAGCAGTGTCTTTTGTTTTTCATAAGCCCCTTTCAACTATGCTTGGGTTTATGCTAATGAGGTGGTTCTTGGTGGGCCCCAGGATAGCTTTAGAATGGGGCTGGTTCCCAGAAGAACTAGCCAGGGATTAGAGGGTTGGAACTTTCAGCCCCAACACGGACCTCTGGGAAAAGGGAGAGGGGCTGGAGACAATCACCAATGACCATTTATCGATCATGCCTAAGTAACGGAGCCTCCATAAAATCCTTAAACAATGGGGTTCAGGGAGCTTCTAGGCTGGTGCACACATCCACATGCTGGCAGGGTGGCACACCCCATCTCCGTAGGGACAGAAGCTCCTGTGCTTGGGATCCCTCTGGACCTCACCCTATGTTCCTCCTTATCTGGCTTCATCTGTATCCTTCATAATATCCTTTATAATAAACCAGTAAATGTAACTATAGTGTTTCCCTGAGTTCTGTAAGCTAATTTACATGTTCATGTTATAGAACATGACGAGTGGGTCCTGAGAACCCCCAATGTGTAGCCAAGTTGGACAGAAGCTGTGGGTAACCTGAGGACCTACTAATTTTGACTGGTGTCTGAAATGGGGGCAGTGTAAGACTCAGCCCTTAACCCATGGGGTCTGCTGACTCTGGGTAGTGTCAGAATGGAATTGACAGGCCTGGGATTACAGGTGCGAATAACAGTTGGTATCAGCAGAGGATGAGAGAATTGCGCAGCAAGTGGAAAAGCCACACATTTGATGTCAGAAGTGTTCTGTGGATAGAAACGGATGACAGTAGTAGAGTAGTAAGCAAGTAAGCACTTACTAATTTTCATTTATGTCCAGCTAATTCACCGAATTCTTACCTGGAGTGTCTTGGCTTATCTAGGATACTCTCATATCATCAGCAAAGAGGAATAGTTTTACCTCCTGTATTCCAACAGGTATATAATTTTTGTCAGATTCATTAAAACTGACCAGATAATGTTGCAAACTAATGGATAGAGTGACCTTATACGTCAGTTACTTTCCATTATTTAGGTGTACTATTTACTTTTGATTTTTAATATTTATCATTGTCATATTTAAGAAGTTTTTTTCTATTCTCAGTGCTAACATATTCTTTAGAATTTTTACATCTATGCTCTTTTTTTCTCCTGTACTACCTTTATATTTTGGGCTTAGAATTATACTAACCTTGTCAAATAAATCTGAGGCCTTCTTTCCTTTCCCCTGTCTTGTCTGTGGAAATATACACAAAGATGAGAGGAGATCTACGGGCCTTATTTGTTTGTAAAGAGTTGTCCTCATTTTTTTTCCTTCCATGAAAATTGGTCTTCCTCTTGGGTCAATTTGAGTATTTTATATTTTGCTAGAAAATCACCTATTTCTTTCAAGTTTTTAGATTGATTGCAGAAAGTTGCCTGCAGAATAATTCATTTATAACTCTACTGACCACCTTGCCCGTCTCCCCCTTATTTAAGGTAAAGGCTCTTATGTCATTCCTAATTTTGCACAGTTTTTGCTAATGTTCTTTTTTTCTTAGTTGGGCTCATGTAGGGTTAGTCTCTCCTATTTGACTTTATAATTTTTTTCATTTTATAGATGAGATTATCCTATTTTACAACATCGATGTAACATATGTTTGGTCTTAATTTATCACCTGATTCTAAGCTTCCTTTTATTTCTGTCTCTTGCTGTTGACCTATCTTTACTATCTCAGGGTTGTTTTGTGTATGAATATGTGTACATGTATGTCTGCCTCTTGGTAATTTGGAAGTCATATACTTTGTTTTTTGGTTTTTGTAGTCATTCTTTTTATAATCCTTTATATTATACTTAATCCTCTGTTTCTGAATTTAGCACTCTTACAGAGCATCTGTTGACTCTGTTATGACTAAGAGAAAATTACTGCTCTTGCACTTCCTCTCTCTTCCCCCTCCACCTCCAGACTTTTCTTGGTTTCCTTCTTATTTTAGTTCTTCTGGTGGTTCCCTTTACAGCTCCAAGTAGTCCTCACAAGGCTCGGTTCTTGACTTTCCCGCTCACCCTGTGATAGATGGGGAAATTATAGCCCTCACATGGCTTCTTCCTCCCTTAACTCTGGTTTGTTTGATAATGAGTTTTACCTTCCTGAGGTTCATAAAATGTACCTCCTGGAATCAAACTGCCTTTGGAAATTTTGTCTGGATTTTGTGTTTCAATGTTTTTCTGTTTGCTACCACTCCTTTTACTGGCACTTCTTCTGTTACTGAATATCCAGATTCAAGCTTTTCTTTTTACAAACAGCACGCAGTGGTAATTGCTATGGTCCGAATGTTTATGTGTTTTCCAAAATTCATATGTTGAAACCTCACTTCCAAGGTAATGGTACTGGGAGATGGGACCTTTGGGAGGTGATTAGGTCATGAGGGCCAAGTCCTCATGACTGGAATTAGTGCCTTTATAAAAGAGGCCTGAGGGAGCCTGTTTAACCCTTTCACCATTTGAGGACACATACAAGGCACCCTCATGACAACAAATATGCCAGTGCCTTGACCTTGGGCTTCCCAGCCTCCAGAATTGTGAGAAATGAATTTCTGTTGTTTAAAAGCCACCCAGCCTGTAGTATTTTGTGATCACAGCCTGAACAGTCTAAGAGAGTCATAATTCTTAAGATGGGAATTACTTCCTGTGTGAGCTGACCCACATTGTGACTTATCCTTAAATGACAAATTGCCTGCATGTGGCACCCAGGATCTCAGCTTCCCTCCTGCAGCATGCAGAAAAAGCTGCTGCATTATTTTCTGGGAGATACTATTTTTTGGTCCCTGCTTTTACCAGTTATTTTGTTTTCTCCTACCAAGAGGACTGAATTGTTGTATTTTAAAAATTACATTTGAAAACCTAACTAGTCCTTGTGCTTTTGTAGATAATTTTGCGCTGACTTGGGAGGGTTATGGTTTGCTGTTTAGATTTGCAGACTCTCTTCTTCCTCAGATCTAGGAGAAACTTTTTCTATCGTATCTTTGAACATACCCATGTTCCCTACACTGGGTCCCCATGCATGGACAACAATGACCTTTGTATTAGATGTGCCAGCTCTCCATTCATGTTAGCTTCTCTCCAATTGCATTTGTCAACTGGGCTTTTTCCTTCTGTATTCATGGGGAAAGCCTCATACCTTTCCTGTTCATAAACGACTTGGCTTTGGAGCAAACCTATTATACTCCTTACTATTTCATTAATCAAGCATACTTTGGGGATGTTTTGATTCAAAACTTTTATCTCAGCTGCCTCTTTCCTTCTGGAATAGATCGTTACATATGCAATATTATATTTTCTTCGCATCACTTTTTTTCTTTTAATCATTTATGTTGCACTATAACTGTGTAAATTCCATTATTTTTTGCATATTGCCCATGCTTAACGTGGGTAGTTCTGTCTCAGTAAATTTTTCCGTCCAGATTCAGTGTAGATGGGTTTTCCCACGTGCCTTCGCTACCCTCTCTGAGACCTAGCTGTCTTCCTCTTTGAATTTTAGGGTTTCTCTGAGATTTCCCTGACCTTTCTGGGTTTTCTGAGGTCCCTGCATCAGAAAAGTGCCAGTGTGGATGGCCGGGCTGGGCTGGCTTTGGGTTTTCTGCATTAGGAGGGTGCAGGGGTGGATGGCTGGAGGGTGCAGGGGAGGATGGCTGGGCTGTGCTAGCTTTCCTGAGGCTTCCTTCACTGTCTCGCATCCAGCTTCCTGCAGCCTGCTGGGGTCAGAAATACCACCAGCACCTCTCTTCTGGTACAGGATACCTTCAGCTTCTGATGGTTCTTTCTACCCAACCCCAGTTGTCTCTAGGGAGAGCGAGGTTGCTGGGCATGTTTCCCTACCTAGCTTCTCTCACCTCTCTCCAGCATGACCTTAGATCTACTTGGAGCAGAAGGCTGGAAAGGCTTATGGAAGTAGACTGGGGCCCCAGTCGTACGCCCACAGAGACTGCAGGGGTTTTACTTGCTTCTTTCCTGGTCTTATTCTCCCATTTCCTGCTGACAGAGAATTTTCCTGTACATTTTCTCTCTGACTAGTTGCTATTTAATTTTAGGAGATAATTATCTCTGCTTTTGTCTCTCACCATATGGACATTCACCTTTCTGCTTGTACTCCTCTGCTCTGATGGGAAATGACAAGGGTTGGGGAAGTTTGCCCTGTGTGGACATTTTCTAGTGAGTTCTCAGTCCTGCCCGAGCCATACCTACGTGGCATTTCTCCAAGTTGGGAGTTATTTATGATTTTCCACCACCCCCCACCCTGCCCCCAGAATTCTGCTTCTAACCTCTCCTTTGTAGTGGTCCCTTCAAATACAGAGTTGAGGCTGTGGTAAGACGTTAAACCAACCTGAGGGAATGCCTCAAAATTTCTGCCTTTCTACATGGAGGCACGGATGCCCTTTCTTTTGTTGAGTTGCTATTGTTGGGACTGGCTTTTGATTTCTTCTTACTTGCCATTCTTTGTTTTAGGTTTTGTGAGAGGTAGATTTAGATTTCTCACTTCATTCCATCATCTTAAACTTGAAGTCCCTAAATTTGGCTTTTTGGAGAGTCACAAGAGGACATTCTCCCCCATGACGTTAGGCATCTCAAGATTGCAACTCTCCCCATGTCTCCATTATGGGACTTTATACTGAGGAGATTCAGCAGAAAACGCAACCCAACAGACACCTCTCAAAGCAAGTGCAATTTTAGAGACACCATTGAACAGGTTTATTACTCACACCTTGTTATGTTCTCTTATTACAACCCGTGCTGTTGTTAAATTGTCAAAAAATCAAAATTCTTAAATTATGTATTTTTAAAGGAATTGAATAAAGTTAAATAATTCTTTAAAAGAATAGACAAGATGGTGCAGATTCCAGAAACAATGCTGCAGAAGACCAAGGGGTCACCAACCCAAATGCCTGGAAGGGTCAGTAGACCAATTGACACTTGTAAGTGACCAGGTACAAGGCAAAAAGTAGGGGTAGGGAAGTGCAATGAATTGCAGTGCACATGCTGCCCCTAAAAGCATTCATACTAAACAAGCTCATTTCTAATCACCAGTGTGGATTAAGGTTTGATGAGCCAACTTCATGCCTTGGGTAAGGCTCCCACAATCATGTGGTTGATAGTTTTGACAATATATCTCTCAAAATTTCTTGTATAACTAGCTAGATGATAAGATCATGTATTATACACATGCATTTTAACCACAAATTTGTTGAAAAAAATCACTTTTTATCCATAAATCATTTTCTTAGGCTTTGTATTTATTAATTGATTTAATATCAACAACTAATTTTTCAGCTGCTCCTTGGAAGAGGTGTTGTTTCCCCTTTGTTTTGAAAACGCTATTGCGGATAAGTGGAGGTTGTGGAAATGACACACTGAGAAGCTTCTGACTCTAGCATCTCCCTGGTGGTAAAGGCTTCACTTGTCATGTCACCAAGGAGGCTGGTAATATGGTCAAAGTAGTTCCTTGTCCACAGAAATTCCCATATAGACATTCACCAAAGGGATTGTTAACAGATGTGCAAATAAAATTTAAAATATAAAAGGAAAAAAACGGGCCTAGAGGGAGAAGAGAAGAGAGAATTTTCTTTAGGGAAGAATTTCTTTAAAGAAATTCGTTAAAGAATTTTCTTTAAACCTGGAAACCCCTTTGGTTCACCAGGTTGGTTTTGTCTTCTGCAAACAAAATACAACGAAATAGCTATTATCCTTTGTTAGGTATGAATAGTGGGCCTGTTTGTCAACATTGTGTTAGTCTGTTCTCACATTGCTATAAAGAAGTACCTCATTATCCAAGCTGGTGGCACATACCTGTAGTCCCAGCTACTTGGGAGGCTGACGTGGGAGGATTGTTTGAGCCTGGGAGGCAGAAGTTACAGTGAGCTGAGATCATGCCACTACACTCCAGCCTAGGCGACAGAGCCAGACCCTGTCTCCAACAACAACAACAACAAAAACAAACAAACAAACAAACAAACACTACCTGAGACTGAGTAATCTATAAAGAAAAGAAGCTTAATTGACTCACAGTTGTACAGGCTGTGCGGGAAGCATGGCTGGAGAGGCCTCAGGAAACTTACAATCATGGAGAAAGGTGAAGGGAAAGCAGGCATATCATACATGGCCAGAGAAGGAAGAATAGAACAAAGGGAGAGGTGCTACACACTTTTATAAATAACCAGATCTCATGAGAACTCACTCACTATTATGAGAACAGCAGGGGGGAAATCCACCCCCATGATCCAATCACCTGCCACAAGGCCCGTCTTCTAACACTAGGGATTACAATTTGAGATTTGTGCAGGGACACAGACCCAAACCATATCACGCATTAATCATTTTATTTAATGCTTATCTTCAACCAGAAGATGAGGAGTTGGGATCTTCATTGCACACAGGGCAACTGAAGCTGAAGCATAGTAAGTTCATTCCTTCACTCTGTGCCAGTCACCGGCCACTATGTACTGGGGTGCCTCTAATACCTAGCTGGGTCTAACACTGATTTGATCCTTTAATTAAAATTTTTGGTTGATGAAGAATATAGCTAATAAGCAGCAGAGGCACTATTCAAACATAGGACAGTATGACTCCCAAAACAGTGATCAGTTGGATGTGGTGGTTCACGTCTGTAATCTCAGCATTTTGGAAAGCTCAAGCAGGAGGATTGCTTGAGCCCAGGAGTTCAATATCAGCCTGGGCAGCACAGTGAGACCCCCATCTCTACAAAATCTACAAAAAATTAGTCAAGCATAGTAGTACATGCCTGTAGTCCCAGCTACTTGAGAGGCTAAGTTGGGAGGATCCCTTGAGCCCAGGAGATTTTGTTACAGAAAGAAAGCAACTCATCTAAGAACATTTTCACAAAACAACCTGGTAATTTGCTGGGAAGGAGAGGTCCAGGTCTATTGGCATCTGTATGATTATGATGACCTGTCGTTATGCAACATTGGAGCCTAAAGAAAAAATTCATGGAGACAATCTGTAAAGAATTTGGGAGAAACATCCACGCCACTATACTCCAGCTTAGGGCACAGAGTGAGATCCTGTCTCAAAACAAAAAGAGAAACAAAAACAAAACTGTGATCTTAATGATAGTGCCTGGATGTTTCTCCCAAATTCTTTACAGATTGTCTCCATGAATTTTTTCTTTAGGCTCCAATGTTGGATAACGACAGGTCATCATAATCATACAGATGCCAATAGACCTGGACCTCTCCTTCCCAGCAAATTACCAGGTTGTTTTGTGAAAATGTTCGTAGATGAGTTGCTTTCTTTCTGTAACAAAATATACTTATGTATAAGGTTTATTTATAAAGGACTTAGCCTAATGGTCAAACATGTTTGATTTTCAAACAAATCTCAGAGTGTATTTTCTGTGTTGTTTGCAAAGTCCACTTCTGCAATAAAAGACAAGTGGCCAGTGAGATGGGCGACCTGTACCATAAGCAAAGCCTAGACAAATGAGTGAGTCATCTGTGATGCACATCTGACAATGCTAGCGGAAAGCATGAATGACTGTAAGCACAGAGGTGGCAGGACCCCAGGCAGTACATATTCATGGTACACTAAATATAGGCCGTGCATGCAGCACTGAATATTCATGAAATTTTAAACCAACCACTCCTTGGTGACACCTACTGTGTCCTCAGGTGTTCTTGGAAAGGAGTGCAAATAAAACCCAGAGCTGCTTGTTGGATTAAATGGAAGCTACAACTCTGGCCAGGAGTTCTTGCCCTGTCTCTTGCTGGTGGAGTGAGTGTGTGTGTTCGCTCCAGGCACCCCCCCCCGCCATCTGTTTGCCCCTTGGTTCAAATCTCAACTTTGGTCCTTGTAAACACATCATATAACAAGAAGGCTGATGCTTTAGAAAGAAAGGGAGAGAGGAAAAGAGGGAGAGAGAAAAAGAGAAGATGGAGCATATGGTTATTGCGTAACCCAGGATTGAGAAAGTGTGGCTATTCCCCACTCTTTGCATTCCATCCGTGGTGTTAAGCTCCCTGTCACTTGCCCCTGGCATCTCACTGTACGTTTTCAGTGGATTGGACAGCCGTGGGATTTGAGCACCATAATTTTATCTCTGAGTCACTGGCTCTGTGACCCTTGGGAGATCCTGCCTGGTGGTGCACTTAGAGAATTTCATGACATCCACGTAATTTCTTAGACAGCAAACCCAGCATTTGCTCCATGCCTTTCAAATATGCCAAATGAAACTCTTCTATTTCTGCTGAGCATCAGTGAATCAATGACCGTTGAATGTTACATCTCTCTTTCCCTGCAACCAGACATCTTTAGCTTTAAACTATTTGTTGAGCTCGTCATACGTATGAGATTGTGCTGGATTCTGGAAATGAGCAGGGCACATTTCCCAGAGCTTATGACCAAATGGTGGAGAAAAATAAGACCTTCTTATCATGCTTGAAATAAACTCCAAACTCCTCCTATGATGATCTGGCCCTGCTCCTCTGACTCCAGCTTTTCCTGCCCTGAATCTCACTCACCTGGCCCTATCCCGAAGGCTGCTTCTCTTCCTCCTTTGTGCTGTTCCTACAAGCTGCTTTCTGCCACAGGACTTTGGGTTGAGACTTCCTCTCC
The DNA here is from genome assembly GCF_009828535.3 of Hylobates moloch. Lineage (NCBI taxonomy): Eukaryota > Metazoa > Chordata > Mammalia > Primates > Hylobatidae > Hylobates > Hylobates moloch. The sequence continues at coordinate 63,323,983 of NW_026652285.1, read as the reverse complement.
CTGTGATGCTCTGACTGGGATCTTCTCATGGCCCACAAGTTTATTCTTCAGGTGTTGTCACTAAGCAATGGGCTTGCTGCCCAATATGCATAGAAGCTAGTACTATGGCACTGGCTTTTGAGAAAAGAAAGAGCTTTATTGCTAGTCACCTGGTGAAGAGATAGGAGGCAATGCTCAAATCTCTTCCTGAGCTAAGTTCTGGGGACAGGTTTTATAGGCAGAGGGTTGCTATGCAGGAGACAGGGAAATACAATGAGGCATGATCTGATTGGCTCATGCAAGGAGGTGATGCCAAGTCCGTGGCTGGGTCGTGAGTCTGTAATGCAACAAAACAGGGTACCTCTCATTGCTTGATTTTGTTCACATTTCTTGATCTGAGCAGTTTGGTTTGGCCTGTGGTTGACCTTTTCATTCCTGCTGGCTCTGAGTCCACGAATTGGGCACGCTTGGTTTATATGAGCATGCTCAGCTTATATGGCCTGCAACCTGGGGCACCATTGCACTTATTATTTTGTTGTTTTATTACTAACAAAGTAGAACCCAATAGAACTGATTCTGTGGTTGCATGTGGGATCAAATGCTTCACTCAAGAAGTCATTCCCTGACTACTGCAGCTAAGATAGCCTCTTGTTCCATCTTTTTCCTCCATTTACCTGTTTTGCTATTTTCATGGAACTTTTATGATCTGAAATGATGGTACTTCTTCATCTGTTTACCTCTTTCTTCTCACATAAGGTTACCTTCTTGGGGCAGGCACTGTCTTGCTCGCCATGTAGTTCCTATACTGGAATGACCACCATAAAAAGAGCACTTGATGTCCAATTGACCAATGGGATGAATAAATAACAGTGCCACTTAGAAATGCATTTATCTGCAAGTTCCAGAAAACACTTTCACAGAGACTAAAACAAATATGGGTATATTTTTCTTCGAATAATAAAAATTTAGAGAGAGGTTTTTGTGACATGGGTCAGTTCAGTGGCTGAATAATATAATTTCTGATTTTTTGCCAGTCTTCCAGTTTTCCTCTTACAATCTCAATATGTAGAGTTGTACCTGTCATCTATTTCTGCATGACAACCACTCCAAAAGTTGGTGGCTGAATTCAGATTTCCTCTGTGCATGGAAAGATCTTCAGGGTTGTCTTATGACTCCTCATAAATTGTGCAAGATTTTAACAGCTATGGTCTAAGATTGAGCACAACAATTTATTAGTCACTGGGATAAGTGACTTCCAATGTATGCGTTATCTTGACTACAACTTTGTTAACAGTTTTCAAGGGTGTTTAAAATTCAGCCTCTAAAGTTTGAGAGCTATTTCACATTTGTCAAGTTGACTGTTGGCTTTGCCAATGGATGATCGAGGCTCAAGATTAGAGCTATAAATACCAATATTGCAAACAAACTTTTAAAAAGAAGAAAAAATGGTTTAACACAATGATTTATCTTCCTAGTTCTTTGAGTTGACTTCAGCTGGGCTGCTTTACCTTGGAATCTCTCATGCAGTTGCAGTATTTAGAAGAAATATATTTGAATATAGGAAGACACAACTAAAGAAGTTGAAAGGGTTTGCTCTAGTTCTTTGATATGTTGAAATAGCATAACTTATGGTATGCAATTATAAAATATCTTCCCTTTTAAAATTTATTTTCTGGAACAAGTTTTTCTCCGGCCTTTGATGAAAACTTGAGCAGGCCCACAAATTTGTTCTTTCTTGGGTAACATGAAATCCTCTGATCAATAATTAACATTGTCAGTAACATGTAACTAAAGCTGGTGATAGAGCAATCCAGTCTTTCTGGGAATGAGGTTGGGTTCATTCTCTCTGTGATAATTTACAGCTTCTACTTCTCTTTGGAGGTGGGAAAGAACAAGAGAAATTTTCACCTAATTGGTCTTGTTATTATCTGGGCTCAGGCCTTGTGTCTGGCAGATGTTTTAAATTAACTTAACCTCTAATGAGTGTTTTTAATGGTTCTTCAAAGTGACTTGTTCGATATGTAACAAAACATCTCAGAATATAACTGCTTAAAATAACCATAATTTTATTATATCTCATAGTTTGTGGGCCAGGAATTTGGGCAGTATATGCTGTGATGACTCCTCAGCTCATGTGGCATGGATTGGGGTCAATCTGTATTTGCCAGATCACAGGTACTCAGTCTCAGGTCTCTGTTTGAGAGATGCACACTCCTACCACTCTTCACTTCCTCCTGCCCCATGCTCTAGACATCCTGCAGTATCTCTCTGCTGAAATCTGACTTCCCTTTCCTCTGACCCTCGTGAGGAGGACCTATGATGATCCGAGCTGGTGCTCTCTTCCATCTGGACAGTCCAGAGGAAACATTCATGCAACTTTTGCCTGGCAGTTTTCCCAGTGCAGCTGTTACAGGAAAGGGGTCTCGATCTAGACCCGAAGAGAGGGCTCTTAGATCTTGTGCAAGAAAGAATTCAGGGCGAGTCCATAGTAAAGTGAAAGCAAGTTTACTACGAAAGTAAAAGAATAAAAGAATGGCTACTCCATAGACAGGGCAGCACCGAGGGCTGCTGGTTGTCCATTTTAATGGTTATTTGTTGATTATATGCTAAACAAGGGGTGGATTATTCATGCCTCCTTTTTTCAGACCATATAGGGTAACTTCCTGGCATTGCCATGGCATTTGTAAACTATCATGGCGCTGGTGGGAGTGTAGCAGTGAGGACGACCAAAGGTCACTCTCGTGGCCATCTTGGTTTTGGTGGGTTTTAACTGGCTTCTTTACTCCAACCTGTTTTATCAGCAAAGTCTTTATGACTTGTGTCTTGTGCCGACTTCCTATCTCATCCTGTAACTTAGAATGCCTTAACCATTTGGGAATGCAGCTCAGTAGGTCTCAGCCTAATTTTACCCAGCCCCTACTCAAGATGGAGTCGCTCTGGTTCAAATGCCTCTGACACAACCACTTCCCCTTGGCTCATCCATTGGCTATTCTCCAGACCTTCTCTAACTCTTTAGATTTTCCAAGCTGGAGTCAGACACCAACCGCAAAACACTGTTAAGCCAGAAGGCAAAGGCAAGCCCCCACTCCATATCTGAACTGGGAGGAGGGGAATCCCCAGCCCTGCTCTAAAATTCTCCTCCTGTGAATTCTTTCTTTTTGCAGCATGCCCAGCCTCTTGCGTAGGAAGAAGTGGTAAGCTAAGGAGAGAAATGCATGGTTCCTAGCACACCAATTTTGCAACTTTTTCATCTTGGCCCTGCTTTAGAATGATGCATCTACTGTTCTTCATGCCTCAACACAGCAGAGGTAAGAAAATTCCCATTCAGTTTTTATTAGTGTTTTTAAAAAAAATTGTGTGCATGGTTGCTTCAGTAAAATTTGAACTAATAAGAAAAAAGCATAGCTTTGTTTTATAGCCATGGCTTGGTTAACACAAGGGCATTTGGGCCACATAAATGCATAACACTTTTTATAACCTCTTTAGTTCACATTTAACACACACGTTGGGGCTGCACTGTCCATAAATAAACAGCACATTGTAAGTTCGAGACATAGCCTTTGGAGCAAAACATACCAGGATTGGATTATCATGTCTGACACTACTGGCTTTGTGATCCCAGATCCTACAATTCCTTTTAACTTTCTCAGCCTCACTTATCTCATATGTAAAATTGAAAAAGTAACATATGCTCAAGGATTAAATGGGGCAGATATGAAAAATACTCTTGTGCTTGATGCTTTCTTCTAAATGGGGCAATAATGATAGTGATTAAATTTAATTAACTTTTCACACATTATCAGTTAGAAACTGCTTTTAAAATCTTTCTTTGGAAATTATCTTGTTTCAAATGCAGTGATATGTCATTTTATCATATTTCACATGAAACTTCATTGTTGGCAATTAATTAGGTGTTTTGTGTTGAATTGCCCACTCTGTCTATCAAGTTGACTTAATTTATATTGTATCAGTATCATTTTCCTAGTAAAAGGAAGAGGAACTTGTTTTTGAGGGGAATTATGCAGTTTTTAAACATTAAAAGTTCACATTAGCAAAATTAGTTCAACCTCAACCTATTTAATTTTTCAAACCTCACAGCCAAAAAAAATCACAATTCTGCAATATCACTGTGACTCATTATCAGTTCACAAAATACAAGGAAGCAATAAAGAGTCGTGCAGTTAAAATAGTAGTGATTTTTGTATCCAATGGCTTTAAGTCCATCCAAGAGATCATGCTGGATTTGTGAAATATGGTCACTGTAGTGTGGACAAGACTTCCCATATTAGAAAGTGCAATAGTCTGTGTGGGCCTCAATTTCCTTCCCTTCAAGGAGCGGTTGGGATGGCAAAAGATCTTTAAGACCAAATGATGAGTCTATTTATTAATTTTTGATTCACCTATTTATTTAATCAAAATTTATTTATTTAAATAAATAAAGATCAATTTATTTATTTAAATAATAAAGATCACTTTATTTAAATAAATAAAGATCACTTTATTTAAATAAAGATCAATTTATTTATATAAAGATCAATTTATTTAAATAAATAAAGATCAATTTATTTATTTAAATAAATAAAGATCAATTTATTTATTTAAATAAAGATCAATTTATTTATTTAAATAAATAAAGATCAATTTATTTAAATAAATAAAGTTCAATTTATTTATTTAAATAAAGTTCAAAAGTTCAATTTATTTATTTAAATAAAGTTCAATTTATTTATTTAAATAAAGTTCAATTTATTTATTTAAATAAAGTTCAATTTATTTATTTAAATAAATAAAGTTCAATTTGTTTATTTAAATAAAGTTCAATTTGTTTATTTAAATAAATAAAGTTCAATTTGTTTATTTAAATAAATAAAGTTCAATTTGTTTATTTAAATAAATAAAGTTCAATTTGTTTATTTAAATAAATAAAGTTCAATTTGTTTATTTAAATAAATAAAGTTCAATTTATTTATTTAACCTGCACCAGCAGGTTCCAGTGGAAAAGGCTTGGCTCTGAAGTACATAGACCTGAATTTGAATTCCATCTCTGCTGTATATTAGTTGTGTAACCATAACAGGGCATTTTTTTCCCCATTCTGAATCTCAGTTTTCTTTTTGTAAACTGGAGCACTGTTACTCTGAGGTTGCAAGGGTATCAGTGGTTGTGAGGTATCAGTGGTTCCCATAGGAGGTAATACCTCCTCTTCAGGGAATTTTGGAAATTTTCTGAGCATTTAGAGAATGAGGACTGGGACTTTAGTCAGTCCACATCTAGAATTCTCCAAAATCTAGATATACCTTTCGGTACCCTAGAAAACCATGCTATGTTCCAGTTTACTTTGAATGTTTCAGTGAAAATGATGAAGCTGAAAAAATGATGGAGCCCCATTTTACGTGTAAGTATGATGCTTTCACACAATTGTGATATGTGTTGAACTTCACACAAATGGATCTACCATATAAATTAAGGGAAAATTACATATTGCTTTATTTAGCACTTTACCAAGAATTGCCCGTTATTTTGGAAAAGCATGCTGTCATCAAGAATTTTATTCCTGGTATTTGACTTACTGATAAAGCATACTTTATCAATTTGCATTTGTAACTCTCCTGATTACCGGGATCTACCTATACAGGAAAATACGCAAATTTAGATTTTATTTAAAATGTTAAGTATAAGAATAAATTACCAAATAACATTGTTAGATTCTGAGTAGTCATTTTGTTTCAAAACTTATTTTGGAAAAACAGAATAAAACCATAAATTAGACAAACATTTTCCAAAAATACGTCGATAAAGAGAGATGTCAAATATCTATTGAACTTACAAGCTGTGAAGACATGATTTTGTCAGAGACATTTGAACCAGAGCAACTCTATTTTGAACAGGAGCTGGGTAAAATAAGGCTGAGACCTATGGGGCTGCATTCCCAGAAGGTTAAGGCATTCTAAGTCACAGGATGAGATAGGAGCACAAGATATGGGTCATAAAGACCTTGCTGATGAAGCAGGTCGCAGTAAAGAAGCCGGCTAACCCCCACCAAAACCAAGATGGTGATGAGAGTGAGCTCTTGTCCTCACTGCTACATTCCCACTAGCATCATGACAGTTTACAAATGCCATGGCAATGCCACGAAGTTACCCTATACGGTCTAAACATGGGAGGCATGAATAGTCCACCCCCTGTTTAGGATATAATAAGAAATAACCATAAAAATGGGCAATGCAGCCCTCGGGGCTGCTCTTTCTATGGAGTAGCGATTCTTTTATTCTTTTGCTTTCCTAATAAAGTTGCTTTCACTTTACTGTATGGACTTGTCCTGAATTCTTTCTTGTGTGAGATCCAGAAACCCTCTCTTGGGGTCTGGACCAGGACCCCTTTCCTGTAACAATTTGACAAAAATAATAATGTAACTAAAATACTGAAGGCATTTTTGGATCAGAAAGAAAATATTTCATTGCTTCTTAGGTAAAACTAATGTAAAAAATTAATGTAAAATATGGCAAACTATATAATACTAGAGAAAAGTTATCATATTAGCTGTATGAATGATTATTAATACTAAATGGAAATAAATTCCAAAAAGATAATTGTTTTATTTTTCAACAAGTAACTTTCATGCTTCAAAAAAATTTTGAGGTGGGGAAAGATTTAAATACAACTTTATAATGTACTGTAGTTTAGTCAATTTGCATTGTAAGTGAAGAAAAAGAAACACTTCAGGTGTTAATGAAGGTTTACTGCTTGCATATGTCAAATTTGTAAGGGATGAAAAGCCACAGAAGAAATGTTACTTTCAAAATTACTGACAATGAATATAAACACATTTCCATTGCCTGAAACTCTTAAAATTTATTAAAAGAGTGCATTTCTCAGAGTTATTGCCTCTGCTGCAGATGGAAGAGCAGCCATGGAGAATGAGGTGAGTGGATTGCAGGAGGACTTTAAAATACTGCACCAGGTTTTTAAGCAATTGCTTATCTTATGCTCATCAACACATAGGTGTCAAGAATCCTAGTGAAAGGGCACAGGAATCTCCAGCGTTGCTAGTGCACCCAGTAGCATGGAAAATGCACCTCCGAATGACAGATTATTTTATGAACTTGAAGTGACAATGAAGACGTATTTGGATGTCTCATTCTGTGTAGCAAAGGAAGTAGCTCTGCTAAGGAGAATGTTTAAAAAATGGATCTTGGCTGGGCGCAGTGGCTCATGCCTGTAATCCCAACACTTTGGGAGGCCGAGATGGGCGGATCACGAGGTCAAGAGATCGAAACCGTCCTGGCCAATATGGTGAAACCTCGTCTCTACTAAAAATAGAGATGGCAGGCGCCTGTAGTTCCAGCTACTCAGGAGGCTGAGGCAGGAGAATCGCTTGAATCGGGAAGTGAAGGTTGCAGTGAGTCAAAAAAGCACCACTGCACTCCAGCCTGGAGACAGAGTGAGACTCCATTTCAAAAAAAAAAAAAAAAAAAAAAATCTTATTCACTTTTTGTTGCTTTTGAATAACTTTTAAATTTGTTCTAAAAATTATATGTTAAAGCTGAATTATTGAGAAAATATGGGACATGTTTCTCAGGCATATTTAAAATGTTAAATAGATCCTTCCCAAGTTCTAAGGAAATTAGATAATTCAAACAGGACTATCAATATGTGTATTGTACATAACCTTGTTCACTGAGAATTGCATGAAGATACACTTAATGGTTTTTATTTGGAAATATATTGGTTATAATATTACTTAAAATGTATAATAATTGATTTAAATATTTCTATTAGGTTAATATACTAGACCTGATTATTAATTCATTTAAAATGGCCGAAGAACGTGTTAATGATTTACAGGAAGTTAAATAAGTGACTTTGAGACCAAAATATCTTTCAACTAGTATAGTTAGAAAAGATTTTGCATTTAAGATCTTCACACCTACTCATTTGGAAAGAAGCTAAATTACTTATTTAGCCCTATTTCCAACTCTGTATTTTGCTAAAGATGGTTTCAGTGCAGTAGGGAGGTTACTAAAAAAAGTGATAGAACCAATTGCATGAGCTGAGAGAAGATTTGAGACTTCTTTTAACAAATGGAGAGTCAAGCGTTACCAAGCTACTGGGAACACATGAAACATAGGGATATTAGTGAATTCCATCAATGCAGCTTGCTTTAAAGGTTTTCACATTACTTCTATCATGTATATGTAATAGAGATACACACAGCTGTATAGCACAACAATAACAAATACATGTTTTGAAAAGTGAGTAGTGGATTAGGTTAAAAGTTGTGCTACTTGTCAGTCCTTCTCTGACTTGTCCTCCATGTCTTTCGCACCATCTTTCCATATTCTCTTGTTTAACTATTTCTCTGTCCTGTATTCCCTGTTACTCATTGAAGGATATGGGCCCCAAAATATAAGCACCAAGCAGGATAAATAAAAACAACACATCTAGGCCTATCTTAGTCAAACTGCAGAAAACCAAAGACAAAATCTTGAAGGAAAAATACATATTATATATAGTGAAACAAGAATAAGAATTACAGCAGAGTTCTCATCAAGGTCCATGCAAGCATGAATAGAGTAGAATGAACCACACGAAGGTTTGAAATCTTTTTTTCAGCAGCCTGAAATTCTACATCCTAGAATTCTATATTCTAGATTCTATATCCAAAAAGTAATTTTTTTTTCAAAAGTGAAAGAGAGAGTGTCATCAGCAATATGGTGGAAGAGGAAGTCCCCACTCCTAGTCCCCTCACAGAAACACCAACTTAGCAACTACCTATAGATGGGAATGCCTTTGTGAGAATCCAGGAGCCCAGTAGAAAGGCAGTAGCATGCCAGTGGAGCCCAAAAATGGCATCGAGTAGGGTAAGATAAGCAGATTTACTTTGTCTGTGTTGCCTCTCCCCCAGGATGACACAGCCACACACTAAGAAAGACTCCCATGACCCTTGATTTATCAAGTGGGAGAAAGAGAGACTAAGGCCTATGTTCAATTCTCCTAGCATTTGGGGGCACTAACTAAGAGGCGCAACTCTGACTTGCCTCATGTGAAACACTGGGAGAATTGGCATGACTAGAGTGTGGGGTTAGCTACAAATGGGGAAAGAGACAAGGACTCATAGGACTGCAGGTCTTAGCAGTCGCCCTGCACCCCCATCAGCAGCCTTACGCATACAGGACCTTCTCTAAAGGCCTTGCTAGACTGAGGAGACAACCTAACCAACCCAAACTGACCATGGAGTATGGAAAGTGGGGAAAAGTAGGTTTACAGTGGAGAAATCTGACAAACACTTTGTTGGACAGGTCAACATCAACAGTATGTCATGTTGATAGCATGTATTCTTGATATGATGTATTGAGAATAGCAATTTACCTCCATGGTTTTCCTTTAAAAACTTCATAACCCAAGTCTAATTATTTTAAAAATGAGATAAATTACAATCGAGAGACATTTTCCAAAATATCTGACTAGTATTCCTCAAAACTGTCAAGGTTATCAAAAACAAAGAAAGTCTAAGAAATTATCATAGCCAAGCAGGGCCTAAGGAGATAGGACAACTGCATGTAACATGAAATTTATTTTATTTTATTTATCTATTTATTTTTGAGACAGAGTCTTGCACTGTCGCTCTGGCTGGAGTGCAATAGCGCGATCCTGGCTCACTGCAACCTCTGCCTCCCAGGTTCAAGCGATTCTCCTGCCTTAGCCTCCCAAGTAGCTGGGATTACAGGCACCTGCCACCATGCCCAGCTAATTTTTTGTATCTTTAGTAGAGACGGGGTTTCACCATGTTGGCCAGGCTTGTCTCGAACTCCTGACCTTGTGATTCACCCTCCTCGGTCTCCCAAAGTGCTGGGATTACAGGCATGAGCCACTGCACCTGGCTGTAATGTGCAGTTTTTGAATGGAATTCTGGAACAAAAAAGGTGAATTAGATGAAAAAGTAAAGAAAGCTGAATATAGTATAAACTTTGGTTAATAATCACAAATCAGCATCGTTTCATTAGTTGTGAGAAATCGACCTTTCTAATGGAAGATATCAACAACAGTAAACTGGGCATGGGGTATTTCCTATCAGTGATGGCCAGGTTATTCAGTTAAACACTAACCTGCTTCTTCGGTGAAGGTAGTTTGTAAATGTGGTCAACATCTACAATCTGTTGACTTTAAGCAAAGAAGATTACGGTAGGACTTATTCAATCAATTGGAAGGCCTTAAAAGCAACGCTGATATTTTCCTGAAAATATTTGCATCGAGACTGCAGCATAAATTCCTGCCTGGGAGTATCCAGCCTACTTATCTGCAGTACAAATTTTGGACTTGCCAGTCCCCACAATAAGGTGAGCCAATGACTTCAAATAAATCTCTTTATAGGTAGACAGACAGATGATGATAGCTGATAGAGATAGATAGGTAGAGAGATAAATAATACTGATTCAGTTTTTCTGAAGAAGCCTGATTGGTACACTATCTTCATAACTTTTCTATAAATCCCAAACTATTGTAAAACAAAAAGTATATTTTAAAAATTTATCATTAAAAATAATATTTACAAAATCTTATTGATTACCATTAAGATATTAACTCTAAGCATTTAAAAATAATTAGAAAGAATTAAACATTTTATCTTTCCGAGTAGCCAACTGTAACATAACAAAAAGTTCTCTTTATTCAAAATTCCAAGTAATAAATACAGAAGAAATAATGGAATTAGAAAGCCACACTTTGCAAAGACTGGTTGATGTAAAAATTTATATTGGAAAGATCAGGCTGATACCATCTAAATGTTCTCTTTAATCTTAGCATAATTAGAAGGGATAATATAAATTTAAAATTTTCATAATGCAATAGGAAATCTATAACATCACCTGTGAAGTGTTGTTGAAAAATACTGACTTAAATGAACTTTAACTCTGAGTTTCACCACCAGTTTATAGGACACACATCAAGAAAGAGGAACATGTAAAATAGTGCCACAAAAAAGCACTGAACCAAATGCACATGCGAGCAATGAACAGCATGAATGATTCAGATTCTCCTCCAATCTCCCAAAAAAGGGAGCAGAAAAAAACTAAACAGAACAAATATGATTTATGGATATTGCTTGAATTCTAATTTAAACAATTTCACTGTGAAATACATTAATACAATAATCGGAGAAATTTTAGTATGACCTATGTTTTAAGTGATATGAAGGAATATTTTTATTTTATTTTATTTTGAGACGCAGTTTCGCTTTTGTTCTTCCAGCTGGAGTGCCGTGGGGTGATCTTGGCTCACTGTAACCTCCGCCTCCCAGGTTCAAGTGATTCTCCTACCTCAGCCTCCTGAGTAGCTGGGATTACAGGGGCCTGCCATCATGCCTGGCTAATTTTTTGTATTTTCAATAAAAACGGTGTTTCACCATGTTGGCCAGGCTAGTTTCCAACTTCCGACATCAGGTTATCTGCCTACCTCAGCCTCCCAAAGTGCTGGGATTACAAGCGTGAGCCACCGCGCCTGGCTGGAATATTTTAATTTTGGTATGATAATGGATGGCACGGTAAATATGTAAAAGAAGCATCTGTTGGCAGTGCATGATGAAGTATTCACAGTTGAAATGGCATGATGTCTAGGATTTTCTCTGGAATATTTTACAATGTCATCAAATAGAATTGGGGAGATGAGTGAAACAAAACCATTGAGAGCTGATAATTGCTGGAGATGGTTAATGGATGCAAGGGGGTTATTATACCATAATATCTGCTTTTGGTATGTTTGGAATTTTCTATAAATAAGACATGCAAAAATAGTTTCTAAAAATACGTTTGAATTCTGACGTTATGTTTTCTAGAAAAACAAAATGTAAAATATCCTTAGTATTTATAAAATTAATATTGTGACAGGTTATTTTTCTAAAATGGCAACTTTATGGCCAGGAGCAGTGGCTCATGCCTGTAATCTCAGTACTGTGGGAAGATCGCTTGAGCCCAGGAGTTTGAGACCAGCCTGTGCAACAAAGTGAGACTCTGTCTCTACTACTAATAATAATAATAATAAAATAATAAATAATAAAATGGCAACTTTTTCTAAAAACATTTGTTTGATGGAAATAACATGAAATAAGATTACACAGTTCTAAAATAAATTAAGTAAATAATATAAAAAATAGAAAAACAAAGGATAAAAAGAACAAAGGAAAGAAGGAGAGGAATGAAAAAGAGAAAGGAAAGAAAATCATTGGTTGATACGTTTTTATGTTTAAAAAATATTTATTCCAGTACTGTTCAATGTCTATTTAAAATTTCTTAATAATCATTATTTTTGTCTAGAAACATCATGGTACAAGACTCTTACAAAGCTATGGTTTAATTTATTATCTTGTTAAGCACTTTTACTGTAGAACAGGCACATTGTTTGATGCTAAGGAGAACAATATTGTGTACCACACTATAATCAAGGTTGCAGAAATACCCTCAAATCTTCAAAAAAGTAGTTACCACAACTTTGACCAAGATCTGAATCGAAAGAAGGATGCTGAAATTTAACACAAGATGTGTAAGGACCAAGATTCTTCACTCTTTGGAAGAAAAGAAAGACAGCCCAGTCATTATGTAGAGGATCTATATTCATCTGTGCTCTGAGAGTCAATGCATTAACAGGCGTTCTGTGGTCATGGAGATCCTCTGAAAATTAAAATGACAAAGAAATAGAGGGGAAAATTAAGATTTCAACAGGACAGAAAGGTACTTGTTAATTTGTTACCAATATAGATTAAGTATTAATACATTATATTTTCAAATGCAATTTTTTATTTTTATATTTGCCGTGAATTTTAGTATTGGTGTTTAAATATATTTCAGTATAAAATATTATCCTTGATTTTTCTGCTTTTTTGATTCTGTTGCAATTCTCTTCATTGCCTTTTTTCTTCAACATAACTTTAAACACTATACTTTACCTCTTCTTTGTGATTTACTAACTTACTACTTGACAGGGACTCTCTGCTTGATCAAATTTCAGTCTGGCTCCTCTGAGTCCTCTTTTCAACAAGACCTCATCCTTAGCCCTTTCCATGGCCTGCTCAGTCCAGCTTTAGCAAAGAATCCTCCTAAGCTAGTTTATCCATAAGCACCATCCCACCGTTGATATCCAATCAAGCTCCTCTACTTTTATCACCTTTGCTACTCAACTGCATTCCTCTTATTAATTTTCCATCTTCTCCCTCTGCTTACTGCCTACTGTCTATGGATCCCCACTTGCCCTCATTGTATTTGGAGTTGAGTGTAACCTCTCTCCTATTGCAACTCTCTCCCTGTAATAGTCTTGAATAAAATATTTCTTACTATTTTGTAAAATGTCAGAATGATTTGTCTTTAACACACTGTGAATAATAATTGACTCTGCTACAAATTATATAAAAATTAGCAATCTATTCTCACATGGAAATCCTTTGTTGAATCATTCCAATTTGATTACCTATATTTTAATTGCATTAGTCATTGTTCTCCCAATACAAAGAATCAATTACATATATATATATATATATATAAAATGTGCGTGTGTGTGTGTGTGTGCCTTACTCTGTTTTATGCTGCTATAATAGAATGCCACAGAGTGGGTAATTTATAAATAACAGAAATTTATTCTCTTACAATTCTGGAGGCTTGAAAGTCCAAGATCAAGGCAGGTTAGGTCTATTCTCTTTGCTTCCATGATGGTGCCTTGAATGCTATGTCCTCTGGAGAGGACTAACAATATGTCCTCACATGGCAGAAGAGCAAAGGAGAAAGCACCAACTCCCACAAGCCCTTTTTATAGCAGCATTAATCCACTATTGAGGGTGGAGCCCCCATGGCCTAATCAACTCCCATTAGGATCTACCTCCCAACACTGTTGCACTGGGGATTGAGTTTCCAACACATGAGTTTGGAAAGAAAAAAAAAAGTGTTCAGCCATTCAAAGCAGCAATATATGTATGTGTATACTGCTTTGTGTGGGTGACAGGAATTTATTATGAGGAGTTGCTTCACATAATTAGGAAGCTGAGAAGTCCCTTAAACTCCTGTCTGCAAGCTACAGAACCAAGAAAGTCAATGATGTAATTCAGTCTGCGTTTGAAAGCCTGAGAACCAGAGAAACGGATGATGTACATCCCAATCTGAGGACAAGAGAAAATGAGATGAGATGCATCATCTCAAGTAGTCACATAGAAAAAAAGGAGCAAATTTCTCCTTTCTTCACCTATCTTAGTCTCTGTTGCTATAAGGGAATACCCTGAGGTTGGGTAATTTATAAAGAAAAGCAGTTTATTTGGCTCATAGTTCTGCAGTCTGTACAATAAGCGTGGTAGCGGCATCTACTATTGGTGATGACCTCAAGTTGCCCCCACTCATGGCAGAAGGGGATGGGGAGCCTGTATGTGCAGAGATCACATGGCAAGAGAGGAAGCATGAGAGTGCAGGGAGGTGCCAGTTTCTGTTTATCAACCAGCTCTTGTGGTAGCTAACAGAGCCAGAACTCACTCACCTGCAAGGAAGGGCATTAACCAACTCATGAGGGGTCCACCCCTAACATTTCCCACTGGGCCCTGCCTCCATTATTGGTGATTAAATTTCAACATGAGGTTTGGAGGGTCAAATACCCAAACTAGAGCATCACGTTTTATTATTTTTAGGCCTTCAATGAGTTGGATGATGCACAACCACTTTGGAGAGGGCATGCTACTTTACACAGTCCACTGATTCAAATGCTAATTTAACTTGGAAACACCCTCACAGACACCCCCAGAAACATGTTTAATCTGGAAACCCCATGGCCCACTCAAGTTGATATATAAAATTAACTATCAAATTAATCTTGGTTTTTTTTTTTTTCTGGAGACTTGCGGTGCCTTTACGGAATAAATGTAAATATATATTGTTTTGATTTGTATACCTAAGAAGTTATCCAGCATCCTTAAATAAGAAAAATAACACATACATAATTTCTTCCATTTTGTTGTGTTTTTGATTCATATATTATAACTTTTACCATTGTCAGTAAAAGCTATGAAAGACTAAAATGGACAAAAAAAAAAAAAAGCTTAGTCAATTTCCTATCCAGCTCATCCATCTGGGTTATCATTGCCTTTCATGGTCTTTGAGCTATTTTGCAACTTGGTAGGTAGTAGAAAACTGATGATAATGCAAACATCTTATCCATAGAAATGCAAATTAATTCTAGGTTGCTTATTGCCCTGTGGATGGAGCTGTTGATTATTGCCCTGTGGATAGAGCTGCTTTACATCTATTTGTAAATTGATTTCAGAATTCTTTATTTCCTATATGTTGTTAGTTTTATTTTTGATTGTTTTTGTGTTTTTTTTTGTTTGTTTGTTTGTTTTGAGACAAATTCTCACTCTGTCACCCAGGCTGGAATGTGGTGGGGTGATCATAGCTTACTGCAGCTTTGAACTCCTGGGCTCAAGCAATCCTCCCACTTTGGCCACCCATGTAGCTGGGACCACTCGCATGTGCCACCACTCCCAGGTAATTTTTTTTTTTTTTTTTTTTGATAGAGACAGGGTCTCACTATGTTGCCCAGGCTGGTGTGAACTCCCAGGCTCAAGCAGTCCTCACACCTTGGCCTCCCAAAGTGCTAAGATTACAAGAGCCAATGATCTTGGCCCATTGGTCATTTTTTGAATTGTCTTTTGAACTGGTTGTAATATTTTATAAGTTCTCTCATTAACTTTTTAAGTTAAATAAAATATTTGACATATGTTCACTTTGTATTTGTATCATAGTCATCCATTTCCTTTTCCAAAAAACGATCCTGTAACACAATGTTGAGACACAATGTTGAGATTTAGAACATTTACCTTTTGAATCATGTTTTCCATAGTTTAGTCATTCTTCTACGTGTACGAGTGTTCAACACCTTACACCAGAACATTTTTCCACGCTTCCAGGTTGAATTGCTGCTTGGCTAAATTCTGTTGTCTGATTCTTTTTCTAAAAGTGTTCTTGGATGTCATGCTTGCGGAGGTTCTTCGTATTTGTGGTCCATCCATTCTCTTCACCCTTGAACGACGATGTGAGGAGGGACATCTTTCGCTCCACTTTCCCTCAGGACTGTCTTTTCCTGGCATCAGATGCTGCTCTGGAGAAATCTGAGGCCAATTTATTTTTCCTCTTTTTAAGTAACTTGCTTTGTCTGCTGGTGGTGTGAAGAATTCCCTTTTTCATTAAAATTCACTAACAAATGGAATATGTTTCAATGCTGGGCATTTTATATCAATTTTCCTGGAACTAAGTATGCCTTTGTGACCCACAAAGAACTGTGACCCACAGTTCTTTCTTTATTTCTGGAAAATTCCATTTCATTAAAACTTTGAATAAAAATTTTGCTTTCCTTTTAAGAATTATTTATTACAAAGGCATGTATTATCTTAGCGTTAGATTACCTATTTGTTCTCCATGGTGTATTCTCTTTCCTTTGTTTTAATAAAGTTGTTTTTTACTCAACATTCATGGTGCTTATTTAAAACCATTTTTCTATATCTGTAATTTAGTTTTAAGCTGTTCTGACTTTTTCCTTTACTATTTCTGTTTCTTCCCTTTCTTCAGTAGTATATAAACTTTATTTGGAATTTTCTGATCACCACAATCTCTGTCTTTAGCTACATTTAATACCCTATGTTTGAGCTTATTTAAACATAAACTCATTATTTACATATTCTTCTGCATAGAGTAAAATATTAGTGGCTTTTTATTTCCCCTTCATCTTTTTTTTTTTTTTTTGAGACAGCCCAGACTGCAGTGCAGTGACACAATCTCAGCTCACTATAGCCTCCATCTCCTGGATTCAAGCGATTCTCCTGCCTCAGCCTCCTGAGTAGGTGGGACTGCAGGCACATGCCACCATGCCTAGCTAATTTTTGTATGTTTAGTAGAGACAGGGTCTTACCATGTTGGCCAGGCTAGTCTTGAACTCCTGACCTCAAACCATCTGCCCGCTTCAGCCTCCCAAAGTGCTGGGATTACAGGCGTGAGCCACCACACCCAGCCTCCTTCATCTTTTGCTTGCCAGTTCCCTTCCTTTCTTTCCTTTTTCCACTCTCCCATCTTCCAGTCCCTCTCTTTCTCTCTCCTCTTGTTCAGGTATTGATTGCTGCATAAATACCATGATTTGAAAGTGGATGACCCTGTCCAAAACTTCCATTTTATTTATTTATTATTGTTATTTATTTATTTATTTAATTTTTTGAGACAGGGTCTCACTCTGTCTGTCACCCAGGGTGAGTGCAGTAGCATGATCAGAACTCACTGCAGCCTCCACCTCCCAGGCTCAAGTTACACTCCCACCTCATGTGGCACCATGCCCGGCTAATATTTTAATTTTGTAGAGACGGGATTTCACTTTGTTGCCCAGGCTGGTCTCCAACTCTTGGGCTCAAGTAATCCTCCTGTCTCGGCCTCCCAAAGGGCTGAGATTACAGGAGTGAGCCACTGCACCCAGCCTAAGAACTTCTATTTGTACTAATGTGGTGTGGATTGATTCTCCTTGACTTAAAAACCACATTTGCAGAATTATAAGTAATGAGAGAAATCTAACATGACTGACTCCATCTTACATCTAACATCATGGGTAATTTTTTTTTTTTTCACTTATTCTAGCCCAGAGGCCAAGATAACCATGAGAGAAATTTATAGTTCAACTTAGAGGAAAGGGAAACTGATCCCACTCCTTGTGAGGAGATTGAAGCTACATTCTTAAGATAAGGTTAGAATTATGGTAAGGCCTGAGCTTTGCTGAAGCATAGGCAGAATTAATCAATGATCTGCCATCATGCAGCACGATGGCTCCTAAAAGTTGCTGACTGCCCCAGAATCACGTAACTGGGGGTTGCAAGATTTATAACTTCCCCAAACACTCCTAGAGATAACATAACTATCAAGAAACCTAAAGAACTGGTCTTTGAGATGTTTTTCAGATTTGGCATTCAGGCAGACTAAGAGAGGCCCCCTGGCCCTGAGACCCCCTCCCAGGACTGACTCAGCTGCAAGAAGACAGTTTTAGATGCTCCTATGATTTTATCAGTTGTTCCAGTTCCCCAGCCCCCTGGCCCACCAAAGTACCCTCTAAAAACCCTAGACTCTGAATTCTTAGGGAGATGAATTAGAGAAGTTTCTCCCCGTCTCCTCACTTGGCTGGCCCTGTGATTATACTGTTTCTTTGCTGCAATATTGGTTCTCATTGGTTCTTTTGGGGCAAGGGGCAAGAAGAATCCCTCTGGCTGTAACAGCTTCCTTCTCAGACTGCATGGACCTGCTCCACGTGCCCTGTACAGTGATGTGGTCATTGCGTGTTCAGGTCTGATATTCCGGGTGGGGAGGTATAGGCTCAGAGAGGACAACAAGCAGCCACAACAGGCAGTCCTAGACTTGGCCTGTCCTCTGCAGTTCTCTTGAGTATCTTTAAGTCAAGGAAGCATATCTTGTTGCAAGTTGTCCTGGAATCCAGCAGTCAACATTAACCTGATTTGATTTTTTTTTTTTTTTTTTAGACGGAGTTTTGCTCTTGTTGCCCAGGCTGGAGTGCAATGGTGCGATCTTGGCTCACTGCAACCTCCACTTCCCAGGTTCAAGCAATTCTCCTGCCTCAGCCTCCTGAGTAGCTGGGACTACAGGCATGCGTCACCACACCTGGCTAATTTTGTATTTTTAGTAGAGACGGGGCTTCTCCATGTTGGTCTGGCTGGTCTCAAACTCCCCACCTCAGTGATCCACCTGCCTTGGCCTCCCAAAGTGCTGGGATTACAAGTGTGAGCCACCACACCCAGCCAAACCTGATTTGACATTTTACCTTCTTTGGGTTATGTCCTGCTTCCTGGTTAGGAACTTGTACCTGCAGCCTCCCTCCGGCTGAATGGACTGATCCCTGCCCTTACCTGACTGTTCCATCCCCACACCTATTGCCCCTCCTGGAAGCAGAAATGGCTTTGATGGAAGGTGATTGGGCCCCTGTGAGAGGACTCCACAAGGCCTTTCTGAGATGTTCTGTGTGTGTGTATTTCTTGCCTACAATCTATTCCCCTAATTTTTAATTTATTACTCAAGACAAGTAGGCCTTTTTCCTTTTTTGCCCTGTTTTCTCCCTTGAGGAAGTCACCAGTATAGACTCCCTGAGGGCTGTGTTTTGGTTTTGTGGTTGTCGTTTCTATAGAATGAGGAGTGTGGAAAAGGTCACACGCACCCCTCTCCTGTTACTTCTCCCAGTCCAGGGATCACATGAGCTGGTCAGGACCCATCTTAGCTCTTTCCAAGCACGGCCAGGAGCACAAAGAGAAGAGCTATGTGGAGCCGCACCATGCTGTGTTTTGAATATTTTTAGATAATTCGTTGTTCTGCTTAATGGTGAGCCACCTATTCATCAAACAATTCATTTTAAATGTGTGCTGGTGTCCTTTCTCCTGCCTTCTTTCGCTGCCTCTTCTTTCCTCTCATTTCCATTATAGCTCATTCTCTGTTCATGTTGTGAGGTTCTAGGATAGGAAGGCTTTCATGTGCAACCTCACTTTACCAATTTAAGTGTGAAATCACACAATGCTTCCTGGAATTCTTCAGGCTGCAAGGCTGGATGGCAATTTAAATACAGTTACCGAAGTTAAAATCCACACAACAGTTCTGCTCCTCCATGTGGCCCAAAGGTACTTTCAAAAAGCTGATAGTGAGCATGTTTATTTCTAACCATCCCTGAAGAAGCAGCAATAGCTTTGAAGTGTCAGTTTTAGATTTTTATAATGCACTTTTAACAAAAGCAAATATTCAGGGTCACCTGAATGTGGAAAAGTTGAGTTTGAGCAAAACTGGCATGGCCGTACTGGATGGACCTCAGCATGACCAGGGCACATTTCAGCTCAAATGCCCTGTGCCAAAAACACATTCTGCCAAGAACCACCACCTCTTCCCACAACTGTGAGTGGATTTATGTCATCACAAGAGGTGCAAAAACGTGTGGCGAGGTAAGTGGATTGGGATGTCTTTGGCTGCCTGAGCAAGAGGGCAGCTTTCCTGCCTTTGGAAGAATAGAGAAAACACAGCAGGATAATTAAGAGCACGAGACTTTGGTTCCAACATACAGTGGCTTCTCCTTCCCTAAATTGCCCTTATTTTGTAGTAAGTTATAACATTTTTATTTTCTACCACCTTATTACTTCATTATGTGAACCAAAAATAAAATCCTAAAGCCAACCATCTGAATGGACCTCTCCTTTCAGCCAGGGTATTCCAAAGTTAACCTGAAAAACTGGTTCAGGCCATAACGGGAAGTGGGGTTCGGGCATGCCTCATTATACTCTCCTCCCTTTTGGAATTCAGGAAAAGCCAGCCACCATTTAACATCAACACACACCTTAAGTCTGATAAGAAACATTTACAATCTATTCTCTCTGAAGCCTGCTATGTGGAGGCTTCATCTGCATGAAAAAACTTTGGTCTCCACAACCTCTTACTGCAATTAGGACAGTTATTCCTTTCTATTGATAATAACTCTTTCAATGAGTTGAAATTTTTAAATATACCTATGACCTAGAAGCACTCCCCAGACAACACATCAAGTTTTCCTGCCTTTCCAGACCAAGCCAATGTATATCTTACATGTAATGATTGATGTCCCATGCCTTCCTAAAACATATAAAACTAGGCTGTGCCCCGAACACCTTGGCCACATGCTCTCAGGATCTCCTGAGGGCTGTATCACAGGCATTGGTCACTCATATTTGGCTCAGAATAAATCTCTTCAAATATTTTACAGAGATTGACTCTTTGTTGACAATTACATACATTATGCTACTATGTATCATATACTTCTTATGTGCCAGGCACTATATTAGATGTTTTATCAACACAATTTCATGTCATTTTCACAACAACCCTACAAATAAATACCATGTATTTGATTGTGAGACACTGAGGCACTAAGTGATTATGTCACTTGTCTAGGTTCACTTAGCTAGTGTGGGGGCCTGGATCCAAGCCTAGGCAGGCTGACTTCAGAGACAACCTCACTCTAGGCTACATTCCTAGAAAAGTCATAGCTCTTAGCACATGGAACACACTGGAATCTGAAAGACCCAGCATGGCAAGCCTTCAGCTTCATGAGAATGAGCCCATCACAGTTTCTCTGAGACTACAAAATGGCACCATCCTATCCACATTGCAGGGTTGAGCTGTGAATTCCAGAGAATCTCTGTGGGGTATCTGTGCCCAGCCCTCCTAAATTGTTGCTTATTCATGGACTCTGTGTAGGATTTACATCACCTACATTTAAAAAAAATACATGAATCCCAAAAGAAACAGTTCTCACACATATTTTCCAGATGTGAAACAACTGAAGAGGGACAATTGCAATAAATATAGTCAGCAGAAAATATTTTAATATATATTTCAGAATAATGCTGGAAGATAAATGGTATTCAAAATGTAAAGGATACATTAACATTTTCAAATGGTATGATCTAAACTTGAATTATCCATCCACAGCTTTGGTAATTACTTTAGCAAATTGCAGCCCTTTCCTCTGACCAAATTTCCAGCTAGGGAGAGCAGGAGGCCTGGTGCCTGAGGAAATGAGTTATTTATAGGGACCTGTGAAAGTGAACTTCAGCTGTTCCTGCCTCTGTGCAGATGAGAGGAGGTGGCACTTGGGTTTCAGTCCTGTAGACCTCACCTATTGACATTCTTCTTAGTCAATGAGAAAAGAAAATTCAGCTATCTTGACCACAAAGAACAAAAATGGAGTGGTCTAGTATGGGATGAATTTTGTCATTCCAAAAGATACTAAAATTCTCACCTCCAGCACCTGTGAATGTGACCTTATTGAGAAATGGTCTTTTCAGATGATCAAGTC
This sequence comes from Hylobates moloch, assembly GCF_009828535.3. NCBI lineage: Eukaryota > Metazoa > Chordata > Mammalia > Primates > Hylobatidae > Hylobates > Hylobates moloch. The sequence continues at coordinate 63,302,136 of NW_026652285.1, read as the reverse complement.
AAGCTGAGGTCCTATGGGTGGGCCCTAATCCAGTATGACCAGTATCTTTATAAAAAGGGAACTTGGACTCAGAAATAGACATGCACACAGGAGATGTGCAGATGAAGACAGAAGTTTGCAAGCCAAGGAACACCAAAAGTGGCCAGCAAAACACCAGAAGATGGGAAAGAGGCCTGGAGCAGTTTCTCCCTCATAGCCTCGCAAGGAACCAAGACTTCGGACACCTTGCCTTCAGACCTCTGTCCTCCAAAATCGTAAGAGAATCCATTTTTGTTGTGGAAGTCATCCAATTTGTGGTGCTTTTCTACATGAGCTGCAGGAGATTAACATGCAGGCTTTGGCAATGAGCTAAATTCTCCCTCTTGAATACTGCAGAGGTCAATGCACTAAAATGCTTGCAATGCTGGGTCTTTCAGATTCCAGTGTGTTCCATGTGCACTAAAATGCTGTGTCAGATTCTGAACTTCAAAAGACTTAGTTTGGAAGAGTTTCAAATGGAGATATGAAAACATAGCTGAAGGGCATAGGCTAGAAGACCTGGAGTGAGGACAGACTGAGGACGGCAGTATTATTGTATTCTTGAACTGTTGAGGAGCTAGTGCTAGCTAGTTAGGAAGGGATTAGAACTAGAGAAGCCAAGGAAATGTCTCCAAGTCTCCATTTCCAGAGATTCCTCATGGATTCAACTTAACCAAATTTATTCCCCATGTGCAAGACCATCAAAGGTTGACAGAGAAAGAAGCGGCACAGTTAAAGCACGCATTTGAAAAAGACAAAGAAATGCATTAAGAAAAACTTGCGGCTGGGCGCGGTGGCTCACGCCTGTAATCCCAGCACTTTGGGAGGCTGAGGCAGGTAAGTCACTTGAGATCGGGAGTGTGAGACCAGCCTGACCAACATAGAGAAACCCCATGTCTACTAAAAATATAAAAATTAGCTGGGCGTGGTGGTGCATGGCCAGAATCCCAGCTACTCTGGAGGCTGAGGCAGGAGAATCACTTGAACCTGGGAGGCGGAGGTTGCAGTCAGCCGAGATTGGACCATTGCACTCCAGCCTGGGCAACAAGAGTGAAACTCTGTCTCAAAAAAAAAAAAAAAAAAAAAAAAAGAAAAGAAAAAAGAAAAAAAGAAAAGAAAGAAAAAGAAAAACTTGTAGAAAATTGCGGCAGACATGTTCTCACTCATAGGTGGGAATTGAACAATGAGAACTCATGGACACAGGAAGGGGAACATCACACTCCAGGGACTGTTGTGGGGTTGGGGGAGCGGGGAGGGACAGCATTAGGAGATATACCTAATGCTAAATGATGAGTTAATGGGTGCAGGAAATCAACGTGGCACATGGATACATATGTAACAAACCTGCACATTGTGCACATGTACCCTAAAACCTAAAGTATAATAAAAAATAAAAATAAAAATAAAAAAAAAAAAAAAAAAAAACAAACAAACAAAAAAAGAAAATTACGGCAGAGGGGCAGAAAGATGACCTTTTCTGATAATGTTGAATTATCCATAGGTTTTGGCATATTCTCCCTGAAAATTCAATGCAACTTTAAAAACTGCAGAAATTATTATCCACATTCAATCAAAAAACTTGTTACAAGGAAAGTAAGAGAGTGGGTATGAACCTACAAGGAGATATCTTGCAAGTGGGAGGACTTGTAGAGAAAAGTTTGAATGATACTGACAAATCAAAGGACATCAATAAAGCATGAAAGCCAATTCCTGCAGGGAAAGAAAGAAGAAAACTAGCCTTATTAACATTAACCAGGCCCATATATAGGATGATTATTTAACTCTCAGGATAGAAAGGAATATACGATAATAGGATAATAATATAATAGCAAGAAAGATATGAATTATCTTATCTAAAAGAAAACTGATGCTCAGAGATCTTAAGTGATTTGCTTCAGGTCACAAAACTAGTGCAATTCAAAATCCAAAAATGAACACCAGTAAGTCTAACTTTAAAAGCAAGAATTTTGGACTATGAGAAAATCACTGGAAAGAACATGACTTCCACTTTTGAATCAATAATTTACATTGCATTGAAAGCTTTGTCATTTCTGTCTGGAATATCCTTGTATCTACACATTCTGAAATCCATTTTTTTAATAAGAAAAATGAACTGTGTAAAAATAAAGTTTGAAATAAAGACTGACTCAAAGTCATTGAGTTCAAAGGTATTTCTTGGAAAAATAAATCCACTCCCATCTGGGTCCCGCACCATCTACTTCTTAGCTATGGTCCAGGACATCAGATAACCAACGGTTTAAAGTTGTTGCCAAATCCAGTGAACTTTAAAGGACATTTTAATCAGAAATAGGCTTCCAAGCAGCTGTCATATATTGTCAATGTGATTAGAAGCTGGCAGGCAAGAGAATGTCTTGAAAATTGACAGAAAAACAACCTCAAGTAGAATAATATCAGTGCCACAAAATGGTTGTGACTTGGAGGCTGGCCAGGCGCAAGTGCCTATGTTATGATAAAAACTCTAGAACTGGTAGTCACCTCTCTTTATAAAATTGCCAATAAGTTTATAATAAAATATTGTTTTCAAGGGTGTTGCAATATTTTAATGAATTGGCCAAAAGAACAAATTATTGAGGAAATAGAATAGTCTGATAGAGAATTTTGCTGAGTTTTATTCTCATGTGTGCAATTGACTTTCAGCCTTATAGTTGGAATGGGATTTTCTTTTTTCTTTTTTTCAACTTTTATTTTAGATTCAGGGGTACATGTGCAGGTTTCTTGTTTGTTTGTTTGTTTTATCAACTTTTATTTCAAGTTCTGGGGTACATGTGCAGGATGTAAATGTTTGTTCATAGGTAAATATGTGCCATGGTGATTTGCTGCACAGATCAACGTATCACCCATGTATTAAGCCCAGCATGCATTAGCTGTTCTTCCTAATGCTCTCCCTCTCCCCAGCCCCCTGACAGGCCCCACTGTGTGTTGTTCCCCTTCCTGTGTCCATGTGTTCTCATAGTTCAGCTCTCACTTATAAGTGAGAACATGTGCTGTTTGGTTTTCTGTTCCTGCATTAGTTTGCTGAGGATACTGGCTTCCAGCACCACCCATGTCCCTGCAAAAGACACAATCTTGTTCCTTTTTATGGCTACATAGCATTCTATGGTGTATATGTACCACATTTTCTTTATCCAGTCTACCGTTGATGGGCATTCGGGTTGATTCCACAGCTTTGCTATTGTGGATAGTGCTGCAATGAACATACACATGCATGTATCTTTACAATAGAATGATTTATATTCCTTTGGGTATAAACCCAGTAATGGAATTGCTGTATCAAATGGTAATTCTGCTTCTAGATCTTTGAGTAATTGCCACACTGTCTTCCACAATTGTTGAATTAATTTACATTCCCACCAACAGTGTAGATGTCTTCCTTTTTCTCAGCAACCTTGTCAGCATCTGTTGTTTCTTGAATTTTTTAATAATTGCCATTCTAACTGGCATGAGATGGTATCTCATTGTGGTTTTGATTTGCATTTCTCTAATGATCAGTGATGTTGAGCTTTTTTCATATGTTTGTTGGCTGCATGAATGTCTTATTTTGAAAAGTGTCTGTTCATGTCCTTTGCCCACTTTGTCAGATGGATAGATTGCAAAAATGTTCTCCCATTCTCTAGGTTGTCTGTTCACTCTGATGATCATTTCTTTTGCTGTGCAGAAGGTCTTTGGTTTAGTTAGATACCATTTGTCAATTTTTGCTTTTGTTGCAATTGCTTTTGGTGTTTTGTGACAAAATATTTGCCTGTGCCTGTGTCCTGAATAGTATTGTCTAGATTTTCTTCTAGAGTTCTTATAGTTTCAGGTTTTACATTTAAGTCTTTAATCCATCTTGAGTTAAGTTTTGTGTAAGGTATAAGGAAGGGATCCAGTTTCAATTTTCTGCATATGGCTAGCCAGTTCTCCTAGCACCATTTATTAAATAGGGAATCCTTTCCCCATTGCTTGTTTTTGTCAGGTTTGTTGAAGATCAGATGGTTGTAGGTGTGCAGTCTTATTTCTGAGTTCTCTATTCTGTTTCTTTTGTCTATGTGTCTGTTTTTGTACCAGTATCATGCTGTTTTGGTTACTGTAGCCTTGTAGTATAGATTGGAATCAAGTAGTTATCTCTTAATGAGCATCCAAGAACCAGGTACCTGCACACATTCTCGTCAACTGTCTTATCAACAATGGAAGGGACAGGCATCATTTATGACCTTCTCAATGTGGAAGAGATAACAGTCTCAGACATGAACAATTCGCAAAAGGACAAATATTATGAGAAAAATGGAAGAGAGTTATTTTGGAGGCAATGACGTTGTGTTCATGTGAGTTCTCAAAGTCACCAGCAGTGACAGTTCTGAAAAGTGGTTTAGGTACCAGTTCACAGATAGACTTTGTTTCCAGAAAAGCCGGTCTGATGTTGAAGTCTCAGCTGTAGGTGTGCAGTCTTAATTGCGCCAGGTGCACCATCTTGCAGAGTAAAGGACACGTATCATTTTATTATGGAAATCACAGACACAAAAGCAGAGTGTAATGAGCTGCCATGTACACATCACCCAGCTTAACAATTATCAACTCATGGCTAACTCAAAGCACGATGATTTTATTTAAAGAAAAATCCGGGTGCTTCCCTCTCTCAACTTTTCCTGTGTATTAGTTCGCTCATATGCAGTGACCAATATTTTTAGATTTAGGTTTAAGAGGAAGAAACTGCTGATTCAGCAAGGCAGAGGTTCCTAAATTGAGAGTTAAACTGATCATCTTTCCTAATAATAGGCTAATATGGGCAAAATATAAAGCATGTAACAACTACATACATTTGTCCAGATGTATTTTGATTGGATAAAAAAATTGAACGTTGTTTTTAGCAAGAAACAGTCTTTCTTGGGCCAGGCATGGTGGGTCATGCCTTTAATCTCAGCACTTTGAGAGGCCGAGGCGGATGGATCACATGAGGTGAGGAGTTCAAGACCTCCCTGGCCAACTGGAGAAACCCTGTCTCTACTAAAAATATAAAAATTAGCTGGGCATGGTGATGGGCGCCTGCAATCCCAGCTACTCAGGTGGCTGAGGTAGTAGGATCGCTTGAACCCAGGAAGCAGAGGTTGTAGTGAGCTGGGATCGCACCATTGTGCTCCAGCCTGGGTGACAAAGTGAGACTCCGTCTCAAAAAAAAAAAAAAAGGCTTCCTTGTTATTTCTTCATTTAACGCTCTCTCATTATCTCCCTTCACACCATGGCCATGACTTGCTGAATGAGTCTGTCAATTCATCAAGGTTCTTATACTAGAATGTTTAGGCATATCCAACAAACAAAACTGAGGGTCCTAGGTGGGGCACTGCCTCCTGGGGACCATAGTGTTTCTTGAAAATGAATGCTTATCTCACGGGTGTCCACATTCCAAGCCAAATCCACTGTGCAGGCTGCGTTTGTCATGCAAGTTGCTAATATGAGACCCTGCCTCACCTCAGTCTTCTGATTTATTACTCATCACAATTGTGCATGTATGCATTTTTGTTCCTATTTAACAGATATTCCAGTGGAATCTCAGCCTCAAATCTGATGACACAAATCACTTTTATTTCCTTACGTCCTTGTCACCTCAGGTATTTCCAAGATCGCAACCTAGAAATTGTGAGAAGCCTACCCAGGACCACACTGACAACACAGTCTTCAATGGTTCAGCCTCCTGCAGCCTCCAAGTGCCGGTGTTCCCAAATGCAGGGGGATTTCAGACTTTCAGCCTTTCATTTACGTCCAAGGCACAGATGCCAAGATGTCTCCACGTCTGTCTTCAGAGTCTAATTTGCAAATTGGCAGCTTCAGACCACTCTCGCTATCTGCATTGCTATATTTACACCTGAGCTGATGTGTACCCGAGGAAAGAGTGCTATGACCCAGTGCTTGGATGACTCGTCTAAAGCCATCCAGAGTCTCTAACTCCTGTGCATGGGGAGCCTTTCTGGGTCATCTTCTCATCTCTGCCTGGCCACTAATGCTTGCCTTTTAAGACTGTAGATGAAAAGGGTCAAACTGTGAAAAATATTTGAAAAGAATTCTTCCGAGCCAAATATAAGAGACCAATAGCCTGTGACACAGCTCTAGGAGATCATGAGAACATGTACCCAAGGTAATTGGTCTACAGTTTTGTTTATACATTTTAGCGAGACATAAGACATCAATCAATACAGGTGAGATGTACATTGATTCTGCTCAGAAAGGCAAAACAACTTGAAGTGGGGAGAGGGGTTTCCAGATCATAGGTAGATTCAAAAATTTTCTGGTTGGCAATTGGCTGAAAAAGTTCATCTAAAGACCTGGAATCAATAGAAAGGAATATCTGGATTAAAATAAAGGCTTCTAGAGACCAAGGTTTTGCCATATAGATAAAGCAAAATGAAACAAAAGTAAGAATTGAACTTGAGAGGCTTTGAATATGGAAGAGGCCCAAGCCCAGGAATACAGGAGGCCCCTGGAAGTAGGAAAAGGCGTGAAAATCATTTCTGCCCTAGAATCTCCAAAAGCCCTGCTGACACCTTGACCGATAAGAAATATAATAAATTTATTTCATTTTAAGTCACTGAGTTTGTGATGATTTGTTGCAGCACCAATAGGAAGCTAAAATATCCTGCCCCATCACCCCTCTTTGACTAGTCCACTTTTAACTCAATTGCTCCAGCAATAAAGATTTTAAAAAAGCAACAATAAATTCAATGAGGTGTTACATACATTTATGTAATCACAATAGCTTTTTCATATATTTGAAAAGTAATATATTTATATAAATGCATATGTATAAGTGTGTCATAGGACAAACCATATGAAACTATAATTTATATAGGACAGGAATGGAATATTAGCAATATGGTATACTTCAATCTTACATATATGTGGTAGACAGCATTATTTCATGTATCAATAATGGCTGGTGCATACTTGGTTGTGAGGACAGCTGTTAGGTACTCTATAGCCCCACCATAGTTTTGGCCCATACTTTTGTCCAGACTTTGGGAATCATCTCTCTAAGGATAAAGATAGCTAGAAGATAAATATATCTACAAACCTAAGTTTATAGTTCCTACTGCTTCTTTCTAGAGCATATAAGTGATCAACTTGACTGTGAGGGAAACAAAAGGCATGCTTTATGACAAGTGACACCACTCCTTAGCATGTCAATAGATTTGCCTTAAGGAGAAATGTTTCCTCTCAGATTAGTGCAACTGAATCTTAATGTTCCTATGCTGATATGTGTGTGCACATGTGAAGTCAGTGAATTGGAATCCACCTGCAGAAAGCCCAGAGTAAGCCTAAGGAAATGAACCTTTGGGAAAGTCAAAGCTTTCTCTAACAAGACATCTATGTGTTTAAATAAACCAGGGCAATTAGACAGTCCCAACCACTTTTATTTTCCCCTAACTCAACAGGAGAAAAAGAAAGCTAGTTAAGGGAGAAAAGAAGATGATGTGAGAGAGAAGGAAGAGAAAAAGGAGGAGGTGGAGGAAGAGGAGGAAAGGGAGAAAGGAACAAGAGGGAGGAAAGGAGGGAGGGAAGGAGGGAGAGAGAGAAAACAGAGAGATCAAAGAAAAGAGAAGCTGTTAGTGTCGTACAGTTCACATTCCCTTCAGATATATTGTTCCTTTTGAAAATAGGCTTGTGATTCCCAGATAATAATATTTGATATTATTAAATCACTGATAATGATATATTAAATTATTTGTTTTGCTACTGCTATTGAACACGTTAGTTAACTAGTGCAACAGCCTAAAACTACAGTAAAAGCCATTGGATCGGACTGAGTTTACTTTTTAGCATTATCTGAGAAATGACCGATTTAGCTTCAGCAGTAAAGTATGTATCTAATTTGTCACTGTTAGATTCAGAAAAGCTGGGTTGTTCTGTGATTTATAATACAATAAAGGACTCTGTTTATCATTGACTTTAAAAACCCAAACTGATGTGCACCCAAGGAAAGTGTGATATGACCTGCTGCTTGACTCAGTTTCTTTAACAAATCAATTTCTTTGAAAAAGAATAGGAAATACGCTGAATTAAAAAGGATCAATGGGATAAAGCAAAGAAAGTTTGTGGAATATTATTTGGTCCATATGTGAATAAACCAAACACAAAATACTTTTTTGATATGATTAGAGGTATTTTAATATGGTGTCATTGTTATGTTACTGAGAAATTATTATTAATCTTGTTAAGTGTTGTAAAGGCATTAAGACTGTGTTAAAAAAGATGATTTTATTTTGAATTATATGGTGAAGTATGGAAGTGAAATACAGGAAGTCTTGGTTTTGCTTTAAAGTACTTCAACAACAACGGTTAAAACAGAGATAAATGGAGCAAGTACAGCAAAATCTGGATTACTGTTGGGTCTGGACTTGTATGTTTGAAAATTTTTACCATGTCACAAATATAGCTTTTGAAATGATTCTGAAAAAAATACCATTACTCTAATTCCCATTTAAAAAAGAAAATTGTTTGTCCCAAGCATCCCCAGATGAGCTGTTGGATCTTTTCCCTGTCCCCTCAATCCCCTAATCTATACACATAAATCACAGCACATACTAGTAATCATGAATTTACTTCCTTCTCTCCCTAACCAGAGGGAGGATGCCTGGTGAAAGAGAGCATATAAGCAACTTCAATTTTAATTCAAATCTAATGTGCTGGAAATGGTTCCTGGAGCATAATAAGCTCAATAAGGTAAAACTTAGAAACGCATCTAAAGTTACGGGCAATGCTGGTTTCTCTGAGAGTCAAAGGTTACCTTATGGTCTTGTCACCTCTGCCTTTTCTGGAAATTTACTCCATTCGTCTCTTCTATACCTTTGATGTTCCTCTTTTCTTTGTATATTCAAACACGTTAAAGTCTCCATCCAAAATCAGCACCAGATTAACCAACAATTCTTTCCTTGACTTGCTTCCAGTCTAGCTCGAGGTCCTTCCATATTGTCTGTTGCCATCAATAATGTTTGCTCTGCGGCTGCTGTAGTCTGAATTATCCCTCCCAAATTCATATGTTGAAGCTTAATGGCTAACATGATAGTATTAAGAGATGGGACCTTTAGGAGATGATTAAGACGTGAAGGAAGAGTCTTCACAAATAGAATGAGGGAGTTTTATTAAAAAGTTTGAAGAAATGGGTTTCTTCTCTCCCACCTCCCGCCTTGTGAGCAAAGAACAGCCCTCACCACACACCCAACCTGCCAGCACCTTGACCTTGGACTTTCAGCCTCTAGAACTGTGAGAAATAAATTTTTATTGTTTGTAAATTACGTAGACTCTTGTATTTTGTTATAGCAGCACAAAAGAACGAAGACAGTAGCTCACATTCACTTTCCCACCCACTAGAAACAGACATGAGGTCATTGTCCTCTACACATTTTCCTCCATTAAGCTTCCACAGAATCATTCTGCTCTCAGGTTCAGTAAATAACAAGACTATTAACTCGCTCAGGCACCTTCTCTCTTCCTTTCACTGCCCCTGCTCATCGGTCTACTCTTTAAAAGCTGAAGCAAATAACCTAATTTATTGAGCACCTACTATAGTCCCAGACATTCTGTCAATCATTTTATATGCCTTATTTCACTTAATTCTGATAACAAAACTACACGGATGATTTTAACATCTCCATTTGCATTAACTGAGGATTAAAGAAGTTCAAGTGACTTACCTGAGGCCACATAGCCACATAGTAAATAGTAGCAGAATAAAGATATAAATCTATGATTAAGCATATACATACACATACACACATACATTTACATATGCATACATAATTGAATTATCATTAGGAAAAATAAAGTAAGGTAAAGAGAAAGAGAGTGAAAAGGGATGCTATATTTAGAAGTCAGAGAAATCCTCTAAACAGATGATACCTAGGCTGAAAGCTCAATAAAGTGAGACCACAGGCCATTTGGCTGGCACAGTAAGAGTGGCCCAGGTAGAAGGAACAGCAAATGACTATGCCTCAAGATTACATTAATCATAATTTATTGAGGTAATATTCACATAACGTAAAATTTTTTTTTTTTTGAGATGGAGTCTTCCTCTGTTGCCTAGGTTGGAGTCCAGTGATGGGATCTCGGTTTACTGCAACATCTGCCTCCCAGGTTCAAGTGATTCTTCTGACTCAGCCTCCCGAATGGCTGGGACTATAGCCACGCCACCACGCCCAGCTAATTTTTTTATTTTTAGCAGAGATGGGGTTTCACCATATTGGCCAGGCTGGTCTCAAACTCCTGACCTTGTGATCTGCCTGCCTCGGCCTCCCAAGGTGCTGGGAATATGGGCATGAGCCACCACATCCAGCCAAAAGTAATCATTTTAAAGGAAAAATTCACTGTCATTTATTAAATTCACAGTATTATGGCACCACCACCTCTGTCTAATTCCAAATAATTTTCGTCATTCCAAGTAAAGCCTCTTGCCCATTACACAGATTTTCTCCAGTACCCCAGCCACTGGCAACCACCAATCTGCTTTCTGTCTCTATGGATTTATCTATTCTGGATATTTCATTAAATGGAATCATGTAATATACACTTTTTGTGTTTGGCTCCCCTAATTTAGCACAATGTTTTGGAGGTTCATTCACACTGTAGCACGTATCAGTTTGTCAGTCCTTTTTTATGGATAAATAATATTCCATTGTATGTATTCGATATAATTTGTTTATCTATTCATTTATCAATGGACTTTTGCATTGTTTCACCTTTTGGCTATTGTAAATACTGTGCTGTGAACATGTGGGTACATGTACTTACTCAAGTTCCCGTTTTCAGTTCTTTTTGGTATATATCGAGGATTGGAATTGCTCCTTGATATATATCAAAATCATATGGTAACTCTATGTTTAACTTTTGGGAAATAATGAAGTTGTTTTTCCCAGTGGCTGTATAATTTTATATCTTCATCAACAATGTATAAGTGTTCTAATTTCTCCACATTCTCATCCTGAGATTAGATTTTATTGATGTTTTCAAAATAGGAGTTCACTAAATTGGAACTGAACAAATGAGTAGCAGAGAATTGGAAATGAATGTGGAGATTAGTCTGGGCCAGAGCTCATTAAGGTCTGTTGGCCATAGTGAGGAATATGCAAGAACTCATTGTTCAGAATAATGTTAAGAAGCTTTTCCATTGTGTTTGCCTATAGAAGTCTTATAGTTTTAGATCTTACATTAAGTCTTTAATCCAGTTTGAATAGAATTTTGTGTGTGGTATGAGATAATGTTCTAATTTCATTCTTCTGCATGTGGATATTCAGTTTTCCCAATGCCATGTATTGAAGAGACTGTTCTTTCCCCATTGTGTGTTCTTGGCCCCCTCCTTCAAGTTTAGCTGACTGTATACACATTGGTTTATTTCTAGGCTTTTAGTTCTGTTCCATTGGTCTATATGTATGTCTTTATGCCAGTACTATAATGTTTTAATTACTGTAGCTTTGTAATATCTTCTGAAATCAGAAAGTGTGAGATCTCCAGCTTTGTTCTTCTTTCTCAAGGCTGGTTTGGCTATTTGGGGTATTTTGTGGTTCCATATGAATTTGAGGGATGATAGGAAGCTAAGACAGGACTGTGAATCAGAGAGCAATATATGATTCTGGCTGTTTTATGGAAATGGAATGTAGAGGGGCAAACTTAGAAGCAAAGAGACCTGGTATAAATCTATTACAGAAAGCCACGTAAGACAGAAGGGCTGCTCAGTGCAGGCTGGTAGCAGTGGGAGGGATAAGAAGGGGTTAGATTTAGGACGCACTGGAAGTATCTTGTAGCAGCAGACACTCATGACTTCCACACATACTCCTCCCATTCTGATCTCTCCTGTCAACTCATACTCCTACTTGCTATTCACCATCTCCACCCGGAAATTCAAAGGGTGACTCAAACTAAAAGTTGTTTTTCTGCACCACTCCTCCCACCCCCCGCCTCTCATCACCTTCCTCCTCTACAGCTGTTGCTCCTCATCTCACCTCCTGGCATCCGAACCTTGCAGCTGTCATTGACTCTTCTTTTCTCCTCCACCCCACTTCGAGTTCATTCACAAAACATGCTGGCTCGATCTTCAAAATACACTCCCAAGCCTATGCAACCAAGATTTCGGTTGCTTCTTACGACCTGAGGGAGTGACATTTAGAAACGTAAGCCTGGTTATGCCACTCTTTTGCCAAGTATGGAAGCGTTTCTTTTTTCTCAGAATGATGTTCAAACCTGACCCATGATCCGTAAGGACCTTCCTTCTGGCCCGGGCCTGGATTCCTCTCTGATGCCATCTTCCCCCTCCTTGCCTCCTGCTCGCTGGCTTCCTGCTACCCTGGGCATGGACACCTCTCTGATGCCATCTCCCCCATCCCTGCCTCCGGCTTGCTGGCTTTGGACAGGAACCTGCAGCCCTCCTCTTACTGTCTCCTCCCGCTGAAGCATCCTGCCCCAAGACAGCTCTATGTCATGTCCTTGCTGACATGGGACATTTTGAGAAGTGCTTTTCTGTCCTCCATCCCCTTACCCTCCTTTATTTTTGTTTGGATACCTATAAACTATTTATTTTTATTTTCTATTTCCCTCTAATATAGGGTAAATTCTGAGAACAAAGCCTGTTTTAATCACTGCCATGAGAGACTTACAAGAGTGTTAGGTATAAAATAGCTACCCAATCAATATCTGCTGAATGAACGAATAGATGAGTATACATTTGTTTTTGGAAACCCCTCAAATGATGCTTTTCCTCTGCCCTCACACCAACACAACAAAAAATCAACACAGAATACTTCTGTGACTAATGTGGGCAGGGGGTTCCCCACCAAGTAGCTGGGTGTTGTGCAATTCTGTTCTGACAGTGGCAGATTCCACAGATTGAGGGCTCAGTCCCCAAGACTGCCCCCTTCAGAAAACAGTTGGGATTCCAGGCCTCCAGATCTGACCAACAGACTTCAAGTTGGGGTTCCCACCACCCCACATTTGGGTTTGATTAATTTGCTGAAGCAGCTCACAGAACTCAGGGAACCACTTCCATTTACCCATTTACTATGTAGGTTATTACAAAGGATACAGATGAAGAGATGCATAGGATGAGGTATAGGGGAAAGGGGCACAGAGCTTCCATGTCCTCCCCAGCTCCACCCTCCAGGAACCTCCAAAGTTTCAGCTCTGCATAAGCTCCCTCAACTCTGCCCCTTTGGGGTTTTGTGGAGCCTTCCTTACACAGGCATGACTGAAGCATGGACAACTATGTCAAAATGTGATTGAACAAAACAGTATGATCTAAACCCAGCGAGCCCTGTGAGTTCAGATTTTACTTGGCCTCTCTGTGCAGCCTTCCTTCCTTCAGGGTATGGGGCAGGACCCTCTCTGGAATGAGGACCTCATGACCCACAGAGTCCTCCCTCAGGCAGGTGAAAGGAGGGCAGGAGAAGTTCAGAGAGAAATCTGTTTATTGTCACAAGGGTTGTGGTCTGTCCTCCAGCTCCTTAATGTCCTTTATTTTTCTTTGTATACCTACGCATTTTATATTTTTATTTTCTATTTCCTCTAATAAGGCAGTAATTTTCATGAGAACAGAGTCTGTTTTATTCATAGCCATGTGAAACTGATAAGAGTTAGGTGCAAAATAGACACTCAAATATCTGCAAAATGAATGGATGAATGTACAGTGTTTAAAGCCATGGGACCAGATGAAACTTACACTAAGTAGTAAGTATAAATAGGAAAAAGAATAAGGCCAAGGACAGATTCCTAAAACATCTCAACATTTAGAGACTGGGAATAGGAGGTGGATCCAGAGAAGATGGAGCAGCACTCTGGGCATAGGACGGAATCCAGACAATGGCCTAGGAGCCCAGTGGACAACTGTTCCCAAGAGAGAGTGATTGACTTTGTCAGGTGCACCTGAGATGCCTGTTGAGAAAAAGACTGAGAATTAGCCATTCAATTAAAGTATTAGAGCATTTTCTGAATAACCTACACCATTGTTCTCCTACTTCTGCTATACACGGTGTGTCTGGGGGGAATCTCTGCTTTGCCATGTCCTAAAACTCAAGGTTATATCTGTGGGAGCAGCCTCTCTTCAGCCTGAGTACACATGCCTGGGTGTTCTGCAGGTCTTCACAGTTAGTATGGCCAGAGCTATAGTACACTGTCTGCTTCCTCACTTTTTTTGCTCTCTGATTCTTGACGTCATTTAGCAGAATTTCTCTCTCTCTTCCATGTTAGAAATCGCAGCGTCATCCCCACCTTCTCCCTTGAGACCCTACTGGATCCCAGCAGTTATTTACCAGATCCTCTTCGTTGCATCTTCTAAAACTTGGCAGTGATGCAATGCTTGAGCTCAAACTGTTATTATTTCTTGCTTATGTTATTACGGTAGGCTCTTAACTGATCTCTTTATCACCATCTTCTCACTCTGGCTTATCGAATACATCACAATCATCATTATATTGATGAAATTTAAAAAGAGCTAAAACCTGATGGGTTTATAATTCAAGTTTCTAAGATAAATCTTTTTTTTCTGGCTAATTTTTGTATTTTTAGTAGAGATGGGGTTTCACAATATTGGCCAGGCTGGTCTCGAACTCCTGACCTCATGATCCACCTGCCTTGGCCTCCTGAAGTGCTGGGATTACAAGCATGAGCCACCGCGACAGGCCAATAAATATTAATAATTAAAAGTCACATATGTTAACAACTAAGTAAAAATTTAAAAGAATACATTTTGTAATTGATAACATTGTAAATCTTTAGCTACATATGCCAGGTGCTTCACAATCCTGGCCATCTTATTATCTGACACCATCTTCAGTCTCACCATTGCTTCTTCCCCATATGTCCATGACCCTGAACCAACTATGGAGAAAGAAGAGGTGATTTTCATGGAGTTCCTTTACCTGAATGTCACTCACTCTCTCTTTAATTGCTTGGTAAACTCCTACTCCTCGAAGAGTCAGTTGAAATAATATCTCACTTGCCTCCCCCAATGTCACCAATTAAGTCTCCTGCCCTTGTTCCTATGATGACACTTTACTTGGGCCACATCCATTTAGGATGTTGCTCCTCAGCATCTTTGTATCTCACCTTGTCCTCAACGAACAGCTGAAATTTTCTGTTACCTGTCTTTGTTTCACCGTGCTGGCCACAAACACTTTGTATGCATTTATTCCATGGGTGGAATGTTGGTGAGTAATTTATCATATCAACTAATGAATAATAACTATTGACATTACAGTCCCCATATAGGAGACACCAATAACATCTCTGAAAGTATAGGGACGGTGTTGATACAAGCACTCAATCCACTGCTACCCAACAACTGCTCACAAAAAACAAAGCCAGAAACAGCGAAACAGCCTATGTGTTGTCTCACAACTTTTTTTTTTTTTTGAGACTGAGTCTCGCTCTGTTGCCCAGGCTGGAGTGCAGTGGTGTAATCTCGGCTCACTGCAAGCTCCGCCTCCTGGGTTCACGCCATTCTCCCGCCTCAGCCTCGCAAGTAGCTGGAACTACAGGCAACTGCCACCACTCTCGGCTAATTTTTTGTATTTTTAGTAGAGACAGGGTTTCTCTGTGTTAGCCAGGATGGTCTCGATCTCCTGACCTCGTGATCTGCCCACCTCAGCCTCCCAAAGCGCTGGGATTACAGGCATGAGCCACCGCGCCTGGCCTCACAACTCTTTTCTGTCTTTCTTCTCAACAATTTCCAGGTCTGCCTGGGGTTCCCACTTCTGTATTTTTCTGGAAGAAATGGTGGATTTCTGGATCATTGATTTCTTTTTGAATAATTGATTATACTTCTGAGAAATATCTCAAGAAGAGGACAAAATCGTGTGAAGCTGTTATCAGACAATTGTTAGACTTTGACTCAGTAGATAGTAATTTGCCATGGAAAAATCAGGATGAGCTTAATACGGATCCCACTCATTGCTTTTACGGCAAATATGTATTTTAATACCACGCTAGCATCAAAGTAAATAGAAGTGCAAGGACAGTCCCTTATTGACAAGCTCAAACTCTCAGTTCATATTATTTATATCTTAATGGTCTAATATTACATACGCTACTGTGAAAAACAGAAAATAAATGTACACACATTTGTGTTGATGGCACTGATGTTTGTCATTGACTTATATCTGAGCTAGGATACACACCATTCCAGGAGGATTCCTGCTGAGTAGGAACAGTGGTCAGACTCTGGAAGAACAGTTCTATATCAGAAAATAGAGGTTGTAAGAAATACATAGAAAGATATATAGTTACACTGCCGATTTTAATAAATCCAAAGAAAATATACATGGGTTGCAAATATAGTGCTCTAACATTTCCTTCAATTCAGTAATTATCTCAATCCATCTAATGAAATAATCTTGGGAAAATGGTAAGTATCCAACTAATGTGTGATAATGTTTGTTGTTGTTGTTTGTTTGCTTTGAGACCGAGTCTCATTCTTGTTGCCCAGGCTGGAGTGCAATGGCACAACCTGGGCTCACTGAATCAAGTCCGGCCAATTTTTGTATTTTTAGTAGAGACGGGGGTTTCACCATGTTGGCCAGGCTGGTCTCGAATTCCTGACCTCAGGTGATCCACATGCCTCAGCCTCCCAAAATGCTGGGATTATAGGCGCGAGCCACCATGCCCGGCATGTATGATAACTTTATTTTTGAGATATTATTAGTTTTCTGTTAATTCTTTTGCCTAAAATTATAAATTATGTATCTGCTATCCACCAGACATTGGGGATCCATACAGCAGAAACAGAACAGAAAAGCCTATTCATGGGTTCATTGATCTTATGCTCTGGCGAGAAGATAAAGTCAACTGAACGTACAAATAAGTAATATATCAGAGGGTGATTAAATGCTATGAAGTACAATAAAAAATTAAGCTGTGTAAGTCAGGGTAGTGAATTCTCAGTGCCATTTGTCCACAATTTGGTTGAAGAAAAAATTAAATAAGTCCTTTATGAAAACTGTGACCAGTGTCATGATGGAGAGGTGACAGGGGCCAAGGGAAAGCACTACAAAGGGAAACACACAATATTAAGTGGAGACCCAAAAAATAAATTCAGTGTATTTAGCAGAGGAAATACCACTTTTGAAATACCATCTAAGGCAGGAGGGAGCTTGTGGTGAGAGTCTGAACATTTAGGCAGAGGCTGATTATATTTAATGATCTGGTGAGGCATCCTGTTGGCTTTGTTCCATTTGTAATTGCCTCCAGGTGGTGGGCATCAGAGGGAACCCTGGAATGGAGCCATGTATTTGGAGATGGCAATGAAGGTACTGGACTAGATGAAACACCTCCCAGGGAGAGGACGATGTGTGAGAAAAGAAAAGGGACTGGGCAGGCTTTAGCTAACTTTATCATTTGTGGCACGCAGAGGAAGAAGTCTACGCAAAGAAGGCTGATAAAGGGCCACAGAGTAAGGAGAGAACCCCGAGAATACTTCATGAGAAGTATTTCATGAGAGTACTTCTAGAAAGAGCTGTCAGCATGGCCCAATGCTTCCTGGAGGTTAAATAAGAAATAAGCTGACAAATATCTATTTACCCAAAAGAGGTCTTTGGTGACTGCTATAGTCTCAATGTTTGTGTCCCTGCAAAGTTTATATTTCTGTTCCTCAGGTTAGGTTTTCTTCTGTAAACCCAGAAAATTTGAGACAGGTCTCAGTTAATTTAGAAAATTTATTTTGCCAAGGTTGAGGATACACACCCATGACACAGCCTCAGGAAGTCCTGACAACACGTACCCAAGGTAGGTGGGGGACAACTTGGTTTTATATATTTTAGGGAGACATGAGACATCAATCAATATATGTAAGAACTACATTGGGTCCGTCAAGAAAGGCGGGAACAACTTGAAGCAGGAAGGGGGGCTTCCAGGTCACAGGTGGGTAAGAAACAAATGGTTGCATTCTTTGGAGTTTCTGATAAGCCTTTCCAAACGAGGCAATCAGAATGCACGTCTATCTCAGGAAGCAGAGGGATGACTTTGAAGAAAGTGGGAGGCAGGTTTGCATTGAGTTTCCTGAGCTTCATATAGGGCAACTCTAATGGCTGGACAGGGCTGTGATGCTTGGCTGTGGCTATGTGCCTGGTATAGGACTAGGTTCCTTTAGTACTCTCCGTCTGTCACCTGCTGGAGCTGGGATGTGGAGACAGCTTTCACTCGCTTCTGTGCTCTTCACTGAAGAGGGTGGTTGGGCTGGGAGGACAAGGACAGCTGGGGTCTGGTCAGGCATCTGTCTCTCCATGCAGCCTCTCCAATGCTCACGCCTTGGCAGCCCAGGAATGGCAGCTTCCATGGCCCTACTTCTTGCCCTGTAGCTGGCTTTTCCCAGAGTGAGTGGCTCAGAACAGGGGGTGGAAGCTGCTGATCTCTTATGGCCTCAAACTGGAAACCTGCACAGTGTCACTTCTGTTTGGTCAAAGTCACACAGACAAAATCATCAATCCAACACACTCCCCTTAAATTCAGGAAGATATACTTAATGAAATGGAGAGAGGTCCAAGACATGGCTGGAGACAACATCCACTTTTTCCACTCCAGGTGCCCTATTATCTCAAAATGATTCAAACTTCAATACTTTTTAAAATGCTGCACATATTGAGACATACAAAAGACAGTTTAAAGGTTGAGCTGAGCAGAGAAGACTGGCTTTATTGGCAATAAGAAGAAAGCTGAAACGGGAAACGAGATGGGATTCGTCTTTTCAAAGTTACGTTCTCTATAGGGTTAAACAAGGGGGACTTCTTTATTATGCTGGCTCAGGCAAACTGAGCCCCTTTTGACAGGTGAATCTCCCGTTTCTCGGAAAACTGGCCCATTTCAAAGTTCAGTTTGATCATGTGGTACCTAGACTTGTGACTCCATTCTGATTTGATCTGATCAGCTGGGGCCTATTGCAGGAGTTCAGTCTAAAACAACAGCTTCCCATGAATTCTATTTAATAGTCTTTACAATATCTCATATCTGATCATGTAAGTCCTCAAACTCTGTTTTTCTTATTAAGATTATTTAGGTTATTTCTGGCCCTTTATATTTCTGTATGGGTTTTTAAAATGAGCTTGCTAATTTTTGCAAGAAAACAAAAACGTCAACAAAACAAATCAGGGAAGATCTGCACAGGACCAACCCTGATTCCTTAGTCTCAGTATGGGGAGAGCTGACGTTGCTGCAGAGTTGAGTCTTTTAACCCTTAAGCACTACATATTCTTCTATTGGCTTAGGCCTTGCTTAATTATTCTCAATAATATTTTTTAGTTTTTTTGTGTAAAATTCTTGTGATTTTGAGACTGTTTTATGCTTAGGTATTTGATTTATTTTATTTGTTATTGTAACAAGTAGAATTTTAAAGCGGCATTTTCTTATTCCTCCTGTTGGCATATAGTAATGCAATTTAGTTTTGTTTTGTATCTAGAGACTTTGTTAATTTCAATGATTAACATGCTAAGTTTATTGGTGGATTCTTTTGGATGTTTTCCATGCACAATCATGTCATCCTTTCTCAGACTGAGGACATTCCTATCTGTTACATGTGAGCTGAGAGTTTTAATCATAGTGAAGGGTTTGTAAACCAACCAAACAAACAAACAAAAAGAGACTGAGGCCAAGTCTCAACTGGTTTTGAGGTTTATTTTGCCAAAGTTGAGCACACACTTAGGAAAAAGGAAACACAAGTTACAGTTGGATTATTTGACTTGTGATTCTTCCAAAGAGGGTTTTGAGGACTTCAGTATTTAAAGTGGGAAAGAGTGAGCAGGTAGGAAAAGATAAAAGGCAAAAAGAGAGTAAGAGTGTAGGCAATGAGGAAGTGGTTACATTCTTGTTAGGCTTTTGTTAGCACTCACTGAATCCACATTTTACTTACGGAAGGAGGGGATAGAGCAAGTTTGTCCAACCCATGTGGCCCAGGACAGCTTCGAATGCGACCCAACACAACTTTGCAAACTTTCCTAAAACATTTGTGAGATTTGTTTGTGATTTTTGTTTTTGTTTTTAGCTCATCAGCTATTATTAGTGTTAGTATATTTTATGTGTGGCCCAAGACAATTCTTCTTCTTCTTCCAATGTGACCCAAGAAAGCCAAAAGATTAGATATCCCTGGGGTAGAGGAACAGTCTACTATGCATTCCTCCCATGCTTGGTAACTCTACATTTCACATAAGATAAAGTAAACATGTGAAGTTACAGCTATCTTTCTGGGAACAAAAGGAATGCAGTTTTTGTGTGACTCAGTTCCCAACCTTAACGTTCCCTTTGGTGTAGTGAGTTGGGAGTCCCGAGATTTTATTTTCCTTTCACAGGTTGGATTTTAATTCTTTTCCAGCATTTTTAGGATTATGTGATTTTTCCCCTTTATTCTGTTACTATCGTGATTTTATTTATTTATTTATTTTTGAAATGAAGTCTTGCTCTTGTTGCCCAGGCTGGAGTGCAATGGCACGATCTTGGCTCACCACAACCTCCGCCTCCCGTGTTCAAACGAGTCTCCTGTCCCAGCCTCCCGAGTAGTTAGGATTACAGGCATGTACCACCATGCCTGGCTACTTTTATATTTTTTTTTTTTTAGTAGAGACAGGGTTTCTCCATGTTGCTCAGGCTGGTCTCGAACTCCCGACCTCAGGTGATCCAACTGCCTAGGCCTCCCAAAATGCTGGGATTACAGGCTGAGCCACCATGCCCAGCTTATAGTGATTTATATTGATTAATTTTCTAGTATTAAACCAACATTGCACTGCTGAAATAAACAAAACTTGGTTATGATCTAGTATCATTTTACTCATCTCTTTGCTACCATTTTGCTTAGAATATTTGTATCTATGTTCATGAGAATGATTGGTCTACATTTTCCTTCCTTTTAATGATACATACATATTTTGATCATCAGATTATATTGTTCTTATTATTTAGTGGAGAACCCCCTTTTGCTATACTCTGAAAATGTATGTGTAAGATTTATGTTATTTCTTCATTAAGTGTTTTTTTTTTTTCCTCAAGGCAGAGTCTCAAAATAATTATGTGCTGAAGCCATCTGGTGTGGAAGTTTTCTCTGTGGAAAGAATTTTAATAATGGGTTTTTTTAATAGTTACAGGACTATTAGCTCTTTTGACTTAATGTTACTTATGTCTGGGTTAGTTGTGTTTTTCTAGAAATTTGTCTAAAATTATTGCCATTAATTTTTTATAGTGATCTCTGATTATCATTTCTGTCTATATTTGTCCCTTTGTTCCCTCTTTCACCCTGAAGTATTTATTTATTCTTTCTTTGTTGTAATCAGCATTGCCAGTCATTTATCATTTTTTTAATCTTCGAAGAGCCATCTTTGTCCATCTCTATTATTTTTTCTTATTTCTTAATATTCTGCTCTTGTTTTAACAATTCATTCTTTTTACTTTATTGGAGTTTAATTTGCAATTACTTTTTACTTTCTCAGCCCTTACTGATTTTCCAACGTTTCTTCTTTTCTAATACGCACGTTTAAAGCTACACATTTTTCTCTAGACAGGGCTTTAGAAAAATTTCATGTTTGATCTGTTGGATCTTCCTTATTATGAAGCCATTGTGATTCTTTTGACTCATAGACTATATACAATGTCATTGCTTAATATTTCCACATTTAGAGATCCTCCAGTTTTCTTTTTATCATTGACTTCCAGCTTCATCGTGATCATAGAATCACACTTAGTATAATTTCAGACCTTTGAAATTTGTTGACTTTTATGGCAGCTCATATAGTCAGTTTTGACAAATATTTAATGGACACTTAACAAGAATTAACATCCTTTTCTCTCTGTCTGTGTGTGTGTGTGTGTGTGTGTGTTTCTTTTCTTTTTTTCTTTTCTTTTTTTTTTTTTTTTTGACATGGTGTCTTGCTCTGTCACCCAAGCTGGAGTGCAGCGATGTGATCATAGCTCACTGAAGCCTTGGGTTCCTGGACTCAAGCAACCCTCCCATCTCAGCCTCTCAAGTAGATGGGACTACATGTGAGCACCACCATGGCTGGCTAATTTTTAAAATTTTTTGTAAAGATGAGGTGTTTCTATGTTGCCCAGGCTGGACTGGAACTCCTGGAGTAAACCAATTCTCCCTTTTATTTGTTCCAATACTTACAGCTTTTCTGTCTCCTTCTTAAGGCTTCTCAAAGTGCTGGGACTACAGGCGTGAGCCACCCCACCTGGCCTAGAATGAATATTTTATGTAATGGCTTATTTCCATCCTTTGCTTTCTTTCCTTGATTTTGGAGCCTGGTTGCCCTCCCCACTGTTTATACTCTTTTGGTGGAAATTTTTGAGATAATTGTTAATTCATATGTATCTATAAGAAATAAAACAGAAAAATTTCTTGTACTGTCTGCTCGGTTTTCCCAAACGATGACATTTTGCAAAGCAGGAGTATGTCACAACCAGGAATGACATGAGCGTGGTGCTACTCCCCTTGCCATTATCCACAGGCAGACCTGCTGTCTCTGGGCAATGGAGGAGAGTCTCAAGGCCAATGGGGACACAGCAGCTTCCCCAGTCATGCACCTGGCTATGGCTGTGCCCCTCCTCCTGATTTCACCTGCCCTCCCAGTTATCTTTCTTCAGAAAAGGGAGTTTCAGGCCCAGATTGGGAGGAACGTGTCTCCACTGGGCATGTATTTCTGGTGGGCCCCAATCCATTCCACTTGCCAGTGGTGTGGTCCTATCTATGGTTGTCTGATGGAGTCTTCTTCCACTGATGTAGCAATGAGCCTGCTCAGATGGCCTCTGCTGTACATGGGAGTTGGGAAATGCCAGGCCTGGAGGGCCTTCTTCTTTTAGAAGATGCGTATGCTGTTGGGCCAGTCCTGGAGTCCCCAGTCAGTCTGCTGTCCTGTTTCTCCCTTTCAGAGTCCTGCCTTGCTTGTCCGGTGCCATTTCCAGGGTCTACGGTTGTGCATTGAAAGGAGCAGGGGGAGAAACCAGTCTCTACCATCTTGTCTGGACCAGAAGTCTCTGATTTTTAAAAAATATATTGTCTGGATTACTAGTTGTTTTCAAAAAGTCAGAGAGGAATAAAACTAGAAAGCCAAAAACAGAAGAAAAATGGGAACATCCACAAGTATGTAAAAATTAAAAAGCATACTTTTAAACAACAAATGAGTCAAAGGAGAAATCATAAGAGAAATTAGAAAATGTCTTGAGATAAATAAGAATGAAATGACAACATGACAAAACTCACGGAATGCAACAAAAGCAGTACTAAGGGGGTAATTTATCACCATAAATGCTTACATTTAAAAAAAGGTGTTAAATCAACAACTTTAAAATGTAAGGAATTAGAATAAGAAGGACTAATAGGGGCTGGGTGCGGTGGTTCACGCCTGTAATCCTAGCATTTTGGGAGTCCAAGGCAGGTGGATCACTTGAGGTTAGGAGTTTGAGACCAGCCTGGCCAATATGGCGAAACCCCGCCTCTACTAAAAATACAAAAAAATTAGCCGGGCATGGTGGCGTGTACCTGTAATCCCAGCTACTCGGGAGGCTGAGGCAGGAGAATCACTTGAACCAAGAGGTGGAGGTCGCAGTGAGCCAAGATCACTGCCACTGCACTCCAGCCTGGGTGACAGAGTGAGACTCCATCTCAAAACGAAAACAAAAACAAAACAAAACAAAACAAAAAAACAAACAAAAAACAGAGGAGAGAAAAACAATAAAGAAAATAAGTGAAACCAAGGGTTGGCTCTTTGAAAAGATCAACAAAATTGACAAGTTTTTAGCTTAAGAAAAAAAAAGAAAGAAGACTATTTAAATTCTAAAAGGCAAGACTATCGTGGCTTAAGATGCTCTATGGAGTCACTCCTGATCCGTTCCTATGTTATCCTTTCCTTTATTATCTCTCTTTGCTGCATTCCCTGTTTGTACCTGGTCTTCCGCAGAGCCTCACTTCAGTCTGTCCCAGCAGCTTACCAGAGGGCTCTCTCAGCACAGGCACTCTCAGTACTCAAATCTGCACTATTCAAACATGCTTCAGGAAAAAAAAATGCATTGTATCTAGAAACCAGGGTCTGAAGCTGTGAAGGCAAACGAAGTCATGGAGGATCTTTAAAAGGATCTGGAAGTAGGGGCCCAGGGCACGGTATGAGCCGTTCTGTGCAGGGCTGCCTGAAATCCAACCCTATGCAGAAAGAAGCTTCCAAGGTTCTGTGGCTGCTCCTTAGCCTTGGTAAATTTCAGATGGCTGAGCATCTGAAAAGGCCACATTTTGCCTTTATATTTTTTCTTGAGGGAAAGCTTGTTTTAAAGGCACCGTTAAATTTCTTTAGTCCTTTCCCTGTAATATTGAGCTATTATTAAAATATCCCCAAATCCTGATAAATTTTTTAAAACGTAAGATGAAGAGGTTTTTTGCACTTCACCATTAATGATTCTATGAAATTGAATTGCAGTGTAAACTGATTTTGAACCTCCCAGACTTGATGTACATGTTAATGTTCGGCTAACTCAGCATTTCCCGAGATCCCAGCAAAATTGAGAAGCTGCTGCTGATCGACTTTGCTGCTGCTCACCGCATCCCTGTGCTCCATTAACAACGGCCTGGGAGACCCAGGGGACTGCTGAAGCATAGGGTCGCAACTGAGTCGGACTTCAATTCATGTAATTGCTTTACCCTTTGGTGGTTGATTTAAAATTTTATACAAATGGTAAATAGTAGCCCTGAATTCCCTCAAATGACATTTTTTTGAGTACTGTTCTAAGCATATCTCTTATGTGTAAATAATTCTAAAGGTCTCAGCCTTTGATTCTATTAATAAGAGATATACTTGTGGACAAAAATGAATGTGCAGTTTGTTTCAAGATGGTAGAGGCAGCGGGAGGTAGGGTTTAAGCAGTTAAAAATGCCAGGGAAGGCCGGATGTGGTGGCTTATACCTGTAATTATGGCACTTACGGAGGCTGAGGTGAGTGAATCATTTGAGGTCAGGAGTTCGAGCCCAGCCTGACCAACATGGTAAAATCCTGTCTCTACTAAAAACACAAAAATTAGCCAGGTGTGGTGGCAGGTGCCTGTAATCCCAGCTACCCAGGAGGCTGAGGCATGAGAATCACTTGAATCCGAGAGGCAGAGGTTGCAGTGAGCTGAAATGGCGCCACTGCACTCCAGCCTGGGAAACAGAGCAAGACTCTGTCCAAAAAAAAAAAAAAAAAGCCATGAAGGAAGTTTGTCAAAAAGTCCCTCACTTCCTTTCAAAATCTAGTCTCGTAACTTTTGTAAGAAAAGTTCCGTCTCATATAAACTAGGTGTTTTTGTCTTTAAACCTACCATTATTCCTCTGAACTTTTAATATTGAAGCAGCTGGAAGAGCTCTAAAGTACTTTTGATTATTTAATGCAAATTTTTGCAAGGAACCCCAGCAGGCTCTCCATTTTAGTGGAACACAATTCTTTCAAATTATTGCTGAAGCTTCTCACCTTTAAACTAAATGTGCATAAAATTTAAGCAAATGCCACATTAAAGAGCAACTGCACAGTGTCAATCAGGGCAGGATAATCAGCAAACTGTTTGGGGAAGGGTGATGGGGTGGGCCTTGGGGAGGGACTAGGCATAGGCCCTGGGAGGATTAATTGCTGAATATAATCAGCAGGTGTGGGCTGGGAAGAAGTCCAGTTGTTGGAACTCAAGATGAACCCAAAACTGCATAGTGGGGGAAGAGTGTGTCCTTATTGGTCACAGGTCTCCTTTGGGGACCAAAACAGGCTTCAAGTGCTCTGCCCTTGTCTTCTGGGCATTCAGTTCTCAGCACCTGGGGCTCCTAGTGAGAGCTTTGTTCTGCTGACTGATCCTGCTCCAACCCATCCACAGCAAGCCAGAAATGCCTTCCAACAGTGCAGGGCAGGAACTGTATCTTCTAGCTCCTGGCTGGGATCAGTCTTACAGGTGCTCCACAGCCCCCACAGCCCTAAAATGTAACTTGCTCATTAACACCCCACCCCCCGGTCTGGGCTTCCTACTCTGCCCACCTCTCAGGCCTTCCTGGGCTCATCTCTCAAATACGGTCCCTTAAAAACAATTATTCCCAACCCTTGTTGGAGATGGTAAGACAGGCTTGATTCAAGCAGGCCACAGCGATGGGGAACACAGCAACGGGGTTGTGCAGTGGAGGAGAGATTGGACTCAACTCCAACTTCAACAAAGACAAAGGGGGTTTTAGCCAAGCAGCAGGGTGGGGTCAAGGGGTGGGAAGTGATGTAGAGAAAACACCAATAGTAAGAAGTTTCTGGCTACATTGACTCAGTGGGATTCTTGCTGAAGGCAGGCCAGTGTGATCAGATACCAACAGTGTAGTGAGATACCAAGGGTGAGGTGTCTTTATTGAACTGACTTTGCAGGATTCTTGGTCAAACTGGATTCAACAAGACATAGAGGGAAGCCCAAGCTCAGGTCTCTTGGAAGAAACTCACAAGGTTGACTCAAGTTCTGGTCAAAGGAAAGAGTGTTTTCCAAGTCACCTGTGCTTGCCATGAAAGCTCAAATTTGTGCCAATGGGATTGATGTACAGTCATGCGTCGCTTGACGATGCAGACACGTTCTGAGACGTGTCGTTAGGTGATTTCATCATTGTGCGACCATTGCTGACTGCACTTACACAAACCTAGATGGTGTAGCCTCCTACACAAGTAGGCTACATGATGTAGCCTTTTGCTTTTAGGCTACAAACCTGCAAAGCATGTTGCTGTACTAAACACTGTAGGCAAATGTAACACAATGGGAAGTATCTGTGTATCTAAATATATCTAAAGATAGATACAGTAAAAATACAGTATTATAATCTTATGGGACCACTGTCATATATATGGTCTGTCATTGACCAAAACATGACTATGAGGTACACATGGTTAGGTATGTTAGGTAACGGTTAGGTAACTATGAGGTAGACAACTGGGTATAAGTGGGCTTTGCATTTCCTTATACTGTGATTTACAAGACGGATGCTGGAAACAAACACCAGCTGACTGGCACTGAACAGGAATCTAAGGCTCCTGCCTGCATTTCCAACACACCCTGGCTCCCTGAGCACTGTGCACCTCCGGCCTTGCAGCTCGGGGCCACCAATAGCCCTCCATTACTGCGCAGTGGCTCCAGGCTGTAGTCCACACCCTCTGCCCACTCTGATTTTCCCGCTTTCCTCCTGTCCTAGTTCTATCCACCCTCTGTTCTTTCTTGCTCTCTCTTTTGTTTTCTTCCTCTGGCACACAGGACATAAGAGCAACATAGCCACAAACAAGGCTTAGTTAGGTCTTTTTCAAGGTGAGATGCCATGGGTACTATAACGCTTTTGTACATCTTAACTGTATAGCACGCAAAAACTGTGCTACTATTGTTATTAGCTTTCTGTCTTTTTATGTGTCACTGACAGTCATGGAGTGTTGTGCCAATAACCCCATTTTCCCATCTGCCCTGCAGCTTTCACTTAGTGACTTTAGGAAGGCATGTGTGCATTATGGCAAAAATGGCTTTCAACTTGGCAATTGAATTTTTGGCTCAGCCTCTTCTCAGCTAGCTCAGTATGCTCCATTACAAGGGAAGAACTGATAGGCTAATTGGGCTAAATTATAAATATCTGCTAAAGATTTAATGTCTTCTGTCCTCTAAAGGGTGTTTGAAGACTCCCACAGAGAACCATGGGAAAGCATAAGCAATACATTCCTGAGATTGGGAAGGATACTTGCAAATCATATATAGGAAGCATTATGTTCTATAACCTCTGTACCAGGAGGAAGTCCTTTCAGATCACTTACTTGCAAGTAGATCCAATCTCTCCATGCTCCTTCTCTCCCTTTTTTTAATTTAGGTGTGCAGGGAAGCAGAAGGAAGGAAAGCCAAAAGGAGAGATTCTCCAACCACAAAACAAATCCTTAAGCCACATGGAGCAAATATCTGATAGTGAATAGTCTAGAAAACTGTTGGGGGGAAATAAACAGAACTGAGCTAACGCTGGCTGGAAATAAGCATGAGCAGTGTGTTTCAGGGCACACTGGGAAGTCAGATTTCCTGTGGTCCTGATTGAATGGACTTGTGCAGTAGTGAACCAGGAACAATAAACTCTATGGAAAGAATAAGACTTTAAGAACTATTTTTACATACGATTTGGAAAGAATAATACTTTGAGGACTATATTTAAATAAGTATGGCCCTTAAGGAATCACAGGTAGAGTTACCAAGACTACCTTAGAATAGGCATGGGACCATTGATATCATGAAGTCTCCACACTGCAGAGTCACATGGGCATGAACATGGCACTTCTTGGCATTCAACACAGAGGATGTGAGCAGCATAGGGATGGAAATCTCCTCTGATCATATTTAGCTCAAGTGCTTTATTTTTATGCTCAGTCCTTAGGCAGACAATGTTAATACCAGGAAAACAAAAGAGATTATATGTGATTTGATTTATACATGTTAATGCTGCTTTTATCATTTTAGTAAAATGCGTTTACAAGTTCTCATTTAAAAATATAGATTCAGTCTAGTCATTCTCATTCTTTTTGATATTTTTACAAAATAGTACTTCAAAATATTATTAATGATTCCTGAGATTCTGGTGTTCAAAATGAGCATAATTTATGATTCTGCCCTAACATATTTGTTTTAAGGGGACATCTCCTTGATGTGTGTGTGTATATATATATATTTCTATATGTCTATACCTGTGTTTATTTGCTCATGTGTATACCCGCCCCCCCCCCCCCCACACACACACACATACGTATTTGGGTTTTGGGCATAATTTGTTATATAAGAAGGGTTTCCTGTTTTGTTTATTTCATTATTCTTGTTTGGTTTGCTTTTTCTTAATGATGGACTCTGAACACAGCATGGTACAACAGAATGCCTTAGGGAATTTTAGCTCTACCAGTGTCCATCAGACCTTGGCAGTCATTCCAAATAAATCATGAAGGGGAAACAGTGCAGCTGCTATGCAAATATGATGTCAAGAGAAGAATTCTCCTCGTTCACACACCCAGTATGCTACTGCCCCAAGCCTTTGTTAGACAGAAATCCCTGAGCCATTGATTGCATCTGCAAACTATGTAATAATATTATTTCTAAATAATATTTGAAGAGTACTTCATATTTTACAGATTGTATTCATGCATCACCTTTCTGAATTTTTACAACAGTCTTGTGAATGAGATAATATCAATGCCATTTTACAATAGACTCCGGTGCCTTTGTGCTTTGATGAAAACAATACGTTTGCAGGCAGATAGTGAACTGGAATTGGATGTCGTTTTGGTCACCAATCCCACTTATTTTAGGATGAATTTAGAATTCAAAGATTGGAATAATGCATGTATAAGAAAGGGACCTTTCTGAAGACCCATTTGCAAAACAGACAGGAATGCTGATTATTTTGAGGGTGGAAAACAGGTGAACTATTACTTGTTGCAAAGTGTTAGGAATTTTATGTTTATCAGAATCTTGTTAGCCTCTGATTAATGGGGATGCTAGTCATTTTTTCAATTTGCAATTTTTTCAGTTTGTGTAGTAGTTGCCAGACTGTAAACAAAGTGAGAGTGGCTGTGCCAGTGCTGGGCTCGGCAGTGTGTGCTGCTGTCAGGTTGTAGCAGCTGGCTAAAGCTAATGTTTAGGGAGTTTCGTCTTCTTCTCATAAAACCACTAGTAGCTAGGCCAGGCACGGTGGCTCAGATCTGTAATTCCAGCACTTTGGGAGGCAGAGGGAGGCAGATCACGAGGTCAACAGATCGATACCATCCTGGCCAACATGGTGAAACCCCATCTCCACTAAGATACAAAAAATTAGCAGGGAATTGTGGCATGCACCTGTAGTCCCAGCTACTTGGGAGGCTGAGGCAGGGGAATCACTTGAACCCGGGAGGCGGAGGTTGCAGTGAGAGGAGATGGTGCCACGGCACTCCAGCCTGGGCGACAGGGAGAGACCCTGTATCAAATAAATAAAAAAAAGTAAAAATAAATAAATAATCCCTCTCTACTAAAAATACAAAACTTAGTCGAGTGCAATGGCCCACGCCTGTAATCCCAGCTACTCAGGAGCCTGAAGCAGGAGAATTGCTTGAACCCGGGAGGCGGAGGTTGCAGTGAGCAGAGATTGTGCCACTGCAATCCAGCTTGGTGACAGAGCAAGACTCCGTCAAAAACAAACAGACAAACAAAGAAAAAAAAAACCATTAGTAGCTTGAAGTTGGCCATAGTGGGAGAAATTACATCATGAAAACTGGCAAATTCTTCAAATCAGTGCTTTTTATTTTTATTTATTGCAGAGAGCTGGCTTACCAGAGCACTGATGGACTTGGACACCTGAGATGTCTGCTTGGGATCCCACACTTTCAAGGTCTCTCCTCTGGCCTTCTTCTGGTTCTGTGACTCCTTACAGTGCTGGGAGTTGGTGATGCCAACAGGACATACCCTCTCAGAGCCAGGACATACCCTCCCAGAGCCTACCTCTCCCAGATCACTTTAAAAGGCACCCAGGACCCCAGAATTCTCCTCCTCAAAGGCATGGAGCTCAGTTCTTGGCCCTCAACAAATCTCTTCCCCATAGAGATCCTGTTGAGAGCTTAGGATGTCCCCGGGATGGTTTTGGTTGCAGATTGTGGTGGTGTGGGGAGCTATACAATTTAATCTATTACCATTAATTGGATGCGCTAATGGCAGATTGAGTAGTGGTAATGCCATAAGACGTGGCGTGTCAGCCGTGTGCTGCATCTGTGCTAGCTCAGGTTAGTCAGCACACAGCGCCTGCAGCCTCTTCTCACCTCTTCCCTGAGCAGCACCTTTTCACCTGAACATGCCGATCCCCTCGTGCTTCATCTTGACAGTGACTTAACATGCCCTGGGCAGCTTTTTAAAATAAATGACTATGATATTGACTATGAATCTATATAAAAGCCACTTGTTTTTTAGTCATAATCCGTGTCTAACTGCAGAAGAAATTCACACCTTTCAAAAACAAATAAAAATGTAAAAAGTGAAAATTGTTTGTAACCGCAGTATTGTGAAATAGAACCTTTTTGTTAGATCATTTTCAAGAGGATTTTTCATACTTTCCTACAATAATATCAATGTCTATGCACTTGTATAAATTCATGGTTAAAATAGTCATAGGGTGTATGTGTCTAAATATAGAATCGTACCCTATTGTACAGTTCTAGTAAATAGCTATTTTTTTGCTTTTATCTCAGAAAATATATATTTTTAATTATACTTTACGTTCTGGGATACATGTGCAGAATGTGCAGGTTTGTTGCATTGGTATACACGTGCCATGGTGGTTTGCTGCACCCACCAACCCATCATCTACATTAGGTATTTCTCCTAATGCTATCCCTCCCCTAGCCTCCACTCCCTGGCAGGCACCAGTGTGTGATGTTCCCCTCCCTGTCTGTGTCCATGTGTTCTCATTGTTGAACTCCCACTAATAAGTGAGAACATGCAGTGTTTGTTCCTGTGTTAGTTTGCTGAGAATTATTGTTTCCAGCTTTGTCCACGTCCCTGCAAAGACATGAACTCATCCTTTTTTATGGCTGCATAGTATTCCATTGTGTATATGTGCTACATTTTCTTTATCCAGTCTATCATTGATGGGCATTTGGGCTGGTTGAAAGTCTTTGCTATTGTGAACAGTGCTGCAATAAACATAAAGTAGGCATGTGTCTTTATAGTAGAATGATTTATAATCCTTTGGGTACGTATGCAGTAATGGGATGGCTGGATCGAATGGTATTTCTGGTTCTAGATCCTTGAGGAATTGCCACCCTGTCTTCCACAATGATTGAACTAATTTACACTCCCACCAACAGTGTAAAAGCATTTCTATTTCTCCACATCCTCTCCAGCATCTGTTGTTTCCTAACTTTTAATGATCGTCATTCTAACTGACATGAGATGGTAGCTCATTGTGGTTTTGATTTGCGTTTTTCTAATGACCAGTGATGATGAACTTTTTTTCATATGTTTGTTGGCTGCATAAATGTCTTCTTTTGAGAAGTGTCTGTTCATACCCTTTGTGCACTTTGTGGTGGGGTTGTTTGCTTTTTCTTGTAAGTTTGTTTAAGTTCCTTGTGGATTCTGGATATTAGCCCTTTGTCAGATGGGTAGATTGCAAAAATATTCTCCCATTCTGTAGGTTGCCTGTTCACTCAGATGCTAGTTTCTTTTGCTGTGCAGAAACTCTTTAGTTTAGTTAGATCCCACTTGTCAATTTTGACTTTTGTTGCCATTGCTTTTTGTGTTTTAGACATGAAGTCTTTTCCCATGCCTATGTCCTGAATGGTATTGCCTAGGTTTTCCTCTAGGGTTTTTATGGTTTTAGGTCTTAAATTTAAGTCTTTAATCTATCTTGAGTTAACTTTTGTATAAGGTGTAAGGAAGGGGTCCAGTTTCAGTTTTCTGCATATGGCTAGCCAGTTTTCCAACACCATTTATTAAACAGGGAATCCTTTCCCCATTGCTTGTTTTTGTCAGGTTTGTCAAAGGTCAGATGGTTGTAGATGTGTAGCATTATTTCTGACGCCTTTGCGCTGTTCCATTGGTCTATACATCTGTTTTGGTACCAGTACCATGCTGTTTTGGTTACTGTGCCTTGTAGTATAGTTTGAAGTCAGGTAGCATGACACTTCCAGCTTTGTCCTTTTTGCTTAGGATTGTCTTGACTTGACATTCAAGTGAAATATTGTATATTCAAGTTCTTTATTTGCAAAGGATACATAAATTTCATTTCAAAAGCAATACAACACAGTGTTCCGTTTGACAAAAACAGGGTAACTTAACTTTTCCAGGATAAATGATTCATGCTTTTATTAATTTATACATTTTCTTCTGAGAGCAGCTTCACATAGTCAAGTCTCCTTTTCAAGGCATCTGTTGGTTATATTGCTATTTAACCCTCAACCACATGCTCCTTTGGAATATTTTTTATGTGATTGACATGCACTTTTACTTGACTTCAAGGATTTTTTCTTGCTTTTCTAACCAGATTGTGTCATGAGGTCAAGAAACTTGTAATATCTTATTCTATTATCTATGAAGCTTAAAACTCTACTATGTGATGGTAGTTTTATTGGATAGGAAACATGTGAGGGTAGGGAACAGTATAAACACTCAAAATTTTCCAAATAAATAAATGATGAGTGCTCTGTAAATGAGCACCAGATAAGAGCTGCCATCACAGGCTGTCTCAAATCCGGAGGTCATTTCAAAGCACAAATAGAGCCAGTGCCCTTAGAGATCTCAGTATGACCAAGGGTTGTAGGTAAAAGGAATCTGTGTTTTGAAAAGTGTTTTTGGGTCGCTCTCATTTACCTGTTTTTTGTTTGTTTGTTTATTTTATTTTTTATCTTACTGAGATCAATGAGCTGAGATTATCATGCGCAGTTAGACCTCAAAGGGACTTCAGGGATCCCTCAACATTTCCCAAACTGGTGAATAGTAAAAATGTCCACCTTGAATTCTCTGGCCCTTCCCTGGAGATTCTGACGTAATAAGTCCAGGGTGGGCCTGGGTCCATCTACTTAAATAAGGACTCTGGCTGCTCTGTTTATGGGACGTTTGAGGCATGTGAGGAAGCATGTCCCCAGGAGCACTGGTAGAACAGACAGAAGGCATGCATGGCAACAACAAAGGTTGCTCTGGCGTTTGCCAAGGTTTATTGTGTCACTGTAATTACAGGTTGAGCACAGCTACATTCCTCAGCACAATAAAGTTATCCGAGCCCACTCCGAGGCAATTGTTTCCCATTAGGGAAATGTTGGGTTTCCTTTAATGATGAAAGGCAATAACAAAACATGTAATTCCTGTAGCTGTAATACAATGCGTCCAGAACCAAAACACAACCCTCCCGGGAGCCACATCTACAGAGTGCCCAGAAAGGTGAGATGTTCTCTTGGATTGAGAGGTGGCCTCTTTATCTTTTGCTGATGTGAATTGACATCTCTACTCCCCAGAAAGCTGAAATGTGACAGTCTTTGGACCTCACTTTCTCCCTCACAGCAGTTAAGCAATACGTACATGCTGAGATTCATAAGGCTTCAGGCTTAGCTATGCCAAAAGAAAAAGATGTTTTTTGTCTGATTTTTTTTTTTTTTTTGCTGAAATCTCTATAAGTATTGTAGATAATTCTAGTCCTAGAGGTTTGGTAGAAGTGATCTGAAATTTCTCCTTCTGAAGCTTTCAGTATTACAGATAATTATAGCTCTGCAGTGATCTGTAGAAATGATCGCTGACACACAGCATTTTCCCTGCCTCTCTCTCTCCTCTTTCCTGCCTACTCTTTCTTCGGGAGCTTTAGCCTCACCCAAAAAGACTCAGGCCTATATCTTCTTATAGACTCTTAAAAAAAAAGATGAATCAACAAGTGGACATAAACTAATAGTAACTTAAGCCAGCTTAAATATAGAGAGATGCAAACTTTTATGATAGAATCCTTTGTTTTATGTTTGTATACCTTTGTTTTATGTTTGTGGGTAAACACGTTGTAATAAGAGGATAACAAGGGAAGTTGTTGAAGGTGGAAGGGAGAAGATAGTAGGTCTTAGGGCCTTCGTCAGTGTCATCTGTAAACAGCTGCACATACTGTAGATGTTTGCATAAACTTCTGATTTCTGATCTACATGTGTCTCGTGGGCTAGTTTCAGAAACTCATCTCTGAAACCAGTTTCGCAATTTCATGTTGTGTTCATGGACAAGAGACAAAATGGGAGTAGTCTGCCTCGGATTTGGGGGGGAAATTGTTTGGGAAAGATCTTTGTCAACTATTTAAAAAATTGATTTCCAGCCAGGCGCAGTGGCTCACGCCTGTAATCCCAGCACTATGGGAGGCCAAGGCGGGCAGATCACGAGGTCAGGAGATTGAGATCATCCTGGCTAACACGGTGAAACCCCGTCTCTACTAAAAATACAAAAAATTAGCCGGGCATGGTGGTGGGCGACTGTAGTCCCAGCTACTCGGGAGGCTGAGGCAGGAGAATGGCGTGAACCCAGGAGGCAGAGCTTGCAGTGAGCTGAGATCGGGCCACTGCACTGCAGCCTGGGCAACAGAGCGAGACTCTTTCTCCAGAAAAAAAAACAAAAGAAATTGATTTCCAAGAAAATTATACTGTGATTTGACCTGGCAAGTGAGGGCCAGAAAGTGTCATTTGGAGTCTATATAAATAATAACTTTTGCTTAAATTGTTTCCAGTCCAATCTAATCCAGTCCAACCCAAGTGTGACTGAAAACAAAATATCCCTTTATGAAAACCTCCACAGAATACTGAGAGCAGAAGGCCACAGCAAGACTGGCGCCTGCAGCCTTGAAGGGTTGTACCCAGCAGCCAGGAAGGGGAGGCGGGGATGGTGCTTCTGACATCAGCAAGCCAGCCCAGCTGTGAGATCTTCCTTGGTCGCCAGCAGGTGGCCACAGGGACTCTGGCAGTACACAGGAAATGACCCTTGGACTCCACAGCTATCAATGGGCAATCACTGCTTCAGAGAGGCTGGGGGCAGAGCCAGGGAAATACTATGGGCATCCAGGACTGCTCTGCACACCATGTTGCTGTGTCATGGAAACTGTTTTAAAATTTTGAGAAAATTAGATTTTCTATTTTGCAATAAATACCAAAAATAATTTCTGCAGGAAATAAACCTTTTTTTTTTTTTTTCAAAATATTTACCAAGGGCCTTCTTACATGTGCTTCATATGTTTTGGGCTTAAATTAAAAAAAAAAAAAAGACCCTCCTTATTAAATACTGCCTTACTTAATTTTTATTCACTTCTATTTCAGAATTCTTCTAAGATTATGTAATATGGCTTATTACTTTTGCAGAATTGTACAATCTCCTAAGACAATGTAATAGCAAAACCTAAAAATTAAAAATAAAAGCCAAAAAAAACCCAACCCAATCCATCTTCTACTAGCAGCTGATAAAATATACACTGCAAAGACTTGAGTATTATTTATCACTTCTTTCTCCTAGATACACATCACAGCACACACACACACACACACAACACATCCCCCATACAACACACATATTCCCACACACACAAACACCACATGCACATCCCCCACACAACAGAATCTTACAGAGAGGCATTAATCAAATAATTCTAAATAGCATGGGAAATTTCCAGAGTGATCAGTGCTATATAAGGGAGACCACTGTGCCCTGAATACATGCAGTTGAGTCATCTAATTCAAGAAAAATGCCTCAGGGAAGGTTTTCCTGAGGTAATGAGGAGAATCTGGAATCTAAAGGGTGAGCCCAGATTACTAGGAAAACAGAGGTGAAAAGGGCCCCTGACTACAGGAAAAACAGCACGTGTGCAAGTACAGTGGCTGTGAAGGCTGACTAGCCCGTGGGGCCCGAAGGGTGTGGACACATGGCTGGAGAAGAAGGCATGGGCTGGTCCTGGACCAGCTGGTCACATGCTGCCAGGGTAAGGATATTTTTCCCTAAGAGCAGTAGCAACACAGAGCCATTGGGTGTTTTGACAGGCACAGAAGGAGGACCTGGAAACTGATGGAATCAGGCTTGCATTTCAGAGCATCAGCGCAAAGGACACAGTGGATGTGAGTGAGAATGCATCCTGGTAGACCCATTAATGGGGCTAGGGAAGGAATGATGGTAGGTAGAGGTAAGGTGTCAGCACCTATTCCCTCTACCCGAAATTCCCAACCAGATCATCACATGACTGTCTTTCTCATCATTCAATCTTAGTTCCAATATATTCGCCTCAAAAAGACCTCCTTTCACCACTCTATATATTGTTGCTCCCTGCTCTTCTCATGGTGTTGCCAGACCTTTGGTCTTAAATTTCTTATTCACAGCACTTGCCATGATCTGATTCAGCAGGTCCTCAAACAACATGGTTTTGTTACAACATTGATAAGAAAAACAAGTGGCTCCTGATTTCCAAGAGCCACTGAATGTGTGCCGTTTGCAAGTTCTCCCTACGGAGAAAGTGGTCCTTCTCAGGGTACTCTGGTTTCTCCCATATCATAAAGGTGCGTCCGTTAGGTGGATGGGCGTGTCCACACATCCCAGTGTGAGTGAACGGGTGTGGGTGGGTGTGAGTGCACCCTATAGTGGGATGGCATCCTGTCCAGGGTGGGCCCCACCTTTCACCCTGCATTGCAGGGACAGGCTCTGGCCACCCACTACCACAAATTGGAATAAATAAGAGGACTCGAAAAAGGAGTGAGTGGATGAATACAAATTATTGTAAAATAAAAATGTGCAAGGTCTATGATCATCACGCAGATGTGTGACAAGGACCGATGACGTACCAAGATGCTCAGCGGGCCCACCAGATTGGTTCTTGCTTGCTGTTGAACTGCGTGGTGGTAGGAGGTGCTCCTGACAATTTTTGCCTTGCAAACACTTATTGCCTGATTTAACCAACCACTACTGCCATGGAGCCCCTTGCTGATTCACCAAAAATGGAATAAAAAATTATCTTAAATATATGTATATCTCACATGTATTTCAGTGTTTAATATTACAAGTGTTTGGGTCTTTTTATTATTATTATTTCTTATAGAGTCTCACTCTGTCACCCAGGCTGGAGTGCAGTGGTGCAATCTCCGCTCACTGCATCCTCCGCCTCCCGGGTTCAAGCGATTCTCCTGCCTCAGCCTCCCGAGTACCTGGGACTACAGGTGCCCACCACCGTGCCCAGCTAACTTTTTTGTATTTTTAGTAGAGACAGGGTTTCATCATGTTGGCCAGACTGTTTTCAAACTCCGGACCTCAAGTGATCTGCCTGCCTCAGCCTCCCAAAGTGCTAGGATTGCAGGCACGAGCCACCACACCCGGCCATGTTTGGGTCTTTATTTAGAAATTTGGTGATGTTTTTGTGACTAGAAATGTGTCATAGGAATTTAACTCTTGTTTACATAAATTAGCTTATGGCAAAATTGGTTTAGTTATATATCATTTTGCTTAAAGTCACAGTTTGCAAGAACCAGCTGATGACATTAAGTGAGGACTTATTGTACTCAAATGTTTGCTTCTGTCAGTTCATGTTTTTCTCCTCCCTACAATGTAATCTCCAGGGAGCACAAGCCTATTCTTCTTCCTGTATCACTGTGTCCCCACTGCCTAGTAAACCCCTGGGACACTAGAGATGCTCACTGACATATTTAATGAATAAATAGAGACAAATAAGCATATTCAAGAGGTACCAGAGAGGACACAGGCGGGTGTCAGCAGTAGATTGGCTGCAGTGAGGAAGGAAGGCATCAGGGGCTACTTTTAGGCTTGCATCGCTGGTAGAAAGAAAATGTTAAGACCATTTGGGAGGCCCGGGGGACAATGAGTATTTGGAATAAACAAACAAACAAATAAATAAATAAATAAATAAGTCAATCAATATTTGTACCTAATGGCAAAACAATGGCAGTTCAGAATTGATGGAACTGCAGGAGCTGTACTCTAGGCCAACAGTTTTGGGTTTTGGCAGACCTGATGTTCCAGTTTCAATTAACCTGCCCAGCAAAACAAACAGGAAGGAGAGCTGAGGGCCCTCATATTTTGCTGCTTACTTGCTGCGTTTCTATTTCTGGCCTTGCCAGGGCAGCCCACTGGAAATGATCTAAGATAAGTCCTCTGTGTTCTCTAGGAAGCAAGGTCTCAGAAGCCACTGGATCCTGGAACACCTCACTCTTGCTGATTAAATTGTGCAGCCTGCAGAGAACCCCCTTGTCTCTGGCAAGCACCTTCTGAACACAAAATAGAAAAGACCTCAAGCAGAGCTGTGGGGAGAAAAATGTTCTGCCTTCCAGTGATGTGAGAAACGAAAACCCAGTGAAGCCCTGGGTAAAGGAGAAGATGGAGTTGTTTTGATTTTCCCACAGGGGATATTCAGCAGATGAATTTGCCAATTTTCTTTCTCCTAAACAGCCAGGCTGCCTTGAGAGAAGCAAGAGATCCTCTCACTTTTGCCAAAACCTGCCTCCCCCAGGAGACTGTGCTTTGCTCATACACATCATTAGAAATTATCCTTAAATATTAAAAAATAAATGAATATTCAATGAAAGACTAAAGTTTCACTAGTTTGAAAGCAAAGCCTGTAAACTTTTATATATTCGATTACACAAGGAAGATGAAAATGAACTGATTCATGGGCAACCCTAATTAACAATGAAAAAGGCCAGAAAAGTGGCCCTGTCATTGGGGGTGGCTGGAAATGATGGGGAAAGCCTAAGGGAACTTTCAGGAGTGATGGCAAAGTTCTATATCTTGATGGGAATTCGGTTACACAGGTGTATACCAAATTTGTCAAAACTCATTGAATGGTCCCCTCGAGCTTTGTGCATTTCCTTCTCTGTAACTTTAACTAGAAAAAAAACATAGAATAGGTACATCTTGAACTTAAGTCAATGATATGTACCCAAAAGTATTTAGGGTGAAGGGGACTGACCTCTACAACTTACTTTAAAATGTATTAAAAAGTGAGGTGGCCTGGTGATGGCTAGAGGAAAGGAGGGATGAATAGGTAAGTCAAAGCAAGGGTAGTAACGTGAATGGTAGGTTCTGAGTCCTGGTCATGTTCATGTTCACACTGCCATGGCTTCAGCTTTTCTGTGTTTGAACACTTGCAAAATGAATGGATGGGAAAAAATG
The DNA here is from genome assembly GCF_009828535.3 of Hylobates moloch. Taxonomy (NCBI): domain Eukaryota; kingdom Metazoa; phylum Chordata; class Mammalia; order Primates; family Hylobatidae; genus Hylobates; species Hylobates moloch. The sequence goes on along the minus strand of NW_026652285.1, from coordinate 63,262,512 downwards.
AACTAGTTAGAATTGTGCCCAATGACCATTTCCCACTATAGGAAACATCTCTTTTCTTAGAAATGCAGGACTATAATCACAAGGGGTATTTCTGCTTTAAAGTTCTGACTTAGATATTGAGTTTGTATGTTTCCCCAAATCCAGTCAAATGCTAACAAAGGCAAGGTCCTTGTTGCAGAGAGACCAGATAGTATTGTTAAGGAACATTATGCTAAACTGGTCTACAGCAGCGGGTTCAAATGACAGTGCTGTGGTGTTGACAGGTTTAATTCTGCTCTCTTCCCTGACTTATATTTATCCTCACTGAAACAAGTTTTGCAGCATGAGTCTTCATGTTCAGATGCATTAGTTTGATTTAGTGAGGTTATATTCCATGTATCTAAAAGTATCATGCAGTATCTAAAAATATATTTGAAGAAATGCTTATTATTATCTCCAATTTATAGACGTGTTTATATTGGACAACAGTATCATTACCATTAAGCGGAATGAAACTTTTTAGCAGCAGGGCATATATTAACAAAGATGCTTGCATAATTATCATGTAGACAGTAAAATGAACAAATATAATTCATCTTTATAATTTTATGTTTGTAACTCTGATTTGCCTATAGTAGCCCCGTAATGGACCTGTTTGCCCATCCGAATGATCGCAATGGCTATTTCCTGGTTTAAATTTATTGTCAGAAATCCAGGTTCCCATGATAGGTGGTTTCAATCACGATGTGTGCAAAGTGGCTGCAAAGGAATAGCAGTTAGACTGAGCACTGATGGTAAGCACATCTTAGCTAATGTTTGAACTAAGGTGTCTGGAATGAGAAAACTAGTAATGATCCGCCAAGTATGAGAAGGCCTAGAATCCCATGAAGATAGTGTGGTGAAATTCAAAGTAACCTTTATGAAAGCCCTTTTTCATGCAAGCCAGGAGTGGTTGAACAGTGAGCTGTGCAAGAATCCACACATCTCAGATGGATGTCCAAATAGTCCAATGTACGGTGGCACCTCTACAAATCTACGCTGAGTGGTGGCAGGGACAGCTTCATGGGCTTACAAACTGTGCAAGCATCATAGGCTTGCAACAGGGTCCTGCTCTCGGGAGTGTCCCCGTGTTGGTTTAATGATTTTCTGAGATGCTTTAGAACTAACTTAAACTTTTACCTTTAAACTCATGTTTTTTAAGTGAGGCATGGACATTGGAGAACACACATGAGTGAAAAGCTCTGCTTAGGGACATCGCTTCCACACACAGGCTCAGGCTTAGGAACATGGCTGCAGCGTGTGCACCAAGCAGTTGCCTTGGGCACACCTGGGGCAGTCCAGGGAATGGTGGGGCCTCAAAAGCACAGGCCGGGCTGGGATCTGGGTCCACACTGCTGGTGGGTACTGTGGCAGTAGTCAGAGGAGGAATTCTTCATGGGCAGCAGTGGACTCAGAGCAGGAACCTCCGGAGCTCATGATGTCAATTTTGTCAGCAAATTGTTACCAAAAAGTGCACATATGGGCATTGCAATAATGCATATCAGAAAGTTATGAGGTTCCTTGTAAGGACTTAGAATCCATAGTTTTAAAAATTGCTGCAACATTGCAAAGCAAATACTCATAGTATTAGAAATAAAAATTACATTTAAAGTTTATCACATTGAACAGAAAAAGCCACATTTCCATAAGGGGCTGCTGATGAATCCATTATGAAGAAGAGGACAATGTTGGAATTAATTTTTCCCTGTAATTGAAGTTGCAAGGATAACTTGGAAAACAGGCCTTTGGGTTATATGCAGATCACAAAGCCACTTAGCACTTCTTGTACACCCTCCACAAGCTATCAGGGAATGTTGCCATTGCATTTACACTTGAAGTTAAATTCAGAATTGCATGAAACCTGTTTGTGTCGAGTTAAACCATTTTAGAAAATTTGTTCTGGGCCAGGCGCGGTGGCTCACGCCTGTAATCCCAGCACTTTGGGAGGCCGAGGAGGGCGGATCACGAGGTCAGGACATCAAGACCATCCTGGCTAACACGGTGAAACCCCGTCTCTACTAAAAATACAAAAAATTAGCCAGGCGAGGTGGCAGGCGCCTGTAGTCCCAGCTACGCGGGAGGCTGAGGCAGGAGAATGGCGTGAACCCCCCGGGGGGCGGAGCCTGCAGTGAGCCGAGATCGCGCCACTGCACTCCAGCCTGGGTGAAAGAGCGAGACTCCGTCTCAAAAAAAAAAAAAAAAGAAAATTTGTTCTGTAGGAATTGTCAACTCCAGATGGCGTAAAATTAATATATTGATATCAGTTATAAGAAATTTATCCCAACATTTTATAGAAAATTTCCACAATTCCCATAAACACACTTGACAGCCTCACTAATATTTTCATTAGCATAAAGGTCCTTCTCACTTTAAGCCATGAGTAAAAATTATTTGCAACCTTGTATTTGCCAACAGTGACTGACATTGCTTTCAGTTATATCAATCATAAACAAGTTGTAAAAGTAAAAATTTTGGTGAGATAATAAATGAATTTCAGGATAACAGGCCAGGAAAATCTTACAATCAATCAAAATCTCACATTAATAAAGTATTTATTATATTATATTAAATTATGGCACCATTATATAATTGTTTTTCATATGTATATATGTATGCATATATATACTCATGTGTATGTATGGATTTGCAAGTCAATTTTGTTGTTAGGTAAAACTATTACCCCTTGTGAAGGTTAATTTTATGTTACAACCCAACTGTGCTGCAAGGTGCCAAGATATTTGGTTAAACATTATTTCTGGGTGTGTCTGTGGGGGTGTTTCTGGATAAGATCAGCATTGGAATTAGCAGATGACCCTCCCAGGTGCGGGTGAGCATCATCCAACCTATTGAAGGCCTGAATAGAACAAAAAAGGTGGAGTGACAGAATGTGCTTTCTGACCTCAAACTCAAACTTGGACTGGAACTTACATTGTCAGCTCTCCTGGGTCTCTAACTGCTGACTGCAGATCTTGCAACTTCCTAGCCTCCAAAATTGTGCGAACCAATTCCTTATTGTGTATCTCTCCTCTTCCTCTTACTATTTATCTGTATTACTTCGTTCTCACACTGCTATAAAGAGCTGCCCGACACTGGGTAATTTATACAGCAAAGACGTTTAATTGACTCAGGGGGCTGGGGAGACCTCAGGAAACTTATAACCATGGCAGAAGGGAAAACAAACACATCTTTCTTCATGTGGCGGCAGGAAGGAGAAGTGCCAAAGCAAAGGGAGAAAAGTCCCTTATAAAACCATCAGATCTCGTGAGAACTCACTCACTGTCATGAGAACAGCATGGAGTTAACCACCCCATGATTCAATTACCTCCCACTGGGTCCCTCTCATGACACATGGGGATTCTGGGAACTACAATTCAAGAAGAGATTTTGGTGGGGACACAGCCAAACCATATCACCATCTATCTTCTATCTATCTGTCTACTTATTTATTATCTACCTATCTATCATCTACCTATTAACCTATTGGTTCTGTTTCTCTGTAGTATCTTGATTAATCACCCTCAAGTTTTATCAGTAATAAAATAGTTTTAAAAGGAAATGCTTTACATTTTAATACCTTTAATTATACCTTTTTCTACTTTGTGAATGAGGAGCCCCACATTTTCTTGCATGGAGTCCCCAGTCATGTAGCAGGCCCCTGGTGGAAGTTTGAGAATGGCTTCTCAACACTAACCCATATTCCGCTTTGTTCAATTGCTTGTCTGGGTGGGCTGGGATGGAAGGCAGGGCACTTCGTATTCTGAGGCTGTTGGAATAAAGAAAGAGGTTCTTGGTTTTGTTCAGGATTAAAGCAGATTGTCTAAAAGATTTCACAGGACTAGGATTAAATTCTTAAAGATTCTGTGTCTATTCTGAAAAAAGTATCTGTCTCCTTCTCTGCCTTGAGTTGCATCATAGAAGGGCCCTCTCTCCTATTTCCACCAAATGCATCTCATTTCATCATGACTGTCTCCCCAGATCTTCTCCTGGGTCTAAATAGATCTAGGTGAAGAATACAAACCCCTAGAATGATTTTCCTACAATCTCTGTGCTAGGCTGGAAGGCTTTTTTCTGGACATGTACAGTAATCATTGCAGCAAATACATTTTGTTGCTTTTAAGTCAAGCTTTGCAGACAAATGACAATGGAGGTTATTTTTCTGGATTTTCTGGTCTGAATCAACTTGGCATGGGTGGATTTTGTGAGAAACACTTTCCACCAAATACAGAGAGTGCAGGGAGTCAAGTTTGTTTTCTTTTCTATCTAGCTTCTATTCCTAAAGAACTATATCCCATTTATCTTTAACATCAGTCCTTTTTATTTTCTAAATTAATTAGCACTGTGGGGTGTTATTTCTCAGGCAGCATCCACTATTTCCAGAGCAGGTGCTGCAGTAATCTCCATAGCATTCCCTTATTATCAGTGTTTTCTGTGGGCAGAAGCTTAATGACTGGGGAGGTAGTCTGGCTTCATCCTCTTCAAGAGCTATCTGTCTATCACACCTCTGGTCCATGGCAACAGCAATGGACTCAGTGTGATGGATCCAAGACCAACATCTGAATAGCCTCTGGGGAGGGCCCAGGCTCTGGAATTGCCCTGGGTCAAGGTGGCCCCTCTCATTGCTCAGCAATATTCATGCCAGCCTTCAGGGGGACGTGCATGGGGAGCTTGCCATCTTACATGACTCTTCTGTTATCTGAGTCATTTTCAGTGCTAATGTATCTACTTTATGAGAGAGAAGCATTGGGCCTCTCTGTTAGACAGGTCCCCCCAAATGGCCAAAGGCTTTTGCTCTTATGCGTTCTTATGACACATGTCAATGATTCTCCAAGTATGGTCCCCAGACCAGCGACATCCACGTCACCTGGAGCTAGTTAGAAAAGCAATCACTTGGGCCCTCCTCAGGCCTTCTGAGTCAGAACCTCTGCAGGTGGGCCTCAGCAAGTATGTTTTCACAAAGCTTCCAGATCACGCTGCCACACAATGAGGTATGAGAACCACTGAACCACTCAATGACCACACACCTTCCATCTATCACTTTGTACCTGAAGAACTGGAGTCACGTGTCAGCTCTACAGCTGTCAAAACAATTTCCCATGATGTCAGCTCCCTGGCTTCCTCTGACCTTTCCCCAGATGAAGTCAGGGCTGGTGGGATCAGCTCTCCTCAAGATCCCAGTTCATCTGAGGCCAAGCCCCAGACCCCCGAAGGGTTGCTCTATCAACCAACAAGCTGCCCTTCCACATATCACTAGCAGGTTTTCCTGTCTGCTGTGTTTACTCTGCAAAATGATGGCATGGATTAATGAACGATTCCTATCCAAAAGTTTAGGATAGACTAAGGACCCAGGGCACTGGTGTGCTATGTGCGGTTGGTTCACAGTCTGACATTCCACACTCATCACACTTGCTAATGTGTCCTGCCACAGGCCCCTCACTGAGATGTGGTTGGAGTTTTTTGATGTGATTTTTCGATGTGTCTGTTTAAGACAGCAGACTTCCTAGGAGGCTCCCTAAAGCACTGCTCATGAAGGAAGAGCCCTCGGGTCATCGTATGTAGTTTTCTTTTCATCTCTCCTTTCATTTCTCAGACTTCAGGAAGCATGAAACTTCTGATGACTTCTCCCTCCAGATACACTTCGCTGAAGAGTCATGAACAGCCCATGGGGTGAGCAGGCCTCCCTCTGATGGGTGCACTCACATGGATGCCTGTGTTAGTAGGAAAGGGCCAGTATTACCCCCAGCAACCCCAAGAGGGGATCCCCAAAAAGTCCTTGCTCCAGTCTGGCAACAAGGTCCAGAAACACCACGAGAGCAGAGGCTCGGGCTTCTTCAGACATTATAGGGATACCTCAAGGCATCCCAACATGGTAACTCTGTACCGAAGCCACACAGAGACCCCTTGTGAGTTTACAGAGGGTAAGGATCACAAGTTGCCCCATGGACTGGCTGAAAATTGGCAATGATATGAGTTTCCAGTTTTTAGCATCCTGGGGGGAGGCTCCTCCTTAATCTTAGCTGGTGTGTGTCCCTGGGGCCTCACCAATCCCTGTGTCAAGAGAGCTGGGAGCTATTCATGACCATTGGGTTTGGGGGTTGACACCTGGACAGGGTTAAGTCCAGGTCAGTTGGGGGCAAGCTCTGCTGTCTGAAGCCCCAAACCCTTTCCCTGGCAGGTCCTAGCACATCTGAATTTCTATCCAGGAGGAATTATCCCACTGAGGACACAAGTGTGAGTCAGTAGGGTGCACACTGCTCATCCCCTGGAGAGGGTGGGGACTTGGGGAAATGCAGTGTCCCTTGTCTGAGAGCATGCTCCTTCTTCTCACCATGGCTCTCTGGTGACCCTGCACTGCCCATCACTGTGGCAGATGGCAGCCCAGCTGCACAGGACATCTGTATAACGTTAGCACCACTGGTTTTCTCCTCTTTCCCTCAGCCACAAAGGCCAGAAAAATTCCGAGGGTTCTAAAGGAGATAGCATGCAGCCAAGAAAGCTGGGTGGGAAATCACCCCCGGGCAAAATGATCTGGGAGCATAATCAAGGATTGTGAGTGGTGTTCTCCACTGCCTTGGCCTGTAGCTACCAGGTGGCCAAGGATTCAGCAAATGCTTTTTGGACATCCTGTGCCCTCACCAAGTCTTACTCTAGAAATAAGAACCATCATGCATCCAACAGGTGCTTCCTTCCTAACTTTCAATCTTCATCCCATGCAGCTCTGAAGCATTCTGCCTTGCTCCTCAGCCTCTGACTTTCCTCCTCCATTCTGGGCTGAACTCCCAACTTCAAGTACCCCAGTGGAACTCACATAACCATCTCAGGCCTTTGGTACTTGACAGCACTCAGCAAGGGATGCCTCCCCAGACTTATTGCCAACCCAGGTCCTCGGGCCATGGTTTTTGAGAAGCCACCATTGAATCCAATATCTGCCTGAGTCTTTCTGCCAGCTGTTCAAGGATATGGCTTACCATGGACCTTCTCTTTCAACACCACATTCTCTAAACCATTTTCATAGGTCACTGCGGGATTATAAGCTGTGTGCTGAGGCTCCACTCCTACTTGCTCATGGGATCTCATATGGAAATTGACCCAGTAAACAAACATCTTGCCCAGCTATAAAAACACCTTCTCTACTATCCACTGTATCCAGTGGCTTTTGCATGGAGCATACATCTCTTCTTGATCCTCTTCACATCATCAGTCCAGCACTAAGGGAAAATCTAAGCCTCATTATTTCTCTTCTGGGGACATGGTCGCTTCTCTTCTTAACTGTGTAGACATCCTGCATCTAAATATTCCTTAACTTATCTCTAGAAACTCTTCTTTGGTCCTCTAGCAGGTAGTCTTGCAATCAGTAGTCCTATCCTAGATGAAAGCCTCATATCTCTCCTCAACAGAACCCAGCACAGAGGTCAGGATCTTCAAGAGAGGAGAGACCCCTGAGCACTGGCCTCAAAGTGGATTATTTCAGACAGAGCCAACCTTTTCACACTTCCCAAATTAAACACCGTTTAGTCTCTTTTGTTCATTTTTGTGCAAAATAATGTATCTCTTTCCCTTCCTCAAGTTGTATTGCTAAAGAACCCTTCTGTCGGCTGGGTGCAGTGGCTTATGCCTGTAATTCCAGCACTTTGGGAGGCCGAGGCAGGCGGACCACAAGGTCAGGAGATTGAGACCATCCTGACTGACATAGTGAAACCCCGTCTCTACTAAAAATACAAAAAATTAGCCAAGCATGGTGGCTGGTGCCTGTAGTTCCAGCTACTCAGGAAGCTGAGGCAGGAGAATGGCATGAATCCGGGAGGCGGAGCTTGCAGTGAGCTGAGATCGTGCCACTGCACTCCATCCTGGGTGACAGAGCAAGACTCCGTCTCAAAAAAGAACCCTTCTGTCATCTGCCTGTGCTGTGTACAAGGCCAAGGGGTGGGAGGGGAGCTTTCTGTCTCACAGACAATGGACATGTGTTTAACAAAAAAGAGACAGATGCTAAGTCAGAAAGCTATAAAGATAATTATGTCCTCCAGGCCAGGGTCACAGAGCTGCTGCTATGATTCATAGGTCACTTGGGAATGTTCTCAATAAAAGCCTGATGCATTTCTGACCTGAGAAAGCAAAACAGCCTGTGCCCCATTGGCATTTTATATGATTTAGGGCAAGAAAGGAGATTCAAATACCATCACCAGTGCAGCTCAACTATAGTCAAATTAATTAACATGACTGCGAGAACGTGAGGTGACATGAAACGTATTTGTAGGAGAGCCACTTTTTAGTGATAATTAAGTGAGAGGAATTTAACACATTACAAATCAGAGACGAAAAATGCCAGAGCATAGCTTGCTGATTCCTGGAGAGAACATGTTTGCAGGCACCTGGTGAAAGGCCTGATGATCCTGTACAGAACAGGAGAACCAAAGTGAGATCGTCTCATAACGTGGGCATTATTGTCATGATGTGATTTTCTGTGTCACTACCTTAGTCATTCCATGTGGCCTGTCAGTGTTTCCTGGTGGGTTATATTGCTTGATTTTTATAACATTTAAAGTAAATGAATGCTCTTCCCTTTAGATGAATTCTTACAAGGTTGAGTGTCTCTATATAAAGACACAAAACAGAATTGCTGCTAGAAGGAAACGGGGTTGGGGAAGGAGGACCCAATCTGCCCTGGACCCATGGAGTAGCCCCTAAGACAAAAGAGGTAGGGGCTGGGCATGGTAGCTCATGCCTGTAATCTCAGCACTTTAGGAGACAGAGGTGGGTGGATCACCTGAGGTCAGGAGTTCGAGACCAGCCTGGCTAACATGGTGAAACCCCATCTCTTCTAAAAATACAAAACTTAGCTGTGCATGGTGGCGCGCACCTGTAATCCCAGCTACTTGGGAGTTTGAGGCAGAAGAATTGTTTGAACCCAGGAGACGGAGGTTGCTGTGAGCCAAGATCATGCCATTGCACTCCATCTCAAAAAAAAAAAAAAAAAAATAGTGAGCTGTGTGTGTGCATGCTCAGGTAGGGTTGCGTGCATGAACATATGTGTGTATGTAAATTCCAAAGCAGAACTGCATTAGCTGCAAAACTCAATAAAAATTTCTACCTAGAGTGAAGTCACGTCTTCCTGGAGCTCGGCCTCAGAGGCTGCACAAGGGAAAAGGTGTAGAATTTAAGTGAATAGGCGGGTGATTAGATGCTTGGGAAAAGGGCGGATCCTAGGTTGAGATAAGCTCTCTCTGGTCTGCAAAGCTGTCTTCCTCCTTCCTGTGTTTGAACAGATCATTATTTCCCCCTTGAATATCAGCAGTCAGTGGGTATGTTTTTAGGAGCCATGTGGAAAGAAAATTGTGTATCTTCAAATCCTCTATTCACATATAACAGAGAAGTTTATGCTGAAATCCTGTAAGATGCACGGGAACTCCATATCTGGCTTCTCACAATCCTTCTGGGCAGACATACTCTGGGTGGGATGGGGCAGAGCAAACCTGCTATGTTGCTTCCCACTGCCCAGGGGTTTAGCGATTGTGTCACTTCAGTGGAATTCACAAATGCTGAATCCACATAGGGATCCACTGTGCGAATCAGTGGCGTGCCCTGACTGCTTTGGGGACTCTATTCATCTAATTCTTTATTTCAGAAAGTGACTGGGTCCACAAAAGTTCTACTCCGCAGCTTCTGGGCATAAAATGGAATTTTAGAAACTTGAAAAAGAGCTGATTTATGGTGTCTTGCAGTCTGTTTCTTTCAAATGTGCATAACTTATACTAAGGAGCATGCTCACAAACTACAACAAAAAATCTGATTCAACACTTCTGAATAAACATTCATCCAAGAGCCCTTCAAAGGCAGTTTTGAATCTGCAAGTCTTTCTCTGTCTTCCTTATTTATCACACAGCTCCAGTGGGGACCCTAAGACTAGAGGTTGGGGCAGTCGAGGAGTTGACATTCTGCCGAGCATCCTAAGAAGATCAAAAGAGAGGCTCAGGAGCACTTCAACAGCTGATGATCTCAGTAGCATCTTTGGCTTTTTCATTTGCTGTGTGTCTGATAAGCAGAATGGATAGCAGAGTGTTGATCTTCTCTTTGCATTTACAAAGCAGATAAGGTGTTATGCTTCCACAAGTTAATGAAAATTATGTCGGACAAACTTCTCTTCAGGTTCTCCAGCATTAAAGAATCTGGTTCAGAGCTGCGCCTTCTCCATATAAGTAGTGATGTTTGGAGCCTCGCAAAGTCCATTGGCAAAAAACAAACCTTGAAACGGTGTCGAATGCATCGGGGGATTTGTAGCTTCCTTGAAAAATAGGCCGCTGACTTCCATGACACTGATGCACACACAACACTGTCCTGTAGACCCAGCTTTCACAACGTTCACCAAACTCCTTAACACAACCAAGCAAGCACCCTCATCTTACTAATCCTGATACCCACCTTGCAGCTCTCCTCTCTATCTGGGGCAGCACCTGGCCTCAGGTGTGCCCCACCTGCACACAGACTCTACCTGCATGGAACTCTAGAGTTACATGGTGCCCCTGCTTGCCATCACTAAATTTCACTAACACTGCTTGGAACAGCTAAAGCCTCTGGGATGCCCTCGCGTTGTAAAGCGGAGGCTACCATATTCTCAATCTCAATTGAGCAAATATCCTGTGGTCACACATGGAAGCTGGACCAAGAAGAAGTATATGTTTTCCATCAACAAAAGCTGATTTGTCTGCCATATGCATGTCCAAACATATGCTGAGAAACTGGAGACATCAAATTTGCTTTAAATATCCATTCTGATTTTCCCCAATATTAGCACCATGTTTCCAGAGGTGCCAGGCTTTGTTACTTGTTGCCTTAAGAACCTTGGCCTGGAGAGAGCACAACAGCGTTTGGAAGCCTACGTTGGCCATAAGGTTCAGGTCCAGAGGAGATCATACATACAAGGACCTCTAGATGGGAAAGGCGGAGCTCCGGAGCTAAGGTCAAGAAGCAGAGAGGGGCCTGGGGAACTCCAGCAACGACAGCACTTGCAGTTACTTCTGCTTCTCTTGGTCGAGGTTAGATCTCAGAGAAGATGCTGCTGTTGTGATGGTTCTACAGGAGTCAGAGCACTAAGAGTGGGATTTCCTGGCTCATAAAAGATTACTAAAAACAACAAACAAACAAAATAACACATAAAACATATTTCCAGCCAGATTGAGTGGAGAAATGGTGTGTTGTCCTTGAATCGAGTAGGCATCTACAGGTGGTCTCTCCATGTCATGGGTGGCGTTTGGGTAGCCTGCAGCTTCGCCGAACTGTCGGTGCCCAAATACCCACACACACACACACACACGCACACACACACACACACTCTTCTGGGATGTAACAGACCACACAAGGTTTTTGCAGTGCTGATGCCAGTAGCAACCAGGATAGACTGGAGGATGGAAGCCTTCTCTCTTCATTTGCAGGGACCAAGGAAGCCTCCAGAATCTCATGCATCTCCTGGGAGAGACCCTGGGGACAGATCCCAATTGTTATGGGCATAGAATCTTCTCATGAGGCTGCTGAGACTTGGTATCAGAATATAAGCTGATTTAAGTGATCGAAAGAAGAGGATATTTCTTGCCTACTGAGTTAAGAGTTAATCGTGCCTGGCTCATCATCTTTTTTAAGAGCTGATCTTTTTAAAGTCAGATAGCTAACTATAATCTCGTCATTTCCAAAAGTTCTCTTCACAGGTTTAGCACCAGGAATGGCTTTTGGTAGATGTTGTCAGGTATTTTCTAACTTTAGTTGGTTCTCTTTCTAAATCAGGGTGGTGTTAAATTGCTCTCAGATTAGAAACAAAGCCAAAGAGTGAAGACCCAGACAGGAACACACTTAAAATAACCAAAAGCCTGTTTGATGTTACAGCAACACAGTTTGCCTCAGGCACTGGGGGTGTGTAGCTTGGACTTTTGATTTTCCAAAGGATAATTTGATTCCAAAAGGGTCTTAGTTTAATCTCAAATTCTTTTGATAAACACCTACGTGGAGGGAAAATGTTAAATGATGGGGTGGCAGTTGGTGGACAGAGCTTCCTATTTTCTAACAGGGCAGGAGGAAAAGAAAAGAACGTAAGGAAGGATATGGGAAGTATATTCCCTGGACATGAGGCTGGGAAGCCAAGCTTCACTCTAATAAAAGAAAGGGGAGAACAGTCCACAGTATCCTTATGTCCTCATTTGGAGCAACCAACACGCCACTACATTTTGCTAAAGAAAAACCAGAGCTAGACAGTAAAGTGGTGAGAAAGAATTATTCAGGAACTATTGCAGTAGGGGAAAAGACACCTCAGTGAAAAACTGGGCTTAATTCCAAATACAAGGAAAAGTGAGAATTTATAGCTGAGAAGCAGGATGGAGGGGTCGGGGGATGAAAAATTACTAAGAGGAAACAGCAGGGATAGGAAGAATTCTATTCACTAAAAAGATCTAACAGGATTCTTGCTGAGGACAGGCTGGGGTCACCAGACATCACCTGGGGGAGGGGGAGGATGAGGAAGCTGATGAGATATGGAGGGTGGGGGGTTCTCACCGCACTGACTTGGCAAGACTTCTGTTGTAACTGAGTGACTCAGTCTTGACAAAGACGCACACCATGGTAGAAGCCTGCAGTGCTTAGAGGATGCTGACTAAAGTTAAGTCAAGAGGGTGAGGGGTCTTGTTGATTAATTTTTTGTTCGTAGACTATAGTCATCTACTCTGGTTAATTATTACAAAATAGGTATGTGCCAAAAATATCAGAGATACCTCACAGAATGAGCAACAATCTGGAAATCCACCCTGGCAGAACACAGGGCAGTGCCAGCGGTGTAAGTGGCAGGTGCCAACACTTGGCCATCTCCTCACAGCTCATTTGACAATTGCATGAGCATTACCTCTTGTGCTTGTGTCAATCCATTCAGCATCTGAGGGCCTCACCCAGCCCTTTGCTAAGAGAGAAGAGGGCATCTTAATTACAGCCCCACCAGAGAGTGCACACTGGGAGGAGGTGATCCCACAAGTTTTCTGAAAAATGACGAAACACTCGTCCTGGAAATGGGCAAAGGGGTGCTATAAATAAAAATAAATAAAATAAAATAAAATCGAGTCTCTGAATGAAGCCTTTAATTCAGCCTTTAAATTGTGACTTCTCTGCAGAGTAGTCTAATTTAGGGGCTAGATAAAGACCCAGATTCCTGAACCCTCAGGTAACTATTTATAATGTGGATAATAGAATCAGCTACAGCCAACATTAACTGAGATATGCACACTACTGGCTTTTGCTAATTGCATTTAACTTTTTTTTTTCTACAAACTAGTAAAAGAGAATTATCAGCAGAACTTTAAAGATGCAGACTTGAGCTTGAATCTCAGCTCCATCATATACAATTTTTTGTGAGTTTAGGCAAGTTAATTGGAAATTTTGAGACTCAGTTTGTTCTTCTGCATAACGTGGGGTGATACGGTCCTGCCCCAGAATCATGGGGATTAAATGTAATAATGTATGTGCACTGCTGTATGTCTGGCACCTGGTAACAAATCGATACATGTTAAAGGTTATTAAGGTTATTTTCCCCTCTTTTATAACCGTTTGTCAATAATATGGTTTAAATGTGCCCCCTGCAAAATCCAGTTGTTGCCAATGTGGTGATATGAAGAGGTGGGACCTTTAAGAGGTGATTTGGCTATGAGGGCTCCTCCCATGTGAATTGAATTAGGGCTTGATAAAGGGAGTCCATCTCACCTTTCTGTCTGCTATCATGCAAGGACACAGCATCCCTCCCCATTGGAGGACTCAGCATTCTAGACACCATCTTGGAAGCAGAGAGTAAAGTTTCTGCAGACCAACGAACATGCCTTGATCTTGAGCTTCTAGCCTCCAGAATTGTGAGAAATATATTTCTGTTCTTTATAAATTACCATCTGACATCCATCATCCCAAGACTGAACCAGGATGAAGTTGAATCCCTGAATAGGCCAATAACAAGTTCTGAAATTAAGGCAGTAATAAATAGCCTACTAACCCAAAACAGCCCAAGACCAGATGGATTTACAGCTGAATTTTACCAGCGGTACAAAGAAGAGGTGGTACCATTTTTTTTCTGAAACTATTCCAAACAATTGAAAAGGAGGAAGCCCTCCCTAACTCATTTTATGAGGCCAGCTTCATCCTGATACCAAAACCTGGTAGAGATACAACAAAAAAGAAAACTTCAGACCAATATCCCTAATGAACATTGATGTAAAAATCATCAATAAAATACCAGCAAACTGAATTCAGCAGCACATCAAAAAGCTTATCCACCACGATCAAGCTGGCTTCATCCCCAGGATTCAAGGCTGGTTCAACATACACAAATCAATAAACATAATTCATCACATAAACAGAACTAAACACAAAAACCACATGATTATCTCAATAGATGCAGAAAAGGCCTTCCTATGTTGAATAAAATTCAACATCCCTTTATGTTAAAAACTCTCAATAAACTACATATTGATGAAACGTACCTCAAAATAATAAGAACCATTTATGACAAACCCACAGTCAATATCATACTGAATGGGCAAAAGCTGGAAGCATTTCCCCTGAAAACTGGCACAAGACAAGGATGCCCGTCTCTCACCATTCCTAGTCAACATGGTATTGGAAGTTCTGGCCAGGGCAATCAGGCAAGAGAAAGACATAAAGGGTATTCAAACAGGAAGAGAGGAAGTCAAATTGTTTGCAGATGACATAAACCTATGTCTATATAACCCCATAGTCTCAGCCCAAAAGCTTCTTAAGCTGATAAGCAACTTCAGTAGTGTCAGGATACAAAAATCAATGTGCAAAAATCATAAGCATTCCTATACACCAACAACAGACAAGCAGAGAGTCAAATCATGAATGAACTCCCATTCACAATTGAAACAAAGAGAATAAAATACCTAGAAATACAGATAACAAGGGAAATAAATGACCTCTTCAAGAAGAACTACAAATCACTGCTCAAGGAAATCAGAGAGAACACAAACAAATGGAAAAACATTCCATGCTTATGGATAGAAAGAATCAATATTATGAAAATGGCCATACTGCCCAAAGTAATTTATAGATTCAATGCTATTCCCATTAAACTACCATCAACATTCTTCACAGAATTAGGAAAAACTATTTTAAAATTCATATGGAACCAAAAAAGAGCTTGTATAGCCAAGACAATCCTAAGCAAAAACAACGAAGCTAGAGCCATCATACTACTTGACTTTAAACTATACTACAACACTACAGCAACCAAAACAGCACAGTACTGGTACAAAAACAGACATATAGACCAATGGAGCAGAATAGATACCTCAGAAATAAGACCACACACCTACAACCATCTGATCTTCAACAAAGCAAGCAATGGGGAAAGGATTCCTTATTTAATAAATGGTGCTGGGAGAACCGGCTAATCAAATGCAGAAAATTGAAACTGGATCGCTTCCTTATACCTCATACAAAAATTGATTCAAGATGGATTGAAGACTTCAATGTAAAACCCCAAAACTATAAAAACTCTAGAAGAAAATCTAGCAATACCATTCAGGACATAGGCACAGGCAAAGATTTTATGATGAAAATGTCAAAAGCAATTGCAACAAAAGCAAAAATTGACAAATGGGATTGAATCAAACTGAAGATCTTCTGCACAGCCAAAGAAACCATCATCAGAATGAACAGACAACCTACAGAATGGGAGAAAATTTTTGCAAACTATGTATCTGACAAAGGTCTAATATCCAAAATCTACAAGGAACTTAAACAAATTTACAAGAAAAAAACAAACAACCCCACTAAAAAGTGGGCAAAGGACATGAACAGGTACTTCTCAAAAGAGGACATTTACGTGGCCAACAAACATATGAAGAAAGCTCAATATCCTTGATGTGTTTTCATGTACCCTCTTCCACCCACTGCTTCAAGACCTATCTGTTTTTCATGTCTGTGCAGGGGAAAGCTGGGGGAAGCAATAGAGTGCTGATTAACTTGCAAATAGGAGAACACCAAAGAGTCAAGAGGTGTTCACTGCAAAGACAGGACGGTGCTAAGAGAAGGAGGCATCCATCACTAATCTGGAAAAATCCTCAGCCATTATAAATTCAAATATTTTTTCTGTTCCATTCTTTGTTATTTTTTCTTTTATTCCAAGGAGGCATATGTTATACTCATGTCTTTGGAAAATGTCCCACAGCTATTGAATATCTTTTATTTTACTGTTTCATTCTTCTTTCATTTTGCATTTTAGTTTGGGGGAGGTCTCTGTACCATCTTCTTTAATTTCAAAATATAAAGTTATATAAAATAGACTCAGTTTGAACCACAAAGTGCCAATATAAAAAGAAACAAATGAAATGATGAAAGATATAAACATCTCTTGAGAAGGTGACATAATTGAATGTAGGCAAGTAAGATGTAACACAGACATAATAAGAATCCTTTAAGAAAAAATAGAAGCAGGAACAGAACAAATAGTAAACACTATATTTTAAGACATTTTTTAAAAATTGAAAACAAAATGATTTTAACCTAAATAATGAAATACTACATATCTGCAAATATTGGCCCAGAATAACCAACATAAAAAGATTCTAGTAAAACAACTAAAATTTAGAAGCTTCAAGTCAAAAAGCGTCTGTGACTTAGAAGAAAATGTATTAGGCTACCATCAGGCTTATGGACAAGAATGCCAGAATAAGACAGACTAACATAGTCAGGATGGTCAGGGAAAGAGAAAACCTAGCTTCCAGTGTCAAAGGCACAAATTATAATCAACATATAAGAATCTGGGGAATATTATTTCTGTGAGCCTTTCCTGAGAATTCTACTAGAGAAAGAACTTTAGAAAACCTGTGTAAGAGTGTTAATGGTGGTAAACATTGAACATGTAATTATTTGTGGACATCTAAATGAAGGTTAAAAGTGAGTGATTAGATGTCCAATGAGACTGTGAAGTGACAATGCGGATTTAATATAGCCATTTAAAAATTATGGAAAATGGAGATATCTATTAAAAATCAATGTCTTCCAGTGATTATAATCAGTAGTGGGAGAATTAGCAGTGTTATTTTGAGTTTATTATATGTGTAATGTAGAATTACAAATGGTAATTATGAGATATTCTAATTCTGTTGTCCCCTGTGTCTTTGGACACCAAGGTTTTCAGTGTGGAAGAAAAGAAATGTTAATATAATATTAAAAAGGTCAAATAAAATCCTGCAGTCCTGAATTTGAATTGGGAATGGTAGTAGGAATTTACAAATTGTTTCAGCTTTATATATAACAACAATAGATTAAACAGTCAAAAACTTAAGTCCACGATACATAATGATATTCCAAAATATAATTGATGACTTCCTGAAGATGGTAAGGAATCAATTCACTAGGTTGAAAATGGGGAAATGAAAGGATCTGCCTTCATCCTCTCTTTCCTAATGAGCTGTGCTATTGATTAAGTGAAGTATACGAGAGGGGCAGCAAGCCCTAATAATGTCATTCATGAGGCTCCTGATGAAATGAAACACCACCAACCCTGATAGTCTGAGCATCGTCTTCCTAAAGAGGTCCATCCCGAGTCTATTTGAGCCTCCAGATCTAGAGGTCAATGTGCAAGGAATACAGAGGGCAAAGGAAATGCTGAACTCAATTTGAGTTTGAATTAACAAAGCCAGACTGTGGGAGAGTACAGGTTAAGTAACGTGGGTTTTCCAACACATAAATTATAAGAGTGAGAATAGATTGAAAGGCTCAAGAAAAAAAGAAGACATTTTAAAAATCAACTAAGCCATAGAGTGTATAGATGCACACCAAAGTGGAAAAACTGGGAATGGACACACTAACTGTGAAATTCTTATCCTTGAAGTTCACATGAGCTCAATTTGGCCAGTGGAAGTATCTGCCAGTAGCTCCTGAGCCCTCCTGACATGAGCTTGTGACCACTTTCTTGCATTCTTATAAGACAAGATGCTCCAGGTTCAACTTGTAGAGTTCCTGGTGTAGACCTAGAATCAGCCAGGTCTCCAAAGAGCCTGGGTGCCGTTGGGTTGGCAATACTAGTTTAAAATCACAAGCTGGGTACTAGTTTTCTAGTCCTTTTCTGTGACGAGGGCTAGGGCTTTTTAGAGATAAAATACATCATGAGTTTATACTAGTACTTTCAATTCAAATTCAGGACTATAGGTTTTTTATATAACCTCTTCTGTCTTATATTTTTATCTACTTTCTCCCATGCTGAGTACCTTATCAAGACCTATTTAGATGCTAATGGGCCTTGTCTGATAGAGACAGGAACAACAATGTGGAGGTTAAATTCAGAGGCTTTGGATTCAGAATGAACTGCATTCAAATACTCCACTTAATTTGGGCAAGTTACCGACGTATTTTAAAGGATTCAGTGTTCTGATCCATAAACAATAATACTTCTATCATAGTGTTGTTATGAAAATTACAATTAACCTGGAAGATAAATACCTCCTTTAAGGGCGTCTTGAAGGATCAGGCAGCTGAATCTAATGATTGCATTCAAATTATTGCTTGGACTGTATGGCTTTTCCCATTTTAAAATGTCCGTAGGAGGTTACCAATGATTTCCTAGCAAGCAGACAACCTTGGGTTAAGTTTGAACTTCTGATATGAGAGAACATAATTCCAATTAGCTAACTCCTAATTTTTCTATTCCACTAACTTCAAAATTCCAGCTAAATTGAAACAAAATAAAATTGCACACTTAAAATTTGTTAAAATGTTCCATTTTATATTATGTATATTTACCACAATAAAAAATACGTACGATAAATATTTAAGTGATTGGAAAGTAAATATCTTTAAAAAATGAAATAAATGATTAAATTTTCTTTTTAAAAAATTTAATTATTAGATGCAAAAGTTAGGGATCAGATCTGTATTAAATATTATAAATATAGCCATTGTTAAGAGAAGATAAATAATCAGATTTAAGATAGTAATGTTTGGGTTATATGCTAGAATTGCAATTATTCATCCTATAAGAAAGAAAATAGTGCAAATAAATTAAATTTTTAACGTACAAAGTATTGCCATTGGGCCTCAGTCAACTTCTGCCTCCATCTTTTCCTTGTGTGAAACATAGCTGATAGTATTTTCTGTTTTTTGTTTTTTATTTTTCTGGTGGTCTTTCTCTAGATGGGGGATGTTAATGGGAAAGCCTGTTGAGGAAAAGCCAGAATGTAGTTTACGTGCCTGCAGATAGGAAAAATAACTGCTGCCCTATGCGCTCCCCATTCCCGGGAGAGCAGTTGAGTATTTGCAGAGACTCAGGACCATTCTCCTCCACCCCGCTGTCTCTGCGGGGACTCATACATTCCAGGGAGGAGAATAGTGGCCTCACATTAAACCCAAGAAACTCCCCTGTGAAAGCAAAGCATATCTTCTTGATTTCCAGAAGGTAAGCACAAGCTTAGCCTTGGGAAAGAGTTCTGCAAGATGCTCCCTTTTTGAGGACTGGAAAATTCATGTGTGGGCTGCTTGATCAAGATGGCAGTAAACAGATCATCAGAAGTGAGATTTTCTTTTTCCATTTTAAGGAGTTTCATGTATGTTATCCTTCAATAGCTCTCAATTCCGGGATGCTCTGCTGCTCAGGGAGCACATCAAATTTTTGGTTATCTCAGTGACTGGAGAGAAATTCCTGGCATATGCTGAGCAAGATGCTTGCTAATAAGACTTCAGCATGCAAAAATAGTCCTGCCACAGAAAGACTACTGCTGCCCAAAATGTTTCCCTTGACAAACTCTGATAGATGAACAAAATTTAATTTCTTTTAATTGCTTGGCATAAACCTTAATCTTTTAATGGTCTTTCCTGCTGCCAATTTTTTTGAAATAACGGAAGACTGAGAGTATTTGTAGAAATATTTAGTTTTATGCAGGTCAGAAGCACTGTGCGATGCCAGGAATCAGTGAAAAAAGAGAGAAGTACAAAGCCTGGTGCTTTTGCTGTCCAACACAGGTCCTTAGCTGAAGCATGAAATTATCAAAATTGTTTTTTTCCTCTTTCGTCTTCATTTATTTACATCTTCAGAGAATAGAGACAGTTTTTGAAATTTTCTTGTGAATACCAAAATTTTATGTTAATAAATAAATAATATGCAAATAAATAATATCCATAGTAACCATGCATATGGCAAATTGATTAGTAACTGTTTTCACATTGAAACCAGCTATAATGAAGGAACTGATTATTATTAAGTATTCAATTGCTTTTAGTATTTGAGATACCAGATGTTAGAACTAAGCTTAGAAATCTAGTTTGGTGAAGATGAATCATTGTATATTTATTCTTTCACTTGCTGTTTTCCCTGTTTATAACAATTTATTTTCCTATTCTTAATGTTCTTGTATGTCCATGATCTCTTGTTAGTGTGTTGTAAATTTTTAAGAGTGTAAAGAATATAATCTCATATTCTAAGGAAACGAGGAATTGTGTAAAATTGGTTTTAAAAATTCATTGGCCTTTCAAATTATTTTTGAGCTCAGAAGTAGAATTGGCTATAAACATACACTCCTTTTGGTCCATTACTGAACCACAGTGATGACATGTGCAATAGACTTTTAGTTCCAGGATGACCGTTTGAAATGATTTTACCCATCTCCCTCATCGCATGTGTGGTATCATTCGTTCTACATGGAAAGTTGTGTCTAATCAAACTATCGGATTTCTACTTTCCTAATTGGTAACTCCAGGGAAGAGATTTCCCATGGAGCTGGGTGGAAGTGAGGATGGGGGGATGTTTTCAGGATGAAACTGTTCCACCTCAGATCATCAAGCATTAGATGATTCTTATAAGGAGCATGCAACCTAGATCCCTCACGTGTGCAGTTGACAGCAGGGCACGGATCCCATGAGAATGGAATGCCTCTGCTGTTCTGACAGGAGGCAGAGCTGGGCGGTAATGCTGGCTCGGCTAGGCTGCTCACCTCCTGCTGTGCTGCCCGGTTCCTAACAGGCCACAGACGGGCCCGGGGTGGGGGAGGGGGATCCCTGCTTTAGTGGAAAAGAGGTGAGTCCTTATATTAATAGAAACTAACAAGAAGAATCTTCAGAAGCGGGAAAGCCAGTGAAGCTCGGCAAATGACCTCGGGGAAAACGTCAGCATTCCTCAAAGCCCCTCTCAGCACAGTAGGGCACTCCCAGCTCCCTGAGGGCCTGGCCCTAAGTCTGAGGAAACACACTCTCTCTCGAACTTGAACTTGCCAGACCGAACTCAGGCACTGACTGTGACGACGCGGGTGGGGAGAGACTGTGCACCTACACGTGTCACTTCACAAAGGCCTCCAGGTAACAAGCACAAACCTGAGTCCCAGGAGGAAGAACGGCCTTTGGGTTTTTTCGTTTGTTTATTTGTTGTTGTTGTTGTTTGCTAAAGAGTATATGATTTGTGAATTGGCAGTAAGAGAGAAGGAGGATTTCATTTGGGAGTTCCACACTGAATACAGTCCTCTCAAACGATGACTTAGACTGCTGCTGTGAGAGCTTGAATTTAATCACAGCCTCTGTCATCCTACTCCACCTTCAGGAGGAGACCAGGTCCTTCTGAGCACACGCAGTGCTGTGCATGTGTGTGCGTATGTGTGTCTAAGTCATACAGGCATAAGTCAAGGGATAACATCACTCCTAATCTGCACGTACACCTCTGCCCGCCTCCTGACCAGTGTGGTCTGTTTTGCTAGTTTAAATATCCACAAAGAAAACTGGTTCACGAGGAAGAATATCTGTTTAAGGCAAACCCTTCTCCACCCCCATACCAACCCACTCAGCTTCTCTGCTTTATGGATAAAAACTTAAAATGGAGGCTTTCTGTTAACCGCTTTCAGTCTTAAGGCAGAAATACCTCCATTTCATACATTTGGAATTTGGCACTAGCATCAAAACTGGGTAAGGGAATTCAAGCCTAAAGCAAGGACTCAGCTCGGAAGCTTAATTTTAATAAATCCAGATTGTGGGAATAAATATCAATGTGTATTCACTCAAAGGTAGGTGTCTCTTTATAATTAAAAAATATCAACTTGTCACAATACATAGTGTTGTTTGATTTGCTATAGGTATGTTTGTATTTAGGAAAATTATAAAGTCGTGGACAAAAAGAATCCTAGCCAATCTGTGATATTTATTACATCTTGGGGGAATGGGGAGTGTTCACCTAGTTTTTAATTTTGAGAGGATTTCTCAAACCCTGTTATTGATGCACCAGATCTTTGTCTAATGCAGGTATTACATGACCTGATTACATTACTACTAGTATTACATTAATTTAGGAAAGAGAAAATAGACATCAGATTTTTGTCTAATCATCACCTAGAAGAAACTTTAATACCATGAGCACACTGTATATCTGCTTATGTAGTGTACATGTCTGTGCTTCATACAAAAAAAAAGACTAAGTACAAACCTTACTAATTTTATTCATTGCCAGATTAAGAATGACTTAATAAAATGCTGAAGTTAAAACTTAAAATTAAAAGCTGTAACATTTAACTTTATCTTTTTAGCCTAATAACTATTAATGTAATTTATTTTGCCTTATACAAATTGCAATGGATCATATTATTTATAAATATATAATAATAGCAATGTAATATACATTTTAAACATCATTCATAACTGCTTTTTCCCATCAAAGGTGAATAATTAAAAAATTAATTTCTTCAAAAATTTAGTGAAGTTAACTTTTGCTTGATAAGAAGATAATTTTTAACTATAATTCATTACCGCTATTTTTTTATTTTTAGCACTTGACATAGTCAACCATGAGTTGAATAACATTTTTATAATTAAATGATAAAATACAAACAATTACATTTAATTCCCAAAGCCTTAGTCACACATAAAATCACTGAGATCATATGAGAAGCAATGCTTACAAGGTGACCAGGGCAGCCAACAGCACAGGCCAGCTCTCCTCATGTGACTTTGAAATGGAGCAAGGGATGGAGAAGAAGCCCCCTACTCACGGCCATTTGCCACAGTTTTGTAACATGACCTTGGATACGTTTTGGGTCTCTGCCAGGAACTCAGTGTCCATGCCGCTTTTGTGATGTCTAAGAAAACTCAATAAGAGAAATTAAATACTAGAGAATAAGGTCGATTCTCCTGCCTCAGTCTCCTGAGTAGCTGGGATTACAGGCGCCTACCACCACGCCCAGCTAATTCTTGTATTTTTAGTAGAGACAGGGTTTCACAAAGTTGATCAGGCTGGTCTCCAACTCTGATCTCAAGTGATCCATCTGCCTTGGCCTCCCAAAGTGCTGGGATTACAGGTGGGAGCCACTGCGCCCTGCCAGAGAAAATAAGGTTTTGTTGGGTAAGGTTGAGCTTTGGAGAGCCACAAATAAATATCATATCTAATTTTTTTGTGCTTCAGGTATTTTTACCTCCTAGGGAGCGATATTGCCTCTATTGAAAATACATGCTCTAGTTATATTTATATTATAAAATTGGAGTATTTTGATTTCCTTCTTATATTTATCACATAATGATACTACCAGTATTCTTAGATCAAAAGGAAGATTACTTGAATCTTCTATACTTTTCTACCTCAAAAAATGCAGCAAACAAACAAATTAGATCTGTTTACTTAAAAAATACTGTTTGGGACCTTGAATTCTGTCTTTTTCTGAATTATGGTCCATTGATTTAAAACACAAATTTTCACCTTTACTTTGGAGTTGCCAACTACTCCCTAAGAATTCTGGAGCATCTCATCAAACCATTCCATTTCCGGAACTATTAAAATCCAGTGCCTCTCCTAGAATACAAACCCTCAGTTTTCCAACCTTAAGCTCACTTACTCTCCCTGTCCTTTTGTTCAGAAGGCCCTGGGCAGCCACATTTCCTTCGTGCCCTGATTCCCTTAGTTTAACACTGGACCTGACTGTTCCCAGAATCCTTAACTCCCTCAGCACCTTATTTCTGTACCATGCTCAATTCTACAAATCCTGATTTCATACCAGTTCTATCATCTGTTGTTTCATGGCAGTTAATCCCCAGAGAAAATTCTACAACTCTGCTAAAAATTTACGTTTGTAGACTTGGGTGGGGCCTCAAACTACTAGTCCCTCTCTTTACTTGTCCATTATTCTAAAGCTTTTTTACTCTAAAACCATCCTATTATAAATGGACACATGTATAAATTCATTAGATTCTCACTACAATTGTTGAGACAGATGCATTTTAATTGCATTTTACAATTTTTATGTGGAAGCTGGAGCACAGAAGGTGTGATTTACCCAAGGTCACACAGCAAGTGACTGCCTGAGTGAGACTGGACTTCAGGCAGTCTAATCCCAGAGTCTATGCACTTAACTACATTGCCTGTCTAGCTACTGTTTGCCCGGCTTTTAAGTAAATAGATCAACATTTGCAACAATTTACTCCTCACAGGATTTATAGTCATCTGCGGCTTGAAAGTTTAGGCAATGGAAAACTTATAAGAGGAACTAGGACTTTTGAGTTATGCTGGTTTTGATTCCTAACTTTTTTATCTCTCTTCCTTAAAAAGCTATTATTGGCTTTTAAAATCTTGTATTTTCATGGAACCTAGATTCTGTATAGGAATTTTGGAAAATAAAAGCAACAAAAGTCTTTGCGTGGAAATTTAGCCTAGACATTCCATCTGAGTGAAGTGGCATATATTCTCTGGCATATTCATTTCCAATTATGAGATGAAAATAGGGAAAAGGGGGATCTGGTCAGGCAATGACTTCCTTATTGGAATAGAGGGAGACCCTTTCTTCACCTCTTTCCTTGGGAATCATTGGTTTCTGATATTGAGGGGCTTGCATCTCCACTGGCATAAAGCATGGTTGAGGTTTCGTTTTTCAGATAACGAATTGCAGCCCTCTAGCCTTCCAAGAGACTTAACTATTACCTTGATAAATTGCCCCATATGCTGCGTAACATAAAGAAAGAATGTTTGGCTGAACTGTGAATAGATTTTTTTCACCATTATTCAGAAAGAGCATATTGAGCAGAGAAAAGTAGCTAGTGGTGGAGCGAAGTCTCCTTGATGGTCCACTGATACCATATGGGAAGCCTAGGACCTATACAGTGTGTGGGTCAAAGGACAGCATCACACAGGGACACTGTCACAGGACAGGAGATTGGAGTTGGATCTGTAATCTAACTGTCTTCAAATGGTATAACAAAAACTCTCCCAGGTATGAAACAGGCATTGGGGATTGCACAGGTGAAAGACTTCCCTGCAAAATGTGGAGAGTTTGAATGAAATGGTCAGTGATTCAAAGAAATCCATATGCAACTGGATTGGTAGATTTTCTTCTACTTTATAACCTTTATTCCTCCCTCCAGAGAAGTCCCTAAGTCCGCTGTATGCACATTTTATTCATATAAACATTAAACATATATAACTATATACATCTATGTGCAAGTAGATGTATATACACACATAATGTAAACATGTATACATTGTCTCAGCTGGATTGAAAGGCAGGAAGAAGAGAGGTCATTATAATAAAACAGGCCAAGGGTAAAAATTGAATACAATTTTTCTACACCTGTGAAAACAAAGTATTGCAGAATTCTATTTTCGAATAGTCTTAGTTCTCTTCTGAGAAGACTCCAGGAACCCAGGCTGGCTTCCCCATGTGAAGAGCTCACCTTTGGCTTCGGTCTGGTGTCCAGCTCTCAGATTCAGAACTTGGCTTGGACCAGGATGATGAGAACAGCGGCATTTTGCAGAGAATACTTTGTCATAACTAAATAAAAGAGACCCAGATATGATGTCAGAATAGCAAGCGACATCTTAGGAGATGCGGAATCCTCTCAGCAGGCTGGCTGGTATAGCTTCAGGGTGACCCCAATCCTCCGTCTGCAGAGATGCCGGGGGCTGCCCGTGGAGCATGGGCTAAGAGTGGGAGTAGTTAGTTGCACAGGCCCAGCGTCTAAGGGCCTCACACCGAGGGGACAGCTGCAGCCACTGCATTCCAGGCTGGCTTTCCTTGCCACTACTGCTCCGGGAATGAGGTCTAACCAAGTGACGGAGCTGTTTGCTGCTGTTCCTCACTTTTTCCTGGCTTCCAAACCTGGCCAGACACTTGACTGACACACATGCTCTTCAGGAAATCCGGGGTGGGCGACCAGTCAGCAGCTCAGCCTGCGGGTCTGTCTGTCTTCAAGGCGCTCTCGAGATTTTTCCTTCACCTTGCCTGATCTTTAGGAACTTTAAGAGGCTCATCTGATGTCCTTTCTTTTCAAGTCTTTGGGAAAAGCCTGTCTATAGTCCAAGTGCAAACACCACAAATTAGTTACTAGTAGATCATGTGCTAAATTATTCAAGTAATTTAATTACTTAATGGGAAGAATAACACCCTCCCCCTCTTTTGGGAAGGAGTAGGCCTTGAGGAGGTCAGCACATACCCAAGTCTGATACATTTTTAATGTGAGAGGTGTGTTAGTAGTGAGAGGTGAAGCCAGCTGGACTTCGTGGGTCGAGTGGGGACTTGGAGAACTTTCCTGTCTCACAAGAGGATTGTAAAAGGCACTGATCAGTGCTCTGTAGCTAGCAAGAGGTTTGTAAAATGCACCAATCAGTGCTCTGTAAAAATGCACCATTCAGTGCTCTGCAGCGAGCTCAAGGTTTGTAAAATGGACCAATCAGTGCTCTGTAAAATGGACCTATCAGCACTCTGTAAAATGGACCAATCAGCACTCTGTAAAATGGACCAATCAGCACTCTGTAAAATGGACCAATCGGCAGGACATGGGCGGGGACAAATAAGGGAATAAAAGCTGGCCACCCCGGCTGGCACCGGCAATCCGGGTCTCCTTGCACGTTGTGGAAGTTTTGTTCTTTTGTTCTTTGCAATAAATCTTGCTGCTGCTCACCGGGTTAGGGCCGTCTTTAAGAGCTGAAACACTCACCGCAAAAGTCCGCAGCTCCATTCTTGAAGTCAGCCAGACCACGAATCCACTGGAAGGAACCAACTCTGGACACAATAGGTAGAGAAGAATTCTTACCACTGTATGTTTATAAGAGTGCATTTAATTTTTTAAAACATTTTTCTTCTGTCTCTTCTTTACTGTTATTGCTAATGTTCCTTCCTGTGGGCTTTTTCTCAAGCCTTTCTAGGTTTTCAATATTCACATGACTACTCCCAGAAAAAATATTCCCACTCCCTGAAAAAAAAAAAAAGCAGGACTATCTCAGAGCAGTTCCCCTAGCAGGTGTGCAGTCTACGGCGAGGCTGGGCCGCGGGCCAGTGGAGTAGCCATGTTTATGACATGGTTTCACTTCTTACACCATCAGGCTCTCTTGTCCCTGCGTGTCTTCTGCTTTTTAATCTGTGGAGACAAGTGATCTCTATGTTCTCATGCCTTACCATGCCCCACACAGAGCCTACCATCGAAACAGATCATCCTGGTTCACATAACTACTAAACATCAGTGTTTTCTTAATTAGCACAGCTATAAAGATTTATCATCATTCGGGAGAGTAAGAGTGAGTCTGATTAAATAGTTCTTTGCAGAACAGCCCAATATGACAACTGAGCTTTTGAAAATGTGTCTAGTGCCACAATTGAAAATGCTATTACATTGAATATGTTGGGACAAATGAAATAGCTTGTAAATATTAATTTTACTTGGTTAATTTTACTTTATTTTTTAAAAATTGGGTCACTAGAAAGTTTTAAATTGCACAGGTGGTTCAGAGTGTATTTCTTTGGATGGCCCTGCCTTAGAGGGTTGTAGTTAATTCTACCTTTGGAATTTACTGGTGAAATTCATTTGGTTACGGGACGAGACCACTGAGATGGGTTCTTGTGAAGCACCCTTACTGGTACCACTCCTTGCTCTGATCTAAATGTTCTGGCTGGGTGTTTGTTTCCCAGGGCTACCTGGTTAATTGACAGTTCTCAGTCATTGTTTATTCTTGCTCACATAGAAACTAGTACAAAATAAATTCCTTACACTCAGACATATACTAACTAGATGCAACCAAAAACGCACATGCACAAATAACTCTATAACTTACTAAAATCAATAATGAATTAAAAGTGTCTATCATATTCATCTTTTTTATTATAATTATCTATTTCCTTTTTTCTTTTTTTTGCGATAGAGTCTTACTCTGTCACCCAGGCTGGAGTGCAGTGGTACGATCTCAGCCCACTGCAACCTCTGCCTCCCAGGTTCAAGTGATTCTCCTGCCTCAGCCTCCTGAGTAGCTGGGATTACAGGCACCTGCCACCATGTCTGGCTAATTTTTTTTTCTTTGTATTTTTAGTAGAGACGGGGTTTCACCATGCTGACCAGGCTGATCTCGAATTCCTGACCTCAAAGTCCTGAGATTACAGGTGTGAGCCACCATGTCAGGTATCTCTTTACACTTTTTAATCAATAGTTCTCTTTTGTCATTATGAGCTCATGCCTCATCAATTTAATCAATATAAGTTTATATGCCATTAACTATTATTATTTTGATGATTCCTCAAATTGTCCAAATTTGGCTGTCTACTTTTAGCTCTTCCAGTAATAGTCTTAAAGGGTGGAAGCTCCAGATTTTCTGGAAACATCTTAAGTTTTTACATGAATTATGTAATTATGAATTATGAGATAAATACCCATCAGGAAGTCCTGATCTCTTCCAGGGGAGGAGAGGATTAGAGATCAATATCTGGGCTCATGAGAGCTGGTAATGGACAGAGAGCTGTCCTTGCTGCAGCTGCTATATTTGGAATATTTATTTTGTGTTAATGACTTGGAAAAGACCATTTTTTTTTTTTTTTTTTTTGAGACAAGAGTCTCGCTCTGTCGCCCAGGCTGGAGTGCAGTGACGCAATCTCGGCTCACTGCAAGCTCCGCCTCCTGGGTTCACGCCATTCTCCTGCCTCAGCCTCTCCGAGTAGCTGGGGCTACAGGTGCCCGCCACCACGCCCGGCTAATTTTTTGGATTTTTAGTAGAGATGGGGTTTCACCATGGTCTCGATCTCCTGACCTCGTGATCCGCCCGCCTCGGCCTCCCAAAGTGCTGGGATTACAAGCGTGAGCCACCGCGCCCGGCCGTCAAGACCATTTCTTTTATGTTTTTATTTCACATTGATTTTCCAGTTTAATACGATATATCCATTTGTTAGAGAATAAATGGTTTCATCTGTAGAAAAGACTGTGTTCTCTACTAATTCATATGATGACATTGCTCTCTTCTCCATATTTAAGTATAGAGGGAAAATGGAGAGGCAGAGAGTTGAGAACACACACACTCACATATGCTCACACTCATACACATGCAATGCTCATGCGACTCCACTGCCCCCAAAAGCAGGATCCAGGTCTTTCAAACACCTGTAAGCAAAGCCTCAGCAACTTGAATTTACATTTAAGATTCAGTAGATCAAGATTTTCACAAGTCAGGTAGGTGCTGCCTGACTACAGAGTGATAGTCACGTGAGTAGTTCCTATTATTTCTTCAGTCGTGATTAGGAGCACTTCCTGGGATGTGTCTAATTTTACCACAGATCACCTCCTGTCACACAGATTATATAAAACTTCCAGGATTTAGCTGGGACTTGGGGAAATGTATCTCGTTGTGGACGAGAAAATGACTTCTGTATTTTACATACATATATCTTTTTTCTCTCCATTTCTGTCATATTGAATCTTTGAATCTGTATAACAAAATGCAATTTCCATACTTTATTTCCTTTAATTTTCTTGACTCTCCTCTGAGCCAGATATTGCCCTCTCTGTTTTGTGTGTGAGAAAGCTGGGGCCCGGATCAGTTAAGGACTTGCTCAAGAACTTACAAAGAAGTATCAGTTATCTTTGAAGTCCCCTCATCATCCTAATGTTTTAAGAAAAACCATAGAACCTACCAGAAAACTACTAGATCTTGACTGGTTCATACCTCTAGAGTTTGAACCCTAGCCAATTGCTCCTTCTGAAAATTGACAGAATCATTTCCAAATGATTCACAACACGCCTGTAAAAGAAAGGGCACACACAAAAGGGTTTCTGGACACAGCCCAGAAAATGTGAATACAGCAAATTTTTCAGCCATCTACTTAGGCTACTTGATTAGCTTGGCTTGGAGTGAAGTACTAAGAATCAGATATGTTGGAACTCAATTTTGCTGCCTGATAGTCTAGCAAAAAAAGGTGTGTTGATCCCAAGAAGATGGAATTCCCAGATGAAGATGGTTAAAAGCATCTCATCTGCCCAGAACAAGTGTGCTTGTGGATGGGTTTCAAGTTGTTTCTGAAATCAGCAATTTTTTCAAGGACTGCACTTTATTTTTAGTTCTTCTCCATTATATTTGCTAGTATTATTTCATTTTTCAACTCATGATTTTCTTTTCTCAATGGTAAATCTGAAGTAGCTGTCACTCCAAACATTGTTAGCTTTCTTCCATTAAAGGATATTAATAAAGAATTAGAGATAGTGTAGAAGTGAAAACAATGTAGATTCAGAATTATACATTTATTCATTCATTTGACAAATATTTCTTGAGTCCCTGCTATGAGCCAGTTATTATTTTAGATGATGCACACAGCAATACATAATGAGACAAAAATCTTGTCTTTATGGAGTTGTCATTCTGATAGGGGAAGTGGACAAAAATGAGATAAATGGGTAAAAGATGTAATAAGTGAAGTTGAGTAAAAGTAAAGCAGTGGGAGTTTAAGAGCATTGAGTGAGTGGCTGCAGTTGTGAAAGTTAGCCACAGAAGAGGCCTGTTGTGAACATGATGCTCCGACAAAGGTCGGAATGGTGAAAGGGAGCCCTGCACATACACGGGGGAAAAGCTCAGGCAGAGGGAACAGCAAATGCACTCTCAAGGCAAGCGACTGCCTGTTAGGTTTAAGGGTTAGCAAAGAAACCAGTGTTGCTGGAGCAAAGCAAGCAAGTAGAAGAGAAAGTAAAAGAGCTAATGTGTGTGAGTGTGCAGTGAAGGGGGAAGAGGGAGCCGTAAGTCTTCCATATTTACTTTGAATGGGGTAGGAAGGCCGTGGGACGCTTAAGCAGAGAAGAGAGTGTTGAGTCAGGAACTGTGAAGGATCTGAACTTTGACCCTACTCACCCGCCACAATGTTTTACATGTATGCTGACCAAAGACGTGCACCGTTAATTACTCACAGCAAAGTCAGCAGCTGCAGAAACATCTTGCCCTGGTTCCTATGCCCCAAGCTCTGCAAGGAGTGTAGTGAGGACGTCAAATCACTTGTATGGGTGGTGGGGTCTACCACAGGGCGTTACAGCAGAGGAACCACACAGTTAGGAGGCTGTGAGCTTTTATAGCACTGCTATGTTTGCTTTTTTGCCTTTCCTCTTCTCTGAAGAGAGATGACTTACTACCCTGGAATGTAAGCGGATATCTACGGCAGGAAAAGAAGAGAGCTTTATCTTTACTACCGTGGATGTCTCTGGGGTGGTAGGTTCTTAAATTTCTCTACAGGGATACACCACCTCTAGCTTCCAAAGCTGTCTGCTGTTTAAACATGTCTTTGCTCAGAAGGCCCAATCTTTGCAGGAACAACAGCGATCCATGGAATTGTCTCCCAACAGTCAACTCTCTCAGCACAACATGACAAGTTTTCAATAGCAAGCTCAGTGCTGGATTGAGAACAGACTGAAAGTGGCAGAGGTGAGACCGAGTGGAGAGGGGAGACCAGTTAGGAGGCTATTATAAGGACTCAGAGCAGGGATGATGGTTTCTTTCAACTTCTCTGTCTACTGTTCATGTGAGATTGGCCAAGTGTCTTAAGCTCTTTGACTCTCAGTTTCCTTATGTGTACCATGTGGACAAGAGTACTTTCTAGGGCTGTTGTAGTTTATAAAGTAATGGACATAAAGTAATCCTGCATCTAAAACTTAGTATTTCTGTCCTTATTCATTTAAAGTAGCACCACTCATATTTCACTTTGGAAAACAAGCTACATGAAAAATGTTTGAATTGAACATTAATACTTATTCTGGTAACACAAGCATTGCATTAAATAAACAATACTAGACTTATCCATAATTACTTGATAAATCTTTACCACAATTATGATTCTCTATGAAATCATAATGAATCTATGAATTTTTATAATATAAATTTCATAATTAATCTATGAATTCTATGAATGAATCTATGAATTTATATGAATCTATGAAATTCTATAAATGAATCTATGAAATCTATGAATTTCATAATTTATGAATTTTAAATTCATAGATCTCTACAAAGAGTAAATTAAGGAATTTTCTTTGCAAAAATAATTTCATTTGCATCTTTCCTTATCAGGGAAATGTTCAAGAAAGATAAACCAAAATATTTTGGTGTGTCTTTTAAAAAGAAATGTCTGAACATTTCTTTTGAGGTAATTGTTATATTTCCAAGTTTAAAATATATGATATTTTGAAGGTTTATTTAAGATGGAGGAGTAGAAATGATTCATCTACCCTACTTCTGGAAAGCAACAAGTAACAAACAGAAAATATAAAAGCAGAGGAGACATATTTCAAAAAGCAGGAAACAGGCACAGCACAACACCAAATATGAATAATGAAGAGTGCCTGCCAACTATATGCAATTTGGACCAAATTTACGGTATTTTCTCCTACCAGATGCATTGCGATATACCAGAAATAATGGCGGGTACAGATCTGAACACCCCACAGTGCTTCCCTGGTGGCCAGTGGACCTGCTACTTGCTCATAAAGGATGAACTACTAAGAGTTTGAAATGCTGAGGACAAAAGGTATGCCTAGATGTGCCTTGGACATCATGCACAGCACAGTAGACCAGGAAATGATCAGACATAACAGCATTTCATTGAGATGGCTGATACACCTTGTCATTCCCTTGACACTTATTTTTCACTCTGTTTTCTGAAAATGCAGGTCCAGAAAGAAAATTTTTTCCTCTATGATGAGTACTAGACAAAAGAGTGCCACTAGGAGGTAGGAGTTTACATGCTGATCCATTAACACAGACAAAAATCAAGAAGCTAATGCCCAAGTAAAATTCCTGCAAGGAAAAATGATTAAGGAACACAGTGCCTCATTCCAGAAGAGATGACTGCCAAGCATTTGGCCCTCTCTGCCTTGACAAATAGAAACAAAGTCCAGTGATTATTGAGACCATCTGGCATTGGCACTCTTGCACACCCATGCAGAGCTCTTAATGGGACCTGTCTATCTACTTTTGAGTGGGGCCCCCACCAACTCAGTTTCCTGGAGACCTTCAACTGGCCACCAAGCCCACCTTCCCTGTGAGCCCCCACTTTACCATTTGAGTTACAGGTCTTGGTAACATCCTTCCCAACTCCCCATTTGCCAATTAGACCTTATGGCAAAATGCACGACCACTGGCCAGAGGATCCTGCTGCACTTTGAGACCCATAAGCTCCCAGCATTGGCTAAAAATTATACACCCTTTCAGAGAAAATTACTGTGCTGTTCCTGGGCTTTTGTAAATATTGAACACGTAATCCATGGTTGTAAAATAATCTTAAAATTCCAAATCCGTATTATATTGTGGGTCTAAAAAAAAGCCTCAAAATACTAAGTGGGAGCAACTCAGGTATCTTCTATAGTAAAACAAAAATGATACCCACAAGAGCAGGCATGACTCAGGCTAGCTGGGATACTGCAACTTCATGGAAAGATCTCAGGAGTGTCCCTTCACCTCCACTGCACATCACCTAAGGAGATGCTGTCTCCACTGACTCAGATATAGAGACCTCCCTTACCACACGTAGGCCTGCTTCACTGACGGCTCCTCCCAGGTAACCTTTGCTGGGCTGGAACAGGGTGTGCCGGTCATCCAGCCTAAGAGAGGCCTGTTTCTTACGGAGCATGGTAAGGGATATTCAGCTCCATGGCAGAGCTTCGTGGGGTTCTGATGGCTATACAAGCCACCCACAAAGGAGTCCTGTTGTGGTTTCATGGACTCATGGGCTGTGGCTCAGCCCCAGAGTGACATCAAACAAGCCACCCTGTGTGGATGAGACATTTACATAAAAATTAGCTCCACTCCTAATAAACGTTTTGTTGCCAATGTAAATAGTCTCTAAAAAGGCTGCTGAGCCAACAAGAGAAAACATAATCAATGAGCAGACTGCTTGTCAAGGAAATGAGGAGACTGAAGTGTCTGCCCCAGAGTGAGCAGATGTGTGACCGTTCACCTCCTGGATCCACAGGAAGGTGACCCAGGCAAATCCAGACACTTGCTAGATTGGGCATCCAGCCATAATGGCCACTGTCCTCAGAAGCTGCCAGATCAGTATAGAAAAGCCATACTCCTTGCCAGACTCTGGTCTAGGCTACAAACACGGCCCAGGCATTCTTGGCAGGTGGATCCCACTGGGCCCCTCTTCCCACCCTTGGGGCTCCTCTGGATGCTGACTGTGGTTGACACTTTCTCCAAGTTCAGCTTCACTATCTCCATACGTTTCACCGGCCTGGGTCACACTATTCAGGCCCTACAAGATCATGTTTGTTCCCTGATCAGGTTTCCTCAACACATTGCATCTGATGATAGCCAATCATGGGGCATGGAGTGTACTCTCTTCGCTCCACATCACTCCCAAGTTGCAGAGATGATGAAACATTTTAATAAACGATTTACAAACAGGCTTAAGTGGCTGGTAAGAGGAGACTGACCCCAACCTGCAGTACACATCTCAGGTGAGCAGTGCCCCAAGAGGGCACTTCTCATCTGTGGCATGCAGTTGGATGGGCCTGGCTGCCCATCCTTTACCTGTGTGCCCTCCTACAGTCACTGGCCCTGTGGTTTCCGTGGAAGACCCAGCAGGGGCCTTCTATCCCCTTCGACCCATTTCTAAAGACTTATACAAATTTTTTAAAAATGTTTTTTAAATAACAAAGAGTGAGAGGTTATGGAAACTCATTTAAAATTTTTTTAAAAAGTGAAACCTCTGTGCTAGCCAATTCTTAAACAGGGTGTATTTTCCTATTTAAGTTATATAGAAATAGTTTTCCTGTGAAAATACTTTGTCCCTATGACAATTCTTCCAAACAAAAAAATCTAAATAAAAATTAAAAAATAATTTTAAAGAATATGAAGTTTTGGTTAAAGAAGACACACTAATGACAGCAACAACCAACACCAAAGGAAACACAAAACCCCAACTCCTAGAAAGGTACGGGGGAGAGAAAAAGAGGTTAATAATCTTCGTTTTGTCAAACTACATGCCCTGTAAAGCTTTCTCCTCATTCCCATGCCTCCAAAACAAACAAAAACCAAAAACCTTGCCACACTGCCTCTCCCAGCAGCGGTGAGTGCTGTGGGTTCAGACAGACTGCTGAGCCTATACCCACGCCTGCAACCCTGACCCTGAGAGACAGTCTCAGCTGCCATGCAAAACACCTCCAAATGACATCTACACTCCCAAGGCTGATAAACTGATGTCACAGACAAACAAAACTGTGAAACCTACTGCCTCAGGCAATTCCTCTAAAGCCAGAGACTAAATTATTCAGATGAAACTAAAAAGCCCAGGATAAGGGGTCCCGTGATAAAAGGCTCCATTCAAAACCCTGTTAACTACTTCATTAATAAATGTCCTACTTGGGGTGCCATGACACTACAAACTCTTTATTTCCAAGCAGAGGAACCATGTGTGCCCTGTGGGATTACACTTCTCCTGTATGAATCTGATTTTCATGACAATGCTTCAGCCCTGGGAGACATACATGACAGCTTCATCTTACTGGTCAGAGCTCACTTGCCTCAGGCCAAGCAAAAAAGGTTCATATAAAAACTTTTTTTTAAAGCTCTTAACTCTCTAAAGTAGAGCCAGATAGTCCAAGAGACATCTTTCCTGGTTTGGTAAACACTGTATTGAGACACAGAGCTCATACTGAGACCCAGTCCTCCAGGTGGGCCTCATCATCCTACGTAGAGTGACTGTGATCCCAGTCTGGGTCTTTGGTCCCCTGTTGGCTCTAACTAATTACCCAGCCCTTGACAGAGCCCCTCAAAGTCTAACCTATTCCGGTCCATGATAAAATAGCCCAAGCTTCTCACTTCAGTCCTAAAAAATCCAGTAGAGTGGAAGAGGTGAGGCCAGAACCCTCTGTGTCATCTTTCAGGTCCCACGTGGGCAATCACAGAGGCACTGCACAGCAGACTTGGGGGACCTGCCCTACCCTGCCCACATCAGACTGGGGGGCCTGCCAGGGCATGGCAGGCTCTGCAGGGAGCTGCAGTCAAGGACTCAGGCCTCCTGCCCAGCCATGCTGTCATGCATAGCTATATTTCCAGCCGGAGTGGCCATATATGGAGGCCAGCTGCAGAGGCATCCTCAGGCACTTTGAACAAGACCTTCTTCCGAGGGGAGGGGTGACCTCAAAGACACTTGCCCTACTCCTAATTAGAACTCAGTGCTCTTCTACTACTAGGCTTCCCCCAATCCCTGCTGTCAGCCCCCAGGGCCCACAAAACTGCAGAAGCCTTTTGTGTGGGGCTCCCTCCAAAGTGAGATGAGTCCCTAGACCCTCACGTCTGGGCTGGTTCACCTGACCCTCTATCCACAAGCTGTTCTATGGGAGATAAAGAGAACGAGGGGAGGATCAATGCCTTCCCTGATTTAGCCTCTTGCATGGAAAATTCCAGAGTCTTAAAAAAACTCAGTTGAAAGGTGCAAAGTCAACATACAAAAACCAGTCATCTTTGTATATACTAGCAGTGGAAAATTGGAAACCAAAATTAAAAGCATCATACCATTTACAGATACTAAAAAACCCAAAAAGGACATAGCTAAAATATATATTCTAACAAAGCCTTCTCAGATTCTGTTTAGTGAAGACTACAAAATATAAATGAAACAAATCAAAGAGTAACTAAATAAATGGACAAACATACTGTGTTTATCTTCATAGTAAAGGTGTCAGTATTTCCCAAATCTGTAAGTCTAATGTAATTCTTACCCAAATCCCAACAGAATTATTTGTAGATATAGAAAAGCTGATTAGAAAATTTATGTGGAGAAGCAAATGAGAGAGATCAAATAGTTTCAGAAAAGACTAATGCAGGAAGGATAACACTATGCAATTTTTTTATTGTGGTAAAATATATGTAACATAAAATTTGCCATTTTTAACTATTTTAAGTGTATAACTCAGTGGCATCAATTATATTCTCAGTGTTGTACATTTATCAACACTATCTACAGTTATTTCAAAACACTTTCATCACTCTAACAGAAACTTTACACCTATTAAGTGATAAATCTCCATTCCTCCCTATCGCAGCCCCTAGCAATCTATAATCTGCTTTCTTTATCTATGAATTTGCCTATTCTAGGTACCTTATATAAGTGAAATCATATAATATTTCTTCTTTTCTATTTGGCTTTTTTAACTTAGAATAACATTTTCAAGGTTTATCTATGTTGTAGCATGTGTTAGCATTTCATTCCTTTTTAAGGCTGAGTACTATTCCATTGCATAAATAGGTTGCATTTTGTTTATCTATAAATCTGGTAATGGACACTTGGGTTCTTTTCACATTTTGACTATTATGAATAATGGTGCTATGAACGTGGTGTACAAGTATCCATTTGAGTCTCTATTTTCTGATCTTTTGGTTATATTACTAGGCAAGGAATTGGTAGGTCACATGGTAATTCTATGTTTAACTTTTTGAGAAACTGCCAAATTGTTTTCCATAGTGCCTGTACCACTTTACATTTTAATCAGAAATGTATAAGAACTTCAATTTTATTGTATCTTTGTCAACGCTTGTTATTTTCTGTTTTTGCTTTGTTTTATTATAGTTGTCCTAGTAGTTGTGAAGTGGTATTTCATGATTTTAATTTGTATTTTCCTAATGGCTAATGAAATTGGCAATCTTTCATTTGCTTATAAGCCATTTATTTCTTCTTTGGAGAAATTCTATTCAAGTCCTTTGCCCAATTTTTAATTGAACTGTTTGCTTTTTGGCTGTTGAGTAGTAAGAGATTTTATATATTTTTGGTATTAGGTCCTTATCAGACATGTGGTTTGCAAACAGTTTTTTTCCATTCTATGGTTTGTCTTTTCACTTCCTTCATAGTGTCCTTTGAATCACATAGATTTTTAATTTTAATGAAGTTTCATTTATCTTTTTTTTTCTTTCGTTGTCTATGCCTTTGATGTCATATTTAAGCAAATGTTGCCAAATCCAAGGTCATGAAGGTTTGTCCTTGTTTTATTCAAAGAGTTTTATAATTTTAGCTCTTGAATTGAGGTCTTTTTATTTCATTTTGAGCTAATTTTTGTATATAGTTTAAGGTAAAGTCAAACTTTTGCATGTGGATATCCATTTTTCCAGAATTATTTCTAGAGGACACTGCTCTTTCTCCATTGAATGGTTTTGGTGTACTTGTCAAAAGTCAATTGTACTTTATTTTTCTTTTTTAAGACAAGGTTTCATTCTGTCAACTCAGGCTGGAGTGCAGTGGCATGATCACAGCTCACTGCAGCCTCTGGTTCCTGGGTTCAAACAATCCTCCTTCCTCAGCCTCCCAAGTATCTGGGACTACAGGCGCGGGCCACCAAGCCTGACTAATTTTTGTATTATATCTTTTTTTCATATTGTATTTCTTTGTATTATATCTTTTTTGTATTATATCTTTTTTTTTTAATTGTATTTTCTTTCTTTCTTTTTTTTTTTAAGTTGTAACATGTTGCCCAGGCTGGTCTCAAGCCCCTGGGCTCACAAGATTTGCCCTCCTTGGTCCCTCAAAGTGCTGGGATTACAGGTGTAAGCCACTGCACCCAGCCTGAACATCTTTAATGATCATTATAGCTAAGTTTTGTCAATTTTATTGATCTTTTCAAAGTACTAATTTCTAGTATTGTTTATTGTATGTATTGTTTTCCTACTCTTTGTATCATTTCTACTATAATCTGTATTATTTCCTTTCTTTTATTTTGATTTAAGTTTGTATTTATTTTTCTACTTAAGGTGACAATCTAGACGACTGATTTGAGATCTTTCTTCTTTTCTTAATATAAGTACTTTGGGCTATACATTTCTCTCTAAGCACTGCTTTAGCTGCACTCCAAAATAAGGATTAACTGCTTTCACTTACATCCCAATTTTTGGCATTTTGTGTTTTTCATTCACATCAAAGTATTTTCTAAGTTTTTTTTTAAACTTCCTTCTTAACCACGGGTTATTTAGTAGTGGGTTTTTAATTTTCACATATTTGTAATTTTAAAAAATTTCCTTCTGCTGTTTATTTCTAGCTTTATTCCACATGATCAGAGGAGACACTTTACATAATTTCAGCCTTTTTAAATTTATTGAGACTTGTTTTGTGGCTTAGCACATGGTCTATTCTGGAAAATGCTCCATGCACACTGAGGAGAATATCTATTTTGCTGTTCTTAGGTAGACAGTTTTAAAAATGTCTGTTAAATGTTGTTGGTACTCGTGTTGTTCAAGTCTTCTATTTTCTTCTATTTCTGTCAAATTATTCTATCTATTATTAAAAATATGGTATTGAAGTTACTAACTAGTATTGTTGAATTGTCTATTTCTCTCTTCAACTCTATCATTTTTCTCTGTGTATTACGGGGCTCTATTTAAAGGTTCGTATATACTTATAATTGCCATAATTTCTTGATGGACAAATACTTTTATTATAAACTACCTCTCTTTATGTCTATTGACATCTTTTGTATAAACCCTTGTCTGATATGTATAGCTATTCCAGCATTCTTATAAAGTTTGCATAATGTATTTTTCCACTTTTTTACTTTCAACTTGTATGTCTTTGAATCTATGTCTCTTATAGACAACATGTAGTTGGATCATTTTTGTTTTGTTCTATTTTATCTAATCTTCTCATCTCTGACCATTTAGACTTAATGTAACTTTTAAAGTATGTTTTGTGCCTGTCGTTGTGTCATTTAGTTTCTCTGTGTAATATGTAATTTTTGTTCATTTAATACTCCATTACTATATTCTTTTGTATTAAATCAATATTTTCTAGTGCATCATTTTAATTCTTCTGGTTTTTCTTTTACATTTTTCAACTTATATTCTTAGTGGTTGCCTTGGTGATCACAATTAACATCTTAATTTATAACATTTTGTTTTCATTAATGCTGACATAATATTATTGGTATATAGCAGCTTTGCTCTTATGAAGCAAAGCTGTGGCGCCATTACCATACAAATGACCTCTTTATACATGATAGGTCCATCAACATAGTTTTGTAATTATTACTTTATTCAGTTGTTTTTTAAATCAGGTAGAAAAAGAAAAGTTACAAAGAAAAACAAAAATCTATTTATACCATCTTTTGTACTTACCTATATAGTTACCTTTACCAGTATTCTTTATTTTTTTAATGTGGCTTTGAGTTACTGGCTAGTGTTTTTTCTTTTGAGCTAGAAGGACTCTCTTCAGTATTCTTGTAAAGCAGGTGGTCTAATGATAAATTCTCCAGTGTTTGTTTATCTGAGACTGTCTTAATCTCTCTTGTGTTTTTGAAAGGTTTTTTTGATGAATATAGAATTGTTGTTGATAGTGTTTTTCTTTTAGTGCTTTCACTATGTCATCTACTGCTTTTTGGACTCCATAATTTTGAATGCATAGTCAGCTGTTAATCTCATTAAGGAGCCTCATGGTGCTACTTTGTTCTCCTCAGTTTACCTGTTGCCACAGGGGCTCCCTCTAGTTACCACTGGTCTTGCCTAAGGGGCCATATGGGATTTCCCCTGGCTAGGCCACCAGTGTCTTTCTGTGAGGGAGGGAAATCTTAGGCCTATGGAGATAGAGACTTCCCTAACTTGGGGCTTGCTGTGGTAGGATCCTCTTTGTCTGTGGGGCATGGAGAATGCATCTGTGCTCCTGTGCTTGTTCTGGCAAGCTTGTTCCTGTGCTTGTTCTTGTGCTTGTTCTTGCTCTTGTGCTTGTTCTGTGCTTGTTCTTGTGCATGTCCCCGGTGGTGCCCCTTGGCCACTCTGATGTCTCTGGGTGGTGGAATGGCATCTCAGGCCTGTGAATACAAAGCAGCTTCCTGGGCTAGGCACTTGTAGTGTGGTTTCTCTTTCTAGTGCCATCTGGGCACACTGTATCTCTCAGTGGTAGAGGGGAGTCCCAGGTTCAATGGTAAAAATCACTACCCCTGGCTGCTTAATGTTAGCAGTGGTGCTGGACTGACTTGCCATTGCATTCAGGACTCTCACTCAGTTTGGGGAGAAATATGCAAATAGGGGCTACCTTCATAGTGGTAAGAAACACCGGGGTTGGACACCCTTTGTTCTTGTGTTGGGTGAGGAGATGAGAGACCCCAGTTGTCATGTTTCTCCTTCAGTCCTGGCATTCAAAGCAGTTCACCTTCCTCTTTCTACCCCTCAGAAATCACATGTAGTCACTTCTTGCATTATTTCCAAGGTATACAGATGTAACTGCTGGAGAGAAGAGAGTAAAGGACTCTTCAGAATCTTAATTGGACTGGAAGTACCCCAGCTGATTATTGACACTGGTGCAAAAGCAATTCAATAAAGAAAGGGATGCTTACTCAACAAATGATATTAGAGCAATAGGACCCATAGGTATAAAAAGGAAACCTCCAACTAAACTTTGCATCCTATATAAGTATTAACTCACTATGGATCACAGACTAAAATTCAAATATAAAACTCTCAGCTTTGCAAAACAGATAAAAGAAAATTTGGGGAATTTGTAAAAATAAACGAAGAGTACTTGAACTTGACTCCATATGGGTGATTCATACAAAAATATGACAAATTGATCTCATCTAAATTAATAACTTTGCTCAGTGATAGCCAATGTTAAAAGGATGAAGAGAAAAATTACAGATAGAAAATACTTGTAAGCCACATATCTGACTAAGGACTAATATATAAAATACATATAGATGTATTTTATACATTTTATACAAACTGCACTCTTTGGCATTTATTCCTGAGTAATGGAACTTTATGTCTACACAAAACCTGTGCATGACTTCTTGAAGAAGCTTTATGCAAAATAGCCATATCCAGAAACAACCTGAATGTCATCAGTAGATGAATGATCAAACCATGATTCATGTATACCTTGGGATAGTCAACAATAAAAAGGAACAAATTATGGATACACAACTTGGAATAATCTTCAGGAAATTATGCTTTGTAAAGAAAGCCAATCCCAAGAGGTTACATACTGTATGATTTCATGTATTTAGCATTTTTGAAGTGATAAAATGTTATAATTGGAGAAGAGATCAATGGCTTCTAGGATTTAGGGGTGGGTGGGGTGGGGGTGGACATGAGGGAGGTAAGCATTGTTATCCAAAGGCAACACAAGAAATCCTTGTGTTGCTGAAACTTTATCATGACTGTAGTGGTGGACACACAGACCTACACATATAATAAAATTGTGTAGAAGTAAACACATATGCATATGCACACAGGTAGTATGAATAATACTAGGAAAATCTGACTAATGCAGATGTTTTGTGTATTTTCACCTAACTCTTCTAGTTGCTCTCAGTGAAAGTATTGGTCTACTATAAGTTACTCTATTATAGTCCTGTTCGATTGATTTTTGCAAGATGATTAAAATAGAAAACTTTAAAAAATGACACTGTTTAAATGAAAATCTATGTTTTTGCAAAATGGCTAATTGTCTAAGAAGCAAAGCTACCTGGTTTCATTATCCTCATCTACCCATAAAATTTGAGGTTTTATAACACAGATGAAATAAGGCATAGGGATTATAAACATTATTTTATCTTTGCCTAATTATGTTCAAACTTCTAGCACACAAAGGACACACCACACCACTTAAATGAGATCATTTCCAAAGTCCCTTGGAATCTTGTTCCAGTTTACAATGGGATAAGATCAAACTGGCCTTCGCATGATTGATTTTAGTTTTTTTTCAGTAAAAACAATAATCAAAGTAACTACTCTTTAAAACACACACACATGCAGGCATGCACACACAATTTACCCACTGACAAATATTTTTATGTGAATAACTTGTTATTGTAGTTGTTTCAAATGACACATTCAGCAACCATATTTAAGCAAATGCAGAAGACTTAATTTAACTGCACCATCTGTCCATACAACTTTGAATCAATTTCATTTATTCAAAATATCTTTAAATATAGATTATTTTAAACATAGATTATTTGTCAGGATTCACCCATTCCTCTGGTCTTTCCGCTCACATAAATTAAAATTTCTCGCACATTCTCTTGTAATATTTTTGAGAAGAAGTATAATTTACCTCCTGTTGTTTGACAGCCTCCTTCCCCCAAATGCTAACTAGATGGAGGTCAGAGTGAACACATCCTATTTGTACTCATGGGCAATCTATCCTACAAGTTTCACTTCACAAAACCCTGCATAGAATCATCCAGCAAAGGCAGAGAGTTAAAAAGATCTGATTGTCACAATAAGTCTAGGAAGATTGGCCAAGAAAATTTGGGTTAGGCTATTATGAAAGTGTACCATAGAGTTCTCTTATGTACAAGAGAGTATTAAAAGCAAAACTTACCATTTTCTTCCTTGCGCATAAAGCTGGGTATTTAAACAAAACAGTGGGAGGGGATTCCAAATATATTCTACTTGAGTTAATTGTTTAATAATGGGCCAAGAAGTATTCTATCTTGCTTCCAAATATTTAAATTAGAAAAAAATTCCTTTCAGCTATTTAACAAACATTTCACTAAGAATAGTATGTAATTCAAACTATGATGAATTGAAACAGCTCTATGGAGCCAGATAACAATAGCAACAACAATGAAGGGTGAACGAATGCGCTGCATGAATCAGTACCAAGTAGCATTTGGGGAAGCAAATAAAATGTATTCAAAGAGCATGCACTTCCTAAAATAAAAGGATGTTTCACGGAAACATAGCAGCTAATCTATGTATACCATATAATCTGTTTAACATTAGTGCATGACTTCTGCAACCACTAATGTTTAAGGGTCTCTAAAATAGCCAATGAACTGTTCGCATTGGGAAAACATAGTGTGTTGATCCAGGGCTTGGCGTTTCTGCTCAGACCTCCTGGGTCCAAGTGCTGTCACTAACATGGTTTCCTTGCAAGAAGGGCTGCTTCTCTGCCTGACCCGTAGATTCCCTATCTGTAAGATGAGGAATCTTATGAAATCTTTATGAA
Organism: Hylobates moloch; assembly: GCF_009828535.3. Taxonomy (NCBI): domain Eukaryota; kingdom Metazoa; phylum Chordata; class Mammalia; order Primates; family Hylobatidae; genus Hylobates; species Hylobates moloch. The sequence continues at coordinate 63,218,350 of NW_026652285.1, read as the reverse complement.
AAGTAACTGAGACACTGTAAACAAAGTGCTTGTCACAGAGCCTGGCAAAGTGGGGCAAGATGGCCCCACAAAATTTGGCAAATATCAAGTTATTTTGGTATCGGTAGGTGTCATCATATAGACGTTCTATCTCTACAGCCTTGGCTACCAAGAAGTAAGTCACAGTGGAAGCAGGTTTCGGTGCACTTCTGCCAAACACACACGTGCAGTAGCAAGCACGTGTAGGAGCCATGCCCACTGCCGTCAGAACCTCAGAGGCACTTGGCATGAAAGGCTCTTCTCAGAGAAAATGTCCTAGATGCTAATGTCAAGCTCAGCAGGCAGGACTACCCCTGGGCCTGGTGGCAAAATGCAAACTGAAGTGGAAGCAGCAGGGTCAGCCCAGGACCCTTGTTTCTTAGGTCCTATGTATGCTAAGGTGACAAGCTCTGCCATACCACTCTTTCCAATCACAGATGCAAAAGAACAGCAATTGCACCAACTAAGAAATTAGTTTGGGCACCCCTATGTGAATTATCTAAGCTTAAGGTATTGATTCAGAGAAAGGATACTTCATAAGTTGATTAACCACCACTAAAGTGTTTATTAGAATGCCCTTACACACATGCATTACAGAGCGTTTTCAAGTAATTTACTCCACAACAAATAGTAATATAATGGAGGGTAACAGAAGGAACAGTTCAAGTGCTTACTATGTACAGGGAATCTTCTAAAAGTTTAACATGAACTACTTTATTCAAGCCTCACCATCCCCTACTGTGCTAGATATGTTTATTCACATTTTACCGATGAGGAAAGTGAGGCTAAGAAATTAACAACTTTGCAAAGTCGCAAGGCTAGCGAATGACAGAGTCAGGGTTTAAATGCAGACAGCTTTAATTACATCTCTCCAAATGACTTTCTACTTTACTAAACAAATAGCAATTTTATCACGCCGAATCATATATCAAAGTAGCCTGAAAGCTATAACTGTTATATGCACACAAATTGTATGTATTGTTGTTATTATTAATTTTACTATTATGGACATCATTTTATTGCCATAATATAGTGTCAATTAATAAATGGTAGCTATTTATAGTTTCATCAATCTAACTTGTGCTCCAAATCTCAAAAGGCAGAAAATATCCAAATATAAAACAAATAAAAAAGAAAAAAAAGCTACTAGTTTGGCCCAAATACTTGTGGAATACCCTGTACTTTTATCTTCCAAATGGACAACTTGAAGTTATTACCTAATGATAGAAAAACACAATGGAAAATTTATCTCACCGCTGACATGGGCCTCATCAAATGACTGCCACATTAATTGCACTTGCTTGGAAATGTGTATATATAAAAACAGTGAACAAACCCAATTTATGTAAAATTATTTCTTAATAGTAAAATTAATGATAATAACACATACAGTTTGTATTCATATAACAATTATAGCTTTTAGGCTATTTTGATACATGATTTAGTGTGATAAAATTACTTCTTTGGTAAAGTAGCAAGAGTGAGTCATTTGCAGAGCTATGCTTAGAAAGCAGTCTCATACCTGCTACCCAAATTCCCTTTCTACTGTTATTATTAGTAGGTTAAATACATTTTCAAACAAAATTGTGGTCATATACAATGAGCAAACCAAAGCTAAATACATAGTTTTGATTATGTGATTCAGCTTACCAATAGAATAACTTAAACATTATTATAGTTGGCTGGGTGCAGTGGCTCACACCTGTAATCCCAGCACTTTGGGAGGCCGAGGCAGGCGGGTCACTTGAGGTCAGGAGTTCGAGACCAGCCTGGCCAATACAGTGAAACCTCATCTCTACTAAAAATACAAAAATTAGCTGGGCATGGTGGTGCACACCTGTAGTCCCAGCTACTTGGGAAGCTGAGGCAGGAGAATCACTTGAACCCCAGAAGCAGAGTTTGCAGTGAGCCTAGATCACACCACTGCATTCCAGCCTGGGCGTCACAGCAAGACTCTGACTCAAATATATGTCCATATATCTATATCTATCTATATATATAATAGTTGCCATTTAAAATTTTAATATAAATTTAATGTCATGCACATCTTATTTAACTTAACTTTCCATATTCATACCATTTAATATAGCAGAGTTATCATTTTTGTGGTGAGAACATATTACACCCCTCTCATGGCATTTTTCAACAATACAATCTATGGTTAACTAACTATAGTCAGCATATTGTACAATAGTTCTCTTAAATTTATTCCTCTTATCTAAGTAAAATTTTGTATTCTTTGACCAACATTTCCTCATCTCTCTGCCCCCAACACCAACCACTATCATCGAACACCCCAGATCCTGGTACCACCATTCTAATCTCTACTTGTATGAGATCAATTTTTTTAGATTCCGCATATAAGTGAGATCATGCAATATTTGTCTTTCTGTGCCTGGCTTATTTCACTTAACCTGATATCCTCTGGGTTCATTTATGTTATCAAAAACAACAGGATTTCTTTCCTTTTGGTGACTGGATAGTATTCCACTGTGTATATATACCAAAATTTCTTTTTTTCTTTTTTTTTTTTGAGATGGAATCTTGCTCTGTCACCAGGCTGGAGAGCAGTGGTGCAGTCTCAACTCACTGCAACCTCTGCCTCCCGGGTTCAAGCGATTCTCCTCCCTCAGCCTCCTGAGTAGCCAGGATTACAGGCATGCACCACCACACCCAGCTAATTTTGTATTTTCACTAGAGACAGGGTTTCACCATGTTGGTCAGTATGGTCTTGATCTCTTGACCTCGTGATCCACCTGCCTCAGCCTCCCAAAGTGCTAGGATTACAGGTGTGAGCCACCGTGCCCAGCCCACAATTTCTTTATCCCTTCATCCATTGAAGGGCACTTAGGTTGACTCCGTCTCTTGCCTTTTGTGAATAGTGCTGCAAAGATATGGGAGTGCAGATACCACTTTTATGTACTGATTTCCTTTCCTTTGAGTATATACCCAGTAGGGGAATTTCTGGATTATATGGTAGTTCTGTTTTTAATTTTTTTGAGGAACCTCCATACTATTTTTCATAACGAGTATACTAATTTAGATGCCCACCAACAGTGTGCGAGGCTTCCCATTATTTTTGCTTTAAATAATTGCCTTAACAGAGATTTTAAAATGAGAAAAAAATTGTGTATTTAACCATATACTTGTGATTTCTGATTTTGTTCATTCTGTCTATTATAATGTCTAGTGACTTTGAAGGGCTTCCTTTAATATTTCTTGTACTGCAAGTATGCTAGCCATTAGTTCTCTCAGATTTTGTATGTCTCAAAAAGGTTTTATTTTGCCTTTGTGCTTTAAAAATATTTTTCTAGGTATGGAATTTAAAGATCATTTTCTTCCTTTGTTACTTTTAAAAGTTGCTTCATTTTCTTCTGCTTTACATTTTTTTCTAATGAGACATTTTTATTTCCTGTTATATAAAAAATCTTTTTGCCTGTTTATGTAATATGTCCTTTTTCTACAGCTGCTTTTAATATTTTCTTTTTTTAAACCAAGTTTTCAACAATTTTCTTCTTGTGTCTTCTGCTTGGATGCTTTTGGGTATCTTGGAACTTTGGGTTTTAACAGTTTTCATCATATAATGGCCATTATTTCTTTAAATATCCTGCCCCCAACCTTGTCCAGACTCTAGTTACTCACATGCTTTGTCACTTGTGCTGTCCCACTGCTCACTGATACGCTTTCTGATCTTTTATTGATCTCTGTGTGTCATTTTGTGTAGTTTTTATTCCTATGTCTCCAGGTTCACTCATCTTTTTGTCTATAATATCTCATGCTGTTTATTCCACCAAGTATACTTTTCATTTTGGATATTGTATTTCATCTCTGGAAGTTTGTTTGGGGCTTATTTTACATGTACCATTCCTTTCCTCATGGTGCTCATATTTTCCAACCTTTTTGATCATATGGAACACATTTCTATCTGTTAATGTCCTGACATGCTAAGTGTATTGTTTGAATCACTTTGAGATCTATTTCTACTGATTGATTTTCTCAAATGTATGAGTCCTGTCTTTCTAATATTTGATTAGTTGTTGAACATGATGAATGTGTGCTGTTGAGTGACTGGTGTTGTTGTTTATAAAAATATTTTTGAACTTTGTTCTGGGATGCAGTTAAGTTACACTTTTTAAGTGGCAATCGCTTTGTCCTTTTTAAGATTTACTTTAAATTCTACCTTTTCTATAGACGGAATTTAATGTCATTACTGACTCACTTATTCACATCGCTAATACTTTCTGTACATAGCTAAATTCCATTTCATTTTCCTGAGTTTTGCTTTTTTAATAAATTTTCTTTTCTTTTCTTTTTGTTTTGTTTTGTTTTGGTCATTCTGTCACCTGGGCTGGAGTGCAGTGGCTTGAACCTGCCTCCTGGGTTCAAGCCATTCTCCTGCCTCAGCTTCCCAATGAGCTGGGATTACAGGTGCCTGCCACTATGCCCAGATAATTTTTTGTATTTTAAGTAGAGACGGGTTTTCGCCATGTTGGTCAGCACACTCCCGCTGGTGAGCGGCAAGCTCCTTCTAGCCCTCTCTTTACCTGTTTGACTGTTTGTCTCAAAGGGGATGAACATGAAACTTTACTTTCAGAAACGATAAACATTAACCAAATTTGTTCCACTTGTTAAATTTTATGCTCTCATAATGGTATGGGAACTCTGTTGTCCCCACCCAAATCTCACCTTGAATTATAATCCCAAGTGCCAAGGGTGGGGCCAGGTGGAGATAATTGAGTCATGGGGGCGGTTTCCCCCATGCTGTTCTCGTGATAATGAGCAAGTTCTTACAAGATCTGATGGTTTTATAAGTGTCTGACGTTTCTCCTGATGGTTCTCTTTTTCTCTCCTGCTGCCCTGTGAAGAGGGGCCTTCTGCTAGGATTTTAAGTTTCCTGAGGCCTCCCCAGCCGTGTGTAACTGTTGAGTCAATTAGACCTCTTTTCTTTGTAAATTACTCAGCCTCCAGTATGTCTTTATAGCAGTGTCAGAACGGACTCATACACATAAGGAAATTAAAAGAACATTAGAGTTTCATGCTTAACATGGATGCTGGTTGGAAAATCAAATTTTCATTCAGGTAGAGATAGAGGATATAGAACTTGGATTCACTGAGTTAAACAGAATTGCAAAAAGTAACTAAGTTAATCATTCAAGGTCCAGATATTTCCTTGTTTGCAAGATAGTTTTTTTTTTTTTTTTTTTTTTTTTTTTTTTTTTTTTTTCAGGCTGGAGTGCAGTGGCGCAATCTCGGCTCACTGCAAGCTCCACTTCCCGGGTTCACGCCATTCTCCTGCCTCAGCCTCTCCGAGTAGCTGGGACTACAGGCGCCCGCCACCATGCCCGGCTAATTTTTTGTGTTTTTAGTAGAGACGGGGTTTCACCGTGGTCTCGATCTCCTGACCTCGTGATCCGCCCGCCTCGGCCTCCCAAAGTGCTGGGATTACAAGCGTGAGCCACCGCGCCCGGCAAGATAGTTTTTATTTTTATCTTATAACTTGACCATTTCAGGCTTCTCAAGGAATTTTTATGATAAGCATTCATTTACACAAGCATAAATAGTATATAATGAATAGCATAGAATTATACAAGTATAAATGCTGTTGATGCGAACATGAATAGAAAAAATAAACTTATATCTACATACCACCAAACTACAAGATCTTAATATAAAATTTTATTTGTTTTGTTTTTAGATTTTACAAATATTAAAACTAGATAGAAAATTGAGGCTCACAGTGTTTCTGTCAGAGATCCAGTTCCATTTAGTCTATCCCCATGTATAACTTCATGCATATGTTTATATACTTTTTACATCTATAGGCATACACACATACATGCACATATATATGTATATGTACACAAGAATGCACTGCATTCTTTTGCAGGCCTTTATCTTTTACATAAATAATATCATACAGTGTGGACATTTACAACTTGCTCTTTTCTCTTAAAATTGTTTTTGAAATTTGTACATGTTGATCCAGGAATCTCTAGCTTATTCATTTTAACTGCTCAGTTAAGTTTCATTTTAAGAATATTTTGCCAATATTTATAAAAAATCTTTACATACTTAAAATATTATATATTTTCATTTATTAGAGTACTTTGTGATGCACATTTTCATCAAACCAAACTTACTGATTTTGCTATCCCAACAGTCTATAGTATTTCCAATGTATTCTGCTTTTTCTACCCATTTCTGAAATTAGTCCATTAAAAATCTCCTATTATGATTATGGATTTGTCCATTTCTCCTTAAATTTCTGGCAGGTTTTGCTGTATGTATTTAAAGGTCGTGAATATTAAGTGCATATAAATGTGACTAACATGGATACTGGGCGGATTTTTCCATGTATTAATAGGTAGTGATCGTTACTGCTTTTTGACATAAAATCTATTTTGTCTGTTATTAACATTACCATACTGGCTTTTTGGTCAATACTGATATGGTATTTTTTATTCCACTACTTTATTATTTTTTTCTCTGTGTGTATATATAACAGGGCTCCTTCAATCAGCTTATAGCTACCATTAATATATCCAGTAAAATGCTTTCTCTCTTTTAATAGATGACCTTGAGTGCATTTCTATTTATGGTGATTCCAATATACCCCAACTTAACTATCGTGTATGGTGGTTTTCTTTTAATATCCTTTTTCCTCTTCCCCATTGCATTGTTTGTTTGTTTTCTCTTTCCATATCTTCTTTTGGATAAAGTTTCCTTTCTTCCGTTTTTCTTGCACATTCCATAGTTTACTCAGTAAGCATTAAACCAGAAGTCACCTCTTATTCTAGAATAGTCTGATTGTTCCATATCTAGGTTACCCTTGCACTTTAAAAAAAATTGACAGATAACATTGTACATTTTTATCATGTACAAGATGATGCTTTGAAGCACGTATACATTGTGGAATGGTTAAATCTGATCATCAACAAATACATTACCACACATGGTTATTATGTTTGTGGTGACAGCACATGACATCCACTCTCTTCACATTTTTCAAGCATACATTATATCATCATTAACTTTAGTCACCTTATGGTATAGCCTATCTGTTGAAATGTATTCCTTCTATCTGTGATCATATATCCTTCGACCAACATCTCCCCATCCTCTGCTCCCTGCTAATAACCCCAGCTTCTGGTAAGCACTGTTCTACTCTCTACTATGTGCTCAACTTTTTCCGTATTCCTCTGAAGTCTTCGTATGTCTGAAAATGTTCTTTTTCTTTTCTCTTGCTCTTTTTAAATTCTAGGCTAACAGTTATTTTCCTCAGCAATTTAAAGATTTTTGAACTATTGAAATTTTCCTCCATTGTTGTTGAAAAGGCAGTCAGCTGTCTGTCCAGTTAATGGCCCTTTGTACATAATTGGCTCATTCATTTTGATGTTCTACAGTTTTGCTTCAATATGTCTAGGTATGGACTTAGTATTATTTATTCTGTTTGAGGCTTGACATACCTTTTTAAAACCAAGGATTCATGTTATTAGTTCTGGAACATTCTCAGATACTATTGCTTAAAATACTGTTTTTTTCTTAATTAGAGTTATGTTGTATTTTCTCATTTTATCCTCCATACTTCCTACCCTTTCTTCTTTTTTTCTTCAATTTGTTGTCTCTGTGATGAACCTCAAGTAGTTCAGACTGTTTCATTTTTATTCCACCACTTCTCCCTTCAGAGATATCTAAGCTGCTATTTAATGTACCCATTTACCATTTGGATGTCATTATCTATATTTTTCTGGCCAGAAGTGGCAGCCTCTTCAGGCATTCCTCATCCCCAGCAGGTCTCAGCTGCACTTGGGACCTAGGCCAGGAGCACCATGATCCTCTAAGAATAAACAGAGCCAGTGAGAAGAAATCCAAAATAAAATAAACAGAAAAAAGTAGAATAAAAACTTCATATAGATGAAGACCCAAAATGATGAAATTGTGTAGAAAATAGTGGTAATTTTATTTAAAAATATGAAGTTACTTATATTTTGGTTATTTATATTGCTTGAAATAATCAATTAAGGAGAGAAAACCTTTGACAAGCCATTTAAAATGAAAGAAAAACCACACTTCAGAAATAATAAAGGTCATATATTAATATCTGTAGCAATAATAGAATTATTAGGTTGATACAAAATGTAATACTTTTATTACATTGAAAGTAATGGCAAAGCCACAATTACTTTTGCACCTACCTAATAAAAAGCAATAAGGTTTTTTTGTATAACCCTATAGGAATAAACTGGCAAGTCTGCATAAAACTAATGGTTTTGAAGAAGATGTGCTGTCAAAATTAACTCAGAGATAAGAAAAAAGTGAATAATAACTGCATGAGTAATAGAATTTATGTTAATACAAAATAGTAAATGTGGTAAAAGTTTCAGATGCAATACAAGAAAGAAACTTGTGGCGGGGGGCATTTCCTGACGAGAGGGGGACAATATGGCAAAGCATTGGCCGGTTCTTGCTGCAGGAGGGCTGAGGCTGTGGTGTCAGAGTCTTTTTTTTTGGTTGTCACACTACTGCTAACTCCACTCAGAGTTTTTTTTAAAAGCCACGTGAGTTCCTGCAGATTTGCAAAAACAGTTGGTAAACTTCTACATGCCTTCATGACTAACAGTTATCATGCTGGTATCAGAAAGGTACATTTTAAAGAAGCGTGCCAACAGCTTTGTCCTGATAGGCAAACATTAGACATATTCCCAGCAAAATAAGAGACAAAGTGGCTAACATCACCACTTCAATTGTGGCTTTTATTTACTTTTTGTAAAGGCTCCACATCACCCTTGGTTCGAAAGAATCCTGCTGCAACTTTCCTGAAAATGATTTTACTGGAACGCCACAGAATCTACACAATTCAAGAGCAGCGCTATTTAAAACCTGGCAGAGAACATCCATTTAAGTTTCCTTTTCTCCTTTAGGTGAAAATGATTTTCTGGGAATTACTGATAATTCATATTAATGAATTTTTCTCAAAATTGTTGCCCCCAGCAGGCCCCTGAGCTCTGGCTGTCTGGTGTTCCCAGAGCCACCTGGGCCCAACCTTCTACATTCCTGGAAATTGGGGCTCTGACAGGGCCAGTGTCAATATGGAGTGAGTATATTGGTGCCATCCTGATCTCTTTCAGGGCAGTTTTATATTATCCACCATGAGACCAACTGCAGCCCTTTAAGGGAGTGTGGGTGGTGGATACAGTCTTCAGTGGGAGCGTTGAGTTGCCTAGCATCTCAGGTGGGAGGGAAGAGCTGTAAGCAGAACCCAGGTCTCTGACCAGCCATGCCTGCTCCATGGGGCCTCCTTCCATTCGTGTTGAAGCCCACCTGGAAAGGAGGGGCAAATGCAGCCAGCAAGCTGCTTGGTGCCGGCCCCTTCACCCAAGTCTACCCTGCAGTGCTCCGTGTACTACTACCTCTGGTCCTCTGGACACTACGTCACTGTTTGCCATGTGGCTCCGTCAAGACTGTTCTCTCCTGCTTTAATGATTTTCTTGATAGCTATGATTCTTCTGTCATACAATGAGGTTGATGATAAAAACACATGATTGTAACAAGTATGAGTTATTAGTAACAGCTATGATTCAAAGATAAAAATAAAACTAAGAACAAGGAGAGTCTCCACAGTTTTCTAATGATTAAAATAATTCTGCATTGATGGATTCTTTGTCATTGTTGTGACTAGTGTTAGAGTTAGGGAATAATTTTATGTGAACAAACGAATGAGTCCAGTCAATGTGGAAGTTGTCAAAGGGGATGGCTTTCTGAAAGGATTTCGTAACAACAACAACAACAAACCAGCAGCAGAAAAGACAACCATTATTTATTTAATGTGTACGGTTTGCTAGGAAGGCAAAGTGTTAAGTGTTTTACTTTAAAATCTCACAAAAATACATGAAAAGTTTATTTTATTGTTCCCATTCCACAGATGGAATGGATTCTCTGTTTCTTCTACTAAAGAAACAAAGCTCTGATATAATATAGTGTAACAGCAACTGCGTATGGGGCTTTGGAAAGTTCACAAGCTTTGTGTTAGAGATGGAGGGATTTTAAAGTGAGATGTGTCTTAGAAAGGGCATTTCTTTAATTTACAGCCCATGTTATTTCTGCTCTGCCATGAGTATGACAAAAGCCAGCTAATGCGGAGTCTGCCAACATATGTGAACTAAATTGTGTCCACATGTGGAGCTGAGTCTGTGCAATTAGCAGTGACACTTTGTGATTAGTTAGGATGCAGAAGTGGAAATTCTGGGTCTGTTGCATATTAGAATGGAAAATTGTTTCTCCTAACACAAGTTCAAAAATAGCTATTCAGGTGGTAGCTTATGCTGGGGAGGAATCATATAATTCCAAATTTTAAACACAAATATCATTGCAAGTATTTTGAGACAATGTCTAATTATCCTACAGTAATCAAGATGTTTTAAAAGACTCTATGTCATGCCTAAGGGTTCCTTATTCACTTCTCCCTCCACCCAGATTCCAACAAGTTGACAAATGGTGCAAATGTCAGAGATTAAAATATCTCCTTCATTGCTGATAATGCTGAGTTGTAGAATTCTTCTTGGATCCAATACAAAAATGAGATTGTTTCCATTTCCCACCTGAATTAAACTTATAGGGCAGAGGTGACCTGCTTAGTGAGCAGGCCACGTTCAGCAATAGCAGATCAAAGACCTGTATGTCTTGTGATCTTCAAGAAGTGGCTGGCAAGGCCAGAGATTCTGATCCCATCACTGCGTGTTAATCTCTTGTCAAGAGAAATAAGGAGCTATGGAGAGAAAAGCAGATCCCGACTACCCTCTACTTGTGGGTGACTACAAAATCCTATTTTGTGGCATGAGGCAGGAGCCTAGAGAGGTGGAGGAAAAAGCTGCTCCTCTAGAATATGAAAATACAGTTTAAAGGGAAAGAGATTAATTAGTGATTCAGCTCATTCAGTGCTGTCTCTCCTCCTATTTATCTGGCTGCCTCTTGTCTGCATGGCCTCCTGCTACTCATTGTGGGTAACATTGGAGACTTTCGTCTGCAGGAAGATAGAAAAAGGTACATGCACACAAACATTGAATTCAGTACTCAAATAATAACACAACAAGCATATCATAACACACCAGATGCTTTCGAAAAGCAGAAATTTCATTGTATCCATTATAGATGAGAAGCTTATGAATTCTGATGAGGACAAGATCATTACTGACTGAGTCATGAGGGGGATTTCCATGGGGCTGGTGCTTCCTTAGAAAAATGTGTTCTTGAAGGGCAGGCAAGGTTGTGTAAGAGAGGCTTGTAGCAGAGAGGTTGTATGGAGTGCAAAACTAAGGAGTCTTTGGGGATCACTGATGAGAATGAAACGTTTTAAAGTTTCAGGCAATGCCTTAGGAAAACCTGAGGAGCCTGTGCCTTGTTCACTGGGAGAGGTAACTTGGGCAAAGAGGACTTTGGGAGGGGTTGAAAACAATAGCCTATGCAGGGGGTCAAATCCTAAATTAGAGTAGGAGAAAGGGGAATGGAATTAAAAGGGTGTTGGATGTGGGGATTGTTACACAGGTGGCTTCTATGTGATTCCATTCTCTTCAGGTTTGTGATGCAAAGACTATTAACAATACAGTATCAGGGACAGAAAAGTGTCCAAAGTACTTGCTGAGAAAGATAACTGGGAGACACAGTGGGTCACAGCTTCTCTGTACCACAGAGGGAATTGCCTTGGAGCCTTGCAGAACATGGCCACACTCACGCTGTCTATATTGGTTGGGGTTTGGTCTGTGTTCTGATGACTTGAATCAGTTTGGGACAACTTAATCTCACCTGGCTCATCTGCCATCTATTTGTCCTTCCTTAAGGAAGACACAGCATAGAACTGCACCTCACACAAAATGGGCATTGATTATTTGTGGACTCTGGATGTATGTAATGGCAGGGATTGGTTGAGACATCAGAGAATTCTGGGGACAAATCCTGGCTTTAACACTTCCTAGAGAGGTCACCATACATAGACAAATACAATTTCTGTGAGTTCTTGAAATAGTGAAAATAATACCTCTCTCAGTGAATTGTCTTAAAAAATAAATAATGTAATGGAAAGTGCCTGGGACAAAGAGTCACTGAATTGTTGTTCAGAAAATGCCAATTTACCTCCGAATTCCTTTTCTACATATTCCATGATTTGTTGCTACTTGTGGCCTCCGTGACCTTGAACAATCTCATCTATAAAATCCCTTCATCTCTGTGCTTTTCAGTTCTGTTTAGATAACTATGTACTTTTAGTGAATTCTCTTAATATGCCAGACGCAGCACTAGGTCCCGAATACACAGAGCACAGTAAAATATGGTCTCTCCTTTACAGGGCCTTATGATCAGGCAGAGGAGACACCAGGAAAGAGAAGCAGAGTGGCCAGGGCAGTGCACTGCAGATGCACAGACGAAAGCTCGCAGCAGCACAGGCAGGCATGGGATGTCTAATCAGGGATGAGTGTGAGCAGCAGAATGAGGAGCATGCTTTCCCAGAGGAAGAGAGGAAGCCGCTGGAGAGACGAAGGATGCCTTGGACAGATAAAACAGTGTGGAGTGGCATTTGTTGCCCACCACCACTTTCATATTCTATGCTTATAGAGGGAGTTGCTTTGGAGCCTTGCAGATCATGGCCACGCTCAAGCTGTTGATCTTGGTTGGGGTTTGGTCTGTGTTCTGATGGCTTGAATCAGTTTGAGACAACTTAATCTCACCTGGCTCATCTGCCCTCTACTTGTCAAACAAACATTTTGCAGCAACTCTATATTCTGCTGCTTTTTTTCTCCTATGCTTGGTGCCCACAGAAAGCGACCACAGTAACAAACATAAAGGCAAACAAATATCAGTATATTGAGCATTAACTGGGTCACCCACTGTTTTAGATACTTCATGTATACTCTTATTTAATTTTCACATTTTGGTACAAAAATTGGTTCAGAGAGGAAAAGCGAGTTAGCCAATGTTATACATAGTAAATAGTAGAACAAGTATTTTGGTTCACACATTAGGATTCCAAGTTCAGTGTTCTTTCCACGGTGTTATATCGTATCTTTACTGTGTTCCAATGAGGACATTTCTGTGAGATGGTGCAAAGATATAATGTATCTTGTGTATGTGTGTGTAATACATGAGTTTTGCCTAGCTAATATATTTAAATTTAAACAATTTCCATATAAAAAATTACCCATTGTAAGTGTGCAATTCAGTGACTTTAGTTACTGTAAGTTGTTTAGTCATCATCACAGTCCAGTTTGAGGCATTGCCTCACTCTGAAAGTGGCCCCTGCTCATTTGCAGTCAGTTTCTGCTTCCACACCTAGTCCCGTGCAGACACTGATCTGCTTTCTTTATATATAAATTTGACTGGTATAGATATTTCATATATATGGAATGTATAATAAGTAATCTTCCTTCCTTCCTTTTTTTTTTCTGAGACAGAATCTCTCTCTGTTTCCCAGTCTGGAGTACAATGGCGCAATCCTGGCTCACTGCAGTCTCCAATTCTGGAGGTCAAGTGATCTACCCACTTGAGCCTCCTGAGTAGCTTGGACTACAGGCACATGCCTCCAAATCGCACTAATTTTTATTTTTAATTTTTAATTTTTTTAGAGATGGGGTCTTACTATCTGGCTAATTTTTATTTTTAATTTTTAATTTTTTTAGAGATGGGGTTTTACTTACTATGTTGCCCAGACTAGTCTTGAACTCCTGGGCTCAAATGATCCTCCTACCTCAAGCCTTCCAAAGTGCTAGGATTACAGGTGTGAGCCACTGCACTATGTCTGTAGTCTTTCTTATACAGCTTTTTCTTGCTGCAGTTAATGGAGCTTCGTGTATGTGTAGATTAATTCATTCATCAAATTTGTGAAGTCTTCAGCCATTATTTCTTCAAATAACTTTTCCTCCTGTTAGCCTTCTTTTCCTGGGACTCTCATATGCTTATGTGGGTATACCCTGCCTCTCTAAAGTCCCTTCCCCAGAGGACACCTTGGCAGGGGGCATCACTGCTGCTTCACATCAAGTGGTCTTCCTTCCATCATGGCAGAAGACAGAGAGAGCCCAGTCCTAGCAGAATCTCCATAGTGACTGATCCGGGACTGAGTCCCCCAGGCCAGAATGCCGCACATTACCACTGTTCTTATTCAAAATTGAGTAGTTCGCCAATTTCCAGAGCAACAAATGGTGGTTATTGAAGATTTTTTTCACCTTATGTTCACTTTTTGGGGAGAGAATTCACTGATCTTTTCTCTTGGGCATGGCCACTCTCCTTACTATTTTTGCAACTGCTCTGGACATCTAAAATTATCGCAGATAAAAAGTTTAGGCCAGGCGCAGTGGCTCATGCTTGTAATCCCAACACTTTGGGAGGCCAAGGCAGATGGATTACAAGGTCAGGAGATCGAGACCATCCTGGCTAACACGGTGAAACCCCGTCTCTACTAAAAATACAAAAATTTAGCCAGGCGTGGTGGCATGTGCCTGTAGTCCCAGCTGCTCAGGAGGCTAAGGCAGGAGAATCACTTGAACCCGGGAGGCAGAGGTTGCAGTGAGCTGAGATCATGCCACTGCACTCCAGCCTTGCCGACAGAGTGAGACTCCATCTCAAAAAAAAATAAAAGTTCGATTAATTATGACATTTCTTCCTTCCTTTCTACTTTTTTTTTTTTTTGTCTTGAAATCCTGGAATGAAGGAGGCAGAAGTGGGTTAATAATTCTGTATAATGCATCCTCCACAAGTATGAATCTGGTAGAATTCTCTGGAACACTGACTTTGCTAACCATTAAGAGTCCTGGGCCCTGTCCCATCGGCTGGGGGTGGGGAAGTTGGAAGGTGGGAAATATCTGCTGGAGCCCTTTCCCCACAGCAGAGGTAGATTAGTAAGATGAACCTTTTGGTCATAAATTTGGGATATCCTTCAGCATGTCTAGCAAAATAGTTTAAATAGGGGAGATAAGGTAAAAAGTTAATAAAAGTTCTTATTTGGGGGATTATAACAAATGGGTGGATATACAAAAAGGCTGCCACATTCTGCAGATAAATGTCCAACCTTAGGGACACCCAGAATTCAGTAACATGAAATGAAAAAAGTATCTGAAGTGTATAAAGCAACGATAAACCACACAGAATCACTTACTGTCTCCTAGGAGATGAGTCCTGGTCCAGCCTGTAATAAGATGGAAATGAAGAGAGCTGCCGAATAATGAAAAATCACTCAAAAGGGGCAGATTCTGATGATGGCACAGAGGCCACCAAAGACTGTGGAGATATGAAGAGTGGCTGTGAGCGTCAGGGAAAGGGGGGTGTGTCTGAGAGCTCCGTTCATCTCCTTGCTCGCCAGGGCTCCATTATCTGACTGCTGGGTTTGAATCCCAGCTTTGCCCCTCTACTGGCTATGTGATTATAAACAAGCCACCTAAGTCCTCAGTCTAATCTTCCATGAAAATGGGGATTAAAATGGTACTTTTCTCAGGGTCGAGGGAGTGTTGTGCAAATTGATGATTTAATACATGTAGTGCTTTGAGGTAGAGCATGGTGCTTAATACATGTTCAGCAGCATTTGCCATTTTGTGATGAGCCAGGCTGTGTCCTGTGTGTTACTCAAAGAGCCCCTGTCCTCAATCAGAGCTTACATTTGAGTCACGACCACCAACCAGGCACACCCAGAATGTAATTAATTTAAGATAGTTGACATGCTGCGGGGAGGGCTGCCATAATAAGGTCCAAAAGCTGGCTGGCTTAAAGCAACACAAATATATTGTTTCACAGTTCTGGAAACTGGAAGTCTGAAATCAAAGTGCTGGCAGGGCTGTGCTTCCTCTGAAAGCTTCCTTGCCTCCTCCTAGCTTCTGGTGGCCGGCCAGCCATGTTTTGGTGGTCCTGGCTCACAGTTGCATGGCGGTACTCTGCCTTCCTGGTCACAGGGCAGTCTCTGAGTGTGTCTGTCTTCACATGGCTGTGTTCTAATAATGACTCCAGTTACATCGGATTAGGGGATCCCATTACAATATGACCTCTTTTAAACTAATTATATCTGCAGTGACCCTATTTTCAAATAAAGTCACATTCTGAAATACTAGGGGTTAGGACTTCAACACTGATTTGTGGGGGCACACAATTCAATTCATAACAACTAACAACGATTACAGCAGATGTAGAAAGAGATCTTAACTGCCCCAGAGAATTCAGCTGCCATGAAGCCCGAACCCAGGGTTTCCAGTCAGGGAGATAAATGAGTCCTTTAACATCATGACATTTCAAGTCAATGGTGTTGGTGTCAGCAAACCTCATCAGAACCTTCCATTCTTTCCCTAACCCTCCCTGCCCTCCCTTCTTTAATCAAGCTCCTATGTAAGCAACAGCCCCTAGCTGTGCAGAGATGCACTTCTTTGGTGTGCTGCTACATGTGTGCAGAGAAGTTTTGTCTTTTCTGCTGTTAATCTGTTCATTGCCATTTAATTCACAGGCTCCTGACCACTGGGGTCTAAATTGATAGAGGAAGAGCTCCTTCCCAACATGGTAAAGAGAGAGCCAAAGGGGACATTTGAGCAGAGGCCTGAAACAGGGACAGCTGGGCATCAAGAAGTATTCACCTGGTGCTAGGAGCCTTGTGCCTAGACTTGTGATTCATCCCAGGTTTCCTAGGTTACAAAAATACATACTAGTGGGACTAATGTGGAGATTAAATTGAGGGAATTTTATTTTTTTTTGACACGGAGCCTCGTTCTGTTGCCTAGACTGGAGTTCAGTGGCACGATCTTGGCTCAGAGCAACCTCTGTCTCCTGGATTCAAGCGATTCTCCTGTCTCAGCCTCCTGAGTAGCTGGGATTACAGGTGCGCACCACCATGCCTGGCTAATTTTGTATTTTTAGAAGAGATGGGTTTCATCAGGTTGGCCAGGCAGGTCTTGAACTCCTGACCCCAAGAGATCCACCTGCCTTGGCCTCCCGAAGTGCTGGGATGACAGGCGTAAGCCACTGTGCCCAGCCCACTAAATTGCAGGAATCTAATCCCTGAGTTGCAAGAATCTGATTATCTCAAATGCAGAAATTTAAGTTGCTGCAAACATCTTGCTTGTACCTAGCTTGCTGAAAGATGCTGATCAAGAACAATTATGAAAATGCAGAGTGTGAAGTATTTAATCCCTCTCATCATTTCATAATTATGTGTCAGTTAGGTTTTGTTGCACAACAAACCATCTCGAAATTTATAAGGTGTGAAACAATATATTTTTATGATTGGTCATGGGGCTACGGGCAGTGGAGGTTCCTCTGCTATGGAGCTACTGGGGTAGTTAGCTGTGGGTCTGGTGAGTTGGGTAGAGGGTGGGTCTGCTGAAATGCCTTAGACTCTGTTGTGTGTTTGGGGGTCATTTTTAAACAGGCTGGGTCTCAACTCTCCTTTTCTTACCTTCCAGCAGGCTAGCCCGGGCTTGTTCTTATGAGATGCAAGAAAAGGAGCTAAAAAATGCAAAACCTCTTCAAGTGTAGGCTTAGAACAGGTATGCCATTATTGCACCACATTCTATGGGCTAAAAAAATAAAAATAAAAAGCACAAGGACAGCCAAATGTAAGGGCTTGGGAAATAGACTCTACTTCTTGATGGAAGAGTTACAAATTCACTTTGTAAAGAGCATAAATATAGGAAAGAAAGGTGAGCTCTCTTTGCAGTCATTTTATACCAGCGATGATAGCTCCAAGTGTACATCAGGAGTTGACAAGTGTTTTGTGAAAGGGCTAGAAAATAAGCATTTTAGGATTTGAGGGCATATATGTTCTTGGCTGCTTATTATTATTATATTTCTGCTTTCTCTCCTTCTCCTTTTTTTTTTCTTCCACTTCTTTACCCTTTAAACATGTAAAAACATTCTTTGCTCAATGGCTGTGCAAGAACAGGCTGTAGGCCAATTTTGGCCTGTAGACACTTGTTTAGAAACCATTGTAGACAATTAAAAAGGCAACTGGCAAGGCAAAGTTTAGTTCTCTATGTATTTAGGAATTGTGAGTTGAAACTGGTACAATTTGAAGCAAGAATTTTTAAAAATTTTATTCTAAATATGTGCTTATATTCAGCACTGAGAGAAGATGCTTATGTGAATAAACACAGTGTAATTTCACCATATGGTATGTCCATTTGCAAGTCTTTAGTTGAAAAATTGTTGCATGGATAACACCTGAGGAAGAACACTGACAGGTCTTTGTTCTGAAAAAATCCATTGGTGTTACGCAAAGAAGCACTTTGATTTCTGTAGCTTTGTAACAAGTTTTGAAATTTGGAAGTATGAGTTTTCCACATTTGTTCTTTTTTCAAGATCATATTGGCTATTCCAGATCCCTTGGATTTCCATATAAATTTGAGGATAGATCTTGTCAATTTCTGCAAAGACTCCAGCTGGGATTTTGTTAGTGTTGGTGTGAAATGCGTGTATCAGGGCAGTATTGCATAGAAGTGCCAAGAGTGGACCACCCTGCCTTGTTTTTAACCTTAATAGGAAATCCTTCCATCTTTCACCATTAAATATAACGTTAGTTGTGGGTTTTTCATTGATGCCCTTTTAAGGTGGAAAAAGTTCCCTTTAATTCTTAATTTGTTGGGTAAAGTCTTATCAAGAAAAGGTGTTGGATGTTTTAAAGTGCTGTTTCTTTGTCTGTTGGGATGATCATGTCGTTTTTGTTCTTTATTCTGTTAATTGATTTCTGAATGTTAAAATCGTCTGACATTCCTAGGATCAATTCCACTTGGCCTTGGTGTATGTTGCTGGATTCTATTTAAAATTATTTCTGGAGAATTGTTGTCTGTATTTGTAAAATACATTAGGCTGTAGTTTTGTTCTCTTGTGAGGTCTCCATTTGATTTTGTATCTAAATAATACTGGTCTCAAACAATGAGTCAGAAAGTGTTTCCACCTCTTATGTTTTAGAGGTTTTGTAAAAAAAAAAAAAAAATTGGTACTAATCATTTTTTAAGTGCTTGGTAGAATTCATCAGTAAATTCATCCTAGGCTGGGCTTTTCTTTGTAGGAAGTTTAAAAATTACAAATTCAATCTCTTTACATGTTGTGGTTCTTACTGAGTTGGTTTTGGTAGTTTGTATGTTTCTAGGAATTTGTGTAAGGCATCTAAGTTATCTAATTTGTTGTCATTCAATGTTTCATAGTATTTTCTTACAATTCTTTTACTTCCATAGTCAATATAATGTCCCTTCTTTTGTTCCTAACTTTAGTAATTTGAGTCTTTTTTCTTTTTCTCTTGATCATTATTGCTAAAGGTTTGCCAAATGTGTTGAACTTGTCATTGGTTTTTTCTACTATTTCCTCATTTCAATTTTATTACTTTCCACTCTAATCTTTATTATTGTCTTCATTTTGTGTGCTTTAGATTTAGTTTACTCTTGTTTATCCAGTGACTTTGCAGGAAAATTATGTCATTCATTTGAGATCTTTATTTTTCTTTAGCAGAGGCATTTACAGCTGTTAAATTTCCTCCAAATTCTGCTTTAGCTGTATCTCATATATTTTCATATGTTGTCTTCATTTAATGTATTTTAAAGTATTTTCATCAAGACCAGCCTGGCCAACATGGTGAAACCTCGTCTCTACTAAAAATACAAAAATTAGCTGGGCATAGTGGCAGGTGCCTATAGTCCCAGCTACTTAGGAGGCTGAGGCAGGGGAATCACTTGAACCCGGGAGGGGGAGGTTGTGGTGAGCCAAGATCATACCACTGCACTCCAGCCTGGGTGACAGAGCGAGTCTCCGACTCAAAACAAACAAACAAACAAAAATATATATATGTATATATATTCAAATTTCCATTGTGATTTTTTTTTCTGATTCTTTGTTTAGCAGTATCTCATTTAACACATATGTGTGGATTGCTCAAATTTGCTTTTGTTATTGATTTATTTAATTCCATTTTCATCAGTACGCTTTTCATTATTTTAATTCTTTTTCATATATTGAGGCTTGATTTTTAGCCTATTGTATGGTTCGTCCTGGAGAATGTTCCATATGCTATTGAGAAGAATGTATGTTGTGCTGTTGGTGGGTGATGTGTTTCACAGATATCTCTTAGGTCTACTTGCTTCGTGGTGCAATTCAATTACTCTGTACCCTTTTTGATACTTTCTTAGTTGTCCTGTTCATTGCTGAAAGTGGGATATTGAAGTCTGCAATGATTATTATTGAATTGTCTATTTTCCCTTCATTTCCGTCAGATTTTTTCATGTATTTTGGAGCTCTGTTATTAGGGTACATATATGTCTATAATTGATATTTCTTCTTGATTGATTCATTCTTTTATTATTACTACATGTTCCTTTTCATTTCTAAACACAGTTTTGGTCTGTTTTAAAGTCTGTTTTGTCTGATGTTAGTACCACCATTGCAGCTTTCTTATCTTATGGATGCTTTGGCATGACATATTACTTTCATTCTTTTACATTTTTTTTTTTTTTTTGAGATGGAGTTTCACTCTTGTTGCCCAGACTGTAGTGCAATGGTGCAATCTCGGCTCACTGCAAGCTCCACCTCCCGGGTTCAAGCGAGTCTCCTGTCTCAGCCTCCCATGTAGCTGGAGTCACAGGTGCATGCCACCATGCCTGGCTAATTTTTGTAATTTTATTAGAGACGGGGTTTCATCATATTGGTCAGGCTGGCCTCGAACTCCTGATTTCAGGTTATCCGCCTGCCTCAGCCTCCCAAAGGGCTGCCATTCTTTTACTTTCAACCAAAAATAAAAAGATAAAATGTGTCTTCTATAGACAGCACATAATTGGATTTTTAAAATCAAGTCTCACAACAGTGTCTTTTCGTTGGGTTTTAAAATCCATTTAATGTTCTTTATATGCTTGAATTTACACCTGCCATTTTACTTTTTGTTTTATATATATATATATTTGCTCCACTATTCCTCCTTTCCAGGTTTTTTTTTGCAAAAAGTGAATATTTTCTAGTGTAATATTTTAATATCTTTAACCACTTTTTTCACTATGTTTTTGTTACTGTCTTATTTATAGCTCTAGGATATACCAAATCCTTCTTAAATAATCAGAATGTATTTTAGATTTATACTAACTTGATTCCAGTGAAATACAGAAATATTACTCTTCTGTAGTTTTCATGTCTCTTAACCATCCTTTGTGTTGTCATTATACATATTACATTTATATATTTTGCAAACCCCAAAATACATTCTTCTAATTATTATTTTTTTACTTTTACAATTTTATGGCTTTTAAATAAAACTATGAGAAGGAAGATAAGTAATACATAGTTAGATAGTTTGATGTATTGACTTTCTTACTTTGCATTTCTGGTTCTCTTCATTTGTTCCTTTGGATTCCAGTAAGTATTTGGTGTCACTTCCTTATCCCAGTTCAACTTTAGTGCCACTAATGTTCTCTGTGTTGATACTGCAAGGTACACATACATACCCAGAGATATTGTAGGTTTGGTTTCAGACCACCGCAATAAAGCAATATTGCCATAAGGCAAGTAACACACTTTTTATTTTATCTCCCAGTGCATATAAAAGTTACCTTTAAACTACACTGTAGTCTATTAAAGTGTGCAATAGCATTATGACAAAAAATGTGTGTACCTTAATTTTAAAATACTTTATTGCTAAAAAATGCTAGTGATCATCAAAGCCTTTAGTGAGTCTTAATCTTTCTGTGGGTGGAGGATCTTGCCTTGATGTTGATGGCTGCTGACTGATCAGGGTGGTGATTGCTGAAGGGTGAGATGGCTGTGGAAGTTTCTTAAAATAAGACAACAATGAAATTTATCCCATGAATTGACCCTCCCTTTCACGAAAGACTTCTCTGCAGTATGCAATGCTGTTTGATAGTATTTTACATATAGTAGAACTTCTTTGAAATTGAGGTCCATCCTCTCAAACCCTGCCACTGTCTTATCAATTAGCTTTATGTAATATCCTAATCCCATTATTGTCACTTCAACAATGTTCGCAGCATCTTTACCAGGAGTAGCCTCCATCTCAGGAAACCACTTTCTGTGCTCATCCCTGAGAAGCAACTCCTCATGTGCTCAAGTTTCATCATGAGACTTAGCAATTCAGTCATATCTTCAGGCTATACTTCTAATTCAAGTTCTCTTGCTATTTCTACCACATCTGCAGTCACTTCTGCTGAAGTCTTCACCTCCTCCAAGTTATCCATGAGAGTTGGAATCAACTTATTTCAAACTCCTATTAATACTGATATTTTTACCTCCTTCCATGAATCATGAATGTTCTTAATGGCATCTAAAATGATGAATCCATTCCAGAAGATTTCCAATTTACTTTGCCCAGATCCATCAGAAGAATCACTATCTATGGCAACTATAACCTTACAACATGTATTTCTTAAATAATAAGACTTGAAAGTCAAAATCAGTTCTTGATCCATGGGTTGCAGAATGGATGTGTTATAAGGCATGAAAACATTAATCTCTTTGTACATGTCCATCAGAGCTCTTAGGTGAGACTAGGTGCATTGTCAATGAGCAGCAATATTGTGAAAAAATATCTTTTTTTCTGAGCAATAGGTTTCAATACAAGGCTTAAAATATTCAAGGAACCATATTATAAATAGATGTTTTGTCATCTAGGCTCTGTCGTTTCATTTATAAAGCACAGACAGAATAGATTTACCATAAATTTTAAAGATCCTAGGATTTTTAGGATGATAAATGAGCATTGGTTTCAACTTAAAATTACCAGCTGTATTAGCCCCCATCAAGAGAGTTAGCCTGTCATTTGAAGCTTTGTAGCCAGTCATTTACTTCTCTCTAGCTATGAAAGCCCGAGATGACAATAGCATATATAAGGCTGTTTTGCCTACGTGAAAAACCTATCATTTAATGTAGCCACCTTCATCAATTATCTTAGCTAGATACTCTGGATAACTTCCTGCAGCTTCTCCAGCAGTGCTTGTGGCTTCACCTTGTGCTTTTATGTTATAGAGGCAGCTTCTTTTATATTAAACCTCATGAACTAACCTCTGCTAGATTTAAACTTTTTTCCTGCTGCTTCCTCAACTCTCTTGGCCTCCATAGAATTGAAGAGAGTTAGGACTCTGTGTGAGACTTTGGCTTAGGGGAATGTTGTGCCTGGTTTGATCTTCTATGCAGACCCCCAAAACTTTGTCCATATCAGCAATGAGGCTGCTTTGCTTTCTCATCATTCATGTGCTCACTAGAGTAGCACTTTTCATATTCTTCAAGAACTTTCCCTTTGCATTCAGAACTTGGCTAACTGGCACAAGAAACATAGTCTTCAGCCTGTCTTGACTTTATTTTTTTTTTTTATTTTTTTTTTAAATTTATTTATTTTTTTTTATTATACTTTAGGTTTTAGGGTACATGTGCACAATGTGCAGGTTTGTTACATATGTATCCATGTGCCATGTTGATTTCCTGCACCCATTAGCTCGTCATTTAGCATTAGGTATATCTCCTAATGCTGTCCCCGCCCCCCCCCCACCCCCCGCCCCACAACAGTACCCGGAATGTGATGTTCCCCTTCCTGTGTCCATGAGTTCTCATTGTTCAATTCCCACCTATGAGTGAGAACATGCTTCCTGTGTCCATGAGTTCTCATTGTTCAATTCCCACCTATGAGTGAGAACATGCGGTGTTTGGTTTTTTGTCCTTGCGATAGTTTACTGAGAATGATGTTTTCCAGTTTCATCCATGTCCCTACAAAGGACACGAACTCATCATTTTTTATGGCTGCATAGTATTCCATGGTGTATATGTGCCACATTTTCTTAATCCAGTCTATCGTTGTTGGACATTTGGGTTGGTTCCAACTCTTTGCTATTGTGAATAGTGCCGCAATAAACATACGTGTGCATGTGTCTTTATAGCAGCATGATTTATAGTCCTTTGGGTATATACCCAGTAATGGGATGGCTGGGTCAAATGGTATTTCTAGTTCGAGATCCCTGAGGAATCGCCACACTGACTTCCACAATGGTTGAACTAGTTTACAGTCCCACCAACAGTGTAAAAGTGTTCCTATTTCTCCACATCCTCTCCAGCACCTGTTGTTTCCTGATTTTTTAATGATGGCCATTCTAACTGGTGTGAGATGGTATCTCACTGTGGTTTTGATTTGCATTTCTCTGATGGCCAGTGATGATGAGCATTTCTTCATGTGTTTTCTGGCTGCATAAATGTCTTCTTTTGAGAAGTGTCTGTTCATGTCCTTTGCCCACTTTTTGATGGGGTTGTTTGTTTTTTTCTTGGAAATTTGTTTGAGTTCATTGTAGATTCTGGATATTAGCCCTTTGTCAGATGAGTAGGTTGCAAAAATGTTCTCCCATTCTGTAGGTTGCCTGTTCACTCTGATGGTAGTTTCTTTTGCTGTGCAGAAGCTCTTTAGTTTAATGAGATCCCATTTGTCAATTTTGGCTTTTGTTGCCATTGCTTTTGGTGTTTTAGACATGAAGTCCTTGCCCACGCCTATGGCCTGAATGGTATTGCCTAGGTTTTCTTGTAGGATTTTAATGGTTTTAGGTCTAACATTTAAGTCTTTAATCCATCTTGAATTAATTTTTGTATAAAGTGTAAGGAAGGGATCCAGTTGCAGCTTTCTACATATGGCTAGCCAGTTTTCCCAGCACCATTTATTAAATAGGGAATCCTTTCCCCATTTCTTGTTTTTGTCAGGTTTGTCAAAGATCAAATAGTTGTAGATATGTGGCATCATTTCTGAGGGCTCTGTTCTGTTCCATTGATCTATAGCTCTGTTGTGGTACCAGTACCATGCTGTTTTGGTTACTGTAGCCTTGTAGTATAGTTTGAAGTCAGGTAGCGTGATGCCTCCAGCTTTGTTCTTTTGGCTTAGGATTGACTTGGCAATGTGGGCTCTTTTTTGGTTCCATATGAACTTTAAAGTAGTTTTTTCCAATTCTGTGAAGAAAGTCATTGGTAGCTTGATGGGGATGGCATTGAATCTATAAATTACTTTGGGCAGTATGGCCATTTTCACGATATTGATTCTTCCAACCCATGAGCATGGAATGTTCTTCCATTTGTTTGTATCCTCTTTGATTTCATTGAGCAGTGGTTTGTAGTTCTCCTTGAAGAGGTCCTTCACATCCCTTGTAAGTTGGATTCCTAGGTATTTTATTCTCTTTGAAGCAATTGTGAATGGGAGTTCACTCATGATTTGGCTCTCTGTTTGTCTGTGATTGGTGTACAAGAATGCTTGTGATTTTTGTACATTGATTTTGTATCCTGAGACTTTGCTGAAGTTGCTAATCAGCTTAAGGAGATTTTGGGCTGAGACAATGGGATTTTCTAGATATACAATCATGTCATCTGCAAACAGGGACAGTTTGACTTCCTCTTTTCCTAATTGAATACCCTTTATTTCCTTCTCCTGCCTGATTGCTCTGGCCAGAACTTCCAGCACTATGTTGAATAGGAGCGGTGAGAGAGGGCATCCCTGTCTTGTGCCAGTTTTCAGAGGTAATGCTTCCAGTTTTTGCCCATTCAGTATGATATTGGCTGTGGGTTTGTCGTATATAGCTCTTATTATTTTGAGATATGTCCCATCAATACCTAATTTATTGAGAGTTTTTAGCATGAAGGGTTGTTGAATTTTGTCAAAAGCCTTTTCTGCATCTATTGAGATAATCATGTGGTTTTTGTCTTTGGTTCTGTTTATATGCTGGATTACATTTATTGATTTGCGTATGTTGAACCAGCCTTGCATCCCAGGGATGAAGCCCACTTGATCATGGTGTATAAGCTTTTAGATGTGCTGCTGGATTTGGTTTGCTTGACTTTAAATGTGCCTTATTCACTAAGCCTACTTATTTTCTTATTAAAGTGAGATATGTGTGACTCTTCCTTTCATATGAACACTTAGAGGCCGTTGTAGTGTTAATTGGACTAATTTCAATCTTACTGTGTTTTAGGGAATAGGGAGACCCAAGGAGAAGGGAGATGGGAACGGCTTTTTGGTAGAGCAGTCAGAATATACACAACATTTACTGATTAAGTTTACAGTCTTATATGGGGGCAATTTGTGGCACTCCAAAGCAATTACAATAGCAACATGAAAGGTGACTGACCATAGATCACCATAACAGATATAATAATAATGAAAAAAATTTGAAAGTTTGCAAGAATTACCAAAACGTGACACAAACACAAAGCGAGCACATTCTGTTGGAAAAATAGCAATGATAGATTTGTTCAACTCCGGCTTGCCACCAGACTTCAATGTGTAAATACCAAGATATCTGTGAAGTGCAACAAAGTGAAACTCAACAAAATAAAGTATGCCTGTATTACATTTCTCTATATTGTAGACCTAATGATGAAATTATAAACATATTGTTTTATACAACTGCTTTATAAATAAGAGAATGAAAGAAAAGAAATATGCACTTATACTGCTTTTCATTATTACATTTATTGGTGCTCTGTGTGTGTGTGTATGCATGTGTGAGCACATGTGTGAATTTATGTTACTACCTGGAGTCACTTGCTTTCAGATTGCAGGACTTCCTTTAGGATTTCTTGTAAGGCAGGTCGTATAGTTACATATTCTTTAAGTTTTGTTTAACTGAGAATGTCTTTATTTCACAGCGATTGTAGAAACTTACTCTCATTTTCATATAAGAGTCTTGATTAAAAAGACTTTGTACGTGTGAGTTCCTTATCTTTTTCTGCTTTAAATATTTTTCTTTAAAAAAAAGTTTGGGTGTGAAATCATTACATTTCTCTTACTTGGAGTTTGTTGAGCTTCTCGAATGTGTAGATTCATGTTGTACATCAAATTTCAGAAAATGTTAGCTATTTTATTTTGAATATTTTTTCTGTTCCTTTTTCTCTTTCCTTCCTTTCGGGTAATCTCATTAAATGTTTGGTCATCTGCTTAAGGGTATCCCACATTTTTCTGAGGCTTTAGTTCTTTCTTTCATTCTTTTTATTCTCTGTTCTTTGGATTTTATAGTCTTTATTTATCTATTTTCAAGTTTATTGATTTTTACTTCTGCCAGCTAAACGCTGCTTTTGAGCCACTGTAGTGATTTTTTAAAATTTCAGTTCTATTTTTCTATTTTTAAATTTCTATTTTATTTTTTATATTTTCTATCATTGTATTATCTTCTATTTGATGAGACATTATCATTATACTTTTGTTTACTCCTTTGAGAATAATTTCCTTTAATTTTTAAATTATATTTATAATGACTGCTTTGAAATCTTATAGTAAGTCTGTCATTTGGCTCTCTCATGGGAAGTTTTTGTTTCCTGCTTCTTCTTCCTGTATGAGTAACATTTTTCTATTTTAAAAATATTTCATATTTTTTGTTGAAAACTGGGAATTTTAGGTAATTCACTGTAGCAATTTTGGATATTTATCATACCACATCTTCTAGGACTTGCTCTTGATGGCTTCTGCTCGTGTATTGTTTAGCAACTTGGTGGAATTATTTTAGTGATGTCTACTGATCTCATTATATGGAGAATCTGATGTCACTTCTCCAAGAGCATACACAACCGTGGACATGAACGCAGCTGCCCTAGGATGGCAGTGTATGGATGTGGGCTCTTTCTGAGTATCGCTTTCCTTTGTCCCTCTGTCAAGCTGCCTGCCTCTACTGGTTTTGAGCCCAGGTTTACTAATTATCAAGTGGTTACTCTATTTTTTTTTTTTTTTTTTGACAATTCCCTGGAACATAATTTTCTCTGTAACCTGAGTCAATTAAATATTGTCTCTTTTTAGGGATAGTTTTTGAGACCAGTGTTTGATGTTTGTTCTTAAAGGATAGTAGGGTAAACAGGAGGGCTCTTCTTAGCTGTGCCATTCTCTGGTTCTCCCTAGTAAATTAACGAGCTTATAGTTTAGCTCATTGCTCTCCTGGAGAGAACAGCCTCCTCTTCATTGCTTGACAACAAAATCACCTTTGGTTTTAAGAGAACACTTAGGCATGAATTTCTCCATATTCTTTTCTAAATAAAGTTGGTCTCTTTGTGGAAAGCTTCAGAACTCTGTTCTTATGACCTGCCTCTCCACTTGGGCTGTTTCTGAGCCCCTGCTCAGGGAGTGAGCCACTTTTCTCAGAGTGGCCACTGCTTTGAGTTGTGTGCTGGATTGTGGTGACAGCCTCTGGTCCTCTTGGATTAACTCTACCAGCAAAAAATGTTTGCTCTGTGACTGAAATGTACCAAGGATGATCAGGGCCCTAATATTCTTGGCCTGTCATGCTCTTGGCAGAACCTTCACACTCTGGGTGGGGTCTAGGAGTAAGAGGGAAGCCCCAACCCTCTCAGTCATGCTTGCTTGAAATTTAGCCTCTACAGCATAGAGCTGGGGGTAGGGATGAGTGATGTTGTCAGACTCCCCTTCCAAGGAGGAGACCGTAGCCCTCAACTTGGAGCCTGCAGGAGAGGGAGTCCCATCTCCTTGGCCATGCCAACTTGTGGTGGAATTTCCATTATGCTAAGTTGGAAGATGAATGAGTCAAGAGGTGGGCAAGTCTCAAGAACCACAGGAATCTGCTGTTCCTACTTAGATTTGGTAGATTTTATAGAATAAATGTGTTATTTTCACTCGGTGTTGATCTGAGAACAATTTCCAGAGATTCAAAATAGTTAAAAAACATATTTTCCTCTGGTGATAGTTGATTTGATTGGAAGAGGGTTCATGCAGTTCCTCATGCTGTCATTCTAAGTCTTGTTCTGTAAATAAGCATTTTAAAACTACAAAGAAGAAAGAGAGAAAATCAGTAGTTTGACATTTATTTGCTTGTAGCTACAGTTGATTTAGTTATTTGTCTTTATCCCCTTGATCTCTAAAATTCTTCAACAAAAGGCTCTTTTATACCTGAGTACTAAATATAATTAAGAAATTATTGTAATTGATGCTTGGCTTAATATGCACTTACTAAATGAGAAGCCATCCTCTTAGACAATGCAAATCCACACATGAGTGTAGGTGAAGAGTGACAGGTACATTCTGTAAACAGTGGGAGTGAATAATTTAGCCAGAATCTGCATGCTTTATGGGAACCTGAAGCTGGCAGTTCTTTTTAAGAAATATCAGGCTAAGAATTCTAGAAGAGATAAGCAGCGTTATTAAGAACCTTGTAACAGTTGAAGCTGTGCCACGTATTTGCATTTCAATGATGTCAGCCCCTGGCTCACATTCCTATTTCATATTCACCTGCCTACTTTCTTTTAATATTCTCATATTTTAGTCAAAATCCACTGTAGTCTTTGATTTGGAATTTTTCTTTAGAAATACCTTAATATAAAGTACAGACAATATTATAACAATCATCCTTATACCTCCACCCAGAATAATTTGTTTTAGATCTTTATTTTTAAAAAGGGATATTAGCTTATATATACTTTAAGATGCCTTTGTTTTTGTCTCCACTTCAATTTCCCTCTTCAGAAAAAAGGTCAATATCATAAATTTGATGTGTATTCTTTCTATATATATCTACATACATACATATGCACAAGTAAGCATGTGCATACACACACATGCATGCACACACACATAGAGGTTTGCTTCAGTGTTACCTGTTTATAAATGTGCTTACCAAATTTCTGTCCACAGTCTAATGTCTTCATTTCTTTCTAAATGAATGAAAATTTAAAATTAATGCCTGGAATTTGGCATGTGTGACAGGGATATGGTAATTCCACTACTGTGAAAGGAGAGAGTAACAGGCAGACATATTTAGAAGGAAGATATTAAGCCTGGGTTTTTGTATTTAAAGTGCTTCTGAGACATTCAGCAGGTAATCTATAAACATATGCACATATGTAAATCTGGGAAAAGAGGTCTGTCTAAAAAATCTCAGTTTTGGAGACAAAAAATAAGTAATTATGAAAATAATTAGTGTGAATGAAAACACAAATGGGTGAAAACTTTTCTAAACCTCAAAAATGCTTGTACCAAACACCTCTAGCAAATGAAGTATTAATCATAAATCATTTAAAATACTGTATTAGAAAATCAAAATGAACAAGTGAGGTATGGTCTCTATCCCAGCTAATGGTCAACATATACCCCACTGAAGAAGGTAACCATGATAGTATGACAAGAAATGCCAGCAGAAGAGTAAATATTGCATGAAAGAGACAATAACACTATCATTATTCATAGATAATGCAACATTCTATGAGAATAACCTCCAAAAAATGAAAAAGTATTAGTCAATAGGATAATTAGTAATCCTAGCTTCTCGGCAGGCTTAGGCAGGAGAATCGCTTGAACCCAGGAAGCGGAGGTTGCAGTGAGCTGAGATTGCACCACTGCACTCCAGCTGGGTGACAGAGCAAGACTCCATCTCAAAAAAAAAAAAAAAAAGAAAAAAAAGAAATATGCAACATCCCAGATTCCTGTAACTCAAGAGCAACACGTTTGAAAATTGACAATGTGACAAATGAACCATACTTAAAATAGAACAAAATGTCTAAAGTACCTAGAAATATGCTTAACCATAAATTTTAAAAATTGTAGGGAGCAAATTATGAAATTACACTGAAAGACAGAAAATAGGATTTAAATAAATCTAGAGACATAAGCGTACCCTTGTTTTGGGAGGTGACAGTTCTCCTCAAATTGACTTACTAAGTCAATTAAGTATAATTCCAATAAAAGTCCCAACAGGGACTTATTCATGGATCTTAAAAAACTTTTCAGAAAATTAACAAAGGAAATATACACACTTTTATTTAAAACAATTTTATAAAAGTAATCAAGAAGGCAAGTATATTTGCTTTTTTAGATAGCAAAATTTACTGAAAACAATTGTAAGTAGACCACTGTGGGTATTGGTGACAACACTTTACAAATAGAGAACAGAATAGCTGAGACTACAGGCGCGTGCCACTACTAGTTTTTTGTATTTTTAGTAGAGACGGGGTTTCACTGTGTTAGCCAGGATGGTCTTGATTTCCTGACCTCGTGATCTGCCCACCTCGGCCTCCCGAAGTGCTGGGATTACAGGCGTGACCCACCGCACCTGGCCACAGATTCTTAAAAGGAAAATTGCTCTTGCTTTGATAACAGTGTGTGGAAATGGCTTTTCCAATTAACAATGCTTTCGGGAAAAACAAACTACACATGATTAGGAAGCTTACTGACAGAACATTTCTTTGTTTTGGAACCGGTATGTTTTTTGCACTTTCTCATGAAATGCAAGTGTAGTACACCTCTCTTTATTTTCTTTAAAAAAAAAATACATTTTTTTAATTAGAAAGATTACCCTCAGATGTTACCATTTTAACACAATATTTGTCCCCAAATTCTTCATTCTTTTATCTATATGGATGTTTTTCTAGCTACTTGAAAGGAAAATAATTGGGAATGTAGAAACAATGCAAACAGTCTGCAGATAATGACCCACAGAGAATCTTAATAAACTAGATAGCATCATGAAATGTAATTTCCAGCAATAATATAATGATCATGTAAACTATAAAAATAATATCATGTTCTAAAATGATACTGATAAATTTTGAGTTGAAAAGCATAAATAGGATAGCAATAAAGTGGATATCATGACATCTTATTGGGAATATGAAAATTATTCTATTGCTTAACCTAATTGCATTTTGGTGGTGTGCCAGGAAAAGCTGAGTTTCTGTAAACATCCCTGGGCTAATATGAGTTCAGGCTTCTTTCACTGCATTCAGCACTGTAGCATAAGGGCACTAGATAGCCTTGCCCCCACAGGTGCTGAAGGAGGCTTGTCTGTCTGTGACAACACCTCTTTCATCTATAGACACATGGTCTTCGTAAATTTTCCCCAGGAGAGTTCAGCATTAATGCACTTGGGCCACTCTATTTCCACAAGGTCATGTAAATTATTTAAAAAAGAAAAAGGTGGGAACGGGATGGTCTTGGGCAGCTGATTAGCATCTTATGCATAATAAAGAATTTCGCATGTTTGCGGCCAGGCACAGTGGCTCACACCTGTAATCCCAGCACTTTGGGAGGCTGAAGGGGGTGGATTACGAGGTCAGGAGTTCAAGACCAACCTGGCCAAGATGGTGAAACCCTGTCTCTACTAAATATACAAAAATTAGCCAGGCATGGTGACAGGCACCTGTAATCCCAGCTACTCAGCAGGCTAAGGCAGAGAATTGCTTGAATCTGGGAGGCAAAGGTTGCAGTAAGCCAAGATTGCGCCACTGCATTTCAGCCTGGGCTACAGAGCAAGACTCTGTCTCAAGAAAAAGAAAATTGATTAAATAGGATACTGAGTATCTTAATATAATGTCCAAAATGTGAAATATATAATACAACAAACACTCATAATACCAAGAACTAGGAAAATCAGAACATGATCAAGAAAAGACAGCCTTACAAAAACAACATTGAGATGAATTAGAAGCTGAAATTATCTGAAAATGATTTTAAAGCCACCATTATAAAAATTATTTCATAAGCAATTATGACTTCTCCTGAAACAATTTGAAAAGTAGGAAATTTCAGCAAAGAAATAAAAACTAAAGAGAAGATCCAGTTGGAAAGTATAGAACTGAAAAATTCAATCACCAAAACAAAATAACCAAACAAAAAGCTCACTAAATAATTGTAATATAAGGTGAAGAGTTGACAGAAGATAGAATCAGTGAACATGAGAACACATGAGTAGAATTTGCCCAATTTAAACAATAGAAAAAAAACTGAAAAAAATTATAAAGTATCAAGTACCTGAAGTACTATAATGAAAAAGCTAACCTTTGTATTATCAGAGACTGAGAAGAAGAGAAAAAAGAATGAGACTGAAAAACTTCATCCTAAAAAGTAATGGCTATAATTTCCCCAAATTTGAAGACATAAACTAATAAATTCAAGAGGCAAATACACCGCAATGGATATACCCAAAGAATCACATAAAAAGATATCATCATTAAGATGCTGAAAATTAAAGGCAAAAAGAAAATCTTAGAAGCAATCAGAGAAGTAACATATTACCTATATGGGTATGCCAATTCAAATGTCAGTAAACTCATTTGAAATTTGGATGCCAGAAGAAAATGGCACATTTTTCAAGTCCTGAAGGACAGGGAGTGTCAATTGTGAATTCTATATCTGGTTAAAGTATACTTACTTCAGGAATAAAATAAAAATAAACACATTGTCAGATGAAAATAAACTAAGAGAGTTTGTTGCTGGCCAACCTACCTGTAAAGAATGGCTAGAAAAAAAATCATAACAGAATAAATCATATAACTTCAGAAAGAAAATAATAAAATTTGCATGTATAAAAATAGAAATAAATATACAAGAATGTGAGTTTTTATATCATATTTTATGGTTGAAGTAAAAGTTATAATATCAGCTAATGTGGTTCTCAATGACTGTAGATGAAATACCTAAGATAATTACATTTAAACATGGTACAGAGTAGAGGGATTTAAATGGAAGTAAGCTTTCTATGCCTTGCTCAAAGTCTATAATGTTCATACCTGTCTCTCTGTGTGTGTGTGTGTGTGTGTGGTATATACATAGATACAAATATAGGGTGATAATTAATAATCTGTACAAAAACTCTCCAGATATACATAAAATCATTATAAATAAATGAAGATTGAATCAATTAAAAAGTTTAAATAAACAACAGAAAGGCAAGAAAAGAGAAACGAAGAGGCTATCAACAGAAAACAAATAAAATGGCAAACTAAAACCATCAATAATTACTCTTCGTGTGTGTGTATTAGTCTGTTTTCACAATGCTATAAAGAGCTACCTGAGACTGAGTAATTTATAAAGAAAAGAGGTTTAATTGGCCGGTGGTTCCTACAATCATGGCAGAAGGCGAAGAGGAAAAAGGCATGTCTTACATGGCCAGAGAAAAAGAAAGAAGGGTGGGTGCTACATACTTTCAATCAGACAGATCTCGTGAGAATTCACTCACTATCATGAGAACAGCAAGGGGGAAATCCACGTCCATGATCTAATCACCTCCCAGAAGGCCCCTCCACTAACACCGGATATTACAATTTGACGTGAGATTTGGATGGGGACAAAAATCCAAACCATATCAGTGTGAATGGGATAAATACACCAATTAAAAGACAGAGATTGAGTGCATAAAAAAAAGATGCAACAATACATTGTCTACAAAATAACTCACTTCAAATACAATGACATGGTTATATTGAGTAAAAGAATAAAAAAAGAT
This sequence comes from Hylobates moloch, assembly GCF_009828535.3. Taxonomy (NCBI): domain Eukaryota; kingdom Metazoa; phylum Chordata; class Mammalia; order Primates; family Hylobatidae; genus Hylobates; species Hylobates moloch. Next base: position 63,184,154 of record NW_026652285.1, on the reverse strand, counting down.
ATGCCGTGTGTATTATTCAGGGTTCTCTAGAGAAACAGAACCAATAACATAGGTATGTATATTGGCTCAAGTGATTATGGAGGCCGACACATTCCAAAATCTGCAGTTGGTGAGCTGAAGACCCAGGAGAGCCAATGTTGTCATTCTAGCTCAAGTCTGAAGGCCTGAGATGTAAGAGAGCTGATGATAGTTCCAGTCCAAATACCAGCAGGCTTGAGATCCAGAAAAAGCTGATATTTCAGTTTGAGTCTGAAGAAGGGAAAAAACTGAAGTCCCAGAATGAAGCAGTCTGGCAGGAGGAGTTCCTTCTTACTTGTGGGAGGCTCAGCTTTGTGTTCTTTTAAAATTTCCAACTGATTGAATAAGACCCAACTACTTCAGGGAGGACAGTCTGCTTTACTTGATTTACTGATTCAACTGTTAATCTAATTTAGATGCACTCTTACGGAAACACCCAGAATAAGCTTGTCCAAATGTATCGTCACCCCAGTTAAATAGATACCTAAAAATAATCATTACACCGTGGATACTTTAAACAAAAACCATAAAAGCGGTTATGTTAATATCAAACAAGATAGATTTCAGTGCAAAACAAAAACGTACTAGAGACAAAGAGGTACATTGTGTAAAAAAAAAAAAAAAAAGATACATCTATGTGGATCCTAAATGTGTAGGTGCTAAACAACAAAGCCTTAAAATATAAGAAGCAAATACCGAGGGCTGAAAGGAACAATAAACACATCTACAATGATGGGTGGAGGCTTCTGCAATCCACTCACGTCAATTAAGATAGACATTGAACAGTAACGATGAGGAGCTAAACAACACATTCAGCCAAAAGGATCTAATTCCATATATAGAACACTCCTCTTAATAGTAGCAGAGCCTACAGTTGACTCTCCAACAACACGGGTTTGAACTGTTTGGGTCCACTTATGCATGGATTAAAAGTGACATTGAGTGTGCTTGCTTCTCCTACCTCTCTTTCTACTTGCTCCATCTCTTCTGTCTCTGCCACCCCTGAGACAGCAAGACCAACCCCTCCTCCTACTCAGTCTACCCCACATGAAGATGAGGATAAATACCTTTATGATAATCCACTTCCCCTTAATGAATAGTAAGCAGATTTTCTATCCCTTATGATTTTTAATAACATTTTTTCTCTAGCTTACTTTATTAAAAGAATACAGTATATAATATATATGACATATACAATATTTGTTAATTGACTATGTTATTGATAAGGCTTCTGATCAACAGTAGACTGTTAGTAAAGATTTTGTGGACTCAAAATTTCACGTGAATTTTCTACTGAATGGGGAGTTGATGCCTCTGAACCTTGCATGGTTCAAGGATCAACTATATATATATTTTCAAGTGCCCATGTAACTCTCACTAGATAACTAATAGCCTTGGAAATCAAATGAACTACATAAATTTAAAAAATATGAAATCATGCATTGTATGGAGTGTGTCCTATGATTATATCTGAATCAAATTAGAAATCAATAACATAAAAGGAACAAAACTCTAACACTTAGAAATTGAACACATTTGTAAATAATACATGAGCCCAAGAGAGAAAGTCCCAGGGGAGATAAAAATGAAAACATAAAACTAAATAAAAATGGAAATATTACATTTCAACATATGTGGGTACAGCTAAAGCAAGGCTGAGAGGAAAATGCATAGTACTACTTGCTTGTATTAGAAAAAAGGACAGGTCACCAATCAGTCATCTAAGTTTCTAGCTCAAGAAACTAGAAAAATAATAGCAAAGTAAACCCAATGCAAGTATAAGGGAGAAAATAATAAAAATAATTACATAAATCCATGCATTTGAAAATATGAAACAGTAAATCAATAAAACTAGAAGCTGGTTCTTTAAAAATCAACAAAATGCACAAGCCTCTAGCAAAACTGACAAAGAAAAAATAAGACACAATTACTAATATCAGAGATAAAAAAGGAAATATCACCACAGGCATATATCAAAAAGATAAGAGAATACTACCAATTACTCAGCACATATAAATTTGGCAACTTTCGTAAAATGGAACAATTCCTCAAAAGGTACAAACTTCTACAACTCACCAAATATGAAAAAGATTTGGACAGCCCCAAAACTATTAAGGAAATTAAACTTGTAGTTAAAATACTTCTTCAAAAGAAATCTTTAGACCCAGGTGATTTCACTGAAGAATTCTATCAAACATTACATGGTTCAACATTTAAAAATCAATCAGTGCAATCCACAAGATCAACAGACACTGAATACAAATTAATCATATACATAAACACAGAAGAACATTTGACAAAATCTATGGTAAAAAATTCTCAACAACTTAAGAACAAATTTACAGAGTTCCTAAAGCACCTTGCAGTAGCATCATTCTTTAAAGCTTTTTCACTAAGATTAGAAATAAAAAGAATTTTAATTCTCACTGCCCTTATTAAGCATAGTACTAGAAATTCTAAAAAGCCCATTAAGACAAGAAAGGAGAAAGAAGGAAAACAAATTGGGAAAGAAAAAATAAAACTTTTCCTATTTTCAAGTGGGCATGATTGATGCACAAAATTTCGATGAATCTCCAAAAAAAATTCTCCTAGAACTAATAAGTGAGTCCAGCAAGGTCACAGGATACACTATCAGCATACAAAAATCAATGACATTTCTTTATACACAATGAACATGTGAAAACTTAAATTGAAAACACAATACCATTTAAAATTCCTTCAAAGATAACAAAATATTTAGGCATACACATAACAAAAGAAGTACAAAATCTGCATTTTAAATATGAAAAAACTAATGAAAGAAATAAAAAAATACCTAAATAAATGGCGAGACATACTATGTTCATAGGTTAGAAGACTAAATATAGTGACAATGTTGATTCTCCTTAAATTGATCTAAGATTTGATGCAATTATATCAAAATTCCAAAAATGATTTTTGTAAACACAGACAAGCTTATTATGAAATTTATATGGAAAAGTACAGATCTTAGAATAGCTAAAACAATCTTGAAAATGAGGAATGAGGTGGGAGTGTATCCTCCAAAAGATATATACAGATGGCAAATAGCATCTGGAAAGATGATCAATTTTATTAGCTATTGGGAAAATGCAAATTTAAACCACAATGAGATATCACTATACACTTATTAGAATGGATAACATTTTAAAAATAGGGAAAACATCAAATGCTGGCAAGGATGCAGAGAAACCGGACCACTGACACATTGCTGATAAGAATGTAAAACCATACAGCCACTCTGGAAAATGGTTTGTCATTTTCTTATAAAACTAAATATGCACTTATCTGGTAAACCAGCAATTTCATATTGGAGCATTTATCCCAGAAAAGCAAAGATTCATAGTCACTGAAGAATTTCTACAGAAAGATTCATAATATCTTTTGATTCATAACTCTCATAAACTGGAAACATTCCAAATGTCATTCAATAAATGAATGGTTAAACAGACTGTCATGCATGTACACCATGGAACACCTCTTGTCATTAAAGAAGGAATTATTGACACGTGATAATTTGGATAAGCCTCAGAGAAATACAATAAATGAAAAAAGCCATTTCAAAAAGGTTATATAGTGAATGATTCAACTTACATTATATTTTTGAAATGACAGAATCTAGAAATAGAGTATAGATTGGTGGTTTCCAGGATCAGGGATGGCTTGGAGGTGGTTGGCTATAAAAGAGCAACACAACAGATCCTTTTGTGGATGGCAATGTCCGTACCTTTACTCTGAACGTCAATATCATGGTTGTTATACTGTGGTATAGTTTTGCAAGATGTTATCATTTGTGTAAACAGTGCATAGGATTTCTGTATTTTTTTTACAACTGCATGCAAATTTACATTTACCTAAAAACAAAGTTTGATTTTAAAAAGGAAATTTGAAACAAAACAAACATAACCTCTTTCCTGGGGATTTTATTCCTGTCAAGCAGCAGGAATTTTTTTTTATTTATTTTTATTTATTTATTTATTTTTTTTGGTCAGGGGCCACTTTCATTGCCAATGACAAGTACATGCTCATCCTTGTATCCTTCCCAGGATATTTTGAATAATTGGGTCTGGCCTGGTACAAGACCACATTGTTGGTTATGACAGCTGCTAAAATGGGACTACCGCAGCATGGACACAAAAGATTCTAGTGATGGGCACCATCACATCCACAATGAACACTGATTGAGTATTGGATTAAAAAGAACATACATGTCATGAAATTCGGTAAGGACATTAAAGATCATTTTGTCTTTCCTTTTAATATTGCAGAAGATTAAACGGAGGCCTAGATTATCTCATCCAAGATTAAAGCACTAGGTATTGGCAAACTCACAACTAAAAGCAAAGTTCAGGAATCTTAATGTTCCTATCTTTAAACCAGAAAAAGATGAATTTCTTTGCTCTCTGTCTTTCCCATCATCAGTGCATTCTCGTTTTGATAAAGAGATCTAAGGATCTGTAAAGTTTCCCTCTCATCACTATATATCTACAATAAGGATCCACTTTGTTGTGTTTTCATCTGTAAGTTTTATACATGCTACAAAACTATAATTTTGAAACACATAGCATAATGCATTGTAAATTGTTTACAGAGATAAATGGAACAAATATTTGTTCAATGATTGAATTATCTTCAGAGTTCATCTATCCTTTGCTCTACTGTCATGTCTTTTTACTATGTCTTGGCTGCTTTTCTAATTTTTCAATTTAAATAAATTTTACTATTTCTTGTGCTTCTGTCATCACTATCTTGAAGTTAACTTTGAACCAGCCAAATGCATTTTCTATGTCATCATCTAGATCACTAAATGAAAGGAACATGAATCGATCTTTCAGTATTCTTAGGATCACTATGATCCAGACTAGTCTCTGAACCATCTAGGATGCACTGTTTTCAGTCTAGAAGTTTCTTTCCATGAGTATATTTTTCAAGGAAAGAGTAAGGAATACTTCCTGGTTGTATACAGGGAGATGAATTAATGATGGTTTTTGTAAAGACTGCTTGACTGTAAGTTCTGACTTTGATGAACTATAAAAAATGAAATCATCCGATACTAAAATAGGACAATTAATCTTTTTATATCTGTGATATTTTAACACCTTTATGAAGTGTAAATCCTAGCTTTACTTTTTGCTTTAAAAATAATTTAAAAGAGATTCTTAGGTCCATCCTAACTAAAATAGTTACAAATGACAAATAAAGATGTGTATTATTTTGTTTTTTAAAAAAGGTCTGGCAGATGGAGTGAAAAAGGATAGAAGTTCTCATTTTCTCACTTACCTCCTTCCCCTTCACTCCTACTTCACCTCCTACTTCTCATGCATAGATATTCATAGACATTTAGCAGAAAACTAACACGCATTCTAGGCTTTCTTCCTAATTCAAGCAATGCCATCTGTACAATACATACAGAGGTATAGGTATCTTCAAAATGAAATTTGTCCTTATTTTCATGAGCCAGGGACACAACAGGTTTTTTATGACTGCTTAATACAATACAATTTAATTTGTTGAAAACAAGAATGTTGTGGATACACAGATTCAAACAGACAAACATTTTTTGCACCCCTTTGCAATCAACCCCTCTCTCCACTCCCGGCCCCTCTCCACACTGCTCTGTTTTCTATCTCTATAGTTCTGCCTTTTTTGCAATGTCATATAAATACAATCAATTTGAGCTTCATCTATGAAGTTGTGTATCAGTAGTTTGCTTATTTTAATGCTAAGTAGCATTCCTTTGCATGGATATACAACAGCTTATTCACTAGTTGAAAGATAGTTTTAGTGTTTCCAGCTTTTGGTAAGATGCATAATGCCAACAGAATTATCATACAGGTTTTTTAGTAAATATAAGTTTTTGTCTTGGGAAAATATTTAAGAGTAGGACTGCTGGGTCATATGGTAACTGTGTGTTTAGCTTTATAAAAAAAATTGCCAGACTGTTTGCAAAGTAGCTGTACCATTTTGGATTCACACCAGCAATGTATGAGAGTTCCAGTTGCTCTACCTGTTTCTTGTCAACATTTGCAACACTTGATAGTGTCAATTATTTTTTGCCATTACACAACGCGTACAATACTTGTTTTTTAAATTTGCATATTCTTCACGCAAATTTAAATGAAAATATTTTTGGGTACTTATTTGACATCCATTTATCTTCTTTCAAAGATGCTTTCTTTCAGTGTCTGTTCAAAACCTTTGCACATTTTATAATTGGAATGTTCATCTCATAGTATTGAATTGGAGTTATTCATATATTCTGGATACAAGTCTTGTATATTTGGCAGATATTTTTGCTTAGTCTTTGCCATTTTTTATTCTCTTAACAATGTCTTTCAAAGGGAAAAAGATTTAAATTTTAACCATTTAACATTTTTTTCTCTTCTAAATAATGCTTTTGATATATGTCAGAGAAATCAAAAATATGTTCTCTGTTTTCTTTTAGAAGTGTTATTGTTTTAAGTTTTACATTTAAGTCTGTAATCCACTTTGAGTTAATTTTTGCATATAGTGTGAGGTGTGGTTCAAGGTTTGTTTTTATAATTACATGGAACTTTTCCATCACCATTTTTTGAAAAGATTATTTTTTATAAATTATGTTTTCAATTTGTTTAATACCAATTAACCACATATGTGTAGATCTTATAGACTCTCTATTCAGTTCTATTTATCTGCTTGCCTACCCTTTCAAAAATACCAACTGTCATAATTAGTGCATCTTAGTATGTCTTAAAATTATGTACTGTGAATTCTTCAACGTTGTTCATTGTAAAAATTATTTTGGCTTTTTTAGTTCCTTGCGTTTTCATATGAGTTTTACAATAAGCTTATGGATTGTTACCACATTTTCTACTGAAAATTTGTTTTGTGGTTTAGTTTGTAGCTTGATTTGGGATAATTGACATTTTAACAATATTGAGATTTCCATTCCATTTACATGGTGCATTTCTCAACTTTAGGTCTTCTGTGATTTCTTTCATCAATGTTTTGTAGTTTCTAGTATTTTGCACGTATTTTATTAGATTTATATTTAAGTATTTCATTTTTTGTGCTAATGTAGATGATAATTTTAAAAAATTAACTGTCCGTTACTAGAATATAGATATACAATTGATTTGTATATATTGACATTACATCTTGCAAACCTACTAAGCTCACTTACTACTTTCAGTAGCTTTAGAGAAGATTTCATGGGATTTTCTCCATGATAATTATATCTTATATAAATACAAAAATTTTTATTTCTCTGCTTCCAATCTATATTTATGTTATTTCTTTTTCTTCTCTTATTGCACTGGTTAGGACCTCCAGTATAATGTTGAATAAGAGTGCTAAGAGCAAGCATGTTCCCCAATCTTAGCTGAAAAGCATACAGGTTTTTATTAATGGTCATATTATATATAAGTCTGTGTAGATATTCCTTATCAGGTTAAGGAAATTTCCTTCTACTCCCAGTTTGCTGAGAGTTTTTATCATGCATACACAAAGGATTTAGTAACGTGCTTTTTTGGCATTTACTGAGATAATCATATTTTTTTCTTCTTCTTTAGTCTATAGATACAGTAACTGACATTTTTTTTTATTGTCAAACAGGCCTTGCATTCCACGGATAAATTGTGTCATAATGTATTGCCATTTTTATACATCACTGAGGTTAATTTGCTAATATTTACTGAGGAATTTTCATCCATGTTTATGAAAGCTATTGGTCTGCATTTTTCTTTTCTTATAATTTCTGTTCTAGTTTTGGTGTTAAGATAATATTGGTCTCTGTAGATGATTTAGATGTGTTAACTCTACTTGTTTTCTCAAGGATATATGTATAATTGGTAATATTTCTTCCTTAAATATTTTGTAGAATTTGTCAGTGAAACCACCTAGACTTGGAACTTTTTGTTTTTGTTGTTGAGAGGTTTTAAATTATGAATTCAATGTCTTTAACAGATGCACAAATATTCAAAATACATATTTCTTTAGTAGTCTTTAATAGTAGGTAATTTCGAAGAAAATTATTATATTTAAGTTGTAGAATTTAGAGATATAAAGTTGTTCTTAATATATCCTTATTATTTTAAATTTTATCTAGAGTAGTGATGAGGTCTCTTAGTTATCCTTGTATGGGTAATTCTCTCTTTCTCTTTTTCTCTCCTCTTTTCCCTCCTTCTCTTTCTCTCTTATTTTTAAGGTCTGGCTAGATGTTTTTCAATTTCATTAACTTTTTTCAATGCATCAGCTATTGGCATTATTTATTTTCTCTATTGTTTTTTTCTGTCTCCAGTTTTGCTTTTTTGATTGTTATCTTCATTATACATTTCCTTCCTCTTCTTTTGATTTTAATTTGTTTTCCTTTCCTAGTTGTTTATGGTGGAAGCTTATATCATTGTTTTACTATCTGTGTGCCTTTTAAATTTAAGCATTTAATGCTATACGAGTCCCTCTAAGCATTGCTGTAGTAATATTTAACATGTATTGCTAGGTTAAGTTTTCATTTTTATTTCATTAAGAACATTTTCCAATTTCCACTGTTTGTTCTTTGACTCCTATTTAAATGTGTTATTTTCAATTTCTCAATATTTAGGTATTATCTTCATATAATTTTTATTCCTTTTTAAATTTTCTTATGATCAGAGAATCATATTTTTGCAATTCTCTTTTTAATTTGTTAAAATCGGTTTTGTGTTCATAACATGTTCTAACTTAGAAAATATTCTATATGCACTTCAAAAGAATGTGTACTCAGTGGTTGTTTGTTAGAGTGTTCTATAAATGTTAGTTAAATCCAGATAGTTGATGAAGTTGTTCAGTTCTTCCATATCCTTACTGACTTGCTGTGTATTTGTTTTACCTATTACTAAAAGAGGTAGATAGAACATCCAAGAATTTCCAAATACACAAATTTAGGATTGATATCTGTCTATTGCATTGACCTCTATTATTAGATAATGTCTCCTTTCATCTTTGGAAATGTTCTTGTTTTGAATTCTACTTGTATGATATTAATATAGCCACTCTAACTTTAATTCATTTGTATGGCATACGTTTTTCTATTCTTTTATACTTATTATATGTTTTTCTCTTCTTTAAAGTTAGTTTGTTGTAGTTAAATACTGCTTTTTGTCCATCTTGACAATTTCTGTCTTTTAATGAATACATTCAGACCATTCCCATTATTACTGATATAGCTAAATTAAAATCAACCATCATGGTTTTTTAAAAATTTCTATTTAGTCTAAACAGATTCCTTTGTACCTGCTTTTCTGCCTGTTTCATATTTTTTAATTCTAATTTGACTTTTAGTATTGGTTTATTATGTATAATTGTATAAAAATACTTTATTAATTGCTGTGGTATTTGAAATATATATTTTAATTAATCATGATCTAGCTTCAAATAGCATTGTAGTTTCACCTGCAATATTAGAACAATATAACTGCACACAACTATTTCCTCCTTCATGTCCTGTGTGCTCCTTATCATACATTTTGCTTTTACATATGCTATAAACCCACAATACATTGCTATTAATTTTCCTTCCAATACTCAATTAACTTTTAGAGCCATTAAATGTATGGCTCTAAATTTTTTTATACTTTATACTTACTCTCATTTTAATGAGTTCTGGATATCTTCATTTATTTGTGTTGATCAAAGTTTTGATCTGATGCCCTATTTCTTCTGCCTGAGGAACTTTTTAACATTTCAGGTAGTGTAGGTTTGTTGGTAATGTGTTTTAAAGTTTTGTTTGTCTGAAAACATATTCACTTTGAAAGATATTTTCACAGTGTAGAATTCTGTTGACATAACAACTTTGTTCTCACTGTCACTTTAAAAATGTTGTTTCACTCTTTTTTTAACTTTCATTTTAGGTTCAAGGGTACATGTGCAGGTTTGTTATGTAGGTAAATTCTATGTCACGGGGGTTTGGTGTAAAGATTATTTTGTCACCCAGGAAATAAGCATAGTACCTGATAGGTAGTTTTTCAATCCCCTCCCTACTCCCACCCTGCAGCTTCAAGTAGGCCTCAGTGTCTATTGTTCCCCTCTTTGTGTCAATACATACTCAAAGCTCAGCTCCCACTTATAAGTGAGAACATGTGGTATTTGGTTTTCTGTTCCTGTGTTAGTTTCCTTAGGATAATGGCCTCCAGCTCCATCTATGTTGCTGCAAATAATATGATCTCACTCTTTTTATGGCTGCATAGTATCCCATGGTGTATATGTACCACATTTTTTAATCCAGTCTACCATTGATGGGCATTTAGGCTGATTCCATCTTTTGCTATTGGGAAGAGTGCAGTGATGAGCATACATGTGCATGTGTCTTTTTAACAGAACAATTTATATTCCTATGGGTATATACCCAATAATGGGATTGCTGGATGAAATGGTAATTATGTTTTAAGTTCCTTGAGAAATTGTCAAACTGATCTACAAAATGGCTGAACTAATTTACATTCCCACCAGCAGTGTATAAGTCTTCTCTTTCCTCTACAACCTCACCAGCATCTGTTTTTTGAGTTTTTAATAGTAGCCATTCTGACTGCTCATTATGGTTTTGATCTGCATTTCTCTAATGATTAGTAATGATGAGCCTATTTTCATATTCTTGCTGGCCACATGTATGTCTTCTTTTGAAAAGGGTCTGTTCATGTTCTTTACCCATTTTTTAATGGGGTTGTTTGATTTTTGCTTGTGAATTTGTTTAACTTCCTTATAGTTTCTGCATATTAGACCTTTGTCAGATGCATAGTTTGCAAATATTTTCTCCCATTCTGTAGGCTGTCTATTTAGCCTGTTGATAGTTTCTTTTGCTGTGTAGGAGCTCTTTAATTAGGTCCCATTTGTCAATTTTTGTTTTTGCTGCAATTGCTTTTGGTATCTTCATCATGAAATCTTTGCCAGGTCCTATGTCTGAAATATTTCTTGGGTTATCTTCCAGGATGTTGACAGTTTTAGATTTTACATTCAAATCTTTAATCCATCTTGAGTTGATTTTTGTATATAGTTTAATGAAGGAGTCCAATTTCAATCTTCTGCATATGGCTAGCCAGTTATACGATTTATTGAATAGAAAGTCATTTCTCCATTGCTTGTTTTTGTTGATTTTGTCAAAGATCAGATGGTTGTAGATGTCCAGCCTCATTTCTGAGCTGTCTGTTCTGTTTCGTTGGTCTATATGTCTGTTTTTGTATTAGTACCATGCTGCTTGGTTACTGCAGCCTTGTAGTATAGTTTGAAGTCAGGAATGTGATGCCTCCAGCTTTGCTCTTTTTGCTTAATTTGCTTATGATTGCCTTGGCTATTCAGGCTCTTTTTTGGCTCCATATGAATTTTAAAATAGTTTTTCTAGTTCTGTGAAGAATTTCATTCATTGTTCGACAGGAACAGCATTGAATCTGTAGATTGCTTTGGGCAGCATGGCCATTTTAATGATATTGATTCTTTCTATCCACAAGCATGAAAAGTTTTCCTATTTGTTAGTGTCATCTGATTTATTTTAGCAGTGTTTTTAAATTCTCATTGTAGATGTTTTTCACCTCCTTGGTTAGCTATATTTCTAGGTATTTTATTGTTTTTTGGCAATTGTGAATGGGATTGTGTTCTTAATTTGGCTCTCAGCTTGGATGTTGTTGGTGCATAGGAATGTTACTGATTTTTGTACATTGACTTTGTATCCTAAAGTTTTGCTGAAATTGTTGATCAGATCAAGGAGCTTTTGGGCAGAGGATATGGGGTTTTCTAAATACAGAATCATGTTGTCTATAAACAGATATAGTTTAACTTCCTCTCTTCCTGTTTGGATGCCTTTTCTCTCTTTCTCTTGCCTGATTGTTCTGGATAGAATTTCTAGTACTATGCTGAATAGGAGTGGTGAGAGTGGGCATCCTTGTCTTCTGCTGGTTTTCAAGAAAAATGCTTCCAGATTTTCTGCATTCAGTATGATCTTGGTTGTGAGTTTTTCATAGATGGCTCTTATTATTATGAGGTGTAGTCCTTCAATCCCTAGATTGTTGAGAGGTTTTAATATGAAAGTATGTTGAATTTTATCAAAAGTCTTTTATGCATCTATTGAGATGATGATGTGGTTTTGGTTTTAGTTCTGTTTATATGGTGAATCACACATACTGATTTGCATATGTTGAACCAACCTTGCATCCCAGGGATAAAGCTTACTTCATTGTGGCAGATAAGACTTTTGCAGCTGGATTCTGTTTGCTAGAATTTTATTGAGTATTTTTGCATCTATGTTCATCAAGGATATTGGCCTGAAGTTTCCTTTTTTTCTTGCATCTCTGCAAGATTTTGGCATCAGGATGAATAAGTTAGGAAGGAATCCCTCCTCTTCAATTTTTTGAATAATTTCAGCAAGAGTGGTACCAGTTCTTCATACATCTGGTAGAATTCAGCTATGAATCTGTCTGGTCTTGGGCCTTTTCAGTTTGGTAGGCTTTTTATTATTAATTCAATTTTGGAACTCATTATTGGTCTAATCAGGATTCAATAACTTCCTGGTTCAATTTTGGGAGGTTACATGTTTCCAGAAATTTATCCATTTTTCTGGGTTTTCTAGCTTGTGTGCATAGAGGTATTCATAATAGTCTCTGAGTGTTTTTTGTGTTTCTGTGGGATCAGTGGTAATATCCCCTTTGTCATTTCTAATTGTGTTTATTTTTATCTTCTCTCTTTTATTTCCTTTATTAGTCTGGGTAGCAGTCTGTTGATCTTACTAATTCTTTCAAAGAATTAGCTCCTGAATTTATTAACTTGTTGTATAGTGTTTTTGCCTCAATTTCCTTCAGTTCTGCTCTGATTTTGGCTATTTCTTACCTTCTGCTAGTCTTGGAGTTGGCTTGCTCTTGTTTCTCTAGTTCTCTAATTGTGATGTTAGGTTGCTAATTAAAGCTCTCTGTAACATTTTGATGTGGGCATTTAGTGCTGTAAACTTTGCTCTTGACACTGCTTTGCCTGTGTCACAAGGATTCTGATATGTTGTATCTTTTTTCTCATTAGTTTCAAGGAATTTCTTGATTTCTTCCTTAATTTCAGTATTTACCAAAAGTTATTCAGGAGCACATTGTTTAATTTCTACATAACTTTATGGTTTTGAGTGGTTTTCTTAGCATTGATTTCTATTTTTATTGTGCTGTGGTCTGAGAGTGTGGTTGGTATGATTTTGATTTTTTCAAATTTGCTGAGGATTATTTTATGCCTGATTGTGTGGTTAATTTCAGAGCATGTGCCACATGCAGATGAGAAGACTATATATTCTGTTGGTTCCTTCAGCCTTTGAAGTTGCTGTCCTTTGGATGTGTTTTTTTGCTTTTTTTTCATCTTTGATGCCCTTGGTGGTTTGATTATGGTATAAGGTGAGTTTGATTGACTGACTTTGATTCTAGTCTGCTCCTAAGTCTTGGAGGAACGATCTCTGATTAGTCTCCATGCCCACGTTTCTTTTGTTGGGTGTTCTGGTCCATGGGGTCCCTCAGGCAGGGGTCTCAGTTAGCAGACAAGTCACATGCTTGCTAGGTTGGCCCTAATCTGCTGTCTGTGTGTTTCCTGGGGAAACATTGAGTTGTGCCTGCCTGCAGAGTTCAGGCAGAATCAAGGCCACTTGGTTGGAAGCTGTAGCAGGTATGGCCCATCTGGCTATGAGGGGTGGCAGTGAGTGGAGTTGCCTATCCTGCCATCCAGGTGTTTCCATGGCAATAGGCAGCTGCACCCCTTAGGAAATTTAGGCAGAAGAAGGACCACTGTGCCTAGCAGGCATGGCTCACCTGGCTACCAGCAGTAGAGGTGGGTGAGGATGCCTGCCCTGCCATCTGGGTATTTACTGGGACAACAGGAAGCTGTGACCTCTAGTGGAGTTCACATGTAAGTGGGGCCATTGAGCCCGAAGCTCTAGCAGGAGCTGCCTGCCTTCCTGCCTATCAGTGGTGGGAATGGGTAGGGTCATGCGCCCTGTTGTCCAGGTGTTTTCTGGGACAACAGGAGGCTGTGCCCCCAGTTGAGTTCCCACAGAAGCAGAGCAACTGGGCTGAGAGCTCTAGCAGGTGTTGCCTGCCTGGCCATCAGCAGCAGGTGTGGGTGAGGTTGCTGGCTCTGCCATCCAGCTGCTTCCTGGGACAACAGGAGACTGTATCCGCCAGCTGAGTTCAGACAGAAGTGGGGACCACAGGAACAGAAGCTCTAGTAGGTGTTGCTCGCCTGGATACCAGTGGCAGGAGTGGGTGGAGTGGCTGGCCAAGTTCAGGCCAAAGAGAGACCATTGGGCCAGAAGCTGGCACCATTCTCCATCTGGCCAGGACGGGTAGAGCAATCTTGCTGCTCACAGGCACCACAACTGCAGCCTCTATTGGGGATATGGCTCCTGTGATGGTCTGCTCTGGGTCATGAGGCTTATAGAGGTCCCCTTGGACTCAAGAGTTGCCTCTGCAAAACAAATGGGTGGCTCTCTGCCTCAGTCTATAAGTCTGCTGGGGAGGGGGTCGGGGGAGGGGTGGCCAGGGAAATTCTCCCATTTCTAATCTTGCACAGGTGGAGAGCATGAATCCCCTGAGGGCTCTCACTCACTCAGTATTTCCCATGTTAGAGAGGTCCTCCTGGCTCCATGTTGAGCCTAGACAGGCTGATGTCCAGCTTCTCTCCTCTCTGCTTTCTGTGTCTGCCTGCTGTCTTGATGTATCCCAGTGTGGTTTCTCAGCTGACTGACCTGCAGAGTCACTGCTCACTAGCACTTTTGTTTCCTCTCTCTGAGAGTGGTGCACATGAGCTGCTTCTAGTCTGCCATCTTGGCGTTGCCCCCTCCACTTTCTTCTGGATTGCATGTTTTTTTATTAAAAGTCTACTATAATGCTTATCATTGTTCCTCTGTATGTCATGTGTTACATTTCTCCAGCTGTCTTCAATAATTTCTCTTCATCTTTTTTTAACAGCTTAAATACATTTATATTCCTCCTTTCCCCTTGGATATTTATGTTACTTTACATTCTCTGAGCTCCTTGGGTCTATGTCAATATGGCTAATATATCTTTAAATATTTCTTATATTTTATTCTCTCTGCTTCTCCTGAAAGTCCTATTACACATAGGTTAAATTATTTGGTGTTATCCCATAGCTCTTGAGTGCTTTGTTCTAGATTTCTTTAAACATGTATTTTTCTCTTTGTATTTCAGTCTTGGTAATTTCAATTGACATATCTTCCTGTTCACAGATGTTTTCTTCAGCTGTCTCATGTCCACTGATGACCTCAACAGAATTCTTACTGGTTTTTATTTCTAGAATTTCTGTTTGATTCTTGCTTTTAGTTTCTATCTTTCTGATAATACTCTACAACTGTTCATGTATGTTTTTCACTACAGCCTTTAACATATTACCTGTAGATTTCTTAAAAATTCCCTGGTTCATAGTGTAAACATCAGGTTTATACTTGAATTTAGTTTCATTGATTGATTTGTCTGTCAACAGTAGCATTGACAATGGTTTATTTGTTCATGCTATTTTGTGTGTCTTATAATTTTTGGTTGAAGGCTGGACATTGAGCATAAAACAGTAGGAAATGAGGTAAATAGCATTTATGCCTGAAAATTGGCATAGCTCTTCTTCTTCTTGGTTTTAATATTGGGAGTGGAAAAGAGATTGGATCAAATTATCACAACTTTAACTGGGTTACATATTTTGTTCTTATGGTTACCATCAAACTATCACTGGATTCACATTCCTCTAGTGTTAACTCAAGCTTAGCATGGGAGCCAATTTATCACCTTCAGGTTTAGAACTTCCTCAAGTACCTGATCCTCAAGGGGAATCTCTCTCCACAGTCTCACCCTCTCCTCTGACTGCGGAGTGCTATATTGTCGGTCCAGAATGTGTTAGGCAATTCCTCTATCTCTGGGTCATAGTGGTGGAGCTTTGTCAGTAGCCCTGCCCTTCTGCCAGCAGTAGGCAATCTCTAATTCCCTGAGCCCAGGATGGTTTCCTACCTCTCCCCAGAATTAAAAGGTTTCATTTTTTCCTACTTTTAACCTTCAGCAAATTTTCACCTTTGTTTTGGGGTCAACATGTTTTTCCTGCTCTTTGACCAGTGGCCTAAGGCTTTTGCACTGTAGGGATGATTGATACAGGTGAGGCTATCTGCATTTCCTGCAGTAGCAGATCCTCCCTTTTTTTCAGACCTATACCTCCAAGGGAATCTCCCTCTGGTTTCCTGCTTGACTCAAATTGGTTTTTATGAGGACCATGGAGAAGAGCCTGCAAGTGAGTGTCTGAGACTCTTAAGGTCCTATACTCTCATGTTGATCTGCTGTTGGCCTTTAACAATTCATTAAAAATGTTGGTTGCCATCTTACCTGCTTACATATATGGCTTGCATGGCAGTCCTTTCTACCTCTGCCTCAAGTAAATGCTCACATATCATCAATCCTTGGAGGTGCTTCTCTTTCCTTATATCTCAGGCTGCTTGATTGCTCTGCCACCTCAGCTCTCTGATTGATTCTAAAAACATTGATTTTGTCAATATCTAGATTTTCATTGTTGTTAGAGTAGAAGTGTAACATGGTTTCCATTTATTTTACATCCTCAAATAAGCCTGTATTCTCTCACTATATTTTAAAAGAAAGTAAAATTTCATTTGTCAGATCTCTTACTTAAAAGTTGTGTATAAGACTTTGAAATATATTTAGGTCAGCTATATAATGGCATACAAAATATTATCAGTCTCAGAAAGAAACATTGTAATCATGTCTAATAATATTTACCAAAAAAAAGAAAGAAAAAAATAAAGAAAACTTAAAAGTTAAATAGAACAGCCATACCAGCTTGCAACAATTTGTGAGAAGCCGTGTTCACACCTCGGGCTAGAGTATAAACTTAGAATATTCCTAATGTCTCTTTGCCTGTTCATCAAGTTCAACAAAATTAGATCTGTATAAGTGACACATTTGTTGAGCATCATAAAAAATGTGCCTCGCAATAGTCATTCATTCCTTCATGTGACAGGAGGGAATGCAAAAGAAGTTCAGCAGAGTCAAGATATGTTTACTCAATTGTACTTTCTGCAGCCTACCAAAACTCGTAAGGCAAAAATAAAAATAAGAAAAGGAATACTAATTTCCAATATTATTTGCCAAGAATTATATCTCCAAGCTTAAGACTCTAAAAAATATCTGCCAAATATAGAGGCTCCTCAACATGTAGAATTTCCACTAACAAACTCTCACAAATATGCATTGTACCAACTCTGCAGTTTACTGATAGTTGGAAACAACCTTCTCACCATTGCTCGGAGTGTTCAGAAATTTTGCTCTCTGTGTGCCTTTTGGTCTCACAAATCAAAAAGCAATGGGAATGTTAAAAGGAGAAGAGGGACATGATTAAAATTAACATGAAAATAGATCTACATAGAAATTTAAAAGAGAAAGGAAATAAGAATATTTGATGTATTTATGGAATTAATTATTTAAAAGTAGAAACAATTCAGAGGTCAGAATGATTCAGATACCACATGAAAACGATTGTTAATGTGCACTCAGAAGAATTACAAAATACAAAACAAACTGACCAACAAAATGAATGTCAAAAATTTAAATATATTTTCAGGTCTTTGGTTAGTCTAGCAACCAGGGGTTGTTGGATGTCTTTTGGCCTAATATTAATTGAAGAGTTTATGCTTTTAAAGATGGGCTTTCAGTGAGCCTTTCAGAACTTACTTTTTTTTTTCTTTTTGGTAAGAAGATGCTCTTCCACATAGTTAAATTTTGAGCCATAGTGGTGGGGTTGCTGAGAGACAAAGTGCAGCCTTCCAAAATGTGAGCAGGATGCAGCATATATATACACATATGTTACACTACCAGGTAAGCCTCAAACAGCAGTCCTTCCTGAATACAGTGAGATACAGCAACGTGAGTGGGGGGCCTGAGAACATCCCCCTAAGTATTGAGCTAAATACCACGGGATGGCAGAGGAAATGGGGTCACAATTATAAATTCTGCAGATAAGCAACATTTTAACTTCCTGTGACCTGACTTCCTTACCTGTAGAAGTGGATTAAACAGTGGTGAAAAGAAGAGGGGAAGAAATCAAATAGATACAAGTACATGCTGCTATTTAGAATCAGATAAGCAGAAAAAGCAAGTACTTAATCACCCAACAGAGACCTGGGCTGGAGGGGTATGACTATGGATCGTGTCAATCTCATCTCACTGCCAAGCATGGATGGGAATTGTGAGGCAGAGTGAGTGCCCTGGGCTGTGCTCGCATCACATGGGGAGAAAAATGAATCAAGCACAATGGAAGTCGCCACTGATTCTGTTCATTTTGTCTCCCTCCCCATCCATACCACACATGGTTACCTTAGAGACAACAGCCAATGTCAGAGAAGCAAAGGCAGGTACACAGTGACCTTCTGTAAACCAGTGTAAATATGTACCAGTGTAAACATGCACACATACAAACACACACAAGAAGAAAGAAAGAAAGGTGTAAAAACAATAGTAGAAGCCCAGCACAGTGGCTCACGCCTGTAATCCCAGCACTTTGGGAGGCCAAAGCGGGAAGATCATGAGGTCAGGAGTTTGAGACCAGCCTGACCAACATGGTGAAACCCCGTCTCTACTGAAAATACAAAAATTAGCCGCACATGGTGGTGGGCACCTGTAATCCCAGCTACTCAGGAGGCTGACGCAGGAGAATCACTTGAACCCAGGAGGCGGAGGTTGCAGTGAGCTGAGATTGCACCACTATACTCCAGCCTGTGTGACAGCGAGACTCCATCTCAAAAAAAAAAAAAAAAAAGTAGAATATGATTCTGAAGAATCACAATAGGAAACAGAGATTTTGAAATAAATATCCCTTCCCTTTAGGCAATTAAAGTAAACATGAACTGTGTGAAAAAATATGACAAATATATAAAATCAAAAAAGAAAATGTGGGCAATTGAAGATAGTATGCAAGCTAGGAGAAAGAAATGTAAAATAAAACTAAAAGCATTACAGAAATGAATTGCACTGAAGACTCAGTCAGGGTCAGGGAGACTAGACTTAGGTGAATTGCAGAGGAAGAACTAGAAAATGGGAAAAAACGAAGAGAGAAAATATTGCAGAGAAGTTGATTGATATGTGAGTCTGGCAAAAAAAAAAAAAGCCAGTTCCATATAACTAGTGTTTTCAGAATGAAGAAACAGAAAATATATTCCTTGTTTTAAAAATAAACTACAATTTCTTTAGTTAAAAAAAATCACTTCAGTCTTGGTTATTTAAAAGTAACAATAGATCTGGATAATCAACATTAAGTCATATCCCCATGAAGTTACTGAATTGGAAAGATTAAATAAATAAAAACAAAAATTCTTTGATCCTTTTAGCTAAAATCTCAGTCATCTCTAAGAAGAAAATATAACTGACCTCATACTTTTCCACAGAATTTCTTAATAACTGAGTGAGGACGGTGATATCTCCACAGGGGGTAGGGAAAGAATATACAAGGAAAGAACATTCTTTGAATTCCTCAGTTCACTGGCCAGATATGTTCTTTTTATTTTCCAGTCTGACTCTTCTGTTTGTGGGAGAAATCAGAAGATGTAGGAGGTGTCAAAACTAGTTTTCTGGGCAGGACACAGCATGAATCAGTGAAACAAAAGAAAGCAGAATTGTTTCAAAGCAACCCATGGTAACAACAGCAAAAAGTGTTTGTGGGGTTGGAACAGAGATCATTTGCATAGAAGCAGCACACTCTGTGGCCTTTCCACTTACCTGACTTATGCTTTGCCTGGGAGATGGACTCAGCCAAGCACCCATTTAAACAACTAGCATCATTAATGAGTCTCTGATGGAATTAAGTGACCATATCTCCTCTTGAGCTGCTCTGTCCTAGGAAAATAGAACTTGGCCAATCCTTCCCCAAATGGATCTGCTGAGGAATGATGATGGGGAGAAAGTGAAAAGGATGCAGCAGAATTTGTCCATGGATTAAAATTTAAAATTGGAATTTTATTTTACATAAATGGAAAATAATGAATCAGCTGGGAAAAATAAGAGTCTGTTGAACAACTGCTTTTCTTTAAAAAATGTATTATGGAGCTTAGGAGTTGGATTGATTGGAGTTGGAGGGAGGACAGAGAAGAGTAAAAGAGACAGAGATAAAGGCTGAGAACAAAGAGGCAGAAAGGTCAGTACATTGGACAGCAACAAAGGAGTGTTAAGGGCAGATGTTTGAAGGCGAATGGAGCCAGAGTTGGTAACCAGTTTAATGATCAGTGAAGACAAAAGCTAGTGTCTGCAGAGAAACTGAGTAATGACACTTAAGCTAATTAGGCCTGTAGATTCTTTGAAATGGTCAGGGGTTTGGCTTAGGCTCACAGAAGGCTGAGTTGAGAAATTGGACTGAAAGCAAATACTAATGACTTGATTGAAAGTCAATGAATTAAAATGGCATCTCTCTACACTACTACCCCATTGCCATCCTGGGAAGGAGGCTGCAGCTGGCCTGGTTTCTGATGTTTAGAAAATGAGTTGGGCCAGGCACAGTGGCTCGCGGCTGTAATCCCAGCACTTTGGGAGGCTGAGGCGGGTGAATCACCTGAGACCAGGAGTTCAAGACCAGCCTGGCCAACATGATAAAACCTCATCTCTACCAGAAATACAAAAATTAACCTCATCTCTACTAAAAATACAAAAAAGTGGCAGGCACTTGTAATCCCAGCTACTAGGGAGGCTGAGGTGGGAGGATCATTTGAACCTGGGAGGCAGAGGTTGCAGTGAGCTGAGATTGTGCCACTGCACTGCACCCTGGGTGACAGAGTGAGACTCTGTTTGGAAGAAAGAAAACAAGTCAGGGAAGGGGAACATGAGGACCAATTACTTCCTAGGTAGACCTGTATTGAACTGTCTTAGTTTCAGCCCTGTGCCTCACTTCTGCTCTCTGCCACAAATAGTGTCCTCATGTCCCCACACTTCTCTTTCCCATATCTTCATAGATCAACCTCCATATTCTGCCCAACTCAGAGAACATTACTGGTGGGGCTTTAGACCCAAACAGAATATGGAAGAGAGTTCTCTGCTATAACTCAACGGCTTCTCAGAATAGACTTCCATATCCCGATATTGGAGCATTCTGCAAAGAAAGAGTTGACTCCTCTTCCGATACTTCTAGAATGAATCTTAAAAGTTAATTAAATGTTTCAACATATTGACAAACAGAATATAGAAGAGTGTTCTCTGTTATAACTCAATGGCTTCTCAGAATAGACTTTCATATCCCAATATTGGAGCATTCCGCAAAGAGTTGACTCCTCTTCCAATACTTCTAGAATGAATCTTAAAAATTAATTAAATGTTTCAACATATTGACACACTTTCTGTTTCATTCTTTAATGTCTTACTCTTAAATATGTAAAGACAGCTGAAGATAGCCTCATGTATTGGGTTTGGTTTCCCAAGAAACAGATGGAGATCTACATGCAGAGAGTTGATTGAAGAGTTCCCTTGCAGTCCACAACTGTAGGAGGAACAGGAGGGAAACATTGGGCAGAGAGATCAGTCAGACTCCCATACATGGTATAGGGTACTCTCAGATGATCCCACAGAGAGCTCTGGGCTAGGGAATCTTTAGAGTCATTCCAAGTGGAGAAAAGAGGGGCAGACTTTTGACCCCATTTCCAGTGATTGGAGGTCAACTGCCCTGGAGTGGAAGTATAACTTTGGATGATGTGGGTCCCTTCAGCTGTGTCCACAGAAGTCAGAATTCATCTCCTCCCAAAGAGATCCAAGGTTGTGTTGGACAAGTTGAATCAGCTGTCAACACCATACAAAGATGTTCTTTGATTGGTGTAGTTCTTAAGTTATCTATGCCTTCTCACTGAGGCTCCTTGGTCCCAGGAATGCCACTACATCACATTCCCATCTTGCT
This sequence comes from Hylobates moloch, assembly GCF_009828535.3. Lineage (NCBI taxonomy): Eukaryota > Metazoa > Chordata > Mammalia > Primates > Hylobatidae > Hylobates > Hylobates moloch. The sequence continues at coordinate 63,162,218 of NW_026652285.1, read as the reverse complement.
GAGGCTTCTAACCCCAGATTTGCCATGATTTTGACAAGTGTACAAGTGCCATGATTTTGAGGTGTGTACTTGCATTATGCATTTTGATTGGTACCTCAGTTTCTCAATTTTGATGGAGACCACAGAGGATTTCTAAGCATGCAATCTCCTGAACATTGTTGCTCAATCAGTGTTTTCTGAGTGCAAGGGCAGTCACTCAGAGCCATTACCAGAAAATCTTCCTGTGCTGCAGTGATAAACTCCATTTAGTTTTCTCCTTTTCTTGCTCCCATCCAAAAGTTAATGAATCAGACCATGGTGTACTTTAAAAAGTTGGAATTATTTGGTACTGCTGGCAAGGGAAATCCACTAAGGGGATTGCTTGTATTCATTTAAGCCTCTAAGAATTACCTTCTAATTTGGAATTTTAAGTCATCCCCACTGGATGATATACTTTGATTCCTTGGCTCCTCAGTAAATAGGTTCTTTATCTCTTTTATTTATACAAGTTCTCTTTAGAGTATACAGGAGGAAAAGCAGATGGCAGAGACTCCAGACATTTGGGGTTGAAGAGTAACATTTTGGGACTCTCTCAGACGAGTTGCAGCAACTAGTAGCAAGAATGCTTGCAGGAAAGCAAGTTAAAGTAAATGTCACATCTGTTTTCACGTCTTTTTCCTTCATAGAAGTGCTTTCCTGTAATATTTCTCTCAAATAGTCATATGCAAAAGTATAGGAATTATGTAACAGGAAACTTGAGAATAGTCTAAATATGCAGGACAGCCAATAAAAATGTTACTCTGGGTATGTATTTACTGGAGTAGAACAATGTTCATAAAAGGTTCAGTGAATAAAGGAGGTTTAAAGAAGAGGAATTAATGAATGCTGAATAAAGATTTGCATTGTCTTCTTAGATTCAAAAAAGAGTATTTCTGAGATAGAAAAAAAAAAATAAGCTTTCACCTGTCAGAATCCTGCAGCAAGTATTTCACAGGGAATGAAACCTCCAAGATTAAAACTCAATATTTTAGAATGACATTTAACCTTCCAAAATGGTATTATGAGTACAAGCTTAAATTCTTATAACTCTTGCAAAGTGAGGCATTTACAACCCTGTTAGAGATCCTAATGAAATTTTGACTACATCTTCATTTCAAGATATGGTGTAGACTCTGGGGCCAGACTGCCTGGCTTCAAAACTGGGCTCCTGCACTAGCTGCTTATGTGCCACTGGGCATTTTCTTAATTTATAAAAGAACAAAAATAACAGTTGCACCAGATGCTATTGGCAGCCTGCTTGTATTGCATCAGCCTCTCTGAATGCCCCCCATCCTGACCCCTCTTCCTATATTACTCTGCCTGAAAGTATTCTCTGGCCACAGGCCATGCTTGCCCTCTCTCTAGGCAGGCAGAAGTGCAGGAATCAGTGCCTCGAGAACGCCATCAATCAATGAGAGCTGGAGTTTCAGCAGGGAGACCCCCTGTCTTAATGGAGGAGGTGTGAGCTGTGTTTCAAACAGTCTTACAGAGGGTCCTGGAAGGATTTGAGCCCCCGTCGCTCACAGCGGTGTTATGCTCATTATTGCACTTTTCCCTTCTTTTTCCTGTTTCACTTATAATTCTTCTTCTCATCACTTTTCAAATAATCTTTTTGCATCCAAAGCTTTTCTCCAAGGGGAATCCAATCTAAACCTTATGGAGTTGTGGTGAAAACTACACGAAATGATGCACATTTAGAAATAAGCATGGTGCCTATCCAAAGCGAGTGGCCAATAAATATTGACTATAATTATCACTATAAATATTATACGATCAATATTACACTGGAATATCTAACATAAACAACTATATGAAAGAAGTTTGTAAAAATATGTATCCAGGCTGGCCGTGGTGGCTCACACCTGTAATCTCAGCACTTTGGGAGGCCAAGTGGATGGATCACCTGAGGTCGGGGGTTCAAGGCCAGCCTGGCCAACATGGCGAAACCTCATCTCTACTAAAAATCCAAAAAATAAAAAATAGCTGAGCATGGTAGCAGGCACCTGTAATCCCAGCTACTTGGGAGGCTGAGGCACAAGAATCGCTTGAACCCGGGAGGTGGAGGTTGCAGTGAGCTGAGATCGCACCACTGCACTCCAGCCTGGGAAACAGAGAGAGACTCCATCTCAAAAAAAAAAAAAAAAAAAAAGCAACCATTATAAAACAATTTTAAATTTATTTACTAACAATTTTAAAATGCAAAATTATTCAAATTCCTACATGGCTGTAGATGAGATGAAATATAAACACACTTATCCTTTAAATTATATTAAGTTTTTAGACTCCAATTTTTACAACCACGAAACTAATCCCTGTATTTCAAACTTCATCTACTTCAGTCTACTGATTTTACAGATCAAAATCCTGAGGCAAAGAAATGAGCTGTAGTTTGGGTATTTGACTCCTCCAAATGTCATGTTAAAATGTGATCCCCAATGTTGGATGTGGGGCCTGATGGGAAGTGTTGGGTCATTGCAGTGGATCCCTCATGAATGTCTTGGTGCTGTCCTCACAGTGATGAGTTCTCACTCTATTTGTTCCAGTGAGAGCTGATTGTTTAAAAAAGCCTGGCACCTCCAGCCCTCTGGCCCCATCAGATGATCTTTGCACATGCTACCTCCCCTTCCCCTTCCAGCATGAATGGAAAGAGCCTGAATTGATCACCAGATGCAGATGCTGGTACCATGCTGCTTATACAGCCTGCAGAACCATGAGCCAAAAAACCTCTTTTCTTTATAAATTACCCAGCCTCAGGTAGTCCTTTGTAGCAAAACAAATGAGCCAAGATAGGGTGTTACATAGTTACTTGTCCTAGACCACACTCCTAACTGGGTTTTCCAACTTTCAGCTCCTGGTCAAGTGTCCTTGCCATCATGCCACATCCCATACACTTTATTAAAAAGATAACCAAGAAAGATAAAAACATCAAATAACCAGGTCATGCTGATCCTGGTGTGGATGAAGGGGTAGGGGGATAAGCTCTTGATTGACATTGGTTCATGGACAGTAGCTGTTTTAGTTCATTTATGCTGCTATAGTAGAATACCTGAGGCTGCATAGTTAAAAAGAATCGAAATTTATTTCTCACCATTCCAGAGGCTGAGAAGTCCAGTGTCAAGGTGCTGCATCCTCTGGAGAGGAGAAATATCATGTCCTCACATAGAAGAAGAGCAGAAGAGAGACAGAGCCCAGTCTTGCATGCCCTTTTTATAGGGGCACTAACCCTTTCATGAAGGCTCTGCCCTAAACACCTCCCATTAGGCCCCACTTTCCCAAGTCTTGCGTTGGGGATTAAATTTCTATCATGTGAACTTTGGGGGACACATTCAGACCATGGCAGTAGTTATTCATTTGATCAATTGTTTTAGGACTTAGAAATAGCATAATTAGAGTATTTGTAATAAAGAGGCCTGGGGAAGAAATAGGTGGACAGATTCTTGGGAGGGACACTAATTGTGAAGATACCCATTTCAGAGGAGGCACCAGATAAGTAGAGGAGGCATCAGATGATGAACCTGATTCTGTGATGAACAGTAGTCATCTTCTTTCCTTATCCACCCCCGCACCTGCTCAATGGGTTCTTTGGCAGAAGGATAGAGGTTATACATGGAAATAACTCCCTTCCCAAGGCTGATATAGCTGCCATTACCATGGAAATCAGTGCTGAGCTCCTTTGATGGTGCTGGTTCCTTGGGGGTACCACAAGTGAGTAGCAAGTTGGTTATATGGGATTCCACCTGTCCTATGTGGATAATACATGTGTAATGATATCTAATTGTTGTTTAAACTTGCAATTCCCTAATGACAAATCATGTTGGCCATATGCTTATTTGCCTTCTTATTTTCTTTCTTTGGTGAGGTGTGCCTGTTCAGATCTTTTGCTCATTTTTTACTTGGGATTTTTTTTTTTATTCTTAAGAGCTTTTGCATATTTTAGATATATGTCCTTTATCAGAAATATGTTTTGCAAATATTTTTCCCAGTCTAGGTTTGCCTTTTGACTCCCTTAAAAGTGACTTTCACAGAAAAGAAGTTTTCTATTTTAAGAAAAATTATCAAATCTAACTTTCATGGATTGGTGGAGTATCTAAAAACTCATCACCAAACCCAAATTCACCTAGATTTTCTCTGCTGTTTTCAAAGTTTTGTAATTTTGCATTTGACATTTAAGTTCATTATATCTTTTGAATTAATTTTTGTGAAAAGGGAAAAGTCTGTCTGGGGTTTTATTGTTTGTTCATATAAATATCCAACTGTTTTAGCCTCATTTGTTGAAAAGAGAATCCTTTCTTTGTTGAATAGTTCCAGAGTCTTTGTCATAGATAAGGTGACTAGTCTGTTCCTTTGATCTACCTGTCTATTCTTTTGCTAATATCATGTTGTCTTGATGCTTGGAGCTTTATAACAACCTTGAAATTGGGTTGTATGCATCTTCAACTTATATTACTTCTTCAGTATTGTGTTAGCTATTCTAGGGTTTTTTGCCTTTATGTATACTTTAGAATTAGTTTGTCGATACATATAAAATGGTTTGTTGAAATTTTCCTTAGGATCGTGTTGAATTTATTAAAATTGAGAATAATTGACATTTTAATTTGAGCTTCAGATTAAGAAATGTGAACTATCTTTGCATTTATTTAGACCTTTCTTGATTTCTTTCATCAGTTTTATTTTTGTATATAGACCCTATACATATTTTATTAGGCTTATACCTTAAGTATTCCATGATTTTTGGTGCTATTGTAAGTGGTATTTTTAAAAAGTAATTCTAATTCCAATTATTTATTGGTGGTATATAGAAATGCAGTTGCCTTTACTATATTAACATTACAGTCCACAACCTTGCTACAGTTACTTATAAATTCCAGAAGTATTTTTGTTGAATCTTTAAGATTGTCAACACATATAATTGTTATCTGTGAGCAAAAGTAGTTTTCCTTCCCAATCTGTATGCCTTTTATCTTCTTGTTTTGCTCCCTTCACTAGGTCTTCCAATGGCAGGCAGAATAGGAGAAATGGAAGTGGACATCCTGCCAGTTCCCAATATTTGGGGGAAAACAACCAGTTTCTCACCACTAAATATAATGCTAGAAGTAGAACACTTATAAGTATTCTTTACCAGGATGAGAAAGTTCCCTCTGTTTCTAGTGTGCTGACTTTTTTTTTAATCCTAAATAGGTATTAGATTTTGTCAAATGCTTTTTTTGCATCTACAGATATAATAATACATTTTTTCCTTTAAGCATGTTGATGTAAAAGATTAAATATACTGATTTTCAAATGATAAAATAGCCCTGCATACCTAGAATAAATTCCTCTTGGTCATGATGAATAGATTTTTTGATACACTGCTGGATTTGATTTGCTTATATTTTGATGAGAATGTTTGTGCCTGTGTTCATTGAAGATACTGATTTGTAGTTTTCTTTTTTGGATGTGCCTTGGTCTGATTTTGGAATCAAGGTAATCCCGGACTTATAAAATAAATTAGGAAGTATTACCTGTGCTTCCATTTTCTGGAAGAAGTTGTAAAAAATTAAAGTCATTTGCTCCTTAATTCAATGGTAAAATTTACCATTGAAACCATCTGGGCATGGTACTTTTCTTTTTTGGAAGATTACTAATTATTTATCCAATTTCTTTAATAGGTACAGGGCTGTTCAAATGTTCTGTTTCTCCTTGTGTGATTTTGGTATTTTCTGGTCTTTTATTGGTATTGGTCATATTAAAAACTATCAATTTGTGGACATAAAGTTGTTCATAGTGTTGTTTTATTCTCCTTTTAATATCCATGTTAGAAGCAGTAATGACCACGCCTGCATTTCTTGTGCTCTCTCTCTCTGTCTTTCTATGCTAGGCTAGCTAGATTTTATCAAGTGCATCTGTCTTTTTAAAGAACTATCTTTTGGTTAGTTTGATTTTCTTCTTTTTTCACCTTTTTGATTTCTACTTTAATTTTTATTATCTTATTTACTTCCTTCAGATATAAATTATACTTCTTTCTCTTATTACTAAGGTGGAAGCTTATATTATTGCTTTTAGTTCTTTATTGATTTGTAACATATGCATTCTAAGCTCTCCTTTCTCTACGTCTCCCAAATTTTGAGAAGTTGTATTTTCAATTAGGTCAAAATACTTTCTAGTTTATCTTCAGACTACTTATTTGGCATGTATCATTTACCAGGATATATTTACATTTTTTAATATTCGTGGCTTTTCTAGCTATCTTTCTGGTATGTATTTTTAGTTTAATTCCATTTTGGTCTGGGAACATACTTTGTATGATTCTAATTATTTTAAACTTCTTATGATGGGTTTTAGGACCCAGAGTATTTATCTTGATGAATATTCGACATAAGCTTAAGATGAATGTGTATGCTGCTGTTGTTGGATGGAATATTCTATAAATGTCCATTTGACTAAGTTAATTGATAGTGCTGTGCAGGTCAACTACATCCTGAGTGATTTTCTGCCTGCTTGACCTATCAATCAATTGCAAAAACAGGCATGTTGAAATCTCCAGCTGTGACAGTGCATTTGACCATTTTTGTTTTCAGTCCTATTAGTTTTTGCTTTATGTATTTTAATGCTCTATTGTTAAGTCACACATACTTAGATTGTTACATGTTTTTGGAAAATTGACCTTTTTGTTAGTACGTAATACCTCTCTCTATCTCTAATAACTTGTCTTGCTCTGAAGTCTTGTTTAATATTAATATACATACTCCAGCTTTCTTTTGGTTAGATTTACCATGGTAAAATTTTCTTTACCTTTTTACTTGCAACCTATCTGAGTTGTTATATTTAAAGTAGATTTATTTTAAACAATGTAATTTTATTTTTTATTCATGATGACAATTTTTATTGGTTTATTATGAGTATGATTGAATCAGTTTCTATCATTTTTATAGCTCGTCTCTATTCACTACATTTGTTCTTTGTTTTCTTCCCCTCTTTTTATGCTTTATCTGGCTTTAATTGAACATTTTTGTGATTCCATTTTATCATCTCTCTTGCCATATCAATTATACTTTTTAAAAAAATATTAGTTGTTTCACTAGAAGTGCAATATATGTTTTTAACTAATATAAGTCCACCTAAACTATCACTATGCTGCTTCAAATGTAGTTCAAATGTAACAGTTTTCACAATTGCTTCTTCTTATCTAGTACAGCATTGCTGTCCTTTTGCTTAGCCCTTGGCAGTAATAGCCCAATACATTGTTGCTACTATTACCTTAAACAAAAACATATATATTAATACATTAATTGTATTAATACATTTGTATGTGCTAATACATTTGTATTAGTTAATACAATTGTACAATTATGCAATTAATCATTAATTGTAATAAATTAATGTATTAATTGATACATTAATACATACATTAATATGAATAAGAGAAACACAAGATTTATTCTCATATGTTATTTAAGCGATGATCTTCCTTCCTTTATATAGATCAGAATTTCTGAACTATATAATTTTTCTTTTCCCTGAAGAACTTCTGTCAGCACTTCTTGAAGGGCTGGTCTACTAGTGAGGAATTCCCTGAGTTTTTGTTTGTCTGAGACTGTTTTTATTTCTCCCTCACTTTTGAAGGATAATTTTTCTGGGCGTAGACATTTTTTTTTTTTTAATTATACTATAGGTTTTAGGGTACATGTGCACAATGTGCAGGTTTGTTACATATGTATCCATGTGCCATGTTGTTTTGCTGCACCCATTAACTCGTCATTTAGCATTAGGTATATCTCCTAATGCTGTCCCTCCCCGCTCCCACCACCCCACAACGGTCCCCGGAGTGTGATGTTCCCCTTCCTGTGTCCATGAGCTCTCATTGTTTAATTCCCACCTATGAGTGAGAACATGGGCGTAGACATTCTAAGTTGGTGATTTTTTTTCATCTAGTATGTAAAATATTCACTCCACTCTCCCTTGCTTGCATGGTTTCTGATGAGGAGTAAACTGTAATATTTATTTCGTTCCTCTACTTGTAAGGGGTTTTATTTCTCTAGTATTGTTTCAAGATTTTCTCAGGTTTCAATTTTTTTTTTTTAATTTATTATGCTCAGTGTTTTCTGAATTCTCCACAGCTGTGTTTTGGTGTCTGTCACTAATTTCTGGAAATTCTCAGCCATTATTTCTTCAAATATTTTTTCTGCTTTTTTCTCACTTTCTCCTGCCATTCATGGTGCATGGTTTATGTCTTTTCAAGTTGTTTAACAATTCTTGGATCTTTTGTATCTTTTTTTTTTTTTCACATTTTTTCTCTTTACATTTCAGTTTGGGAATTTTTTATAGACTCTATCTTTAAATTCCTTTCTTGGCTGTTTTCAGTATGCCAATGAGTGCATCAAAAGCATTCTTTATTTCTTTTGATTCATAGCATTTCCTTTTGATTCTTTTATGTATCTTTTGTCTCTGCTTACATTATACATCTCTATATGGTATCTAATTTTTTATTAGCATCTTTAACATATTAATCATAGTTTTTAAATTCCCTGTCAGATAATCTATTATCTGTATCATATCTAAGTCTGGTTCTGATGCTTGCTTTGTCTCTCGGACTGTGTTTCTCTTGACTTTTAGCATGCTTTGTACATTTTTATGAAAATATGAACACAATGTACTAGGGAATAGAAACTGAGATAAATAGGCCTTTCCTGTGAAGTTTTATGATAATCTGACAAAGAGTTGGGCTATGTTTAATGTTTGCTGTAGCTGTGGGTGCCAGACCCTTCACATTCCTTCAGGGTTCTTGTCATTGACTGCACTGTTAACTTTGAGCTTCCTTGCATACTTCTCAAAGAGAACTTTTATCTTGTAGCTCTTTTTGCTGTAACCCACTGTTACTGGACTGGAGCCCTGTTGGTGAGATGGTAAAAAGTCACTGTATAATCTTATGATTAAATCCTACTCTTTTAGTGGCCTTCCTGGTATGTGGCCTCCTTGGTATGCAGCCTTCATAAATATTTTCTAGTTTTGTTTTGTTTTGTTTTTGTTTTGTTTTGTTTTTCTCTCTCAGATGACACAAGAAAGCTAGAGGGGTCTGGAGTCAGAAAAATATCCTCCCCTCAAGAGGGATAATACTCGGTTATCCTTCACTATGGAGAGCAAGCCTTTGCTAGGGAGAAAGTTCTAGGAGTATTTCACAGTGGTGACTCTTCTCCCCCTGCCAGAATCTAGAAGGGAATTTTCTTCACCTTTCTCTGTTGAGAATTTCTTGCTACAGTTTATGCAGCATTTCTAGGTGTTTTTTAAGAAAGATTTTTAGATTATCTGATCTGTAACTGTGCTAGAAATGGAAGCTTCTCAGTTCTTTCTCTAACACATATGTATTGAGCATAAGCTCTGTGCCAGTCATTGTGTTAAGCTGTGAGAAAAAATTAAAAAATAACTTAGATATATATTTTGCTTTTCCAAAATCTATAGTCTTAATTTAAAAAAAAGATCTTGCACAAAAACTATAATGGGGGAAAGTAAATGTTTATTGGATAAGCATCCTTTTGTGGCCATCTCCTAATGTAATCACAGTAGGTCCATTTTTCAATACATACAGCAAGTCAGGATGCTGAGACACCGAGTTGCCACAGAGAAAGAGGTTTAACATAAGGTTGCCAAATGAGAAGATAAGAGGAAATCTCAAAAATGTCTCCCCCAGGAGTTGGGGCTAGCATTTTAAGGATTTTGGAGTGGGCTGAAGTGTGGAAATTATTGATCGGTCAGAGTGCAGGGTGGAGTCATGGGACAGGGAAATAAACTCCACTCTCATGCTGATTCTATTTTTCTGTGGATGTTTTCAAACTGGTTTGCATCAGCTGTTTCACTGGAATTCAGAATCAGAAAAACAACTTAAGCAATCTTTCAACAAAAGCCTCAGGATTCCAATGTCAGGTATTTTATCTATAGGAGCAATAGGCATGCAAATCAATTTTTAAACAGAAGTCTTATGATCCTAACATCAGAAAGCCTGTCCAGAGAATCAGTGAGGAGAGAGGCGGTCTGCATCGAGTGCTACCCAACTTTCGGTAACAAGGAAGTGAGCCAAGTGCAGCCTGATTAATGCTTAATTAGAGCTATATTTCTGTCCAGAACCCAGCACGCAATTCTTGATAACGCTGTGGGGATGGTTTTACTAACAGGCTCTGTATTCTTTAATGGAATTTGCGACTTACTCAGAGTACTCAAGTTACTTACATATCCCAGGTCATTTTCACTCAGCTATGTTAGCTCATGTCGACAAAAAGAGTCAAACTCTGTAAAATATATTAAGAGATTTATTTTGAGCGAAATGTCAGTGACCAGGGCCCATGACACAGCCCTCAGGAGATCCTGAGAACATGTGCCCAAGGTGGTCGGGGTACAGCTTGGTTTTACACATTTTAGGGAGGCATGAGGCATCAATAAAATACATTTAAGAAATGCATTGGTTTGGTCCAGAAAGGCGGGACAACTCAAAGCAGGGGCTTCTGGGCTATAGGTAAATTTAAACATTTTCTGGTTGACAATTTGTTGAGTTTATCGGAAGACCTGGGATCAGTGGAAAGGAATGTTCAGGTTAAGATAAAGGGTTGTGGAGGCCAACTTTTATTGTGCAGAGGAATCTCTCAGATAGCTGACTTCAGAGAGAGAGCAGGTTGTAAAATGTTTCTTATCAGACCTTAAAAGGGTGCCTGGCTCTTAGCTGATTATTTTCTGGATCTGGAAAGAAAGGCAAAAAAAAAAAAAAAAAAAAAAAACAAGGGGGAAAGGGGGTTATCTATAGGATGTGGATTTTTCCCACAAGAGACTTTGCCAGGCAGTTTCAAAGTATGGCAAGGAAATATATTTTGGGGTTAAATATTTTTTCCTTGTCTCGCAATGTTATTCCAGAGTCAGATTGAAAAGTAAGTCACGATACATAGGGTCAAACAAAACCCATCTGATGAGAATTTTTGGTTTGTAGGGCATGACTTCCTAGACCCCTTAGATAGGAATTTGGGCAAAATAAAAAATCAGAGCTTAGTCCTCACTTGGAAATTTCAAAGATCCTTTCCAGTTCTCAATCTCCTGACAGGTATCCTCTATCTTCCTGCCACTTCTTAGGCTTCATAGGCTTAGCCCCTTTTATGCGTAGATTTAAGGCTTTTGATTAATTAAAAATAAACTTTATAAATCATAATTCATTTGGATATCAGTTTTTCTATTTATGATATATGTCATAAAGTAATATATATTTATGATATATATGATAAATTTAAATTTTTTCTCACATACATATTTGTTTATATTAAGAAATGAGTTTAAAAATAAAATGAAACTTTTGTATAAATTGTGTTCTCTCCAGTTATCAGAAATATAGTCTGGTATATGACAAATATATTCCAGAATACTTTGTTTTGCAGCTACTCATTACATCTCCTGACAATCTGAGCTGATTTTTACATATCAAAGGGATTTTCTTTTTTACAATAATAAATTCAGATATACAAAGAAAATTAAGAATCGAGAGTTTGTCTCTTTTATTCAGAAAATTACTCTACTTTTCAGCCTTCCTTTAATTAGTAGAAAATTATATTCTTTCCATTTTATGCATTTTACTAACTTAAGCGAGCAAAGTAATAAAAAGAAGCCAACTAAAAGCTTTGGTTCCAGTTCATCCAATTTAATTTTAATTATGAGTGGTTAATCAAGATAAGGCCCTGGAGGGAAGGCTCAAGCAACTGGGATTGCTTAGACAGAAAATAGAAGCCTCGGGAAGGTGTGGGGACAGAGGATGATGACAAGGCCATCACCGCCTCTGCGGGAAGAGTGGACTGGAGCCAGAGCAGCAGAGATTTTAGATTAGAGTTATAAATGGTTTATCTGATGTTCTTACTGAATTATAAAATGAACGTATTGGTCAGAAAGTTGCTTTAAGTTTCTTACAAGAACTCTGTAAGGTGAGTGTTTTTACCTTATAAAGGCAAGAAAAGCAGAGAAAGTTTCCAAAACTCACACAGCTACTCTATAACTTGGCCAGGATTTTTACCTGGATTTTCTCATTCCAAGACCTAAGGTCAGTGGGTCTTACTAAACTTCCCACCCTCATTCTGCCCAAGGGCCGGTGAATAAACTCGTGGACTTACGCAGTGCACTAGACTCTGTTCATTGATGAGAGTCCACCAAAACCATCCCCAGGAACCTTTGCGCAGTTCACATGGTTCTGGAAAGTTGACGGGATTGGGGACCCATTTTCACCCCCACATTTATAACCCTTTGTGAAAAGACTGGTGGATGTTCTCATGGATCATGGAAACCCTCAAGAAAAAAAAGTGAAAATCTGCATATTTCATAAAGTTTCTGATCTCTTTATAATGCAGAGTGATCCATTTCTAGAGTAATAGTCAAAGGATGAAAACACCATTTAACACCCAGTATCAGATTTTCAGGGTAAAATTATCACCAACTGATTAATAGAAATAAAAGAAATGGCCTGTAATCCCAGCACTTTGGGAGGCCGAGGCGGGCAGATCACCTGAGGTCGGGAGTTTGAGACCAGCCTGACCAACATGGACAAACCCTGTCTCTACTAAAAATACAAAAAATTAGCTGGGTGTGGTGGTGCATGCCTGTAATCCCAGCTACTCGGGAGGCTGAGGCAGGAGAATTGCTTGAACCTGGGAGGTGGAGGTTGCAGTGAGCTGAGATCGTGCCACTGCAATGGAACCCAGGTGACAGAGTAAGACTGTCAAAACAACAACAAAACAAAAACAAACCTCAAAGAAGTCATTTTTTACGTTTATAAGATTCTTCAAAACTGTAACATCATCTATCTTATAATTAAATATTTATTGAGTGTTGACAGTAAATACTAAAGAGTAAATTTCAGAGTGTTCTATTTTCCTCAGTAGGTGACCTGGCTTCCTAAATTTCGCAGTGAAAATAGGATCTACGTAGCAAATGAGGGTTTGGTTTAGTTTTATCATGGTATATTTAGGCCATAGCAGTAATGAAGTGGAGGTTCTCTCTGTCAGTTTTATATGGCAGTCATTAATTCCAGGACAGAATATGTGAGTGGTCTGAAGGTGGAGAGAAAGAAGCACTATTCTTTCCTGCAGGTCATGAGGAAATGCCAAGTTGGGGACACAGGCACACAGCTGCTGCCAGGAAACTGCTCTAATGTTAGTAGCATGGCATCATTCACTCAGCAAATATCAGCTATAATTCAACAAATTTCTTTTGAAGCCCTGCCATCTTCTAGATATTGGGATATAACAGCAAAGAAAGCCAGGAAGGTCACTGCCTTCATAGAGCACACATCCTGGTATGGGAAAGGGAAGACAAAACAGATTTAGAAAAGCAATGCAGACAGCAATGGCACTATAAAGAAAACAGAATAAAGTAATGACCTCTGTGCATCGGATTTGGGAAAACCTCTCTGGGGGGTGACAGATAACTGAGTCCTGAGCAGTTCGAAGAAGCCATGGAGAGATCTTGGGAAAAGATCCTCCCAGACAGAAGGCATAGCAATGGCACAGGCCCGCAGTCAGAACAAGGCTCAGGACAAACCACAAGTAGCAAAAGGTCAAATAGCTCCATAGTGTTGAAGTAGAGACTGAGTGCCGGGAGACTGAGTTGGCGAAGCAGACAGCAGCCATTCTAGATGCAGCTTTGCAAACCAGAGCCAAGAGACTTCATGCAGGAAGTCACTCTGGGTGCTATGTTCAGAATAAATTGTAGGTGAGCAAAATTGGAAGCAGGGCAACTTCTAGTGACTCAAACCCCTTAAGGAACACAGAAAAAGGCACCAGTCACCACCTTTTTGGGATCTTTTCTCTTCCTGTGGAGTCTGAAGAGTTATGGACAGGTTCTTCTCAAGTCTAAAACTCTTGTTCTCTTTTGTATTGCATTACCTGATCTCTTTGGCTTTTGGCGGTACCAGAGATTGCAATTAAAACCGGTGAAATCTGCATAAAGTCAGTAGGCTGTACCCATGTCAATTTCCTAGTCTGATGTTGTAGTAGAGTTACATAAGATGTTACCATTGGTGAAACCTGGGCAAAAAGTACAGGACATCACACTGTACTATTTTTGAAACATCTGTTATTTATGGTTGTATCAACATTAAAATGTTTTAAATGTCATAGAGGCACTGAAATAAACACTGTATAATGTGTATATTCATTGGCCTGCCTTTAGTAAATCTACCAGTTGATAATGCCTACATAAGGTAACCAAGTTATATGTTCACTGCTAGCATACTGAATAGTGTATTCTTGGCCTTGGGGTAGTTTTTAGAATGGGGGTGATGGATAGCAATATTGGTGGTACTGGTATGAGAGTCCATGAATCCATGATAATGGAACTGATAGTGGTGGCCTAGGCCCTTGGGCAGCCCCAGGGACAAGTTGAACAATTGGGAGATTCTGGGGATGGTGGTGTTCATAAGAAAGGTGATTGTGTCTTAAACAGTGGCATCTTTAGAGATGAGCTAAATCCATGGGGCACAGGTGGCTGTGAAACAGCCTCACAGATTGCGGTGGTCTAGGCGCTGGCTGTAGCAGACAGAGAGATGCTATTGAAGGTGGTAGTTGTTGTAGTATGAAGGGAAAAATACAAACTATAGCCTCATTAAAAATTCCTTTCATGTAAAATAAAACAATTTTTTTAAATGTCTTACCCAGAGGTTGGCTAGTTTGTGAAAGCCAAAAATTAACCAAAACCATATGTTAGAAAGAAGACAAACACTTCAGGCTTAAACTATGATTCTTGGAAAATAACGCATATTTTAAAAAGTGCAGATGAAAAGGCAATCTGGAGAATGGAAAAATATTTAAAATAATATTCCTGAAAAGGGTCTAGTATAAATAATATATAAAGAACTCTTACAATTAAAAAGACAAATAATCCAATTAAATATATAGGCAAAGAATTTGAATGCGTATTGCTTCAAAAAAAGATATACAAATGGTCAATAAGTGCATTAAAAGGTGCTCAACATCATCAGTTATCAGGCAGATGCAGACCAAACCCACATCAGATAGCACTTCACATCCACTAGGATAGGTATGATTATAATGTTAAAAAGAAACAACGAGTGATAGCGAGGATGCTTTAAAAATGGAATTTTGAAAAATAGATTGGTGGTGGGAATGTGAAATGGCACAGCCACTTTGGCAGTTCCTCACACAGTTAAACATAGAATTTTATATTCTAAACATAGAAATAAAAGTTTAAAATAGAATTACCATATAATCCAGCAATTCTGCTCCTAGATATATGTCCAAAGTACTGAAATATATGTTCTTACCAAAATTTCTACATGATTGTTTGTAGCAATTACTTATAATCACCAAAAGTGGAAACATTCCAAATGACCATCAGCTGATGAATAACAAAAAATGTGATAAAGCTGCATGAAGGAGTATTATTCATCCATAAAATAAAGTACTGTTACATATCGATCCTTGGATACAACATCAGTGAACCTTAAAAGCAATATTCTAAGTGAATGAATAAAGACAAAACAGCCACATACTGTATGATTCCACTTATATGAAATGTCCAGAAAAGGCACATCAATGGAAAGTAGATTAGAGCTTGTTAGAGGATGAGAAGTGAGGTGTCTTTTGAGGTGCTGAACATATTCTGGAATTAGAAAGTGGGATAATTGTATAATGAATATACTACAACTCTTAAGATGAATACTTTAAGGGGATAAAATTTATGATATATGAATAATATCTCAATAAACTACAACGGTTCATTTGTTTTTACTAAATGGATGCTAAAGTTAAGAAATATGAAGTCACATTAGTAAATAGCTAAGTCAGCTATGGGAGAAAAGTAAGACAATTTAACATTGTCTTTTGCTTACTTGGTTTTTTTAAGCCAAGTTGTACTTTTCTAAAGAATACAGTACATTGGCTGGCGCGGTGGCTTACGCCTGTAATCCCAACACTTTGGGATGCCGAGGCGGGCAGATCAGGAGGTCAGGAATTCAAGACCAGCCTGACTAACCTGGTGAAACCCTGTCTCTACTAAAAATACAAAAATTAGCCGGGTGTGGTGATACATGCATGTAGTCCCAGCTACTCGGGAGGCTGAGGCAGGAGAATTGCTTGAACCCGGGAGGCAGAGGTTGCAGTGAGCCAAGATTGAGCCACAGCACTCCAGCCTGGGCGGCAGAGCAAGATTCCATTTCAAAAAAAAAAAAGAAAAAAAGAATATAGTACATTCTTAAATATTTCATGGTTTATCCATTTTGGGGATTTTTTGAAGTCTTTATTTTTCTTCTCACTATGTCTCAGTTGTATAGTAAAAGAATCATGCCAGAGGACAGACAGCAGACCATGAACATCAAATCAATTAATTTGGCTTTTAAGTGTTGTCATAAAAAATTCAACAGTAGAAACTCAAGTTGACATATTTTGGAGAAATTTGTGCTTCTCTATTCGTGCAAGCTTTAGTCATTGTGATAGATTATATACAATTACACTGGACATTTGGCATCTTGCCTTGTTAAAACATGAATCCCCCAGGTGCTATATAAAGGACCTCCGATACTGTTGGTTCCATTAGGAAGCCATGAAATGAAAACACTGAACTACTGACTGATCCCACGCTAAATGTGCTGAGTCACAGTGTTTTCATTTTTTATTTTTTCTCCAAGTGTAAGGACTTATGGGCTAAGATGTTGGCTTGACAACTCTATCAGAGAAGTCCATCCTAAGTTACAAATAAAAGATCTATGGAAGTACATTTTTAAAAAACCTTCACAATTGCATTCAAACAAGGAAAACTAAATATCATATGCTACAATCAGTGAATAATTTCTATAGACTTTAGCAAAAGGAAAAAAAGCCTTGAGGAATGTCACTGTGGACTACTCATGTTCCTCCTGGGACCCAAATGATCCTTCCAGCTGACGTTGTGTAAATACAGATGCACTGGGCTAGACTTACCCCGGGAAAGGCATCACATTCCTCAGTTGCAATATTTTCTGAAGGAGTATTTGGATGGGAATACGTGTGTGTGTGTGCGTGTGTGTGTATGCGTGTGTGTGTGTGTGTCCTACTAATGCTTTCATACTAGTAGATTTTGTACAGAGGCCATAGAATGCTGAGAAACTGAAGTTAGAGACTCAAACACAGTTTATACTGGGGATATACTATAAATCAAAACAAAGCATTAGCTGAAAAGCAGTAAAGATTTCGGATAGAACAGATAAAGTTATCTTCTTTTTTAATCAGAATCTCATAGGAAAGGCAGAAAGTGTCTAAGATAGGGAATAGATTCATAACAACTTGAAAAATATTTTAAAAAACATCAGTAGCCGCCGGGCGTGGTGGCTCATGCCTGTAATCCCAGCCCTTTGGGAGGCCGAGGGGGGTGGATCACGTCAGGAGTTCAAGAACAGCCTGGCCAACATAGTGAAACCCCGTCTCTACTAAAAATACGAAAATTAGCTGGGCACAGTGGCGTGTGCCTGGAGTCCCAGCTACTCGGGAGGCTGAGGCAGGACAATCGCTTCAACCTGGGAGGCGGAGGTTGTGGTGAGCCGAGATCACGCCACTGCACTCTAGCTTAGGCAAGAGATTGAGACTCTGTCAAAAAAAAAAAAATCGTCAGCAGCATTTTTAGGATTTTTAAAAAATATGGGATGAAATAGAAACTGAGAAAATAAAACATTACTGAAAACATATATGAACCTATCAATTTTATCAGCAAAGCCCAGGAAAATGTCCAAGATAAAAATTACCAGTATCATGGGAAAATTACACTATTTTTCAACAAATGATGTTTGGAGAACTAGATATACACGTGCAAATAAGAAAAGATAAAAATAGGCTGGGCACGGTGGTTCAGGCTTGTAGTCCCAGCACTGTGGGAGGCTGAGGTGGGGTGATAACCTGAGGTCAGGAGTTCGAGACCAGCCTGGTCAACATGGTGAAACCTTGTCTCTACTAAAAATACAAAAATTAGCCGGGTGTGGTGGCACGAGCCTGTAATCCCAGCTACTTGGGAGGCTGAGGAAGGAGGATCACTTGAATCCTTGAATCCGGGGGGTGGAGGTTGCAGTGAGCTGAGATCGCACCACTGCACTCCAGCCTGGGTGACAGAGTGAGACTCCGTCTCAAAAAAAAAAAAAAACAGAGAGAGAGATAAAAATATACCTTTATTTTATACCATACACAAAAATTAAATCAAAATAAACTGAAGCCCTAAATGTAAGAGGTAAAGCTATAAAACTTTTAGAGGAAACCGCGGAGAAATCTTTGTCTTTAGATTAGGCAAACATTTCTTAGATATGACACCAAAAATAATACATAAAAATATGATAAACTTGATCAAAATTAAAAATATTTTCTCCTGGACAACTGTTAAAATAATTACAAGATAAGCCACAGACCGGGAGCAAGTATTTACAAATCACATGTCTGACCAAGGACTCATATCTACAATATATAAATACCTCTGAAAAACCCAAAATAAGAAACCAAACAACCCAACTTTCAAAATTGGGCAGAAGATCTGAACACATACTTCACCACAAAAGATATATGGATGGCAAATAAACACATAAAACACTCAATGGCCAGGCGCAGTGGCCCATGCCTGTAATCCCAGCACTTTGGGAGGCCAAGGCGGGTGGATCACAATGTCAGGAGTTCAAGACCAGCCTGGCCAAGATGGTGAAACCCCATCTCTACTGAAAATACAAAAAATTAGCCGGGTGTGGTTGTGGGCACCTGTAATCTCAGCTACTCAGGAGGCTGAGGCAAAGAATTGCTTGAACCCAGGAGGCAGAGGTTGCAGTGAGCTGAGATCACGCCACTGCACTCCAGCCTGGGCGACAGAGTGAGACTCCGTCTCAAAAAAAAAACAAACAAACAAACAAACAAAAAAAACCCCTCAACATAATTTGTCATTAGGGAAACACAAATTAGTAAATACCTTGGTGATACATGACTACACTTGTCGGAATAGCTAAAATCCAAAAGAAGAACTGATGACACCAAATGCCGGCAAGAATGTGGAGCAATAAGATTGCTCATGCGGCTGCAAGATGATACATTGCCTTTGGAAGACAGTGTGACTGTTTCTTACAAAGTTAAATATGTAGTTACCGTAGAATTTGCCAACTGAAATCCAAGATATTTACTACAGCAAATCAAAAACTTAAATTGGCACAAGCTCTATATTTGAATATGTATAGCAGCTTTATTTGTAATTACTAAAAACTGGAGAAAAAATCAACAAGATACTGTTCAACCGAGGAATTGATAAAGTGTGATACATGCATAAAATGGAATATTATTCCATGATGTAAGAGAGAACAATGATTGATTCATTCAACAACATGAATGAAACAAACATATTTTGCTAAGTGAAAGAAACCAGCCACAAAAGGCGATATATAGTAAGATTTTATTCATATGATATTTGGGAAAACAGAAAAACTATAGGATGAAAAATATATTGCTCATTGCCGTTGGTTGTGGGAGGAGAGGATGGCTGACTACAAAGGAATTGAACAGGAGGAAATTTCAGGGTGACAGAACTGTTCTGTATGGTACTAGGGTAGGATACATGACTCTATGCATTGAACACAAAAGTGAACTTTAACGTAAGCATATTTGAAAAAAATCAACCAGGATGTTCGGGGATACCAGGATGAAAACCAGACCGTGGCAGATAAATCTAGCTACATTACAAATGTATGGCACAACTTAACTTCAGGAGAGAGTGGAAAATGGAACTTTGGAAAATAGTGTTTTGACTGGAAACTACGTAACTAAAGACAAAAAGAACTGTACATAAGCAATATGCTCTAGCTGATGAATATTATTTCATATAAATGCAAAGATCTAGCCAAACAATCCTGAAAAAGAAAGAAGCTGGAGGACTTATATTTCCCAACTTCAAAAGTTATGACAAAGCTACAGTAATCAAAAGAGTGTGATACTGACATAGAACAGTTGTATAAAACAAAGGAATCAAATAAAGAATTCAGAAATAAACCCATACATTTATGACCAATTGATTTTTGATAAGAATATTATTTAATGGGGAAAGAATAGTATTTCTAAGAAATATTGCAGGGACAACTAAATATCTGCATACAAAAGAATGAAATTAGACTCCTGCCTCACATTGTATACAAAAACTAACTCAAAAGGGATCAAGACCTAAATGTAAGAAGTAGAACTATAAAACTATTAGAAAGAAACATAAGTCTTTGTGACCTTAGGTTAGGAAATATTTCTTATTTACAACACCAAAACACAATGCACTAAAGAAAAAAAAATCTATTTCATCACAATTTTTCAAAAATTGCTTCAAAAGACACCCTTAAGAAAATAAAAAGACAAGCCATACACCAGGAGAAAATATTTTATTTTCTGATACTATATGTGATGAAAGACATGTCCAGAATATATACAGAATTCTTATAACTCAATAACAAAAATCAAAAGGGCTAATGAAAAGGGGCAAAAGATTTGAATAGACATGCCAGCTAAGAATATGTACAAGTTGCCAAAAGGCACACGAGAAGGTGTTCAACATCATGAGTCATTCAGGGAAGGCAGATTAAACTGCCATGAAGTACAGCCTGCAACCTCTAGAATAACTATAATCAAAAAGACAGATGGGAACAAGTGTTAGCAAGGGCATAGGGAAAATGGAACTGTCATACATGCTATTAGGAATGTGAAATGGAAAACAGTTTGGTAGTTTCTTAAAAGGTTAAGCATGAATTAACTCCACAAAGCAGTGAATCCATTCCTAAAAATCTACACAAGAAAAATGAAAGTATATGTTCACATACGGATTTACATATGACTGTTACTAGCAGAATTATTTATATTAGTCCTAACTTGAAAAAAACCAAATGTCTATCAACTGCTGAATGGAGAAAATACATCCATTTGGTATATCTATATGATGAAATATTATACAGCAATTTAAAAATGCACAAAATAGTGGCATATGCTCAAACATGGAAGAACCTCAAAATCATTATACTAAGTTAAGGAAGGTGGACATAAAAACTTACATATTATACGATTTCATTTATATGTACAGAAAAAGCAAATCTATAGACACAGAAAATGGATGAGTGATTGTCTGGGCCTGGGGCAGGATGGGAGGTTTGGGGAGCGAGTGCTAATGGGTAGAGACGGGGTTTCACCATGTTGGCCGGGCTGGCCTTGAACTCCTGACCTCAGGTGATCCGCCCACCTTGGCCTCCCAAACTGCTGGGATTAAAGGCATGAGCCACCACGCCCAGCCCTTTTGTCAAATTTTTAATGGAAATGTTTGCCTTTTTAACATTGAGTTGTGAGAGTTCTTTATACACTCCAGGTATGAGCCTCTGTCAGATGTGTGATACGCAAATATTTTCTCCCACTCTGTAGCCTGTCTTTTCATCCTCTTCACAGGGTCTTTCTCAGAGAGGAACATTTTGATTATGATGAGGTCCAATGTGTTGAGTTTTTAATAGATCATGCTCTTTTAGTGTCATGTCTACACTTTATCAAGCCCTAGGTCTGGAAGATCTATGTTATCTTTAAAAAATTTATAGCTAATTCTTTAAATCTGTGATCAACTTTGAGTTCATTTTTCTTTTTTAAAGTTATGAGCTTTATGTCAGGGCTGCTTTTTTTATTGCCTATCTATATCCAATTGCTCCAACATGATTTGTTGAAAATACTATCCTTCCTCTTTGCAACTCTATCAGAAACCAATTAGCCTGGTGCGGTGGCTCATACCTGTAATCCCAGCACTGCGGGAGGTCAAGGCGGGTGGATCACCTGAGGTCAGGAGTTTGAGACCAGCCTGGACAACCTGGTGGAACCCCATGTCTACTAAAAATACAAAAATTAGCTGGGTGTGGTGGCAGGCACCTGTAATCCCAGCTACTCGGGAGGCTGAGGCAGGAGAATTGCTTGAACCTGGAAGGCAAAGGTTGCAGTGAGCCAAGATTGCACCACTGCACTCCAGGCTGGGTGACAAGAGCAAAACTCCATCTCAAAAGACCAATTAGTCATATTTGAGTTACTCAATTTCTAGGTTCTTTATAATGTCCTGTTGATCTCTGAGTAGCTTTCTCCAGCGATACTATACACTCCTGGTTACTGCAGTGACAAAACATCTTGAAATTGGTAGACTGATTCCTCACATTTTATTCTTTATTCTTTTTTTTTTTCTCAGGATCTAATTTCTTTGTCTTTTCATGTAACTTTTATTTCCTTTTAATATTTTGTATTTGCCTTTTGATATTCCTGAAATACCACCATGTAACTTTTAAAATAATCTTGTCTATATCTACAAAATACATTTTTGAGATTTTGATAGAAATTCTGTTAAATTGTATACTAATTTGGAGAGAATTGACATCTGTACCATATTGATTCTTCCAGTCCATGAAGGCAAAATGTCTTTCTGTTTATTTAAATATTTGATTTTTTTGTCAGCACTTTGAGTTTTTAGTGTTCAGATCCTGCACATCTTTTATTAGATTTGCAACTATTTTTTAATGTTGTCTGCCATCACAATTATATATGCTATTGGCATGTTTAATTTCAGTTTCCACATGTTCATTGCTAGTGCATTCATCTCATATATAGATCATGTATCTTATAAAATTACAGAACTCATTTGTTGTAGGAGACTTTTTTTTGTAGATTCCTTGTAATTTTCTATGTACATCATTATACTGTTTGCAAATAGGCTGTTTTATTTATTACCTATAAGTAGAAAAAGTTATAGGTCATTCATTTATTACCTAATCACCTCCTAAAGGCCCCACCTATTAATATTATTGCACTGGGGTCTGGACGTCAACATGTAAATTTTTCAGGAACACATTCAGACCATAACACAGTTAAAAAAAGAGACATCAATTTAAAAATTCTTGATAATAGAAGATTGAAGAGATATTATTTAACTTTGAAAAGGAGTAATTCCATGTCTGCCAATATTTTAATGAGGTTCACCAATTGTCTCATCCTTGGTTCCAGGTCAGAGGTAGGAGCTATTGGTCCAGTTTCAATTGTGTGAAATTGGCCAACTACTTTCACTTTCTGGGCCTTAGATTTTTTTATCTGTAAGTTTCTCTAAGATTGTAAGAAGGTATTTTTTGAGATTATAATTGGAATGTGTAAATTACAAAGAAAACAAAGCAAGTTTATGTTACACCAGCAGCTTCTCTTTGGTAAAACAGAACATTTTGATCAAGCTGTAAATACTATGATTTCTCTATTCCTAAATTTGTTTCATAAGTTTGCATTTTACTGTAAATTTATTGTATAGGTTTGCATTGGCAAAGTGTAGGTTAGTGACAAATTCCAGTGTACTTTCCAGGATAATGAAAGCTGTCATTTGTTGATGGAAGCCAAAATAAAAAAGGTTAAGCAGGGATTTTCGAGGTCATTCTATTCTTTTCTTGTTGAGATTGATTCTAATTTTAATGCATTCTCTGCCCAGCTTTAAATATGGAAAGGGATTAAACAAAGTAATATTGATTGTTGCATCTGTGTCCAGGACTTTTGCACTGAACGTCCTGGAACCATGAAAACCACCTTGGGTTAGGACAGCTCACCCGGGACAACCTCTCTTCTGTGTATGATTATTTTATCTTTTGAGATGACTCTAATTTTTTTTTTTTACGACACAGTAATAACAATAGCAGGGACCTGTGGCAAAACTGCATGGGCAGGCGACCAGGGCCTCACTGACAGTGATATTTTGTTGGACCCAGATGGTTTGTAGCCACTGTGATATGGCCTTGCTTTGTTTTACGAGCGTGGAGCTCCGCGCCTCACCCTCCCTGATGCTACCCACCTCTGCTTCCTAATCACAGATATGCCTCCTCAAATCTCCCTACATGGAGTATCTTAAGGCTGAGTTTGCTTTGATCAAGTCATGCTTATAATTGAGCAGACACAGCCTATGTTCTAATAGGGTGGCCCTTCAACTTTAAAGATTTCTGAGTCACTGCTATTCCTCGGCTCAGATCAAAATGAGTAAACTCAGCCGGTCAGCAAGGAGTTTAGAGTCTGATGGTGAAGAAGCAAGTGTTCAGGGCATGAAAGAGTCAGAAACAAAGGCGAGGACTCTGCCAGAAGGCCCACAGCACACTTGCCCAGTCTCTCTGCCACTGCTGGCCTCCAGGCAAGGGAACTCTGACTGGAGTTTCTTTGATGCTACTTGAATGTGGATTTGGCACCTTTAATTCAGAGCATCCTCTGCTTACATGCTCAGCTCCACACTCCACCATCCACCTTCCAAATTCTTTTTTTTTTTTTTTGAGACGGAGTCTTGCTGTGTCCCCCAGGCTGGAGTACAGTGGCGCAATCTCGGCTCACTGCAGTCTCTGCCTCCTGGGTTCCAGTGATTTTCCAGCCTCAGCCTCCCAGGTAGCTGGGATTACAGGCACATGCCACCACGCTTGGCTAATTTTTGTATTTTTAGTAGAGATAGGGTTTCACCATGTTGGCCAGGCTGGTCTCGAACTCCTGACCTCAGGTGATCTGCCCTAATGGACCTCATTTATTAGCTTCTGATCACTGGGCACCCCCTGCTGGAGGCAGTCAGGACCATCCTTCACACCCTGGCAGCTGGGAAACAGCTTCCATCCTCCAGCAGCCAGTAAGGACCTTAGTCGTGGGAAGCCCAACAGGTATGTTAAATTCTGCACTCTGTCCTGATCCCAATTATCAAATTGTATCTACTCCAGATGCAGAGACAATGTTTTTACCCAAAAGACAAGGGCACTGGCACTTTACAATGTTTCTAGAAAAATAATTAACACTCAAACCAGTTATGCAATTTCTTAAAACTTACATTAAATTTACAACTGATGAAGCTCATTGCATTTCCTTGAATGTTTTCGCTCTTTTAAATTCTAATATTTAAGCTATGATAGATGATTTTATTAAGAGCTGAGTGAGCTTACATATTTGGAGAATCAAGATCTTTCCTCATCTAAGATCTGGTAGCAAAAGAAAAAAATAAAGTAAACATGCACAGCATCCATTTGTTAATGCAGGCTCTATGGTCCTTGTAGCAGGAGAGGATGTTGTGGGAGCTCTTTTGTTTGTTTGACAGGTGAGTCCTATGGATGTGGCAGAGCTATAGTCTAGCCAGAAGCAAAATTGTTCCTACACCATTACATTCTTCCTACATAGTTTTAATCTATGTTGATTCTACAAAGCACATGTTTCCTAAAAAAAATTCTACCATATTTTGAATAGTTATTTCTTTGTTTCTCCTACTGCACTGGGCTATGTTATGAGGCTCATTTTCTCTGGGAATATGTGAACCCACCTTATTTCAGCATGTGAAATGCACAAATATAAAGGTTGTTCATCTCTGACAGCCAGTTGGTCAACTAGCGCTGGGTGCTGGAAGTTCTGTGTATCACCTGCTGCATCCCCACGAGGATTTTGACACTGAAGCAGGTAAATGGGTACCAGCCAACATGTGAGGAGTCTTGCCATAATCATCAGCCGCAAGGAATTTATGTCTGAAATCACTGGGCTAATGTGTCTTAAATAACTTACAGAAGGCTTTCTTGGAGCATTTCTCTGGGACCTATGCATGCAGGGGCATTCGTGATGCAAATGATACATTCCCAAATACATGAGAATTTGTGTGCAAGTTAAGAAACCTCAGTCAAAATCACTTCCTTGCAGATGGTTTAAGTCGAGAGTAGAAAAAGAATGAAGAGGAAATGAAGGTAGAGAGGCCTGCATTTTGTCTGGGAATGGGGAGCAGCTTTTGTGGAGGAGGTTTTGTGGTGGGAGAACACCCTGGAGCCCAAAGGCGAGGGAAAGAGACCCATCTGACTGGCAGATGGAGCAGAAGTTATGGAAAAGGTTGAATCTCACCTGCAGGTGCAGAAGAGGAACCAAGATAGTTGATCCCTTGATGAACTAGAAATAAAAGACAGACATGGGAAAAATGAGACTGTGTTAGAAGCGAACAGAAAACCCCCAGGCTCCTCATTTGAGCTGTGACAGAATTCACTGTAGGGGATTTATAGCAGCTGAAGTTGCAGAGATGCTGCCTGTGTTGGGTACAGAAAAGGACTGATTCCTTTTTATTTATTTATTTTATTTTTATTTTTTTAGAGACGGAGTCTCTTTCTGTTGCCAGGCTGGAGTGCAGTGGCACGATCTCATCTCACTGCAACCTCCGCCTCCCGGGTTCAAGCAATTCTTCTGCCTCAGCCTACTGAGTAGCTGGGACTACAGGCGCACGCCACCACGCCCAGCTAATTTTTTGCATTTTAGTAGAGACAGGGTTTCACCATGTTGCCCAGGCTGGTCTCAAACCCCTGAGCTGAGGCAATCTGCCCTCCTCGGCCGCCCAAAGTGTTAGGATTACAGGAGTGAGCCACCACACCCGGCCTGATTCCTTTTTAAATGGTGAGAAAATAATTATGATTGAATGATGTGATTGACAGTCTGCTGATAAAATTGGCTCCCTGCCCGGGCGCGATGGCTCACGCCTGTAATCCCAGCACTTTGGGAGGCCGAGGCAGGCGGATCACGAGGTCGGGAGTTCGAGACCAGCCTGACCAACATGGTGAAACCCCATCTCTACTAAAAATACAAAAATTAGCTGGGCATGGTAGCAGGCACCTGTAATCCCAGCTACTCAGGAGGCTGAGACAGGAGAATCGCTTGAACCTGGGAGGCGGAGGTTGCAGTGAGCCAAGATTGTGCTATTGTACTCCAGCCTGGGCCACAGAGCAAGACTCCATCTTAAAAATAAAATAAAATAAAATAGGCTCCCAAGTTTACCAGGTTGTCTGTGAAGACAATAATGCCTCGAATCTTATTTTCAGTCATTTAAATATAAAATGGGCATAGTAGAAGAGTCACGAAGCTTTATTATTTAGGGTAATTTAAAAAATTTTGCTATTCTAATTGTGACATCCCTTTTGGATTTGTCCTTTTAGATTAAAATACAAAGCATCTAAATTTTGCAAAAGTAACAATGCAATCACCTTAGAGACAGAAGAATGAATTGATAAGACCTCTGATTAAACATGGCAGATTGGGCTTCCAAACCTAAATCTACTTAGATCAAGTAAGGAGGGGAATGTGTAATGCCCACAAAGACAAAGAGCAGGAGAGGAGACTACCCCGGGAAGGCGTTCAGAAATTAGAAATCAGAGGGCAGAATGGTTACTATCCTACCTGACAGACAGGACTTGCAGAGAGAAGCCCTAAAGAAAGCCGACTCCAGGGACGGTTGCAGTGGCTCACGCCTGTAAGCCCAGCACTTTGGGAGGCCGAGGTGGGCGGATCACGAGGTCAAGAGATCAAGACCATCCTGGCCAACATGGTGAAACCCCATCTGTACTAAAAATACAAAAATTAGCTGGGGGTGGTGACGCAAGCCTGTAGTCCCAGCTACTCGGGAGGCTGAGGCAGGAGAATCCCTTGAACCTGGGAGGCAGAGGTTGCAGTGGCAGAGGCAGGAGTATCGCTTGAACCTGGGAGGCAGAGGTTGCAGTGAGCTGAGATCCTGCCACTGCACTCCAGCCTGGGCGACAGAGCGAGACTCCATCTCAAAAAAAAAAAGAAAGTTGTCTCTATGAAAGAAAGTTGACTCCAACCATGGGGCTGGAGATGCCCAGCAAGGAAAGCAACACTTCCCGTGCCTTGCACTTAACCAGGGAGATAACCAGAGATCAGCAGGCATTTGAGGAAGAAAGACCAGCTGAAAGGACCAGAGTGGAGAAACTCAGAGGAAACAAACTGCATGAAACAGAACAAAATGACTTTTTAAAACTGTAACTAATATTCTCAATAAGAACAGATTGAATGCATGAACCAAGAACATGTAGCTATAAAAACATGCAAAAAATACATATTCGTTTTTTAAAACCCATAAATTAAAATAAAATCTAATTGAATAATTGCAAGCTAAAGTTAAGGAAATCTACCAGAAGTCAGGACTTAAACAGACATGGAAAATATGAGAAAAGCAATAATATTAGATAATAAATACTTCTAAGCGGTTCAACTGAACACTCAGTATTTCATAATGTTAAAAACAACAAAAAAGGAAAAATAGAAAAGCAAACATTAAAGAAAATTCTCCACAATAAAAGCATATGAGTTTCCAGATTTAAAAGGATCCCTGAGGCTGGGCGTGGTGGCTCATATTTGTAATCCCAGCACTTTGGGAGGCCGAGGTGGGAGGATTGCTTGAGCTCAGGAGTTTGGGACCAGCCTGGATAACATGGCCAAACCTCGTCTGTACAAAAAATACAAACATTAGCCAGGCGTGGTGGCAAGTACCTGTAGTCCCAGCTACTTGGGAGGCTGAGGTGGGAGGATCGCTTGAGCCTAGGAGGTCAAAGCTGCAGTGAGCTGGAATCACGCCACTGCACTGCTGCCTGGGCGAGAGAAAGACTGTGTCTCAAAAAATAAATAAATAAAAATAATAATAAATAAAAGGACTGCTGAAAAAGACAGAACAAAAAGTCTAAAATTATTCCATACAAAGTACCCCATGTGTAATTTCAGACCATTAGTGATAATGACTGGATCATAAAATCTTCCAAAGAAAAGAAAGGCTCACATAGATAACTTTGTAAGAATCTGAATGACATAGGACTTCTCAACTGCAACTAAAAAAGACAATAGTTCAACATACTATATATAGGTCATTAATTAGCTCAGTTGTAAATAATACTTACAAAGCCTCTGTACTATAAACCTTGAATATTTACCTAGCAACAACCAAAGTATATATAATGTTGTATTAGTCCATTTTCATAGTGCTATAAAGAACTGCCAGAGACTGGGTAATTTGTAAAGGAAAGAGGTTTAATTGACTCACAGTTCCACATGGCTGGGGAGGCCTCAGGAAACTTAGAATCATGTGGGAAGGGGAAGCAGGCACTCTTACATGGCAGCAGGTGAGAGAGAGCATGTGAGGGAGGAACCATCAAACTCTTACAAAACCATCAGATCTCATGAGAACTCACTCACTATCGTGAGAACAGCATGGGAGAAACCCTCCTCCCAATGAGCCAGTCACCTCCTACCAGGTCCCTCCCTCGATACATGGGGATTATGGGAATTACAAATCAAGATGAGGTTTGGGTGGAGACACAGAGCCAAATCATATCAAATGTGTTGCTAACTTAGGACCTTAGAACTAAGACATACAAGAAATAAGTTTTTGGAGATGTATTTAGAGGACTGGAGTATGTTCACCTCTCACAGGGAGGAAGTAGAATGTCATATCCACTTGGCTCAGCTTAGAGAGACCTGAAGTCTGATCAGAGAGATCTGAGTGGCTTCCTTGAATCTAAATGGAAGCAATTGGCCAGTGTTGAGCTTATACTTGAAAAAATTTCAGAGTGAGAAGTTGTGCACATTCAGAGAAAAGAAGCACTTTATATGGGATGTGTACACTTATAGATGCAGGTGATAGAATATAATTTTTAAATGGTCCGAAGCATGACTTCCATAGAAACACATAGATGAACGCACATCAGAGACTTGCTTAAACTCAGTAATCTGTGAAGGAGCCAGTGAGATGATAAGGCTGGCACAAAGAACATTTAAGGAGTGGAGTGTACCTAGAAAGCATGATAAATGAGCATGTGGATAAGTTGACTGGGTGCACTGAGGCTCGTTTGACATTGACAGAACATGCTACCCAGTTAAATCTAATTTCTATATTATTAGTAGAGATGGGGTTTCACCATGTGGCCAGGCATGTCTCTAACTCCTGACCTCAGGTGATCCACCTGCCTCAGCCTCCCAAAGTGCTGAGATTACAGGCTTGAGCCACTGCGCCAGGCCTATTAAAAATACAAAAAAATTAGCTGGACATGGTGGCACATGCCTGTAGTCGCAGCTACTCAGGAGACTGAGGCAAGAGAATCACTTGAACCCAGAAGGCGCAAGTTGCAGTGAGCCAAGATGGCACCATTGCACTCCAGCCTTGGCAACAAGAGTGAATCCATTTCAAAAAAAAAAAGTCTTATTTCTAAGTGTAAAACTGTTTTTTAAAGAGACACAGTCTCCCTCTGTTTCCCAGGCTACAGTGCAGTGGAGAAATCATAGCTCACTGTAGCCTCCAACTGCTGGGCACAAGCGATCCTCCCACCTCAGCCTCCTGAGTAGCTGGGACTACAGGTGGGCACCACCATACCTGGCTAATTTTTAATTTTTTGTAGAGATGGAGTCTCCTTTTGTTGTCCAGGCTGGTATCAAGCTCCCGGGATCAAGCAATCCTCCTGTCTTGGCCTCTCAAAGTGGTGGGATTATAGGCATGTGCTATCACACCTGGCTTATTTTCTTAACATAAATGTACATTTCCAATGGACTAGATATGAGCTACTCAAGAAGAAGGAAGTCTAATGATGGTTTCAAGTGGGACTCACCCAAGAAGAAAGTTATTTTAGCAGAAGAAGCTGAGGGCATTAAATGTGGGTGAAAGGAGCTCTGAGCACGAAGCACCACCCAGGTCAAGGGGTTGAGTCAGTTATTTTCAATGGGAAAATCCATGAAGAAGTCACCAGAGGGACTGACAGAGAGAGGGAGAGAGACAAAG
Organism: Hylobates moloch; assembly: GCF_009828535.3. Lineage (NCBI taxonomy): Eukaryota > Metazoa > Chordata > Mammalia > Primates > Hylobatidae > Hylobates > Hylobates moloch. The sequence goes on along the minus strand of NW_026652285.1, from coordinate 63,131,639 downwards.
ACAGAGGCAGAGACACCTGCCAAGCTTGGAAATCAGCTGACCAGTTCTAGCAATGGCAGTACAGCAAGACCCTCATCTATCAATTAACCTTCTCCAAATGATTAATAATGTTTTACTCTGCAGAGGAGCTGTATTTTTTCCTGGTTGGAGGGAGAGGGGCAGAAAAAGGAAAGAAAAGGACAAAGAGAGAAAGTGAGGGGTCAGACCCTGTTTTCCTTTCCTATTGCAGTCTGGCTGTCCTGGAAGAGGAGGCATGGCTTAACTCTGTTGAAGTTCTGACTACTATAGTGAACTAAACATTTTCATCGTGAAATTTATTGAGTGACACAGAGTAACCAGAATTCTTTTTGTTACCTAAAAATGATGTGAAATATTTTGCGGTTACTCTAGAGTCCAAGGAGGAGTAAATAGGAGCAAATTGCAGCGTGGGTTGAAGGAGCAGTGAGCGAGTATAAAGTAATTTCCTTCTGCCTTCCCCGGATGGAGGCCCACTCATTCCATACAACTCCCCTTCTTATGCCATAGAAATGAGAAGGTTGTGGGCAAAGGAAGAGTGAGGGTTTAGGGGTACAATGGGGTGAACAGTATCAGACAGCAAAATATTCATCTTTAATGTAAGGAAGTCAGCTGATAATATCTACAACGAAAAGATAGGAAATGGTGAAATAAGAGAAGCAAATAGCAGAGGAAACACTCAAGATTATTTCTGGAAAGGGAGGGTGGCAGTGGAGGTGAGAGGAACCTCTTTCTCCTTGTAGACTCATTTGACTCACTTAACCAAAGGGTCACTGCATGTGTTTCAGCTGAAGAATGTCACATTTAGCACATAGAACACCTGCAGGAGGAGGGGTGCGGGGCATGGGGGAAACAATTTCTAATATAAATGATTTTTTTTTTTTTTTTAAGATGGAGTCTCACTCTGTCACCCAGGCTGGAGTGCAGGGGCACGATCTCGGCTCACTGCAACCTCCGCCTCCTGGGTTCAAGCAATTGTCCTGCTTCAGCCTCCCGAGTAGCTGGGACTACAGGCGCGTGCCACCACACCTGGCTAATTTTTTGTATTTTTAATAGAGACGGGGTTTCACCGTGTTAGCCAGGATAGTCTCGATCTCCTGACCTTGTGATCCGCCCGCCTCGGCCTCCCCAAGTGCTGGGATTACAGGCATGAGCCACCGTGCTCGGCCTAGAAATGATATTCTTCTATCAGTAAGTTTTAAGATGTTAACTAAATGTCAAACTCTTGGTTTAGCTCCATCATCTAAATCACATAAGTTTAAGGAAGAAGGGAAAAGAAAGTGTCATAGTATGGGAGGGGCAGGCTCTTGGATTTTGTTTGAACAGTCAACTTTTTAATTCGTGAACAAAACAAGTTAGATGCAGACATAAATTTACTAATGTAATGTGACATTAGAAAATCGCTTAACACCTATTAACAAAGTACCATAGACATTAGCTAAACTATTTACCATTTCATTTCGTGCTTTGACTTCTAAAATCTAAATCAAATTTTATGAAACATTTTGAGTAAACCTCCTCAACTCATCCACGAAGGTTTGGTATGCCAGGCAGCTTTTCAATGTAAATGATTTTAACATTTCCAGGAAAGATTTTTTTTTTTAATTTTTTAAACTACCAGTCTTTCTTCTCTTCAGTCTTATAATGAGGTAGAACAATTTATTCAAAAGTACAGATATGGCTTTGTATAATGCTGATAATTCAGAAAGAAATTACCCAATTCATTCTTTCCAGTGCTGGACAAAGTTTAACAGGAAATAAACAGGGTATCATAAACTGTAACAGCGGATTCTAGAACTATATGGCAGAAAATAATATGTTTCTGCCCCAAATGGGCTGTGTTCTCCATTCAGGTGAAAGTGGAAAATAGCTAGTTTGTAGGGGGAATTTGAATGCCAAAACTGTTACTTATGACACAAGTTCTCACTCATTGTCTTCTGCTCAAGCACAGCTTAGGCCTTGCAGATGAGGTTACATTACATGCAGAGGCTGCCCACTGTAGATAGTGAAGCCGCCATCACCAAGCCGTGTGTGCACAGCTGACTCTGACCTGCTGAAATCGGTCACATCAGCCACTTCTCCCATTACAGTGGATACAAAAGCTTTGCCATGATCTGTTCTGCTGCTGTGAACGGTCGTGGGCTCCCTGTTATGGGCTGTTTATGGCTTAATTCTATGAGTGCCTTGGCTCTGAGGTTCTGTTAATGATTATGGTTCTATTCCTTTCTCATGAGTAAATGTGACCCAGCCCTTTGGAGACATGTAATGGAGCTGAAAAGATGCTGAAGATAGTATTTTCACCACTTTCCTCAATCCATGGAAATCAAAATAAAGCATTAAACATTTACTAGCTGAAGGGTAGATTCTACCCCCACCAAGGTATTGAGGGAATCAACAGCTGCAGCACCAACAACACGGCTACTGTTCAAAGAGCTTTCTCTGTGCTACACGTCGTGTTGGTGTTTTATATATATTACTTCCTCTAGTGCTCATAACCACACTGTTAGTTCAGCCTCATCAGCTCCAACAAACAGAAATTAAGAATTGCCAAAGTGACACAATTAATTGAGGGCAGAACCTGGATTTTTATTTACATCTGTATGAAATCATGAGAATGTATGGCTTATACACAGTGCTATGGAGCCCCTGGAAATCGCACGTCAAGACACTCCATTTCAAAGAGCTAACCATTACTTCGCGTTCCCATAGGAGGTCTACATTTGCACCAGGACTTCTAGACATAAAGATTATAAGAGTAAAAGGGGGCCAGGCGTGGTGGCTCACACCTGTAATCCCAGCACTTTGGGAGGCCGAGGCGGGCGGATCACCTGAGGTTGGGAGTTCAAGTCCAGCCTGACCAACATGGAGAAACCCTGTCTCTACTAAAAATACAAAATTAGCTGGGCATGGTGGTGTATGCCTGTAATCCCAGCTATTTGGGAAGCTGAGGCAGGAGGATCACTTGAACATGGGAGGCAGAGGCTGTGGTGAGCCAAGATTGCACCATTACACTCCAGCCTGGGCAGCAACAGCAGCAAAACTCCTTCTCGAAAAAAAAAAAAAAAAAAAAAGTAAAAGGGAAAAGATAGCTGTAGCTGTAGCTCAAAAAAATATATACATCATACACAGTGGATATTTCTTGCTATGCCTAGCAGTCAAGGTTCAACCAGAGAAGAGGAACCTGCAGGGTATATGTATTTATGTACATGTGTATGGTAAAACATTAAGGAACTTATTACATCAACAGATTGATGACCAGAAATGAAATGATGCAGTTGTGGTCCCAGGACAGGCGAGGAGGGAATGCCATCAGCAATCTACACCTGACAGGCAGGTGCTAAGCGTGTTGTCCACAGGCAGCAGTCAGCAAGGAGAATATGGAAGGATGGAAGAGCAATTTCAGATGCAGCTGCTTTTCAGAGTTGCTAGATCAAGGAGCTTAAACTCTCTTTCAAAGACTCCAACTGATTCTGTCAAGCCACTTGGATGATCTCACTTTGGATTAACCTTTGGTCAAGCCATGAGGGATTTAATGGCACTTGCGGAGTCCCTTCACAGCAGCACCTAGGTTCATGTTTGATTGAATGCCTGGGAGAAGATGCCTGCAGGCTACACGATGGGCTGCTTCCTCCAGGTCTCACAAGGGAATATCCCTTGGAGCCTGCCTTAACCAGAAACATACTAGGAAGGGAGTTCTGGGACTGTACTGTAGCTGCCAGGATGATACACCAAAAAGCCTGTGCATGATGTGCTTAGAGCTGTGTTTTGCACAGCTCACGTGTGACCTAATGTTAACCTCAGAACAATCCATGAAGTAGGAGCTATACACTCATTCACTTTACAGGGGAGGAAACTGAGGGCTGGAATGATTAAACAGTTTGTCCAAACTTCCACCAATTTGAAATGATTAAGCCGGGAATAGAACAGAGCTGTGAACACTGCTGGGCAGGGATTGGCTTCTCAAGACCTGTCTAAGATTGACCATTGGTCTGTCTTCAATATCAGATTCCTTTCAAGGCTACACACAATACTTACCTGGTCTCTATTTTCAGACCACCACTTTGAAAAAAGATGTACAGCCTTCATATAAAGAAAATAAAGATTTCTGGGATTTACAAAGAGGGAAATAATCTAGATACACATGTTGGAGTTTAAATTACTTTTTTCTAACTCTTGGAAAAGGATCAAAGAAAAAACGTGTGCCACCTATTTCCATCCATTACTAGTCATTTTCTGTTTGTTTCAAAAAAGCATTTCTTTTACCTGAGCATGGTTTTGTTTCTAGTAAACACTGTGTGTGGGAGTAAGGGCTCTGCAGAAAGACATGCTTTACAGACTGAATTCCAAGGCCTGTTCCCTGCCTGCACTTCATTTTATAGCTCTGTATCTGTACTAATAGTTTTGTTCTGAGTGTAACTCGTGAGTGGAGAGTCAGGCAGCCCACTCATAATACACACTGTCAGCCTCCTGTCAGAACACTACTACATTTTATTTTTTATTAGCCACCAGCTTGACTTTTTCAAGTCCTGATATATATTTTTTAAAATTCTGTAGATGGTCAAAGCCTGCAGCAACCATTTGGGAGTCCAAGTGTGAGGTTTTTATTTTTTTTAATGAGGGGTTTAGGGTAGAGCATCCTTCACTGAGGCTGTTAGTAACAGGGATGATGAGAGATCATTTTCACCATGGAGGTTTTACCTGGCAGTTTCCTCAGCGGCTCCTATAGCCTGGGGTTGAACAAATGTCCTCAAGGCAAAAATGTCAGTGGCCTTGTCAGCATCTCTCAGCTATGTGTCCTGGTGATACGCAGCCTCCAGCCTGTGTTTGTTGATCCCGGGTGCTGAAGAAGCACTGATTCTAGGAAGCAAAGCTCTTTTCTAGGATGTATTCTAACTTCAGTGTTCTGCAATGTGCTGCCTGCAGCTCCATTTATTGATGACTGTACAGACCCTGCTGTGTGCGATTCAGAGCAGTCCCTTGTAATCGCAGGAGAAGAGGCTAAATGGAAAAATGTCTGTATACCCCACCCCAAGCTGTCACTTCAACATTTTCCTAAGTGGTTCCTAATGGCTTCTCCCTCCAGCAAATCAGCTACATGGAGCTGAGCCAGGGCTACTGCTTTGTCTGCAGCTGTTTGGGGTAATGCAGAGGTCACCACAGAGAGGGGATGTGAGAGGCAGCCAAGCACCAACGTGCATAGGTCAGACCTGGGAAGCAGAAAGCAGCCCCAATTCTCCAGTCCCCTTGGCACAGAGAAATCCTGATGCCCCCTAGGCATCACCATTGGACCTGAGGACCTGCAGGCAGAGCTACAGCAGGAGACAAAGAATAGAACACTGGGGATGGCTATGTTGATTGGCAGATTTCATCATTTCACAATGCATGTATACATCAAAGCATCATGTTGTATGCCAAAATGTATACATTTTAAAAATTTGTCAACTATACCTTAATAAAGCTAAAAATAAGGAAATGGAATCCACAGTGCTTGCAAATGGAGTGGCTGTGAAGGGTATAGTGAAGGAGAAATCAACGTTGACCTCTTGGCTCCTGCAATCTGATCTGTCTTTCCTGAGCCTCCCTCATCTCTTACAGGGACTGCTCTTCAAAAATTCCAAGCTGGCCAGGCACGGTGGCTCACGCCTGTAATCCCAGCACTTTGGGAGACCGAGGTGGATGGATCACGAGGTCAGGTGTTCAAGAACAGCCTGGCCAACATGGTGAAACCTGTCTCTACTAAAAATACAAAAATTAGCCAGGCTTGGTGGTGGGTGCCTGTAATCCCAGCTACTCCTCCTACTGGGGAGGCTGAGGCAGATAATTGCTTGAACCCGGAAGGCGGAGGTTACAGTGAGCCGAGATCGCGCCACTGCACTCCAACCTAGGTGAAAGAGCGAGACTTTGTCTCAAAAAAAAAAAAGCAAAAAAAAAAATACAAACTCCAAGCTGGTCCTGTCTTCTGTCATTTGTTTCTCTATAATTCAGTTCCCACAGAGAAGCTAGGGCTATTGCTTACAATGTACACCCAATCCTGTCATGGACTTGCTGAAAATCCTGCAATGGCACATCCCCTGCAGCCCCGCCCCCTCGCCCCCTCACATTTGACACATGCTCCCTCCGCCCAGCCATGCGGCTTCCCTGGCTCCACAGGCTGTCCCCAGAGCAGCATGGGGCTTAGCTGTGGGAGCCTCCAGCCAAGAGGAGACCACTGTTTTTGGCAGCCAGGGGACCAAGGAGAGAAGGGTTCTGTGCTTGCTGCCCACCAATATTCATGCCAGGTGACACGGTGCCCAGGGAGTGTCCAGGAGAAAATCAAGGAAGAAGTGAAGAAAAGAGTGGCCAGAACCTGAAGCAGCATTGTTTGAGGGTGAGGAGGAAACTGGAAAAAAATTGAACTCAACCTTGTGTCCGCTCCTGGAAGTAGGTGGGAAGGGAGGTCAGGCCAGCTTCTGCCTGAGAAGGCTGCAAGGAGATGGGTCCTCAGAGGAGAGTTAGGACCCGTGAGGGCCAGGAGGTAAAGCCTGGGAAGGGTTGGGACATTGGGGAGTTTTTTAATGACAGGAGTTCAGAGGTCCTGGTGCAACAATCTGGGAGTCACTGGAGAGCAAGTGCATTGCTGTGTGTGAAGAGGGAGGGCCTGTCACCTCCAATTCTACCTCAGGCAGGAAAGGAAGTTACAGAGACCCCATGAGAGCCGTTTCTCCCCAGAGCAAGGACAGCACGAAGGGCATCTGCTCCACTCTGAGGGTCGGAGTCCACTCGATGTCACGGTGTCTGTGAGCTATACCTGAGGGTTGTGACAATGTGGCTTCAGCAGCATCCGTGCAGACCACTGGGAGACATGTCACCCTGAGCACCAGGATTCTTATCTCCGCTGTTCCAGGGAGCTGTGTTAGGTGACATTTTTGGTTTGGTGAGCCTTACAGTTCCTCTGTTTCAATGAGTTAAAATAATAAAAAATCAGTTGCCAACTCTCAAAGTAGATATTGGTGTAGCAGGAAGTATGCTTTCTGAAATGTGTCAGCCGTGTTTTCATGTCCTGTGAATATTATTTTCCTGAGGTGGGTTCCCACCAATGGAACCATGGCCTTCATTTGGGAAAAGCTGGATACCAATGAGAGTAACAGAGCCATTCCCCAAGCTTGAGGGATGGAGAATTTTGAGTGTCTAGCAGGACAGTGAATTAAAAATCAGCCAGGATTTGAAGTAAAAAGGAATTCTACATGTCCAAACTCGGCCTTCACATACCAAAAACAAAGCTTTCACATTGGAGCAATATGTGCTGGATGTGCAGTGGGTAGGGGGATTCAGGATTTGATGTGAATGAGGAAGAGGAAAGTGGATACTTGGCAGGGAGCACATAGCGGATACATGTGTCCTGGGCACCACTCTCTGAGGCAGACCCTGGATCCAAGAAGTAACAGAAACATCAAGGGAGGCTTGAAGGAATCGGGAGCTTCAGGATCAAGGCCATGTTTCTGCCTGCACGGCCTGGGCAGGCTTGGTGTTTCTCAGTGGGTACCTTCACCCAGTGCCTCCATTTTCTGCCTATCCAGGAGCTGTAGTAATGGTGGAGGAGCAATGTCCCTAGAGAGACCGACAACTGGGCTGGATCCCTGCACATGGTGTCCCAGGCACCCAGAGGTTTCTGTGTACCACCTGAGGGATGTGCTAGTTATCAACGTTGTATAACTGCCTCCAAACTTAATGAGCTAAAAAGACAACTGAACTTCTTTTTCTCATAAATCTGCAATCCGGAAAGAGCTTGGTGGGGACCGCTCATCTCTGCTGTGGTGGCTGGGCTGTTCTGGAAACTCTCTTGCTCATTCATGGGGAGCAGTGGGGCTGGGTCAGTGGGTACCTTGGGTGCCCCTCCTGTCTCCATGTGGGCTCTTCTGCCTGGTGGCTCCAGGGTGGCTGGACTTCTCACATACCAGCTCAGGTCATCCAAGGCACATTTCCCGAGAGAGAACCAGGTGAAAGCAGTCTTACCTTGGTTGGCCTAGCCTCTGGTCACATCATGTCGTCCCCTGCACATTCTGTTGGATGAGGCACTTATAAGGTGCACCAGCCCAAGGGGAGGAACACAGACCTCATCTCTCAATGGAGGAGTGCCACAGGCTCTTCATCAACAAAGAGCTATGGGCTGGGATATATACGGATGTGACCTTTTTGGGAAAATACAACCTGGCACAGAGTGTTGGGGTGGGATGTTGTGGTGTTGGCACAGGCAATGGACAAGACAGGTCTGGGGTTAAACTGACAAGTTATAGGCAGGGCAGAGCTGTGACAACTGGAGGCAAATGACCAGACCATGAATTTCAGCAGAAGATGTGAACCACAAAAGCCAGTCCCTCAGGGGACATTGACCCAGTGACAGACCAGCGGAGCCTTCCTGGCTCTCCATAGGAGCCAGGCCCAAAGTGAACTCCCTCATCTTCCCAGAGACAATAAAGGGAATGCATGAAAACACTTTGAAAAATAGAATTGTTACCTTAAGATGAGGCACCTTTACTTGAAAGACCTTGGCACGGGAGGAAGCTTGATGCGGCAAGTGCAGTTTCCTGCTTCCTGTGGCTGTGAAGGAGCACGTAGGTCCAAAGGCTAATAGTGACTGCCTATAACAAAGTACAGATCAGAAATAAAAAATAAAGGGTTACACTTTCCTGAGCACTTGGATGTGGGTGGGAATCACAATTTTTATATATGGCAGGAAGAACTGATATCTCTCTCCCACCCACAATTGAAAGATACAAAAAATCAAAATAGGTTAGTGATGACTGTCCCCATAACCCTGGCCACAAAGAGAGGGTCTTTAGAGGCCACGTGGTTTCAGGTGGCTGTCACATTCAGGTGGTCCCTCGGCAGGGGATAAGGACCCACTGCCTTAGCACAAATGGAAGCTCCACTGTTCCTCGAGGTCAGGACAGAGATGGAAAATAAAACACTGTTCCTTCTTCAACACATAAATAGTTTTGATCGTGCCTGTTAACAACAAAATTCATAAACCAATAGAAAATAATCAGATACAAGAGTGTCATGGTTGGGAAGAGAACCAGCTGGAGAGACAAGAGTTAATTTCAAGAACATCTGAGGCACAGGACAGGATAGGAAGGTCCTAAATAAGAATGTGAAGTTACTTAAGAGACTGGTTTAACTTCTGCAGGACACCGACCCCATAGCAACCTTAGGGACCCCGTCTCCACTAGCCTGTGAAAGGGTAATGACTCACCAGCCTCTGCATCCACCTCTGCCCTGATGGGCCTGTAAAGCAATTGTGCTTTCTGGTTGTTAATAGTTAGTCAAATACACTTATAGTTCAATTGTCTGTTCCTCAAAATCCTACCACTAAGTCAAAAGCTGTATGAAAAAATAGGTCCACTCATTTTAATGGGAAAAATTATGAGATATCCTAAACTATTTCATGTAGAGGAAACATACATTGATTGGCAATGGAAAGACATTCACAGACATAGTAGACTCCAGTTATAAGTACTAAACAGCAACATAGAGTCTGTTCAGTGCTGTAATTGAATGACGGTTGATCGTATTCTACACAGGAAGAAGGCATGATGGTGAGTGGGGCATGGTGGAGAAGGGCATGGGGAATTTTACCCTTTGGAAGGTAAATACTTCTTTTTGCACCATTTCTTCAATAATTTCCCATCTCCATGCAGTTTATGGTTGTCTTACACCCAGACAGCATTTAAAACTAAAGTTAGAGCAAAGAAAAACGTCTTCAGTGCCTGGAAACATGCAAAGAACACACTTTGTACACATACTGGAAATTGTAGCAGATCCTCCTCCTCCATCACTGTCTGGGCTCATGTAGGCAGAGCAAAACACCTTGTGTTCATCATGTCATCACACATGGCACAAATGCAACCATGTGATGCTCTCTGGCCAGAAAATGCTGGGTGGAGTAAATTCATAAGTGTGTCCTTGCCTGAAACTGTCATGTTGAAATAGCACTTTTTATAGAGTATTCATTTAGTGTGTTTTTGTATGAAAATGCCATTATATTCCCCAAAAAGTAGTCTTCCAGAAAGTGGTATAATTTTTCAAGAGCTGCTATGCTAAAATGTGGTTATTTAAGCTGGTCTTTATTTAAAGGCTATTGTGCGCCCTGACAGCAGAGACATTCCCTAGCGGTGTTCAGTGAGAGTCAACCAGGCTTAATGAAAAATCATGGAATACTATACAGCCACAAAAAAGAATGAGATCATGTCCTTTGCAGGGATGTGGATGAAGCTGGAATCCATTATCCTCAGCAAACTAATGCAGGAACAGAAAACCAAACACCTCATCTTCTCACTCATAAATGGGAGTTGAACAATGAGAACACATGGACATAGAGAGGGAACATCACACACCGGCACCTGTTGGGGGGTGGGGAGCAAAGGGAGGGAGAGCATTAGGACAAACTCCTAAAGCGCTGGGGGCCTAAATCCTATCTGACAGGTTGATAGGTGCAGCAAACCACCATGGCACATGTATAACTATGTAACAAACCTGCACAATCTGCACATGTATCCTGGAACTTAAAGTAAAATAAAATATAAAATAATTTAAAAAAGAAAGAAAGAAAAATGCCCCCATGGTAGGGGTCCCGGTTTTGCTCAAGAGGAGGATGGACGTCTGACTGAGGAACATCCAGAAGGGGTCCTGACTAAGGCTCAGACTTTGAAGGGTCGTGCAGTGGTGGAGGCAAAAAAAAAAAAATGTGCCTTTGCTAGAACTTCAAACTTTCTTATTTATGCCCATAGGAGGTGGTGTCTCTGGAGCCGCCAAGCAGCAGCCTCGTTGCTCAGAAGATGAAGATGCTGACAAAGACCCAGACAGGAAAAAAGGAAGAAAAAGCATCCTGATTGTTCCATTAGCAAAGCCACAGTCCTGGAGAGCAAGGGGAGGGGCACAGCAGGCACCGCACCCATGGGATGCATCTGCAGCTTGTGAGCAATGCATGAGAGATGAATCACACAACAGCAATGCCTTCAGCTTCCGTGTGCTACGGCTCACTCAGCACCAGCTCTGCAGGCTGCCTAAGCCAGAAGTCAGTCTCTGCCTTTAGACTTGCTCACTTCTTTTAGGAACGGAGATATCCTCTGATCCCTTGTCCCTACAACCTCGATTAATGTCTTTGCAACAGCCATCCGCCAAACTCAAGAAGACCTTGGAACAACCTAATTGGAAAAGTTTCCCTCTTATCCCTTGGAAAACTATAGAAAAGCAGTGTCACACAAATGTTTAATTTCTGATATCTACAATTTCAGATACCAGAGTTTATCTGTTACCATGACAACTAAGAGCTTTATAAATGTTTTCTAGCCTCGGCTATTTTCTGGAACTTATCTACATTTCAGTATTTGCTTAATAATTTTGAGCTGACACTAGTAACATAATTGTGTCTGGATTGTTTATGTCTTGTGTGTGCTGGCAGGGGGTGGGTATAACCTATGTCAATGTTTTTCAATGTGAGCAAATTTTAATAAACTTTCATATCTAATGTGAACATTAAATGTCACATTCCCTCTGCCTGGATTCTAGTTAATTCATTGCCTGCCCGTTTATTATTCCCTCCAAGCTGAGAAATCATCACTAATGTGATTGTTCACTCCGGGCATTATTAGGCCACGGACACTTGTGGGGAGAGGCATTGTCAAAACGACTACCAAACTGAGTTTATCAACACTAGCTGGGTTAATGACAACTTGTGGGAGACAGTACAAGCAGCGCTTTAGGTGAAATTTACAGCCTTAAGTATTTATAGTAAGCAGTAGTAAAGCTAAAAATTGATGGGCAAAATGACTAAACTAGTAATGAAAGGCAAAATAAACTCAAAGCAAAAAGGAGGAGGTAAAATTGTGAAAATAAAAAGCTATAATAGAAAATCAACAATCAACTTTCAAAAAAGTAATTGTCTGTTCTGACTTGCCCAGGATAGCCCCAGTTTCCCTGCCATCTGGCGTCATGTTCCAATTAGCTTACCTTGTGGATTGTTATTGAAATATTATTAATAGTTGAATTCTACTTATCCAGGCTGAATTTGATAAACCTCTCTTGTATTTCTAGCTTGTTTCATGGTCTCATCTCGCAGTGTGTGCAATTAAGCAGAAATCTCATTGTAACATGTGTTTTTAAGTCTGAGAGATGACCTGTGATAAACTGCCTCTCTTTTTATAATCGTTTCCAGAGAGGACATGACTAGCACCTCCCCCAGAGGAACAGCATGCATGCAGGGTTAGCCGATCAATCGTGTGTGCCGAGACACAAACAGTTAGGGACAGATAACTTCTGATGGTGGGGACATGCTTGGCCCTGCCACTTTTGCCACACATTTGGTGTACCAGCTGGTTGGTATACCAGGCTGCTTCCTAGTGAGGACAATCATTAAACATGGGAAATTAAGGGTCAGGTGTATGTGAAATATACATGAGAAATGGAAGTAGACCAATTCTTTTATAGAGTGTAAATAGCCTGAACATGCTTGTTATGGCATTCTTCTCATCTTATGTAGGGTAAATCTATAATTATTTATTATATTGTTTGGCAACACTATCTCCTTTTGCAATTAAGTACTTTGTTTTGCAACAATGAGCTAACAACTCCAAACATTTATGTTCAGTTAAAAAATATATACAGAAATTCTATTCCTCAAGAAGATTGATGACGGATAGTTAGTTACCTTGCACAGAATATTCAGTGGCACAGACCTCCCGCCATGGGGTTCATGGTGAACACATGGAAATGAGAAGTGACAACATAGGAATCAGAAGACATAAATAATTCAAAGGTTAAGAGTTATTACAAGAAGACCATACCTGAAAGTGAAAATTGAACATATCTTCAGAAATGTGTTAATATAGCATGCTATGAAGGAAGGCTTTTCATTTAGATCAGATAGCTGTTTTTACTCTCATGTTGAAATTTTCATAGCATCTATAAAAAGTGAAGCTATAGCTGTAAATGTTTTGTCTTCTTCTTTTTATTTTTTATTTGTTGTTGTTGTTGTTGTTGTTGAGATGGAGTTTCACTCTTGTTGCCCAAGCTGGAGTGCAATAGCACAATCTTGGCTCACTGCAACCTCCGCCTCCCGAATTAAAGCGATTCTCCCGCCTCAGCCTTCCAAGTAGCTGGGATTAGAGGTGCCCACCACCACATCTGGCTAATTTTTTGTATTTTTAGAAGAAACAGGGTTTCACCATGTTAGCCAGGCTGGTCTCGACCTCCTGACCTCAGGTGATCCACCCACCTCGGCCTCCCAAAGTGCTGGGATTACAGGTGTGAGCCATCACGTCTGGCTGTTTTGTCTTCTGTTAGCAGAAGAACATGGTCAACCATTGAATAACGCTAGATTTCTATCGATGAATTGGATTCCTCAAATAGATCATGTATTTCATTCCAATACTGGCTTTATTGTTTAATCTATGGAATCAAAGTAGGTCTTTGGAATTTTATTTTGTTAAAGGTGAAACATCTGATATTATGTGAATGTTATCAGGACTTTAGTTAAAAAGTTCAGTCATGAATATGAAAGTATTTGTATCCGTGATAATAATAGAATTTTGTTGGTGCCAACGTTCATGGAAAAAACAATTTGTTGAGTTAAATCTTACAGCAGAAATACACTAGAAAGTGATTGTAGACACAAAATTCATAATTTGTTCCAAATAAATTGCAGTGTTCTGCCAATTGGAATAAAAATATAGTTCACAAAATTTACAAATATTTTATATATCCACAGCTCAGAAGCTGAACAACAAAATGTGTGAAAAAGCTGACAATTATATTAAAAATAGCATAATGGAATGTGCTTTATTCCTCTTTTTCACTCAACACAGATCTTATTTTAAATCATTGAACCTTTGAAGTAACAATTTTATGGAGTAATCCAAGTAATCAACAATGATATTTAATTTTTATAAATGAGTCTTTCAAGTTTAGTTTTGTATTTTATTCCAAATGAGTGAAAAATCTTAAAACACAAGAACATCTACAAAAAATACTCAAAGAAAATGGTTTGACTGACAATTTTGCAGCATCTAAATTTGGCAAAATATTCCCAAAAATGTATAGAGACAGTTTGATAAGTTTATCTTGTAAGATATTTGTCAATGAAATATATTCTGAGGGAAGGCACATTGTAGTACCGTACCTAGAAAAATACTTGAACTGAAATATTTACATTTTAATTTAAAAATTGGAACTGTGAATAACTCCTGCCAAACTCTGCTGACACTTTAATTTCAGCCTGTGAGACCCTGAACAGGGAACCCAGTCATGCTCTGCCGGATTCTGACCCACAGAAACTCAGATGAGACATCTGTGATGTTCTAAGCTGCTGAGTTTGTAGTAATTTGTCATGCAGCAAATTAAGCAATAAAATAACATGATTTTAAAAACCCCTAGAAATAAATACTTAACAAAATACTCCCAAAGACAAAAATGGCATTTCATAAGGAAAAAGACATACACGGCCAATAAATATATGAAAGATATATTTAAATTTAACCTCTAACAAGCAGTGCAAGTGAAGCTATGATGAAATAATATTTTATATCTATTAAATTGCCATTACTTGAGAAAACCATCAATACCAAGATTTGCAGATGACATAAATCAAGAATCTTGTATATATTGTGCATAGAAATGTAAATTAATATAACTACTTTGGTAAATTATGTAGCATTATACAGTAAAGTAGAATATTTGCGTATCTTATTATGACTAGGAAATTCTCTTCCTGGAAAAATTCCCAAGAATGTTGCAAGTGTGCATTAGGAATGATGTATAAGTTCAGAACAGCACTGTTTTTGTTAGACATACCTTGGAAATAACCAAACTGGCTGTTAGTGGAAGAATGGATAAATTAACTGTGGCACAGTCACACATGAAATATTATGTAGTAGTCAACATGGCAGCCACACAGAGCCATACGGTTCAATCTTAGCAATATACAGTAATAAAATGCAGCACATTTCCGAAGGTTAAATATAGCAGGATGTCATTTTGATAAAGTTAAGAAATTAATTATCATAAGAACCTTTAAAAAGGTTTCTAGAAACTTTCATGCTAAAATAGTATTTTGCTAAAATATCAGAATGATAAACACAAATTTCAGGAGAGTCGTTACCTCAGATGGCAAACAGCAGGAGTTTGGGTAGCGAAGGAACACAGTGGAAGACGTAAGTAGCAATTGGATGTAAAATTAATGTGGCCTCTGGGAAATTTCTAGTAAATAGAATATTCAATTTAGCTTTCATTTTTTTCTATCTAATTTGCTTATAGTTCATATATAGCAATATAAAAACTTTCAAGGAAATAAAAAACTAGTTATCCCACTATGAAACAAAATACTTCATTTTCTTAATTTTTCCATGTTTTTTTCATTGTGTCCATCATATGTCAATAGATATTTTTTAACAGTTTAATTATGTCAGTAATTTATTGCACATTTTCTCTCTCTTTATAGTTGGCTTTTGGATATAAACTGAGCGCCACAACCTCTGATGATTTATAGTCACAGATGCTCTAGAGGATTAATGCAGTATCATGCTGTGCGTCAAATTTCTTGGAAGAAATCTACGAGGAAATCACTGAGTATTATTAGGGGATCAATCATGGGACTGAGTCTAGCTTTTAGCACACTGTTACTGCATCAGTCAATTGAAGAAATAAAACTAGTACATCACATCTGTGTTTGCAAAGACGTTGGATTTGTCTGTACTGTGCGTGGCTCAAAATACTGGGGAAAACCTGCCTGCAGTCGTCTGCAGCGACCCAGCTGCGTGCACTGAGACTGATCACATGTCCTCCAGGGCAAGGGCTTCCTTATGGATGAAATGAGAAACTGGATTTGATGAGCGCTCATCTCCTTCTAACATCTCAGGTTTTGTGAAAAAGAACACTTCCAAGCAAGTTAATGCAAACACTGTCACTTGGAGATGTTTTTACTTTTGTGGTTAAATTTTTGTTGCTAGAAAAACAACACACAATTCTAACTCATTGCATTTTGGAGGCACAGAATATTAAACATTGATAGTAAATGGAAGCCTCTGTTACTAGCTCTTAAAAATGAAAGAAGGAAAGGCTAAGACAACATTGGCAAACTGGACAGTTACAGAAGGAGTGTTTAGCCACTAAGACAAAAATATGAGGACATTATGTGAATAAGGGAACTGGGTGTGCTCCCGAAAAAGAACTGGTGGTTGGGGCAGAGATGTACAGAGTCTGCCTTCAAACATTTGAAATATTGTCCATAACTAAGCAGGATTAAACCTTCCCTATGCAATTACAGAGACAGAATTAACACAAATAAATAGAATCAGACAGGCAAATAACAAATATCCAAATAAAACATAATCTTTTAAATATTAAACTTATTCAAAAACGAATTAGTTTCTCATGAAGCAATGTAATTAGTTGCATAATTATCAGAATTTATGGAGAAATATTCTAAAATTGGCTTAGAAGCTTAATGACCCTGAATTCCTTCCAATGTTAAGATTCTTTATATTATTTTGATATTAGAATGTTATAAAACAGTACATAATCTTTTAACTCTCTTTATTTTTGCATATGAAACTTAAGCAAACACTTTTATGTAATCTCACAGACAACATTTATATTTTGTGTTTGAATTTTGAATGCCGACCTATTTTCTGGAAAAAAAATCTGAAAGGGTAAACATTTCCCTTCAATGTAACACTGAAGCAGAATTAGTATGTTAAACAAACGTGTGTTCATTTGGTTCGAGATATTTTCTAATTTTCCTTGTGACCTCCTCCTTAACCCATTATTTAACAGTGTGTTACTTTCCACATATTTGTGTTTTTTTCAGTTTTCCTTTTGCTATTGATTTCTAGTTTTATTCCGTTGTGGTCAGAAAAGATACTCAGCATGATTTTAACCTTTGTAAATTTGTCAAGACATGTTTTATGGACTAAGATGTGGATAATCTTGTAGACTTATTTGGAAACTATAAAAAACTCTTACAACTTAATAATATAAGGACATATAACCCAATTAAAATGGGGCAAATAATCTAAATAGATATTTCTTTAAAGAAAATATATAGTGGGCCAATAAACCCATCAAAAGGTGCTCAACATCATTAGTCGTCAGACAAAAGCAAATCAGAAACACAGTTCTATACCACCTCACTCCTACTAGGCTAACTATTAAGAAAAAAAAATTAAAAGTGTTGAGAGGAAGTGAAGAAATTGGAATCCTCATACATTGGTGGTGGGAATATAAAATCGTGCAGCCACTTTGGAACACAGTTTGGCATTTCCTCAAAAAGTTAAATGAAATTTAGTAGAATTCTAGAAATTCTACTCTTAGGTTTACACCCCAATAGAAAAAAACTTGAAGATATATGCCCCCACAAACACTTGTGCATGAATGTTCATAGCAACATTACTCTTAATAGTCAAAAATTAGAAGCAACCCAAATTTCCATCAATGAATGAATTGGTAAAAGGTGGCATATTTATATAATTAAATATTATTCAACAATAAAAAGGAATGATATGCTGATAAATGCCACAATATGGACGAACCTTGAAAACATAATGCTAAGGAAAAGGATGCAAGCCAAAAAAAAAAAAAAAACAAGCTATATATGGTATGATTCAATATATAAAAAATATCCAGGATAGGCAGATCTATTAATGGCCGCTTAGCACCGAGGAGAGGGGTTGAGGAAAATGAGGAGTAACTGCTAAATTGTTACTAAGTTTCTCTTTGGAATGATGAAAACGTTTGAAAATTGATCATGGTAATGGTTGCAAAACTGTGGATATCCTAAGAACCATTGAATTAACAATTTAAATGGGCAATTTATATATGAATTATATATCAGTAAAACTGTTACATAAATATTACGTACAAAAATAATCACGGGCATTCAGAAAAAAATGAAAAATCAATAAAAATGTCCATTAGTGACAACTACATTGAAGAGCATCTTTTTAATGGAATATTATGTAGTCTCCCAAAAGAATACGGCAGAGAATACACCCACTGATGTATTCTGAGTACACTCACTGATGAGAAGAAGCAAGCTCTGTGCAATGAAAAGCCAGTTTTCTAAAAATGTATGCATACCATATTCCAATTTTTAATTTAAAGTGTATATATTTAGGCCAGGCGCGGTGGCTCATGCCTGTAATCCCAGCAGTTTGGGAGGTCGGGGCAGGCAGATCACCTGAGGTCACGAGTTTGAGACCAAGCTGGCCAACATGGTGAAACCCCATCTCTACAAAAATACAAAAATTAGTTGAGCGTGGTGGAGCACGCCTGTAAGCCCAGCTACTTGAGAGGCTGAGGCAGGAGAATTGCTTGAACCCGGGAGGCAGTTTGTGGTGAGCCCAGATCACACCATGGCACTCCAGCCTGGGCAACAGAGGGAGGCGCCATCTCAAAAATAAAAATAAGTAAAGTGTTTATTAACTATTTGTGTAAGAGCACTACAAAATAAACAAAAGACAGCTCTATTTGCCAAAATCATCTTTGGAAAGTATGGTGAAGAAGAAGAAAAGAAGAAAATATGAGAATGGGAGGCCATCTGAACCTTTTGTTTATTTTACATACTCTGAAATTGCTGAAATGTTGAGGATGAGAATGGATTTTTGTATGATGTGGATAATGAGTTATAAACAGATAAACAAATAGTTAAATAGAAACACTGAGTGTGTGGAAATTAAGAGTTCGACAAAGGCTTACCATTCGTTCAGTGTCCTCTGACCCAGCCAAGCAGGGCCACTGCTGCCGGTACAAATGGCTTCTGCCAGGGACTGTACCTGCAGGCTAGTCAGAATCATGGTTTTAAGGAGGACAGAGTTTTTATTCTGAGAAAAGAAAAGAGGTGCTATCCCAAGGTTTTGTGTTATTTTGTTCTCTTTACATTTTATTGAATTATTTTCTTCTTTCTTTCCATTTTTTTCATCTCTTGTCATTCATTTCTAATTTCTATTTTCATAATTCATTTCTATTTCTTGTGATTTATTTCTGTTTTTTTGTTTTGTTTTTGTTTTTTGTTTTTTTTAAGACGGAGTCTCGCTCTGTTGCCCAGGCTGGAGTGCAGTGCAGCAATCTCGGCTCACTGCAACCTCCGCCTCCTGGGTTTAAGTGTTTCTCCTGCCTCAGCCTCCCAAGTAGCTGGGTTTACAGGTGTGCGCCACTACACCTGGCTAATTTTTGTATTTTTAGTAGAGATGGGGTTTCACCATGTTGGTCAGGCTGATCTCAAACCCCTGACCTCATGATCCATCCGCCTCAGCCTCCCAAAGTGCTGGGATTACAGGCGTGAGCCACCATGCCTGACTCTATTTCTGTTTTTAATTGTTTATACCTATTGATAAAAGAGAACATACCAAAGTCTATTAGTCAGGTGCCAAATTAGAATTAGTTAAGGAGGATTTATTCCTAAAGAGAGCCTTTGATGTATGCAAGAAGATTACAGGGTTGCCTTAGGGATAGTGAAGCTGTATTGTATATCAATATGTACATTTATCTATGTAAGTTTATTTTACTATATTGGCTTACTTGACTACGATGGCTGAGAAGTTCCATGATCTACCATCTGCAAGCTGGAGACCCAGGAAAGCTGGTGGTGTAGTTTGAAGGCCTGAGAGCCTCAGAGCAGATGTTATGGATCCCAGTCCAGGTCTGAAGGCCAGAGAAACAGCTGAGTGCAGGACAAGATCAATATTCCAGCTCAAGCAATCAGGCAGAGAGTTAATTCAACCATCCTCTGCCTTTTTGTTCTATCCACATCCTCAACGGATTGGTGATACCTATGCAAATTGGGGAGGGCCATCTGCTTTACTCCGTCCACCAATTAAAATGCCAATCTCTTCCAGGAACACCCTCACAGACACAGCCAGAAATCCTGTTTAAGCAGCTATCTGGGCATCCTGTGGCCCAATCAAGTTGACTCATAAAGGCAACCATCACAGCAGTGTGAGAGCTATGACCACCCTTAGATCTAACAGGACTCAAGGAAGAGCTGAAACTGAAATGAGGTTCAGAAACTGAAATGAGAGTGTGAGGAACAGAGGTGTTCAGCAGAGGAATCCATCCTTCAAAGGTTACCTCACTTTGTGAACACCAGAGAAGCACCTGACCT
The DNA here is from genome assembly GCF_009828535.3 of Hylobates moloch. Taxonomy (NCBI): domain Eukaryota; kingdom Metazoa; phylum Chordata; class Mammalia; order Primates; family Hylobatidae; genus Hylobates; species Hylobates moloch. The sequence goes on along the minus strand of NW_026652285.1, from coordinate 63,111,493 downwards.
CTCTCTGCTCTCCCTACAATCTCTTGCCAGAGGTCCCCACTGGGAAATTCATGGGAATCCCACAGACATTGGCCTAGCCTCCTGGGGCAGAGAATAGGATAAGAAGAGTCTGAATTTGGAAAATAGTGTAAAGATCTGGATAGAACATTTTGACCTCTATTTGCTGTACAGTGTACCAACTTGCTGTGTGAACTTGACATTTCTTGCAATTCTTTGAAATTTTATTGAAATTCTTGCAATTTTATTTGAAATCAATTTACATTTTGCCCCCAAGATGATAATAGTACCCAGAGAATATAAAACAGGTAGGGCAGGATGGTAGATGTAACCCCCAAATATATCACTAATTTCATTAGCCCTAAAGAGGATAATCTATTATATTAAGTGAAAAGTGAATACTCCAACTAAAACTAGAAAATTTTCAAACTAGATTTTTTTAAGTACCTAGTTATATATGGCTTACAGAACATATGCTTTAAATATAAGGCTGTATGCAGTACCTGTTAATGGGATGCCACATTTATAAACTAAAGGGTTGTCTCCAGATGAAATGGGAGTGTTCCATTATCCCCCCTCACAGGGCGTGTGGCAGGAGTATGGCTTGCTTCTTTAGTGCCCCGCTGCTCAGACCCCTAGAGGGAGCATGCAGACAGGCAGGTCTTGGGGAGCATGGGCTCCGACCCCACGGCAGCATCTAGGGTTGAGTGTTTACAGCTTCTGGAGCCCCGGTGGGTGTGTTACAGTGCACTCTTTCAGCTTTGCTGTCTGCAGGTGGCTTGTGTTAATCTGCTTAATTAGACCCTCTGCCTTATCACAAAGACAGAGGGCTTTCTATATCCTGCGTTCTTGCCCTAGTGTACAAGAAAAATTGGATCACATGTGGGCTTGGAGGATGGGTGCAAGGTTTTATTGAGTGGTGGAGGTTGCTCTCAGTAAGGTGGATGGGGTGCCAGAAGGGGGATGCAGTGGGAAGGTGGTCTCCTCCTGAAGCTGAGCCACCCAGTGGCCAGAATCTCCTCCAACCGCCCCTGACTGAATTCCACATCGTCCTGCCATTGATGGCCTGCCAGTGTGTGCTAGTGTCTGTTGGTGTGTTGTTCTGCCCCTCTTGACATCCAGCCACTTGTGTCTGTGCCCACTAGGGTCTTGGGATTTTATGGGAACACAATGCGGGGTGTGGTGGGCCAGAGTGGTCTTGGAAAATGCAACATTTGTGAAAACAGGAGTGTCTGTTCTCACTTAGGTCTGCGGGCACAGGTCCAAGGGTGGAGTCCTTGCCATGGACCCTGCCCTTCTCTATGCAGCACTTCCCTGCCTTCCTGCCGTATCAAAAATATGTAGATTTCTAGTTTAGTTTAAAATTTCTAGTTTTAACAAACTAGAAATAGCAGGAAACTTTCTTAATGGGATACAGGAGATCTAAAAAGCAAACAAAAATTAAAGCAAACATAATTAGAAGGTTTAAAACTTTTCCTGTCAGATCAGAAACAAGATAAAAATGCCTGCTATTTCCATTTTTATTCAGTTCTATAGTGGAGATACCAGCAAGTACAATAAGAGACATAGGAAAATAAAAAAGAAATAAAAAGAAAATAAAAATTGAAAAGGAATAAATAGAATTGTCATTATTCTGTATGTGGATTACTCCATGCAGAAAGTTCAAAATAATCTATAGTCTACTCAAATTAATAAGCAAATCTGTTAAGGTTATAATATGAATATATGCAAATCTACTGTGTTTCTATATACTAGCAACAAATCATTAGAAAATAAAATTTAATGCAAAGATACCATTTATAAAATTATCAAAAACTTGAAATACAGGAATAAGTCTAAACGAAGCCTTGCTAGTGAACTCAACTCAGGTGGTGAGAAGCTGTGTTTGTAATCCCTTAGCCTGGGCTGCCTCCAAAAAGGAACAAGCTCACATAGGCGCCTCCAGTGGTGTTTCTTTGCTGGATCCCATCACTAAAGCCTCTTAAACTGGTGCTATGGACTTAGTAAGCCTATTTTCTCCCCTGCTGCAAATCCCCAAAACACAATAACCAATTGACTTTCGCCTAGCTAGGACAGCAGTTTGCTTTTCTCATATCATTTTCAAGGATATGTCGCCTCTTTAGCTTGGTGTGATCTTGATTACGTCATCCCAGTTTATCATGTTGATATGCTACACTGATAAAATTGAAGATTTTTTTTAAGAGGGAGCATCCAAATCACACGAAAAGAGTTAGTGAGTTTATTGGGAGTCCTGTGGTCTGGGACTTATACCAATATCCTCTGCAAAGGTAAGAATCTTGTATGCTTTCTGCCACAGAGAAGGCAGGCTGATACAAGGGGGCCTCTGGATTTACTAGGCAGCCAATTCCACATTTGCAGGCTGCGCTGTGGTCTGGCTGGCTGAAGGGTTTGAGCGTTTCCCTCGGTAAGAAAGAGCTCCCTAGCTGGTCAGACTGCAGTGCCACTCAGCCCCGTCACTTGGCCCAAGCAGACCCCGAGGGAAAGAGTTCCAGTAGAATAGGATGCTGTCTCTGTGGCTGGGGCAGGCTCTAATGGTAAAGCACAGTGGAGGGCCCCAGAATGTTTTTTTTTAACAAAACTCATTGTTATGGCTATTTTCCTTCTGAGAAACGCCTCCTAACTTATCTAGTGGAGAGTGTGTGTTTAACTATGACACACGAAGTGACCAGGGGCCCCAAGAGGCTCTTCACGAACTGCATTCTGCCTGACTCAGCTGCCATAACGTCAGTAGGCTCAGAAGCATTCCAGTGTCAGGTGGAGGTGTCTATTGTGCAGGGGACCTGCCTCAGGCTGGCCCAGAAGCGCTAGCATGATGTCCTTACAGCACTGCAGGCTGCCCTCAGCCCACCCCTGAGCCTCCTGGGGATTCCCTATGATGGCTTCACAGAGAAACTGAAACTTCGGGTCTCTTTTACAAATGGCTCAGGTCGATATCCAGAGCAGCTGGAGAGCATCCTGATTCTGTAGCCTTCCCATTTCAACTCAATGTCACCTTCTCGGAGACACCCCCTATTCTTAACTTTTCTGTCCAAAGAAGCACCAACCCCATACCTTTCCGTCATACCACACGGTTTTATTCTCATCATACAACTTGTATATTAAATGGTCTAGCTTGTTAATTTCCTTTGTTTTTGTCTGTTTCCTTTGTTTAGAATATAAAACACCTAAATGTAGGGAGCTTATTTGTCCAGACACATAGAAAAGTGTTTGAATTCACACTGTTCAACCACAGATATGTGATTTTAAGGTTCCTACAAAATATTTTTTAAAGTTTTTTTTAAAAAATCAAATTATTTAAATAACATATCTTATTTAACTTAATATATATCAAAATATTATCATTTTAACATGTAATCAATATTAACATTTCTTTAAATGAGATCCAATGTGTATTTTACACTTACAGCTTATCTCAATTTGGACTCTGTACATTTCTGGAACTCAAACGCTGCAGGTGACCTGTGGCCACTGTAATGCACAGGGCTGATCGTCGATACTCAGTAAAACATGCTGAATGCATTAAGGCATAAAGCATTCAGCACTGTAACCCGAATCAGAAGAAGCCTTGAGGCAATGTGACAACTGATACCCTTAGTTGGTCCATATGATTTTATAACAACAGTTATGCTTTGTTTCCCTTTTTTCTCCCATGCCCTATTTTTGCTGGGTTCATTGTTTCTTTTCCCTCCTCCTTTATATTTTGAGTCTAACTCTGCTTTTCAGTTCCACCAGCGTTAATATTTTCATTCTTGGCCGGGCCCAGTGCCTCACATCTGTAATCCCATCACTTTGGGAGGCCGAGGCGGGCAGATCACGAGGTCCGGAGTTTGAGACCAGCCTGGCCAACATGGTGAAACCCCGTCTCTACTAAAAATACAAAAATTAGCCAGGCATGGTGGCAGGTGCCTGCAATCCCAGCTACTCGGAAGGCTGAGGCAGAAGAATCACTTGAACCCAGGAGACGGAGGCTGCAGTGAGCAGAGATCATGCCACTGCACTCCAGCCTGGGACAAAGCAAGACTCTGTCTTAAAAAAAAAAAAAAATTCTTTACAGTCAATTTCTTTATAATCATATAAAATTAAATAATTATCAGACCACTCACTAAGATGCCTTATTACACATTTCTGTTTCCACCAAAAGGCAGCATTCAAACTCTATCCCTTCTCTATTCTTTCCCACACAAGAACTCTGATTAGGAGCCCTCCCTTATTCCACCATGAACATTTGTAAATCTTGAGATTGGTTGAAGAGGTATATTTTTGTGTCAAGCCACTATTCAGATTCTTTTATCATGTAATATGTTTCACTTCAGAAATCCACCATGAACCTTTCCCCCTCAATCCCAGCCTCATCATCACCATCTACTAACTATACCTATTGTAACAGTCTGTGCTCATCACTGCCTGCTAATTAACCACTGCTGTTTTGACATATTTGTTCTGCTCCAGTTAACATTTGGGTTAAGAGCTTCAAGCATCTTTCTTGGATAAGATTCACAAACTGAATTCTCTCTGAATCCCTACATTAATAAAAATGCCTTCATTTTGTCCTGACAGCTAAATGATATCTTTTTTTAAAAGCTTGAGTTATAATTAACATAATATAAAATTCATCCTTAAAATTACAATTAAATTGATTTCATTATATTCACTGAGTTATACAACCACTACCCCAATCAATTTTAGATCATTTTTGTCACCTCAAAAAGAAACACTTTATTTATTACCGGTCAATCTCCATTTCCTCAGGCAAACATTAATCTACATTCTGTCTTAGTAGATTCGTCTATTCTGGAAATTTCATATAACTGCAATTATACAATATGGTGTTTTTTGTGACTGGCTTCCCTACATGGCACATTTTTCAGATTCACCCATGTTGTAGCTTGTATCAGTACTTTTTCAAATTGATGAATAATGTCCATTGCATGAATATACCACATTTTCTTTAGTCATTCCTCAGTTGGTAAATGTTTCAGTGGTTTTCTACTTTGAGTTATTATGAATAATGCTACCTTGAACATCTGTGCATAAGTTTTTGTGTGGACATAAATACATTTTCCTTTCTCTTAGGGATATACCTAGGAGTGGAATTGCTGGGTCATGTGGTAACTCTCTGTTTAACCTTTTGAGAAAACACCAAACTGTTTTCCAAAGTGTTTGCACTATTTTACATTATAAGAGGATTCCAATTTCTCCAAATCCTAACCAATCCTGGGCAACAGAGTGAGGCCTTGTCACACAGACAGACACACACACAGACAGACACACACACACACACGCAAACCTCATTATGGTTTTAATTTTCATCTCCCTGATAGCCAATGATTTGAGCATATTTTTGTTGTATATATAGGTCATTTATATACCGTCTTTGAAAAAAAAGTGTCTATTCGAGTCCTCTGCCCATTTTAAATTAGATTATTTACATTTTAGCATTGACTTGTAAAAATTCTTTATATATTCTCCATTATAAGCACCTTATCAGATATATGATTTGCAAAAATTTTATTCCACTCTATCAATAATTTTTTCACTTTCTTAATGGTATCATTTGCAGCACAATTTTTAAAATTTTGATAAATTTAATGTACGTAATTTTTTTCTGTTAATGCTTATGCTTTTTATGTCATATATTGCCTAAACCTAAGTTATTAAAATTTGCACCTAAATTTTCCTCTGAGAGTTTTACATGTTTAGTTTCTGCATTTAAGTCTAGGATCTACTTTGAGTAAATTTTTGCATATGATGTGAGAGAAGAGTCCCAAATCTTTTTTGTGCATGTGGATATCCAGTTGTTCCAGCACCATTTGTTGAGAAGACTATTTTTTCCCCATTGAATTTTCTTGGCATGATTGTCAAAAATCAATCGCCAGGCCGGGCACAGTGGCTCATGCCTGTAATCCCAGTACTTTGGGAGGCCAAGGAGGGCAGATTGCTTGAGGTCAGGAGTTCAAGACCAGCCTGGCCAAAATGGTGAAATCCCATCTCTGCTAAAAATACAAAAATTAGCAGGGTGTGGTGGTGCGTGCCTGTTATTCCAGCTACTCGGAAGGCAGAGGCAGGAGAATCGCTTGAACCTGGGAGGCAGAGATTGCAGTGAGCCGAGATTGCACCACTGCACTGCATCCTGGGAGACAGGGGCAGACTACGCCTCAAAAAAACAAAAACAAAAACAAAAACCCCAAAATCAATCTCCCATAAGTGTACTGCTTGATTTCTAGGGCTTCTCTCAGTTCAATGATATATGTGCCTATTCTTATACTATAGTCTTGCTGACTGTAGCTTTGTAGTACATTTTAAAATTGGAAAGTATGATTTCTCTAGCTGTTTTTTTTTAATTTTCAAAATTGTTTTGGCTATAAGTGCATCTAGCATTTTCATGCGATTTCAAGTGCATCTAGCATTATTATTAGCTCATCAATTTCTTCAACAAATATTAGCTGACTGGAATTTTCATAAGGATTGTGATAAATCTGTAGAAAAAGTTGAGGAATAGTACTACATTAACAATTTTTTTCAATCCATGAATTTAGAATATCTTTCCCATTTATTTAGATCATATTTAATTCTTTTAACAATGTTTTGCAGTTTTCAGTGTATGTTGGGCCCTTCCCTTTTTAATTTGTTTCTAAGTACTTTGTTCTTTTTGATGCTATCGTGAATTAAATTGTTTTCTTAGTTTTACTTTCAGATTTTTAAAAATTGTACAAAAATATAATTGAATTCTATAAGCTGATTTTATCCTACAACATTTATAACTAATTTACTCACTATAATATTTTTTGGTGGATTCCTTAGGATTTTCTGTATACAAGATGTCTTGTATACATCTTGTATACATCTGCAATTAAACCTAATTTTACCTATTTTTTTCCAGTCTAAATACAGTTTTTTCTTGCCTAATTGCCCTGAATAGAAATTTCAGTATAATGTTGAATAAAAGTGGCAAGAGGGCACATCCTTGTCTTTTTCTTCAGAGTAAAGGAAAAGTATTCAGTTATTCACCAAAAGCATGGTGTTGTCTGTAAGTTTTTCATAAATATACTTTATCAGGTTAAAGAAGTTTATTTTTAATCCTAGACTGTTGAGGACTTTTACCTTGAAAATATGTTGAATTTTGTCAGATCCTTTTTCTGCATCTACTGAGTTGATGTGGCTGTTTTCTTTTATTCTATTAACATGACATATTTTACTACTTATTTTTAATTGTGATAACACACATAAATGTATTATTTATAGATTTTTTAAGTGTAGAGTTCAGTAGTATTTTTTCACATTGTTGTGCAACCAATCTGTAGATCTTCTTTATCTTGCAAAACTGAAACTCTGTACCCATGAAGCAATAATCCCCCGATTCCTCCTCCCTGAGCCCCCTGCCACCATCATTCTACTTTTGATTTTTATGAACCTGACTCCTCTAGATACTGCATATAAGTGGAATCATGCATTATTTATCTTTTTGCAATTGGCTTATTTCACTAAGCATAATATCCTCAAGATTTATCCATGTTGTTGCATGTATCAGGATTTCTTTAGGTATATTCACATTTTGTTTACTCATTCATCTGTTGATGGATACGTGAAGCCTTCTGTTTCTTGGCTATTGTGAATAATGCTGGTATGAAACTGGGTGTACAAACACCTCTTCAGAGCCCTGTTTTCAATTCTTTTTTATATGTACCCAGAAGTGGGATTGCTGGATTATATAAGCTTAATTTTTTGAGGAATCACTATACTGTTTCCCACAGTTGTACACTATTTTACTTTTCACCAACAGTGCACAAGTTTCCAATTTCTATGCATTCTCACCACCACTTGTTATTTTCAGAGTTTTTTGGTGTGTGCGTGTGGTTTTGTTTGTTTGTTTGAGACAGAGTATTGCTCTGTTGCCCAGGCTGGAGTGCAGTGGCGCAATCTTGGCTCCGCCTCCCAGGTTCAAGCAATTCTCCTGTCTTGGCCTCCTGAGTAGCTGGGATTACAGGCATGCACCACCATGCCCATCTAATTTTTGTATTTTTAGTAGAGACAGGGTTTCACCATGTTGGCCAAGCTGGTCTCGAATTCCTGACCTCAAATGATCTGCCCGCCTTGGCCTCCCAAAGTGTTAGGATTATAGGCATGAGCCACTGCACCAGGCCAAGTTTCTGGTTTTTTGATAGTAGCCATTTTAATGAGTCTGAGGTGATATCTCATTGTGGTTTTAATTTACATTTCTCTAATAATTAGTGATGATAATCTTTTCATATGTCTATCGGCCATTTGTATATCTTCTTTGGAGAAATATCTATTCAAGCTCTTTGCCCACTTTTAAAATCAGGTTATTTGCTTGTTTGTTTTATTGTTGTTTAGTTGAAGTTCTTTAGGCATTCTGGATATTAACCCCTTATCTGACATACAGTTTGCAAATATTTTCTTCCAGGCCACAGGTTGCCTTTTCAGTTTACTGAATGAGTCCTTTGATGCATAGAAGTTTTTAATTTTGATGCAGTCCAGTTTATCTATTTTTAGTTTCTTTGTCTGTGCTTTTGGCCAAAAAAATTATTGCCAAATTCAATGTCATGTTACTTTCCCCCTATGCTTTCTTCTGAGTTTTATAGTTTTAGTCTTATGCTTAGGTCCTTGATCTATTTGAATTCGTTTTTGTATATGATCGAAGATAAGGGTCCAGCTTCATTTGTTTACCTATGAATATCCAGGTTTCTCAACACCATTTCTTGAGGAGACTCTCTTTTCCTATTGAATGATCTTGGGATCCTTATGGAATAGCATTTGACTATTTAAGCGAGGCTGTACTCTGGGCTCTCTATTCTACTCCACTTGTCTATATGACTCTTCAGGATAGTACTGCACTGTTTTGATTATTGTGGCTTTGTAATAAGTTTTGAAATCAGGAAAGCTGCACATTTTTTCCTTTTTCAAGATTGTTTTGGGAGTTCAAGATATTGTAGAATCCTTCAGATTCCTTAAGAATTTTTTGATGATTTTTTTTCTTTCTTCAAAAACACCTCTGGGATGTTAACAGGGATTGCTTTGAATCTGCAGATCACTTTGGGTGGTATTGCCATGTTAACAAAATTATGTCTTCTATTCCATAAATACAGAATGTCTTTCCACTTATTTGTGTCTTCTTTAATTTCATCAGCAATGTTGTATAGTTTTCAGTGTACAACTCTGTAGCTACCTTAGAGTTCATTCTATTTTTATGTTGCTGTAAACAGAATCATTTTCTCAATTTTCTTTTCTGTTCCTTGTTAGTATATTGAAGCAAAACTGCTTTTATGTGTTGATTTTATATCCTGTAGCTCTGATGATTCTGTTTATTAGTTTCAACAAGTCTTTTGTGGAATTTTTAGGGTTTTCTATATGTAAGATCATGTCATCTGCAAACAGAGATAATGTTACTGTTTCTGGCTAGGACTTACAGTACTGTGTTGAATACAAGTGCTAAAAGCAGGCATCCTCGTCTTGTTTCTGATCTTAGAGGAAAGACTTTCAGTTCTTCACAACTGAGTATGATGCTAGCTGTGGGTTTTTTTGCATAGCCTTTATTATGCTGAGATAGGTTCCTTTTATTCCTAGTTTCTTAAGATTTTTCGTCATTAAAGGATGTTGAATGTTGACAAATACTTTTTCCATATCAATTTAGGTGATCATGTGTTTTGTTTTGTTTTTCTCCTTGACTCTGTTTTTCTTCTTGATTCTGTATTATGTTGATTAATTTTCATATGTTAAACCATTTTTGCATTCCAGAAATAAATCCCACTTAGTTACGATGTATAATTCTTTTATACATTGCTAGATTCAGTTTGTTAATATTTTATTGATAATTTTTGCATTTACATTCATGATATTGACCTGTAATTTTCCTTTCTTGAGCTGTGTATCCAGTCTTCGTACTAAGGTGCCCCCTACAATGTGCTAGGAAGTTCCTCTCTACTTCTATTTTCTGGAAAATATTGTAGATAATTTGGTGTTTTTTTTTAAGTAAATGTTTGGTAGAATTTACCAGTAAAACCATTGGACCTGGTGCTTTCTTTTCTGAAGTGTTATTAATTATTGACTCATTTCTTAAACAGATATAGGCTTACTATGATTATCTATTTCTCCTTGTATCAGTTTAAGTGCATTGCATTTTTCATGGAATTGCATCTTTTATCTAAGGGTTGTGGGCATAGTGTTGTTCATGACATTTTTATTATCCTTTTAACAGTTACGGGATCTGTAGTAAGGGTCCCTCTTGTATTTATGATATTAGTTATTTGAGTCTTCTATTTTTTTTCTTGTTAGCCTAACTAGAGCTTTATCAATTTTATTTATCTTTGCAAAGAACAAGCTTTTAGGCCGGGCGCGGTGGCTCGAGCCTGTAATCCCAGCACTTTGGGAGGCTGAGGCGGGTGGATCACGAGGTCAGGAGATCGAGACCATCCTGGCGAACACGGTGAAACCCCGTCTCTACTAAAAATACAAAAAAATTAGCCAGGTGTGGTGGCTTGTGCCTGTAGTCCCAGCTACTCGGGAGGCTGAGGCAGGAGAATGGCGTGAACCCGGGAGGCAGAGCTTGCAGTGAGCCGAGATCACGCCACTGCACTCCTGCCTGGGCGACAGAGAGAGACTCCGTCTCAAAAAAAAAGAACAAGCTTTTAGGTTCATTGGTTTTCTCTATTGTTTACCTCTTTCTATTTCATTGATTTCAGCTCAATTTATATTATTTATTTTCTTCTTGCTTGCTTTAGGTTTATATTATTTGTCTTCCTCTAGGTTCCAAAGTCTGAAGCTTAATTTATCAATTTTGAAATTATTCTTTTTTTTTTTTTTTTTTTGGAGATGGAGTCTCGCTTTGTTGCTCAGGCTGGAGTGCAATGGCACAATCTCGGCTCACTGCAACCTCCATCTCCTGAGTTCAAGCCAGTCTCCTGCCTCAGCCTCCTGAGTAGCTAGGGCTACAGGTGTGCACCACCGCACCTGGCTAATTTTTGAAGTTTTAGTAGAGATGGGGATTCACCACCTTGGCCAGGCTGGTCTTGACCTCCTGACCTCAGGTGATCCACCCACCTTGGCCTCCCAAAGTGCTAGGATTACAGGTGTGAGCCATTGTGCCCGGACTAAAATTATTTTTCTTTTCTGATGTATGCATTCAATGGTATGTTTCCCTCCAAACACTGCTTTCTGTGATGCACAATTTTGACAAATTGTATTTTCACTTTCATTTAGTTTAAAATATTTTTTAAAAATTCTCCTGCCACTACTTGACTGTGTGCTATTTACTAGTGTACTATTTAATCTCTAAATATTTTTTAAATTTTTCTCTAACTATTTTTTAATTTTTCAGCTATCTGTCTATTACTAATAGAAAGATTTTTCTATTTTTGCCATTGTGGCCATCCTGCATTCATAACCAGTGGGCCTTTCGAAACAAAAAGAAATAATGTGGTAGCAGCTCAACCTGCAGCGGTGATGAATCTGCATCTCATACCAAGCAGCAGAAGCCAAGTGAACTATGCTAAATTTCTCTTGTTTCTCTACACTATGCTGCAGCGGAACAGAAAGCTTGGGTTTGCGAATTACTCTCAGTTCCTCGGTTACATAACTCATTTGAATAAGGTAATGTAGGCAGAATAATTGTCTCTTTAACATTAAATACTTTCTTAATGCATTTTTAGTGTCAGCATGGACCAGCTTTTCCCCCACAAGGATGCAGGGAAGAGGGACAGAGGTGTGCGTGAGGCTGGGATTCCCCACTGATGACATGGAATACCTCACCAGCAGTGCAGGGACTGTCCTCATACAGTTCCACTGGGATGCTTCCCTCCACTTTCCTCTCACATCCACTCCATCTCATCTATGTTGAAAGTGTCTTCCAGGAAGCATACTCAAGACAAAGTCACACACACACACCACACACACACACACACACACACACACACACACACACGTGACTGGTAAAGGGTAGGGTGTGGGAGAGGCAGGGAGAGCCATTGGCATGATGTGGGTTGGACAGCCCTGAAAGGAGAGTGGGAAGGAAAGAAGATGGGAAAAGCCTCAGCCCACAGCGGAGCTCTGAGAAAGTCCTGGCCGGCTCAGTGGTGAGCTCCAATGCAAAGGTTGTCTAGAGAAGAATCCCACATTGCATAGAAATAACCAGACCCAAGGACACAGCCATGCTAAGTCACCAGTAGTACAGTATGTTCTCAGCTCCAATGCTGCAGCCAACAGCTCTCCTAACAGCTGAATGGCAGGTCATTTCTTGATGGTGAACCCACATGGCACATGCCTGGGGCTGCACAGCCTCCTGTGGAGTCCCTCGTGGAGTGAATACAGCACTTTCTACCCACTTCCTGCTTCCCGGAGCACCTAGGATTCTCTAAGATACTATACACTTAAAGTGTTTGTTGTTTTTGCCCCTTTCCTTCACAAACACTAGAACAGCAGTTCCATGAAGGAAGAATTTTTTTCGGGGTTACACTTTCCCCTGCATCAAGAACTGTTCTTGGCAAACAGTAGGTGCTCAAGAATTACTTGTTAAATAAATACAGAGAAAATGCCTGTTACTCAGTTCCTACAAGGTTCCTGGGCACATGTTAGATTCTCCATACACATTTCTTATGATCACAAGTACTATGCAGGAAAGCATTGTATCCATGAAACAGAGGAAAAGAGGAGGTCATAGAGTTTAAGTCCTCTGCCCGAGGCCACGCAGTCCCGGATCACAGGTGAACATTGCCTCTGAGGCTGGCACATTTCCCATATTCCAGGCTGGCACACCATCAATCTGCTTCAAGACAGCAATTGGGAAGAGATTTTTCTCTTAATGGCACATTTCTTTGGGAGAGAAGCTATGTTATGTATTCCTCACATCACACATTGAGGAAGCACTCAGTTATTTTCTTTTAATTTTACAGGCTAGTATTTGCTCTCAATATATTCAGAAGCCACGGAAGCAGTTTGCCTGCTGAATCCAGAATGCTGTCTTATGTTATTATTTACTTGCCAATGGTCTAAGAACTACACTTAAGCAGTTTAATTTTCTGCCACAGTTTTACTTTGCCTCTGGGTAAATCCTCTGGATTCTAAACATGAAGAGTTTTCCAATTTTCAGACCTGTCAAATCCACATGACTTATTTTCTCATCTAGACAATTGCTGATTTAAATAATGTTTCAAGCTACAAACAAGATAAAAAATGTATTTAATATCGATTTAAAACTTCAAATCTAAAATGCTTGTGTCAATACCTACCTAAAGAGATTTTTCCTTAAACATATAACCATGCTCCACAGTTTCATAATAAAATGAACTTAAGAAGTAATTCAAGGCTAGTTACAGATATTAGCCGATATGTGACCGCAAAAGGTGAATGTGACTATATTCCAGCAAGTGTACTAATCATGAATCATCACCATGGTCTATGAGGGGCAATCTGGCATCAAGGAATATATTTAGATATACTCGGAAGGAATCATTTGTTTTCTCTCAAGTCTTTTAGTAAAAAATTTTCAGTTAATGATTCCTCATCTTATTTCCTGCTTTCCCACATAAATTTCAATCTCCAGCTCCCCAAATATTTTTACCACCTTCTAGCAGCTTTTAAAGGTCTCTTCACAAAGAGGGAACACTAGCCACCTGCTGGAGAGTGGAGGTTGGAAGGAGGGAGAGGATGGAAAAACTATCTATTGGGTACTATGCTTATTACCTGGGTGACAAAATAACCTGTACACCAAACCCCCATGACACATAATTTACCCATGTCACAAACCTGCACATGTACCCTCGAACCTCAAATAAAAGTTAAAAACAAATAAAGATCTCTTTATCACTATTCCTCAGATAACCAGCCCTTAGGGGCCCCTTGCTTCTATCAGACATTGGTCTGTTCGGCAGTAAGAGCCTGAATGAATATGTGCCCATGCTATGACTTAGCATGCGCATCAACCATAAATCATAACAACACACGTTAGCCATAGTAGCCTCAAACTCAAAACCACTCAAATGTCAAACAAACAAACAAACAAAAACTAGGCAATAGACTGTGAAGTGTTCATACCATGGAATTCTATTCTGCAATGAAAACCAACAAGCCACTGCTGATACCACAACACAGATGAATATAAAAAATACTGAGTGAGCAAAGGCAGACCAGAAGAATGCATATTTTAGGTTATCATTACAAAGTGTGTAAAAAGACAAAACTAAAATGCAATGTTTGAAAATGCATGAATGGTACAAAAACTGTTGGTTTTAAAATGTGATCATTAATAGCAAAACAGAGAGAGTAGTCACCTTAGGAAAGAATAGTCCTTTTTGTGTTGCTACAGAGGAATACCTAAGACTCAGTGATTTATAAAGAAAAAAGTTTTACTTGGCTCACAATTCTGATATCTGGAAAATTTCAAGATTGGGTGTCTGGTGAGGGCCTCGGGCTGCTTCCACTCCTGACGGGAAGCCGAGGAGAGTCAGCATGTGCAGAGATCACACAGCAAGTGAGGAAGCCAGAGAGAGGGGAGGTGCCAGGCTTTTGTCTTTTGTCTTAAAAAGCTAGCCCTCATGGAAACTGAGTGAGAACTCACTGACCCCAAGAAAGATCATCAATCTATTCATAAAGGATATGTCCCATGACCTAAACGCCTCACATTAGGCCCAACTTCCCACATTGGGGATTGAATTTCAATAGGAGATTTGGTGGAAACAAGCAAACCATATCCAAACTATAGTAGGGAGCAAGAGTGGCTTCTTCTGCAAGGCTGATGAAGCTTATTTCTGGACCAGAGGCTGTGGCTACATGTGCACATTCACTCTGTGATAACTTGTGGAGGTGCACATTGGCAGTTTGTGCAGTTTTAGGTATGCATGTTTTACTTTCTGTATGCAGAGTTTTACAAACTCTGACACTTGCAAACTCCACTGTGCTTACTCTCTCACTCTCCCTCCCTCCCCTCCCCTCCCTCTCCCTCCCCAGTTGTTTCTGTAACAATTTCCTCATCACGACATAAAGGAGGTGGATTAGATGATTTCTAAACCCAACTTCAGTTTTAGCATTTTATGATTCCAATATGCTGACGATTATTTGTAAGATATTATTCTGCAAGAAAACTGCATCTGTTTCCTAATAGATACTTAAACTTTTCTGGGGATTTATTTTCTTGATTTTTGTCATGATGCTGCTGAGGCAGTTTTCAACTGCTCTTTCAGCTTGCTTGACAATTGGTGAGATCATGCACAAAGGTGGTGGTGGCAAGGGAGAAAGGCTATTTACTTCATTTTCTTCTAAAAAAATGTCAATTGAGACAAACTGGTGGTGAGGAGAAAGTAAGAGGGTGCCCTCTCCTTTCAGTATCTCAAGTGAACCAGGACTGCTGGGAGAGGGAGCAGGAACAAGGGTCAAGTTCAAAAGGTGTCCTGAAGAAAGTAGCTAACAAAAAACAGATGGGAAAGTAGTTTTAAATTCTGCTTTGTTCTTTAATTCATTCATTTATTTATTTTGAGTTCAAGAAAGGCTCTAGTTTTATTAAGGAAAGAGTCTGCTGCCATTTGATGAAGACAGAGAAAGGAATAGACTAGGGGCCATCAGGAAGGTCTGAGGGTGCTGAGGCTGAGGCTCCTTGGGAGGAGCCACAGTGCAGGGTCCCAACCTTAGACTTGGTGGTTCAGCACCGATGGTCTGCCTGGCTCCATCTCCAACAGTGGACTCACACTAACATGGCTTTCAGAGGCTGACATGGCAAAACCAGAAACCTTCCCTTCCTTTCCAGTGAGAACTGCAAGTTGTCAAATGGACTGAATGGCCACATCTACAGATGCCACGTGGAAAATCCAATATCAGCACATTAGAGCACAGGGATTCAGGGAGACATCAGAAGTTTTTCTCAGTTGTGCTACTTGGAGGTCCTGCAGTGACCTTGGAGGCAGATAGGCAAGCTATTTAGGGAAGTGTCAGCTTTGTTGAGGGGCTTGCTTCTGAGACATTCTTGATTCTCTGCATCTCCTTCTCTTGACTCTCTCTTCCCAAACAAGGATAGTGCAATTGATCGGGCCTCCACTAAATCACAGCCAGATTCTGGTCTTGGCCCCTCAGCCTCCTCATTGGCATGATTGGACTTTGGGTCCCACCTTATAGTAGTGCCTTAGCTTGGGCTACCAAAAGAAAATATCTTAGACTGGGTGGGTTACACCACACACAATTTTTTTTTTTTCCCCACAACTCTGGAAGCTAGAATCTGATGTTAGTTTCTGGTGAGAGCCCTCTCTGGCTTATAGACAGCTTCCTTCTTGCTGTGTGCTCACATGACAGAGAAAGAAGGAGCAAGTCTTTCCTGTCTCTTTTCATAAGGGCACTAATCCGATCATATCAGCCCCACCCTCACAACTTCCTCTAAACCCATTGCCTCCCAAAATCTTTGTCTCCAAATACCATCCCACTGGGGATTAGGGTTTCAATACAGGAATCTGGAGGGGTGGATACAACTCAGTCCTTAACAAGTAGTTTATTTTTCAGAAGGCCCTGGAAAGGAGAGTGGGAGGCATCTCGCTGGCCAGTTCCAGCCCCCATCTTCCTGACCCTGAGCTGGTCTTTGCAGACAGCTTGAGGAGAATGCTGGGGATGCCGCCCTGACCCAAGGAGATGGGTCCAAGGGCTCGTGCTGACATTTTAAAAAGGGATGGCCCTTCATGGAGAGAAGCCAGGGTTGACTTCTTTCTCTCAGGCAAAGATGCCAACGGGGTCCTGGTCTACCAGCCTGCCTGGGGGCCTCTCCTGAGGAGGACTCCCAGGGTCTTTCTCAGCTCATGCCTGAGGACAAGTCCAATGAAGAGGCACCTTGTCCAGTGAAGAGGCTGCCCCACCATTGTCCTAGGCCTGCTGGAGAGCAGCCAGTGCAGCCGCTGAGGTTGTCTGTGGTCTCCTACAAGAGGAGGGAGAGCAGGAGTGGGGAGAAAAAGCACCGATGAGGAATTTCTCTTACGTTTTTCTATAAGTTTTACAGTTTTGTGTTTCATATTTAAGCCCTTGATTCGTTTTGAGATTTTGTGTGTGTGTGTGTGTGTATAAGGTGTGAGAATTAAGTGAAGGTGTTTGCTCTGCTTGTTTTTTGCCTGAGTATGTCCACTTCCTCCAGCACCATTTGTCAGCAATATTATCTTTTCCTCTGTGAATTCCCCTATCAATTCATGTGTACCTCTGTCAAAAATCAGTTGCCTACATTACTGACTACCCTAACTCTACCCTAAATCCTATTTCTGGATTTCCTTTTCTGTCCTTTTGGTCTATGTGTCTCTCACTCTTCTTTTTTTTTTTATTATTTTTTATTATACTCCAAGTACCCACAAAAGGGAAGCCCATCAGACTAACAGTGGGTCTCTCTGCAGAAACCCTACAAGCCAGAAGAGAGTGGGAGGCAATTTCAGCTTTCTCAAAGAAAGAATTTTCAACCCAGAATTTCATATCTAGTCAAACTAAGCTTCATAAGCAAAGGAGAAATAAAATCCTTTACAGACAAGCAAATGCTGAGGGATTTTGTCACTACCAGGCCTGCCTTACAAGAGCTCCTGAAGGAAGCACTAAACATGGAAAGGAACAACCGGTACCAGCCACTGCAAAAACTCTCACTCTTCTAATAGCCACACCTTCTTGGTTGCTGTAGTTAAATAATAAGTGCTGAAATTGCATTGACTGGTTTCTTCCACTTTATTCTTCTTCAAAAACATGCTTTAGCTATTCCAAGTCCTCTGCCTTTCTATGTAAATTTTAGAATAATCTTGTCTATATCTACAAAAAATTTTGCAGGCTTGTGTATAAGAATTACATGAAATCTATTTATCTATTTGAGGGAACTGGCATTAGAGGAGAGTCACTATGTTGACTTCCAATGCATGAACACTTATTTCAGCCTCCTCTGATACAGCTCCAGTGGGAGTATTAGGCACTTCCTTCCGGCCTGGCAAGGCTGAAAATCTCTTTGCTGGGGCAGGTGGCATTGGGGGCCATAGATTATACATTATTTTGTGTTGTATTTGGCTGGAGTAGAGTGATTACCATATAAAAGTGTTCTGTCTTGCTGGGCTGCCCCTTTCCTGGTCCTTTGGCTAGAGAGAGAGAGCGGGCTTTTCTTGCCTGCACCTGGTAACATTTCTAGGTTGCTGGATTCTCTATTATCCAATCTAGAACATATAAAGCAAAAGAAAAAGAAAGGAAGGAAGGAAGGAAGGAAGGAAAAATGGAGGGAAGGAGGGAGGGAATGAGGGAAGAGGAAAAGAAGGAAAGAAGGAGGAAAGAAGGAAGGAAGGAGGAAGGAAGGAAGAAAGAAGGAAAGGAAGGAGGGAGGCAGGAAGGAAGGAAAGAAAAAAGGAAGGAAGGAAAGGATGGAGGGAGGGGAGAAGGAGGGAGGGGAGAAGGGACGGAATGAGGGTAGGAAGGAAGGAAGGAAGGAAGGAAGGAAGGAAGGGAAAGGAGGGAGGACCCAGTGAACTTACCACCAAGTCATTCCTCAGGTCCCAATGTCCTTAGCTGGTCTGCCGTCTTCTCTCCACCTTTCAGAGTCTTCTTAAGTTGATTAAAATACCCAGGTTATTTATTTGTACTTAGTAGGAGCATGAGGGAAAAGTACATCTACCTCATCTTCCTGCATAGTTAAATTTTATTGTTTAAATGGGATGTATATGATTTAGCTAAAAGAGAGACTGAAATAAAACTTGCTTAAGATAGGCAAAGATGTACAGAAGGAACTGCAAATAATTTATCCAAATTAACAGGCAATCATAATGCATATTAAAATCTATGATAACTTTCTCTGGTCTGAGTCACTTTTCTCCTTGAATGTGCTTGATGTTTCCTACTCTAATGAATTTGACAACTGTAAATCCCTAACTGGATATGATATACACTGTTGAAAAATCACACAATGAAAACCTGATCACAATTGTGTTTTAAATGGAATGCAATTGGCTTCACCACTAATATGTTTTGTTTAGAAAAGGACATTTACAAACAGAAATATGAACTTGAAAGCAAACCTGTCTTGAAATCAAGATTGTGTTCATTTAAAAGCTATGGTTTATGTGTTCAGAGGCGAGTTTTATTACAAGCCAAGAATGGAGAATGTGGCATGAGGAACATTTCCACCACACAGGAAGAGGGGACACAAAGGATAGAACTGCATGGGGGATATTTGGAGGGTTATCAGGGTAAGGATGGAAACTGGATCCCTGAAAAGGGATCACAGACTCAGTCATCCTCCAGATTTTACTGAAAGCAGAGGTGGTGAAAAGCAAAAGCTCTGATAGAAACCTCAGAGAGATTAAAAAAGAACCCAAGAATCCTGGCCAAAGGATTGTGCTTCATTGCTATATCTAGCCTGGAGCAGGAATAAGACAGTAAATAAGGGAAAAGCTAGTTCTTGCTGTCATGAAACTCATGTTCTAGTGAGGAGCGAATCCACAAATGACTAATAATAGATGTATAACATTTTAAGACACATGATAACATACACTACCGAAAAAAAAAATTATAATGATTAGAAGGTAATGAGGAGTGTGGTGGGGGGAACAGGTCAAATTTGAGCAAAAGACCTAATAAAAGTGTATAAATAAGCTAAGTGAAGACCCACAGGAAGTACAGCAATTGTAAAGGTGCTGTGGTAGGAACATTCTTAGACACTGGAGGAATAGCAAAAAGACCAAGGTAATGGGTGCAGTATAAGTGATGGGAAGAAGGACAGGAGATGGGGCTGGAAAGATAAGAAGGCTAAGTCACATCGGGCTGAGTGGATTGCAGTGAGAAAGAAGGCTGATGATTTTTGTTTCACTATAATGGGAAATAATTGCAAGGTTTTGGGGGGAGGAAGTGGATAATCATATTTGCTCTTTTAAAAGGCCACTCTTTCAAGAATATAGAGTGAATCAAAAGGTGTAAGCAAGGCCGGGCGTTGTGGCTCACGCCTGTAATCCCAGCACTTTGGGAGGCTGAGGTGGGCGGATCACGAGGTCAGATCGAGACCATCCTGGCTAACATGGTGAAACCCCGTCTCTACTAAAAAATACAAAAAATTAGATGGGCATGGTGGCGGGTACCTGTAGTCCCAGCTACTTGGGAGGCTGAGGCAGGAGAATGATGTGAACCTGGGAGGCGGAGCTTGCAGTGAGCCGAGATCACACCACTGTAGGTGTTGGTAAATTGGTGAATGGTTTGGTTTGAGATTTTTTGAAAGTGAGTATAAGATTGTTTGTTGGATGTGTGAAAATGATGCCATTAACCAAGATATAAAGAAATGGGGTGTGGATAAACCAGGAAACCATCTAGATGGAGCTGTTGAGTGGTCACTTGGCAAAATGAGGAGAGGTAGGGAGGTGATAAAATTTGGGAGTCATTAGGGCATTGTTGGTTTTTAAAGGCATGAGACTGCATAAGATCACCCAGGGAATGTATGTCAAGGAAAAGAGAAGAAGACAAAGGGCTGCGCCCTGGGGCCCTCCAACATTCAGATGTCAGATGAGGAAATGTGTATGCAGCAAAAGAAGCTGCTAAGGAGTTCTATTTCAGAAGCCAAGAGCGAAAATATGTCCAGGAGAAAAGCATGATCCATTTGCTCCAGGTCTCATGGTACAGCTTATGTAAGGTGAGACCTAACAACTCACCACCCAGGAGTCATGGGCCACTGGCAAGGGGTGATTTCCGTGATCTGGTGGGAATTTCTTACTGAAGTGAATTTAACAGAGACTGAGAGCAGACAATGGGTATGTAGAAAAACGGACAACTCTTTTGAGAAGTTTTGTTGTAAATATGAGTATAAAGAAAGTGTGGTGGCCAGGAGGAGATATGGAAATCTAGGAAAAGTTTGAGAGAACTACTGCATGGGAGAACTACTGCATATTTTCTGTTAAAGTCTCCAGTGGAGACTGAATAACTTATTTCAAGTGAATAAGGAGAAGATGCAAGAGCAGAGGGTCCTTGAGAAGGCAGGAGGGGTTAGAGCCATTCCCATTGGTAATGGGGCTGGCCTCAGGGCTAGGGTTTATCTGTCTGCATGGGAGGAGAGGTGGCACATAGGAGTGCAAATGGAGAGGAAATGTGAGAATGAGAGATGATTCTGCTCTGATTGCTCCAAATTTCTCAGCAGAGATGAGGGGAGCAGTCATTGGAGATGTGAGCAAAGGAGAGAAGGCATGAAATAATTATTTTAGCGGGGTAGCGGGGAGAGGAAAATGTTTAGGGAAATGTAAGTCTGTTGCTGGACAGCACCATGCTTTCTTAACATTTGGTGATAAACAGAATGTGAATTTGATCAGCATGGGGTTTTTGCTTGTCTTTCATTATATTCACTTGCTTGAGTGTAGACTAAAGTGGGTGGGAAATTGCATCTAATCAGGGTTGAAGTTATGTCAGGGAAGTTTAATAGAGGTTTGGAAGATCTTGAGATTTGAGAGTGTATTTAAAGGAATGATCAGCAAAATAGATAAAATAATCTCCTGTGGTTAAAAAATTGAAGGTGTAGTGGCAGAGATGAACAGTCAAAAAGTAGAAGGAGGCCTATGAATTGGAAGTCTGAGTGTTTTTGAAAATTGTTGGAGAAGAGGTTTTATAAACAGTGAACTTGAATACATTGAGATTTTTGAGGCGATTAGATGATTGTAATGACAAGTTTTTGTGGCATTTCTAAGGGAGTGGATGGTTAAGGTGGTGTAGAGGGGAAAATTATTAAAAATAAAGAAATTAAAGTGTTTGGTGAATTGTCCATTGGATTTTTAAGGCACCAAAAATGATTTTCAAGAAGAGGCCCGACCATGATGATATTTTTATAGATGACTCGTGAAATAGCAAATATTTATAAAATAATTTGCAAATTATACAGTATTGGAGCTTTCTTACACTTGCCATTTAATAAAATGCTTCTGTCATTTTGGATAACATAATTGCCCCAAGTGAAACCACCTTTGCAAAATGACAACAGTGAGAGAAATCTAACATAAATGACTCCATTTTGCTTCTAGCCTCACAAGCTAACTGTACTTGCTTATTCTTGGGCATAGGCCAACCTAACTATGGGAGACATTTTGTTCATAGTTTAACGCTAAAGCAAGGATGATAATAGATTTTCCTGAAATTCACACCCTCCTTGTTTGGGGACAGAAACTACCTTTGTAAAACAAGTGAAAGACCAGAAGGTTAGAAATATGGCAGGGGCCTGAGTTCTGCTAAGATATAGGCATAGTTGAGTAATAACCAGCCATCGTTTCCTAGCTTGCTTTTCTATAATCACTTACTGCTCAGGAGTCATGTACCTGGAAGTCACAAGATTTGTAACTTCCCCTATTGTTCCTATAGGTAACATCAGTACTGTGAAAACTAAGATTGGTCTTTGAGCTATTTTTCAGACTACTGCATTCTGGCAGACCAACAGACAGCACCCAGGCCTGTGACTCATACTGAGCAACAGACTCAGCCCATCCTGTGCCCCACCACACCCCACCTAGAGACTGACTCAGCACACAAAGACAATTTAGACACTCGTATGATTTCATCCCCAACCAATCAGCAGCACCTATTACCTAGTCCCTGCCTTAGCTTCCAAGCTCTTAGAGGGGTGGATTTGAGAAATATCATCTGCAGTTCTACTTAGCTCCCTTGTGATAATTAAACTCTTTATCTGTTGCAACACTGCTGCCTCAGTCTATTAGCTTTTCTGTGCAGCAGGCAAGAAGAACCTGTTAGGCTGTAACGCAAGTAAATACTGAAACCGTAGGTCATGTTTTATTTTTATTTCCAGTCAATCTTCTCTATGATCCCAAAAAAAGAGTTTCTCATATAAAATTAAGAAGGATATAAACACATAAATTATTCACTAGTATTCTGACAAGAGCCATAATATTGATATTATTGAGCATCCTTTCATCATCATAACCAGCGTGGGCTCGCATAGGAGAGATTCTCCATAGAAGACAAATGCTGAAACACCACTGAGATGTTCAGAACTGAACGAAGTGGATATAGAAAGATTTCTTGAGAAGGGATCATATGAAGACCTTTCTCAGGGGCTAGAAAAAAGCCAAAAAAGAGGGAAGAAGAGAAACAACAAAGTTGAAGATTCTATAAAACCACTGCCAAAAACCCCCTGAATGTTGGCAAAGGCACCTTCTTTTTTCTCAGTACTTCCATATTTCCTTTTGTGGATTTATGGGTATATTTTTGTTACCCTTATTTTCTTGCTCTATGGAATGTCTTCTGTGTTCAGGAACTATGTCCAGCTATACAGAGAGCATGTGGGTGCTGTCCAGATTTCTATAGATGTGGAATAAATGTTATAGAGTGATAACATCTCACATCCTGTGCACCCAGTTCCTGGACAGTAGTTCACAATCTCCTTCTTCTGGAATGCTGGCCTCATGGGCTAGAAACACCTAACTGAGAAAAGAGGCAGAGACGGTTAGCATAACAAAAGACCTCAGTGGTGTGAGAACAGGGAACCCTGGCGATAGAAAGGTACCATTGTCTTTTAGCTTCTCCACTTTGAAGCTGGCCTTGAAAGGACTACTTCCTTTATCCCTTATGCACTGGACTTCAGGACTCATCTTTCCTACACCTCCAATCCTTACTTCATTAAGGAACAAACCATGCACCTAAATGATCTTGTTTCTCTCTACTTTTCCAGGTAGCCAATGCTGACCTTCAATTTCCTAGAACAAGTCAAGCTATTTGACACTTTTGGGCCTTTGCTGATTTTCTTTCCTCTTCCTAAAACATTCTTCCTGGTGCTCTTTGCTTATCCTCCAGCTTCTTCTCACTTTCTGATCTCATTCTCAATCTCAGCTTCCATGTCGCTTCTTAGAGGAGTCTTCCCTCACCCCCCAGTGTAATGAAGATAACCCTGTGTTTGCCTTTTCTCCAGCACACAGTTTGTTTCCCTCATTGTCACTCACTGCTTCTGCAATTGTTTCCTTGTGTATAGTCCTTCTAACCAACTGGAATACCATAGCCATGAGGGTCAGGCTCACATCTGTTTTGCTCATGTTAGGATCTCACTTGAAACAGAGCCTGTCACACAAAGTCAACAGTTGATAAATATGAATAAGTTATAGGTTTCTAAAAGAAGCTCCTTCTTTTAGTGATATTATACACACATGCTAACTCAGTTTTTCCAAGGCAGAAACCTTTTCCTCCCCAAGCCACTTCACTTTATTTATAGCTGAATTCTACAGTCCACAACAAACCTTGGTAACTTACAGTGTGACTTCCTAACCTGTCCGATCCTTCACAGTCTTCTTTCATTTCACATCACATACATCCACCCCCAGAGAAATCCTAAAATATCAAGAAAGCTACATGCTGTATACTTTAGACTTAAAACCCATGTCTGTGGTGACAATGACCGTAGAAATGCATGATTTGGATTAAGTGCCTTGCATGGTTAGTGATCAACGCCGGTATGGCTTTAAATGTGTTTCTCTATGTCACACCCCTGTGAAGAAACAAATGAAAGAGAATGCAAAAATCAGAAGCTTTCCCTTTCCAGATGTTCAAGAACTACTTTTTGTTCTCTTTCGATTCGAGACAGAAACTGCGTTTTAAAAATACTCTTTATTACTCTCTATTTCAATGCTCTCTGTTCTTCACATGATTCTTAGAATAAGCCAGTGTCGTACATAAAATTATCCTGTTTTTGGCAGGAAGGAAACTAAAACTCAGAAGTTAAGTAAATTACTCAAGATCAGAAAACCAGTAAGTGACACAAGATTTGAAACACAGCCCATCTGATTCTAGTTTTGAGACTCTAAACCTGGAATGCACTTTGTTTTAGTCACTTCATCTGTCCCATATCGCCTGCCCCTAGTACTTTAGGCTCTTTTGTATGAATTACCCCATCATATTATTTACACCGATAATGTTCAGGAAGATCATGTCTAACACTTATGAAAATCCCAACCACCAATGTCAAAGCTTACTGCTTTTGCTCTCTTAATCATCTAGTTTGGAATCATCTTGACAAAAAGTCAAGATGCTCAATGCGAGTCACTTTTGGGGTCAGGTGAAAGGAGACATTCCCGTAAGCCAGTGCACATCACAGTCTCTCTGCTCACGAGTGTGCATGTGATCTCTGACATCTTCCAAGCCCACATGGTATATTTCAAAAATGGTTGGTTCAGTGAGGGCTTACTCCCTCTGTTCCAAACTGGAGCACAGAAACCTCAAGCTCCTTGACAATGATGTTTAAAGGGTTCAGCCCTTCCTGGGCAGCTCACACAACTATCCTTCCATCCAGATTGCTGGGAGGCAATGATGCTGAGGTCTAAACTTTTCTGGTCTTGAGCAGGCAGCACACCCCCTTACCATACATTGGGCCATTGCCATCTCTTATCCCCTAAACATTTACATCTATCAGATTCTCATTTGGAATGATCCATTAAATTTTTCCCAGGAGAATGGGATGCAAAAAGCTAAAAGGGGAGGAATATAAAGAATTCCAATATTTTCAGGCGTGGCACGGTGGCTCACGCCTCCAATCCCAGCGCTTTGGGAGGCTGAGGCAAACAGATAACAAGGTCAGGGGATTGAGACCATCCTGGCTAACATGGTGAAACCCCGTCTCTACTAAAAAATACAAAAAAATTAGCCAGGCGTGGTGGCTCACACCTGTAGTCCCAGCTACTCAGGAGGCTGAGGCAGGAGAATTGCTTGAACCCAGGAGGTGGAGGTTACAGTGAGCCAAGATTGCACCACTGCACTCCAGCCTGGGTGACAGAGTGAGTCTCTGTAAAAAAAAAAAAAAAAAAAAAACTCCAATATTTTCAAGGAATGTAGGTGTTCTGTTCTGGAAAAAGTGTGGGAAAAGAAGACATGCTTTATTTTGACATAATAAAGACATAGTATTAAAACTTACAGTAGCAACAGCAAAGATCTCAGATTACCACAATAAGTATGATAATGATGAAAAAGTTTAAAATATTGCCCAAATTACCAAAATTGTGACACAGAGACAATGTGAGCACATGCTTTTGGAAAATGGTGCTGATAGACTTGCTTGACACAGGATTGCCACAAACCTTCAATTTGTAAAAAACAGCATCTTCAAAGTGCAATAAAGTGAAGTGCAATAAAACAAGATATGTCTGTATCTGCCCAAAGTTCCTGTACTTCTTTTCCTTTTAATCATTTCTCACCTTGCCCCAAGTAAGTTTCTGTTTCCACTGCTCAACCTAGAAGAAATTACTCTTGTCTGAAGAATGTGTCTGTGTCACAAATGATGTCCATGCAGCTAAGCACAATGGGCCTTTCTTCATTGTTATTTTATTTGACCCTCAGAAACATTTGTCACGCTGACTACTCCCTCCTTATTAAACTTTCATTATATCCCCAGGAAGCTACCAATTCAAAGGTGTCTGATTTCCCCAGCTCCCTTGATTTTGTCAGGTTTGTCAAAGATCAGATAGTTGTAGATATGTGGCATTATTTCTGAGGGCTCTGCTCTGTTCCATTGGTCTATATCTCTGTTTTGGTACCAGTACCATGCTGTTTTGGTTACTGTAGCCTTGTAGTATAGTTTGAAGTCAGATAGCGTGATGCCTCCAGCTTTGTTCTTTTGGCTTAGGATTGACTTGGCGATGCGGGCTCTTTTTTGGTTCCATATGAACTTTAAAGTAGTTTTTTCCAATTCTGTGAAGAAAGTCATTGGTAGCTTGATGGGAATGGCATTGAATCTATAAATTACCTTGGGCAGTATGGCCATTTTCACGATATTGATTCTTCCTACCCATGAGCATGGAATGTTCTTCCATTTGTTTGTATCCTCTTTTATTTCATTGAGCAGTGGTTTGTAGTTCTCCCTGAAGAGGTCCTTCATATCCCTTGTGAGTTGGATTCCTAGGTATTTTATTCTCTTTGAAGCAATAGTGAATGGGAGTTCACTCATGATTTGGCTCTCTGTCTGTTACTGGTGTATAAGAATGCTTGTGATTTTTGTACATTGATTTTGTATCCTGAGACTTTGCTGAAGTTGCTTATCAGCTTGAGGAGATTTTGGGCTGAGACAATGGGGTTTTGTAGATATACAATCATGTCATCTGCAAACAGGGACAATTTGACTTCCTCTTTCCTAATTGAATGACCTTTATTTCCTTCTCCTGCCTGATTACCCCATCCAGAACTTCCAACACTATGTTGAATAGGAGTGGTGAGAGAGGGCATCCCTGTCTTGTGCCAGTTTTCAAAGGGAATGCTTCCAGTTTTTGCCCATTCAGTATGATATTGGCTGAGGGTTTGTCATAGATAGCTTTTATTATTTTGAGATAACGTCCCATCAATACCTAATTTATTAAGAGTTTTTAGCATGAAGGGCTGTTGGATTTTGTCAAAGGCCTTTTCTGCATCTATTGAGATAATCATGTGGTTTTTGTCATTGGTTCTGTTTATACACTGGATTATGTTTATTGATTTGCATATGTTGAACCAGCCTTGTGTCCCAGGGATGAAGCCCACTTGATCATGGTGGATAAGCTTTTTGATGTGCTGCTGGATTCAGTTTGCCAGTATTTTATTGAGGATTTTTACATCGATGTTCATCAGGGATATTGGTCTAAAATTCTCTTTTTTTTGTTGTGTCTCTGCCAGGCTTTGGTATCAGGATGTTGCTAGCCTCATAAACTGAGTTAGGGAGGATTCCCTCTTTTTCTATTGATTGGAATAGTTTCAGAAGGAATGGTACCACCTCCTCCTTGTACCTCTGGTAGAATTCGGCTGTGAATCCATCTTGTCCTGGACTTTTTTTGGTTGGTAAGGTATTAACTATTGCCTCAATTTCAGAGCCTGTTATTGGTCTATTCAGAGATTCAACTTCTTCCTGGTTTAGTCTTGGGAGGGTGTATGTGTCCGGGAATTTATCCATTTCTTCTAGATTTTCTAGTTTATTTGCATAGAGGTGTTTATAGTATTCTCTGATGGTCATTTGTGTTTCTGTGGGATCGGTGGTGATATCCCCTTTATCATTTTTTATTGCGTCTATTTGATTCTTCTCTCTTTTCTTCTTTATTAATCTTGCTAGCGGTCTATCAATTTTGTTGATCTTTTCAAAAAAACAGCCCCTGGATTCATTGATTTTTTGAAGGGTTTTTTGTGTCTCTATTTCCTTCGGTTCTGCTCTGATCTTAGTTATTTCTTGTCTTCTGCTAGCTTTTGAATGTGTTTGCTCTTGCTTCTCTAGTTCTTTTAATTGTGATGTTAGGGTGTCAATGTTAGATCTTCCTGCTTTCTCTTGTGGGCATTTAGTGCTATAAATTTCCCTCTACACACTGCTTTGAATGTGTCCCAGAGATTCTGGTATGTTGTGTCTTTGTTCTCATTGGTTTCAAAGAACATCTTTATTTCTGCCTTCATTTCGTTATGTACCCAGTAGTCATTCAGGAGCAGGTTGTTCAGTTTCCATGTAGTTGAGCGGTTTTGAGTGAGTTTCTTAATCCTGAGTTCTAGTGTGATTGCAATATGGTCTGAGAGACAGTTTGTTATAATTTCTGTTCTTTTACATTTGCTGAGGAGAGCTTTACTTCCAACTATGTGGCCAATTTTGGAATAGGTGTGGTGCTGAGAAGAATGTATATTCTGTTGATTTGGGGTGGAGAGTTCTGTAGATGTCTATTAGGTCCGCTTGGTGCAGAGCTGAGTTCAACTCCTGGATATCCTTGTTAACTTTCTGTCTCGTTGATCTGTCTAATGTTGACAGTGGGGTGTTAAAGTCTCCCATTATTATTGTGTGGGAATCTTAAGTCTGTTTGTAGGTCTCTAAGGACTTGCTTTATGAATCTGGGTGCTCCTGTGTTGGGTGCATATATATTTAGGATAGTTAGCTCTTCTTGTTGAATTGATCCCTTTACCATTATGTAATGGCCTTCTTCGTCTCCCTTGATTTAATATGTAAAGCTGTATCATTAGAACTTACTATGTATGTGAGTTTGAAAAATACTTCTCCATGCTTCTTAAAACAGAGAGATTTTATTTTTCTATTGTTTTATGTTATGGTGAGCATATCACTAACTTGAGAGGACTTTTGGCCATAAATACTACCCTTGTAACATATATTTCTTGACCATCTTAAGGAAAACCTTATTACACATCCGTAGATGCCCAGCTCTAGTCTGGGTTCAAATCCCAGGCCTACACCACTTTTTCCTCATGTGTGAAATAATAGTAATAATAATCTACATCTTAAGGCTGTTTGAAAATGGAATGCATCCACACAGATGAGGATCTGAAATGATGCGTTACTAAATATGAGCTCTATAGTTACTATCAGTTTTCCTTGGCAATTTTATTACAGTAATTGATTTTGTACCAGTGTCTCTTGATTTCATGATTATATGAGGAATGTATAACCATAGTTTTCTCCATTGGAACCAGGTTCTCATAACTTAAAAAAAAAGGAGATTATGGTGAACTCCAATTTCCTCAGTTAGTAAAATGATAAATCAAAGAAGAGATTAAAAGTGCTTGCCAGTATTGTTATGTGGGTATCACAAGTCACCTTTATTTGTGCACATTTACTACCAGGCAGTGTTGACTTTTTGGTGTTTAAAGAGGCCTTTAGATAAAGCAGCACAGAAATCAAGATCATCAAAGAAACTGGGTGTGGTGGCTCACGCCTGTAACCCCAGCACTTTGGGAGGCCGAGGAGGGAGGATCACCTGAGGTTAGGAGTTCGAGACCAGCCTGGCCAACATGGTGAAACTCCATCTCTACTAAAAATACAAAAATTAGCCAGGCATGGTGGCATAAGCCTGTAATCTCAGCTACTCAGTAGGCTGAGGCAAGGGAGTTGCCTGAACCAATAAGGCGGAGGTTGCATGAGCCGAGATCATACCACTGCACTCCAGCCTGGGCAACAGAGCAAGACTCTGTCAAAAAAAAAAAAAAATCAAAGACTCTCTTCCATACATAACAATATGTCTGTTGATACATCATATATTAGGTGTACAGCTGCATCAAAGAGAAAATCTAATTGCTGCATATATAAAGTTTTAATGTAGCCATAAAAAGGAAATGCGTATCTTCTTATATTTTGATGATAATAAAACAATAAAAGGCTGGGTGCGGTGGCTCAAGCCTGTAATCTCAGCACTTTGGGAGGCCAAGGCAGGCAGACCTCCTGAGGTCAGGAGTTCGAGACCAGCCTGACCAACATGGAGAAACCCCATCTTTACTAAAAATACAAAATTAGCCAGGCATGGTGGCACATATCTGTAATCCCAGCTACTTGGGAGGCTGAGGCAGAATTGCTTGAACCTGGGAGGTGGAGGTTGCAGTGAGCTGAGATCGCGCCATTGCACTCCAGCCTGGGCAACAAGAGCAAAACTCCGTCTCAAAAAAAAAAAAAAATAAAATAAAATATACTGAATACTGTCTGCATAAATAATACGGAGAAATGAGCTGATGAGAAGCAAATGCTGGCAGAGTGGGCTGTAACATATATTACACATCAGTGGGTTATCTACTGTTGGTGTCAAGTTAAGAATTCTGCAATAAGTATGAAACAACAGAAGATGTCTCACAGGCCCATAAGCCTCCAGGCTGCACTGCACTGTTTCTGGTGGGAAGTCTGAGTTAGTGTTTGCTGTGGAAACAGATGCCTGAGCTCTGCCCTCCTCCTCCTTCACCTCCTCTTCACTATTTCACCATGTTCTGCTTGTCAATGTGCTTCTCTCAGATAAATGAAGCCGCAGAAAATACAGAGGGCACAATTTCTTGCTTGACATTGAGAAAGCAATCTTCCTCATGATTAAATAATAAAGGCTTTAATTGTAAAGCTAAATGAAAATAACAACTCTTGGGACAGAAAACCCAAAGTGCATTTCTTAACTTATAGGTGGCCAGATTCAAAACAACAAACATTTCAGACTGGGTGCTGTGGCTCACGCCTGGAATCCCAGCACTCTGGGAGGCTGAGGCAGGTGGATCACTTGAGGTCAGGAGTTTGACACCAATCTAGCCAACATGGTGAAACCCCATCTCTACTAAAAATACAAAAAAATAGC
Source organism: Hylobates moloch (assembly GCF_009828535.3). Lineage (NCBI taxonomy): Eukaryota > Metazoa > Chordata > Mammalia > Primates > Hylobatidae > Hylobates > Hylobates moloch. The sequence goes on along the minus strand of NW_026652285.1, from coordinate 63,080,477 downwards.
CAGGCGTGGTGGCACATGCCTGTAATCCCAGCTACTTGGGAGGCTGAGGTGGGAGAATCACCGGAAACCTGGAGGCGGAGGTTGCAGTGAGCCAAGATCGCACCACTGCACTCCAGCCTGGGTGACAGAGCAAGACTCCGTCTCAAAACAAAAACATTTCAAGTCACTTTTTTTTTTTTTTTGCCATGAACACACATTTTTTTAAACAAGAGGGAACACTTTGCTTCTTCCCCTCAGAAGCTGCAATGTGTGAGGACCGCGACCTGAAAGTCCACCACCAGCTACCTATTTAGCAATGGGATAAACGGTGACCCAGTTCCTTCCTGTGTGACACCCTTTGAGGAAGAAAGTCAAGTTAAAGTAAGGTACTAGTTAAAGTAAGGACTAGCTGAGACTGTGCATTATTAATGCTAATAAATTTTAGACCCCACAAAGTCTGGAGCCATCCCTACCGAAAACACGCTTCTCAACAACCACATGAAAGTTCAAATGCCACTGAAATGTCTTTGACATTGAAGACATTATGTTCCACATAAGAACTGTGCCCCTTGCGTATCTATCTATAAGTAAATTTAAGTATTGTTTGTATACAATAAAAAAGAGATAATAATGATATCTAATCCATGGAAATTAAAAGTACAGAACTAAGCACTGGAAAATAGTATGCATGTGAGGAAATAGTTGGAATCAAATTTTTTTCTAATTTTCTAGTGCTTTAGGGCAGGGTTTATGGTACTGATTAATTTTAGAATAGCTGAGAATGCCTCATATAATTTGAAAGATAAGCACTAAAGAATCTAAATAATATTGGGTTAACTTCCAAATAAGAAAAGGGAAAATAAACTAAAACACAATTCTAGTTGTATTAAAGACTTAATGGTTAAAATTTTTAAACTTGCCAATATTTAGTGGAAAGCATAGGGGAATATGATAGTGGGGTAAGGAAGAATTTCTTAAACAAAATACCAATAATAAAAACTATTTATAAAGTTGATTGAATTCAATTTAAAACTTATCTTCTTAAAAGACAGAATGTGCTGGGCGCGGTGGCTCATGCCTATAATCCCAGCACTTTGGGGGGCCGAGGCGGGTGGATCATCTGAGGTCAGGAGTTCAAGACCAGCCTGGCCAAGATGGTGAAACCCCATCTCTACTAAAAATACAAAACTTAGCCGGGCGTGTTGGTGGGTGCCTGTAATCCCAGTTACTCGCGAGGCTGAGGCAGAGAATCGCTTGAACCCGGGAGGCAGAGGTTGCAATGAGCCAAGATTGTGCCACTGTGCTCCAGCATGGGTGACAGAGTGAGACTCTGTCAAAAAAAAAAAAAAAAGAATGAAAAAAGAAAATATGAAAAAGAAAAGTCACAAATAGTGATATGTTTGCAACATAATTCAAAAAGAACGTTTTAAAAAGTTTACGACTCAATAAGGAAAAGAGAAACCCAATAAAAATTGCACAACCACGAACAGTGATATAAATGATAAAGAAACATATCAAAAAATGCCTAGCCTCGTTTTTACTCAAAGTCTTACTAATGTAAATTACTGTGAGATGCCATTTCTCATCCCAGAGCAGCTGGATTGAAAGGCCAGTTAATAAACCTGAGAATGACAATGAAGCAATAGAAAACCTTGGGCCTAGGTGGTAGATGTAAAAAGGCCGGATCCCTTTGGCAAACAATTTGCATTGCATAATCATCCCACTCCTGAGTTTTTGTCTTGGCAAACTCTTGCACATTCCCACTAAGATTAAGAACAAAAATGCTCATATATCTGCATATCTTCTGAAGAAAAACAGAATCTGCTCTGGGTAATTTTGACTGAAGGAAGATAAATCACAGAATATTTCGAAGCTCGGTGAACCTAGGAAAGGCCTTCAGAAGCAGACTAAATCAAACTTCCAAAAATGTTGGAGAGAGACATACTGCAGAAACAGTCTGCGGAACCAGCCAAGGCAGAAGCTGAACCAGCTGCCACAAGCTCCAGAAACCCACAGCAAATGGCCTGGGGAAGGGCTGCTGCAACCTGCGCTCCGCTCCAACAGTGACAGCAGAAATTGCTACCTCCTGCAGAACCTGCACCTTTCTGAGCTCACTTCCTCACGGAAAACTGCATGGATGCCTTCTTGACCTGAACTGTAGCTGCAAGACATATTTGCGGAAAACAAAGCTAGCAACGTGAGAAATTTCCAAAATATGAAAAAGGGAGAATGTTATTAACAACATTAACAAAATGAGAAAAAAATCATATGATCATCTTAATAGATGGAAGGAAACATTTGACATAATCCAATACCCACTTATGATAAAAATTTTCAGCAAAGTAGGACTAGAAGGGAACTCTACCTGAAAAAGGGCATCTACATGAAAAGCCCAGAGCTAAAAATCATACTTAAAAGTAAAAGGGTGAATGCCTGCCCCTTGGGATTGAGGCATGGATATTGGCTGCCACTGCTTTTATTCAGTGTCAATGAAAAGAGTCAAACTCAGTAAAATATTTGAAGAGATTTATCCTAAGCCAAATATGAATGGCTGATGGCCTGTAGCACAGCCCCAAGAGACCCTGAGAACATGGACCCAAGGTGGGCAGGCCACAGCTTGGTTTTATACATTTTAGGGAGATATAAGACATCAATCAATACATGTAAGATGTACATTGGTTCGGTCCAGAAAGGCAGGACAACTCAAAGCAGTGATGAGGGGGCTTCCAGGTCATAGATGGATTCAATAATTTTCTAATTGGCAATTGGTTGAAAGAGTTAAGTTATATGGACCTAGAATCAACAGAGGGGAATGTCTCGGCTAAGATAAGGGGTTGGGGAGGCCAAGGTTCCCATTATGCAGATAGAATCAATAGAAGGAAATGTTTCTTATCAGACTTAAAGAATCTTCAGATCTTCAGATCTCCATTTTAAATGTTAATGCTAGCCAGCTGTGCCTAAATTTCAAAGGAAGGTGGGTATAATGAGGCATGTCTGACCCTCACTTCCCATCATGACCTGAACTAGTTTATCAGGTTAACTTTAGAATGTCCTTGGCCAAGGAGCAGGTCCATCAGTTGGTTGGGGTGCTTAGAATTGTATTTTTGGTTTTTATCAGTATTGTGCTGGAAGTTCTAGCCACTGCAATAAAGCAAGAAAAAAAAAGACAAAAAGATTGAAAAGGATAAGTTAAAATGTTTCTATTTGTGAATGGCTTGAGTGCATAGAAAACTCTAAGGACTCTTTGAGGCAGCTACTAGAACAAATATGCAAATGTATCAGGGTTACAGGATACCAAATACACATACAAATAATTATATTTCTACCTACCAGCAACAATGAACAGAAATTGAAATTGTAAGAAATACCATTTACAATAACAACAACAACAACAAAAGCCCTAGGATTGAACTTAACAAAACATTTGCAAGCCCTGTAAAATAAACACAACAAAGTATTGTTCAGAGACATTAAAGATACATAAATGGAAAGATATAGTATGTTTCTAGTTTGGAAGATACAACATTATTAACAGGGGTTTCAATGATGATTGGGGTTTCAATCACCACAAATTAATCTATAGATTCTTCACAGTAGGCATTTTTTGGTAGAAATTGGCAAACTGATATACAAATTTGTTTGCAAATGACCTAGAATAGCCAAGACAATCTTGAAAAATAAGAACAAAGTTGGAGAATATGCAGTACCTGATTTCAGACTTACTGTAATGATAAAGCAACCATGACAGTGTGGCATTGGTGAAAGGATAGGCAAGTAGGTCAACAGAATAGAATAGAAAGTTGAGATATACAGGATAGCAAGCAAGTCTGGGAAAAATAAGTAAACATATAATAAATTAGTACTCTATAACTATACATGATAAAATAATTATACATGTCAAAATTTTACAGAAACCCTATGAGTCTACGCATGTGCAATGACTAGATTTTCAACAAATACGACAAGCTAGCTAACTAAAAGAGAAAAATATTTTCAAAAACTCATGCTGGAAAAATTAGATATCCACAAGGAACAAAAGAACCTTAAACTAAAGACCAAAGATAACTTCAGGTCAATCATAGATGAGTTAATGGGTGCAGCACACCAACTTGGCACATGTATACATATGTAACAAACCTGCACGTTGTGTACATGTACCCTAAAACTTAAAGTATAATAATAATAATTAAGAAAAAAAGTTAAATCAAAAAATATACAGTTGTTAAAAAATAGAAAATATAACTTTGTAATCTTTTATGAAGTAAAGATTTCTCAGATGAGAAAACACTAATCGTAACATTAAAAATAGAATTTAAAATATAACTTTGCAATCTTTTATGAATTAAGGATTTCTCAGATGATAAAAAACACTAATCATAACATTAAAAATAATAAAATTTAATAAAATTAAAAATTACTGCTCATCGAAAAAAATCATCATTGAAAGAATTAAAATACAAACCAAAGAGTTGGAGAAAATACTTGCAATACATACATGCACTAGGAATTGTATTCAGAAAATATATTCTTATAAAGCAATAATCAAATGAAAAACAACCCAACTGAAAAAAAAAAAAAAACGGCAGGGGAAAGTGTGGGCAAAAACTTAAACAGACATTTCACAATATAATCAATATCATTAGTCATCAGTAAGACAACAATTAACATTACAATGAATAACCACTTCAAAGGTACTAGAATGGCTCAAATTTGAGAGATGGATAATCCAAGGTATTAACATGCAAGACAGAATTTTCATGCAAACTCATGGAATTCATATACCGCTGGTAGATTCTACAACTGCTTTGTAAAACTACTAGCAGTTTTTTTTATAATGTTAAACATACACTCATCTTTGAGTTAGAAATTTCACTCCTGGATAAAGCATGTGTTCACAAAATAGTTTGTATAGACATTTATAACGGTCCACAACTGGAAACCACCCAAATGTCCATTATATTCCATTATATGGGATTGAAAAAAGCCACTAAAAAGATAAAAAGATATTTCATATTGATAAAAAGCTACACTCTACTAGTAGATATAGGAGCTATAAATATATCTGCACCTAATACATAGCTTTAGAATATATTTTAAAAATTAGGTTCAGAGTGAAAATAAAAAATGTGTAATTCTAGTGAGATAACCCTTTTAGTCTGAAATGAACAGACGAGATAAACAAAGTAATTATAAAGTACAGAGATGTCAATAACACAATTAAAATACTTGATCATAAGTACTGTTTTGATAAACCATATGCATACTTATAGTCATCAATCAACTGGAATACACATTATTTTCAAACACAAAATTACATGCTAGGTTGCAAATTTAAAAATCAAAAAATTATGTAATATAAATTGTGGCAAAAGCAATGCTTTGCATCAATGTCAACTATGTAGATGATTAATGAGTTAGTGTCAATTTCATGCTCATGTAGGGGAAGAGTTATATTCCTACATTATACTCTGTACAAAATTAAAATCAAATGGAAATAGAGTAAAATGTAAAAATATGGTATTAGTAGAAAATACAAGAAAAATTTTATGGTCTTGGTGTAAGAAATACCTTCTTAAGCAAGACACACACATACAACAACACAAGTAGTTAATGGAAAGATTTAAATTCAAAACTCCCTTATGGAAAGACATGATATACATAAGAATAAAAGAAGAGCCACATGTCACAGACATTAAAATATTTACAACAAATAAACTATCAAAATATGAACACTGAAAATTTGTTTAAAATTTCATTCATTCAACAAATAGTGGGAGATTTCCATATGCAAAGCAATGTCTGAGGAGCTGAGCATTAGTAGTCAATGGGAAAGCAAACTTCTTGTTTTACTGCACCTTTCATGCAAGTGGGAGAAATAAGAACCAAACAGAAAAGCAAATTATTATAGTATATTATTAGGAAGTTGTGAGTGATATAAAAGTAATAAAATGGCTGGGCACAGTGGCTCTCACGCCTGTAATCCCAGCACTTTGGGAGGCCGAGGCAGGTGGATCACCTGAGGTCAGGAGTTCACGACCAGCCTGGCCAACATGGTGAAACCCTGTCTCTACTAAAAATACAAAAAATTAGCTGGGTGTGGTGGTGGGCACCTGTAATCCCAGCTACTTAGGAGGCTGAGGCAGGAGAATCTCTTGAACCTGGGAGTTGGAGGTTGCAGTGAGCCAAGATCACACCATTGCACTCCAGCCTGGGCAACAAGAGCGAAAATCTGTCTCAAAAAAAAAAAAAAAAAAGAAAGAAAGAAAAAGAAAAAAGTAATAAAGTAGGGCAGGACAAGACAACAGCAAGTGAGAAGAGATACAATTTTAGATAAAATGCATCTCTAAGTATTGATTAAAAAAATTAAAAAAGCAGAGCCACCGAATGATTTGTAGTAAGAGGCCTTTATAGGATTGGACCCTGTGCAATTGTGCAAGCTGGAGGAGAAGTCTAGACAAGACCTGTGGCTCTGGTGTCAGGACTAAAATCACCAGAGGTCAGTTGGGGTAACCTGGACATGGAGTGGGAGAGGACAAGGGTAGACTAGAATCCCTGAGGACAAAGTGAGACCCAGGAGGACAAAGCAAGTTTCATTACCCCCAACTTCAATGAGGCAGATGGCTTGCAGGAGAAGCTGAAGCTCCTCACCGTATAACTGCAGAGTTACAAAGCGCAGGAACTGCAAGAACTAAAGCACCGGCAGTGTGGACACTGCCTCACCAGTGACATGAGACATAATGTGCAAAACCTGCAGCAGCACCTGGGGTCTTACCCCAATCTTTAGAGCATTGAAATGGCCTCTGCTTCCCTTCAGCCTTCCACACTTCGCATACATTTCTAATGTATGTAACCACAGCCTGGAAGGATACAGGGAAGAGAATCTGGAGAATATAGCTCCCGCTTATCTAAGGTGACACAGTGCACAGTCACCGTGCAGAGTATCTTCCTTCCTGGGAAATCTGATATGCAAGCAGAAACCTGGATGAACAGAGAGTAATTCATTCTGAGGTCTGAGAGAAGAGAGCAGACAGAGGGTGAAGGCCTGAGATGAGGCATGCTGATAAAGTATCCAGGACAGGAAGGAGGCCAGTGTAGTGGCAGTAGGATGAGTGGGAGAGAAAGATGTCATCAAAAAGGTGCCCTGGGGATCAATTATTTGGAAACTTTGATCAACATCAAACTCCAGTTTCTGTGCATAGAAGACATCCAATAAATACATGTAAGTAACTAATATATAAGTAAATATTTTTCTTCAATAACATTGGGAGCTAAAGAAATTCAGTTGGTTTAGAGCAAAGCTCTAATGTAGAATATTCAAGTTCTTGAATTGTCACTTCAGGTGTTTGTATGTGGCAGCTACAATATATTTATATTGTATCTATCTTTATCATTGTAATATGAGGGTTGCCTTATTTGTTTTTCCACAAAACTTAGAGAGAAAAGGGTGCAGATGACAGGGCCAACTTCTGTACGGTAATCCTATCCAAGACCAACATCTTAGATGATATAGACAAGGACTATATGAGAAGGGTTAATTGAATCTATATGATAGATTCAATTTAGACCTAATGCAAATCCCAGGTAGTTTCTGAGATGAATATTTACAGGATGGAGAAGCAGAAGTTAGCCTCAGACAACAGCTCAATGGCTAAACCATGAGAAGACTATAAAGAAGCAAAATAACCTATGTAGTTAAGAATGAGAGCAAAGGCCTATACTGATTCACATACAGAATATAAATAATTATCTGACTTATGTGTGGGTGATATTCTTGTTAGAACCCATATAAAGGCAGCACTTCTCCAGGAAAGAGCTACACCGATTGGGGAACCCAAGACTGCCATTAAATAAACTACTCGAAGCAGTCAAAACCCTAGGGGAATGTTCATTACATAGAAAATATAAATTAAAAGTACAGGTGAGGCTGGGTGTGGTGGCTCATGTTGGAATCCCAGCACTTTGGGAGACCGAGGTGAGCAGATCACCTGAGGTCAGAAGTTCAAGACCACTCTAGCCAACATGGTGAAACCCCATCTCTACTAAAAATACAAAAAATTAGCCGGGTGTGGTGGCGGGCGCCTGTAGTCTTAGCTACTCAGGAGGCTGAGGCAGGAGAATAGCTTGAACCCAGGAGGTGGTGGTTGCAGTGAGCCGACATCATGCCACTGCACTCCAGCCTGGGTGACAGAGTGAGACTACTTCTCAAAAAAAAAAAAAAAAAAAGTAAAGGTGGGAAACTATCATATTCCAAGCACTGTAAACCAGAATAAATTTCTACTTTTAGGACCTTAAAAACCTGATCCTAAATGGCTGAGGATTCAGTGAGCTGCAGGGAAAGCTCTTCACTGATAAAATAAGTGATAAAATAAGCTCTTCGCTGATAAAATAAGTGAATAAGTAGGAGAGCCCGCTACCCTTATTTGAACAATGGAAACACCTGCCATGTGGACAGGTAAGCCCCGTAAGACAGAACCACAGACCACACCTGGATAAATAGCACAATTCAGGTCACACACTAAGTAACCTCCAAAACAGGGGCAAAGGGAGAAAAAGAGACTCTGTTCACCAAAGAGAAATTTCCCAGGCAGGTCACTGAGAACCTAGGACTTTGGATGAGCAGGTAGATGGCAGATATCCTTGATGGACTGAGGACAGCAGGCAAGTCAGTTATGTCAAAAGTAACACAACCAAGAAAGAGGCATCACATGCAGAAAGGCACTCTGAAATTATCAATTCTTGTTCGCGTGAACAACATTCAATGCCCTAACAATTTGGTCCTCAAAGTGAAAAATAAATAATAGGCTAATGGACAACCAATGTGGAAAAAGCTAACAGGAGCAGAAATACACCAAATAGAACCAAGTAACCTACCAATCAGACATGTTCCAATGCCCCAGAAAGATGACTCAAAAATCAAAATAAAGAACTAATGAAACTAACTAGAGTTATAATATAAATTAACCAATTGGTAGAAATACTAACTAGATAGGTCCATCCAAAATTGGACATTTGCAACAAACTTACCAATTGCATGGTCAAGGGAGAGAAGTATTCATAACAACAAAGCATGTCATAGAAACAGTGTGAGATATATCCAGTATCCAAGGAATATCTAATAGAAAAGGTACCACAAGGAAGATACACTGGGGAAATACGACAGACAGACTAATTTTAACCTGTGATTGAATCAGAAAGACAAAAGTATATGCTATGACTTAAGACTAGGATTTGCACACCTGATTGCACCCCAAAACACTATAGTCATTGCTTAGAACATCAAAGAAGCCGACCAGGAAACATTTTTATAGCTAGGGAAATGGAGGAATGAGCTCATTAGAAGGTATATTATGGAAATTTCATAGTCTTTAATCCAGCTACAAAAGAATAAATAATTGAAAGGTTTAATGGCTATAAAAGAAACAACTGCCAAAAAAAACAGGAATTGAAATAAATGGAAAATGGAACAGTGCCAGAGCCTCTCCACAATCATAAAACTATTAACACAGTCAAAAATACAGTCCCATACCTTTGTTGTATGACATAAAAATTGCTTATAAAGGTAAAAGGGTAGGGATTCATTAACCCAAGCAAAGTTCAAAAAAGGGGCAGAAATGTATAGAAATGAGGGATAAAATTTTCTTGTTACCTCACAAATATCTCAAACTAAAGAGACTTGGAGGAGAATAATAATGCATGCAGTGACAAATTGTTAGCAACTATCTTGACTTATATAATCAATTTTTATTATAAATTGAATTAAAAAAACATAGTATGGAAAGGAAGTTTAGTGCTATGACCCACTCTCTTGACAGTAGAGGACACCATGAGGATTATGGGGACCCAGCTATCCTGATATGGCAGGTCACTGCACTAGCAGTAGACCCAATAAGAATGATAAGACCTTTTAACGTCCCAAGGACATGAAAGTCCCGCTAAAGCAACATTGCTGAGAGCCATTGTAAAAGCAGAAGAAAAGAACAGAGGTAACAAAGAATATCTAAATCTTCATAAACATTGAACATGGACTCATCAAGCTGACAAGACACTTGGAATGATTGAAACAGAGATGCAATGTATAAAGTTAATGCATTTTTTCAGGTTTAGGGACTGGGTTGGGTACATATGGGTCTCTTTTCTCTTCTCCTTCCCTCCCCTCCCCTCTTCTCATCTTCTTTTCTCATCTCTTCTCTTCTCTTCTCTTTTCTCTCTTTTCTTTTCTTTGAGACAGAATCTTGCTCTGTCGCTCAAGCTGGAGTGCAGTGGCACAATCTTGGCTCACTGTAGCCTCCGCCTCTAGGGTTCAAGCAATTCTCCTGCCTCAGCCTCCCAAGTAACTGGGATTATAGGCACATGCCACCATGCCCGGCTAATTTTTGTTATTTTTAGTAGAGATGGGGTTTTACCATATTGGCCAGGCTGGTCTCGAACTTCTGGCCTCAAGTGATCCACCCATCTTGGCCTCCCAAAATGCTGGGACTACAGGCGTGAGCCACCAGGGCCTGCCCCATATGGGTCTCTTAACAGGAATTGAGTTGAGTCCCTGGACAGGTTAGAAAATTAGACACACCTAAAAAGTATGTGATTATGACAATATGGATTTGGGTCTAGGGTATGGCATAGCATACTGGATTGACTTCGAGGCAGGACTGAGTTTTAGATTGAGTTTTAATTGTGAGTCTGAGTCCCAGTGTTTGGCAGCCACAATACTTTCTCAGCATCAACATGTGGGAGCTGTCTAATTTTTATTTCTGCAAAAGCTAAAGCCAGTTCAGTGAGAGAGGCAGAACTTTTTCTATTTTTTCTATTTTTATAGACCGGGTCTCCCTCTGTTGCCCAGGCTGGAAAACACTGATGTGGCCATAGCTCACAGCAGCCTATATTTTTTAAACAGGCTTTTTTTTTTTTTTTTTTTGTAGAGATAGGGTTTCACTATTTTGCCCAGGCTAGTCTTGAACTCCTGGCCTCAAGCAATCCTCCTGCCTCAGCCTCCTGAATAGCTGGGATTACAAGCCCAAGCCACTATGCCCAACCTTTTCCCTAGAGACTTGCTCATGGGTGAATTTGCATCACCCACCACAAATTGCCAGGATGTCGTATTTTATTGATGTTACAACTTCAATATATTAGAGATTGGCTGCATTTCATGAGTCTGGACTAGTACTTTGCCAGTTATGCTTTTTGACTCTCTCCTTTTTTCCCTGATGTAAAAAGCAAGTTGTATGGCATCCATGTAGACAAAAAGTAAGGTTAACTTTTCCAGGGAGCTCACTGAATGGTTCTGAAGAAGCTTCTGGAATGGCTTATAGGTGTGCTGAGCTCTTACCACCCCTGACAGCTACATAGCATATGCCACTGAATACTTGGCATCTGTTGTTTGGAGATGGCCGGTAGTTGAAATGTTATCCATTACCAGTCAACAAAGCCAATATAAAAACTCATAGAGATTGTGTAGTTTTGCCTGCCATACAGGTGTGCTGTTTGTCAGCAGCTTTGAGAGAATGTATATAAGTACTAAAAAATAAACAAAAACACAGCTGGTTATATACGAAAAATATATATAAGAATCAACAAAACTATCAGCCTCCCTGCTTATCCTGCCTCCCCTTGGAATCCTGCTACTGTTCACTTGCATCATTAGATAAAAATCAACCTTTAAGTAATGAGATTTTCTGCTGCTTCCCTATGTATAACCCTATGGTTATATTACTTTCCCTTGGGGCATGGATTTTGTTTTACATCTTCTTGATGGCAAAAGTTTCTGCTAAGGAGTATTCCAGGAGGCTGACAGGCATCTTTTTGAGTCAATACCTTAGTCATGTGTGTAATGATGAGAACCCTAGAGATTCAGCAGATGGTGTGTTTAATTTGCACTTATTTGCATATCTGTTTTGCGATCATAAAGTTCTAATGACATAGTCATGACAACCCAAAATGGAAGCACGTTTGTGTGTTGGTAAATTTGGACGGGGTGCTGAGAGATGCATGGGTGTGTCTGAGGTGAGAGGAGATTGGTTCAGATGGCCAGAGCCATACCATTATGAGGGCAAGCGTATGAATCCTAATTCTGGGTTTCTAGTATATGTGTTAGGAGCGTCAGATATCAGAGATCTAGGTATATAAGAGGAACAAATCAAAGAAATGCTTTAAGTCATGGATCAGGAAGTATCTGAACCAAGGTGAGGGAAGCAGGGGCAGCATTTTAGGAGACTGAAGACTTAATGGGCAAGGCACATGCAAAGGGAAACCCTAGGGAAGATTTCCAAACATATAAGGTAGTGTTCAGCCCTCTCTCTCCCAGATGGCCAGCCTGGGCTGACGGCTTGTAGGTGTTCTTTTGTCCACAAAGACTGAGCACTCTTGACTGAGGGAAGGGGTATGCTCTGGAGGCCTATTTTGTGTCACTCACCACAAAGAACTGATGTCGTCCTGGGAGGAGGTCCCAACAGGATAGCAGAAAGAGCCCCCACTGCTGAGTGTCTCCAAGTGCTCTTCAGCTATAATCAGAAACAACTGAGAAGCTCATTGCAGATGCGAATTCCTAGGGTCTCATCCTTGACTAACTGGATGCAACTCTCCAGGGCTGTGCTTGGGGTGACTGTCGGTTGCACATAAGTTTGCAAACCACTGAGCTCTGTGTGGATGTTGCACTCAGCTTCCTATCTAACCCACTATTTGACACTGTGCTGCAGTTGCATCTCCAGTCAAACAAGGATGATAATGTATATTCCAGCTACTGGTTAAAATAACAGGAAATTCTTTTTTAAATTTGAAAATCCTACCCAGAGATGATTATTCTATTTTTTTACTGAACCAAGGGAAGCTCGTTTCTGGCCTCCAGCTGGGAATGTCATCAACATCAGTATTCTTCAATGTATGGCAGATATGTCGAAAAATGGCTTCGTAAGAGTTTTGGGTTCATTCTCTCCACCACCACCATCACTACTACCACAAATTATGGAGTATATTCTTATGTTATTCACTATGCAGGATCAACATGTGAACAAAATGCACTTCTCCAGGAATGTCTGTCTAAGATCTCTTAAAGCACACCATATAATTGCAGGCAGGGTGTGTTCATGGACAGAACACAGGCTTTGAACAATACAAGACAAAGAGAGCACCTCTGTGACAAAGGAAGTCAGGAAGGCTCCACAAAAGAGACAGGGATGGGCTGGGCCTTTCATGGTATTCAAACATGTGGAGTAGAGGCAGGAGCAAAAGGCCTTCTGGGATGGTGTACCCAAAGGCTTGCTAGTAGGAAGAAGCAGATGTGTGTTCCAGTTATTCATAATGTCCAATGCGACAGTTATATTAAGTGCAGGGTGGCTGGTAAGACAATGCTGTGGTTTAAATATGGTTGGTTTGATTTGGCCAAGTCTCATGTTGACACATATTCCTAATGTTGCAGGTGGGACCTACTGAGAAGTGTCTGGATCATGGGCCGGATCCCTCATGAATGGCTTGGTAGCATCCTCATGGTAATGATTCTTGCTGTATTCGTTCCTGCAAGAGCTGATGGCTAAAAAGAGCCTGACACCTCCCACCATCCCCTCTTGCCTCTTCTCTCATGTGATCTACACGCTGGCTCCTCTTCACCTTTCACCATGAGTAGAAGCTTCCTGAAGCTCTCAACAGAAGTAGATGCCAGTGCCATGCTCCTTGTACAGCTTACAGAACTGTGAGCCAAATAAACCTCTTTTCTTTGTAAATTACCCAGTCTCAGATACCCCTTTATGGCAACACAAACGGACTAAGACAGATGAAGCTACTTTCCTCACACATAAAAAATAAGAAGTTTGTTTTTTGAATAGCCTTTCTTTGAAGAAAGGTGAGCATACCATATACTTTTACAATTCATAACTGTTTTACATTTAATTATAGCTCAGTTTATTAAATCAAAATAAACTAAGTCAAATAAGATATAAACAGAAAACATTGCAGATTCTTTTTATGTGAACAGAACTTCAAATAAGTTACCTGTGCTTGGGTTTTCCACAAGACTGACAAGACTCCACTTAGTCAAATGCAGGAGTTCAGTCCCATTCCTGGGTGCTTCCCTGAACCAGCCCACACTGGCCTCAACAACAGAACATATGCTCAATGCACATCATACACGACTATGCCAGAGAATAAGCAGTTAGCCGTGGCAAAGCAGACCAGCACTCATAACTGCTCATGGGACCACTGCAACCTCCAGAGAGAACAGCTTCTCACACCCTCCTCACCTGCAAGGGACGCCCACATTCACTACCCACCACATGACCAGAAAACTCCCAAGCCAATCTTAGGAGACTAACAGCAGAATCTGCCCCCAGCTACATGATCTGGATTTTGAGTTACATTTTTCTAAAAAGAAAAGCCAAGCTATACTGATGGTTTCAGGTTCTATTTATTTTCATGGTAACATCTCCAAGGCAACGAACTATTGGTTGCACCCAATTTATAAATCATATTTTAATAACTCATTGGAGAATTAATCTTATACACACTCTGCATTTGTCCTTAAAATCCTGGAAAGAGAATAGAGAGGGAAGGTGGAGGTAGAACACAAGCAGAAAAATTAAGAGAGAACACAGTCTTAGTCTCCTGCTAATGAGGCCTCACATTCCAGAAGAGCTTCAGCCACAAGCCTGATTGGTCCTGAGAAGTATTTCCCCAACTCAAGGCAAGGTTTCTTTCCTTCCTCAGCCTGGGATTCTGAGACCAGAGTATCTGCACTGTTTACCCACCCACACTCATCCGCCCCTACCCACCAGACTCACCCATCTCCCCATCCCCCAGACACTTCCAACTCCCACCCTCCAGATACACCCAATCCCTACCTTCCAAGGCTCATCCAACCCCAACCTTCAGGCACAGCCACCCCATCCCCCAACCCAAGTGCAGATGGTTGAAGTAAGATTGAGGGATGATTAGTGTAGGTATCATTGAATAAGCAATGCAGAGCTGTGGGAAGTTTGCTGCCCCATCCTCCTACTTGTGGTTAGAAAGAACAGGGCATGTGGAAGGTGCTGGAGCTGAGCTGGGGACACTGCCAGGGTCAGCAGAGAGAGAGAGCAGCAAGGAGAGGAAAGGAGCTTCCTACTGTGGGAGAGGTGGCCCGTCCTATACTGATAATCCAAAGAGAGAAATTCTTTTTTTTTTTTTTTTGAGACATAGTCTCGCTCTGTTGCCCAGGCTGGCGTGCAGTAGCAGGATCTTGGCTCACTGCAAGCTCCACCTCCCGGGTTCACACCATTCTCCTGCCTCAGCCTCCCGAGTAGCTGGGACTACAGGCACCCGCCACCACGCTCAGCTAATTTTTTTTGTATTTTTAGTAGAGACGGGGTTTCACCGTGTTAGCCAGGATGGTCTCGATCTCCTGACCTCATGACCTGCCCACCTCGGCCTTCCAATGTGCTGGGATTACAGGCATGAGCCACCGTGCCCGGCCTCCAAGGAGAGAAATTCTAATGAAGACTTTGCTTTAATAAAAATTGCATTAACTTTAGCAGCTGTCCAGCATGGGTCGGTAATAGAAAAATAAATTAGAAGGAAGTTATGTACCTGATGAAGTGACTTTTACATCTGTAGCATATTTCAGGTTTCCTGACTTTTTATCCATCCACACACCCCTGATACATTCACCCAGTGTGGACTATCAGCGATCCTGAAACCGAGAGCCATAAATGTAACACCTCATGCCATCAGGCTGACAAGTGAGTACAGGCTCTGCCTAGTGTCTCTTTGGTTGGTGAGCACCTTCAGAAGGAAGTAGGAGGTGGAGGCTGGGCGCAGTGGCTCACGCTTGTAATCGCAGCACTTTGGGAGGCCGAGGCGGGCAGATCACCTGAGGTCAGGAGTTCAAGACCAGCCTGGCCAACACGGCGAAACTCCATATCTACTAAAAATACAAAAATTAGCCAGGTGTGGTGGTGCATGCCTGTAACCCCAGCTACTCAGGAGGCTGAGGCAGGAGAATTGCTTGAACCCAGGAGGCAGAAGTTGCAGTGAGCCAAGACCATGCCACTGCACTCCAGCCTGGGCAACAGAGCAAGACTCTGTCTCAAAAAAAAAAAAAAGAAAAAGAAAAAGAAAGAAGTAGGAGGTGGTGCTGGCAACTGCCTGGAAGTGCCTGCATCTTGACATCCATCAGCTCCAGTTCCTCTATGCGCAGGGGTAAACCCACCTCTGGACAGAAGCTCTAGTCTGTAGAAATGACAAACGATATGCATATACTATTCCACTTCTTCCAGGAATTAAATGACTGTCTCTGCAAACCTCACTTAAAAGTGTGTGCATCAAAAACTTGCAGAGAACAGATGTCTGAATACAGCCAGCCCACCTCTCTGCCCACTCCACTACCCACCAAGCAAGGAACTCTGGGAGGGCTCTGGAGGCCAGCTTCATGGCCACGATGAATCTTCTACATAGCAATAAGGATACACTGGCGGCCGGGCGTGGTGGCTCACACCTGTAAACCCAGCACTTTGGGAGGCAGAGGTAGGTGAATCACCTGAGGTAAGGAGTTCAAGACCAGCCTGGCCAACATGGTGAAACCCTGTCTCTACTAAAAATACAAAAAAAAATTAGCTGGCATGGTGGAAGCACCTGAAATCCCAGTACTCGGGAGGCTGAGGCAGGAGAATCCACTTGAACCTGGAAGGCAGAGGTTGCAGTGAGCTGAGATGGTGCCACTGCACTCCAGCCTACGCAACAGAGTGAGACTGTGCCTCAAAAATAAAAACAAAAACAAAAATAAAACAAGAGAATACACTGGCTTCTCTTCATACCATATTCTACATCACATATAGCCATTATTCTCTAAAGTTCTAATTAGAACAACTTTCTAAAGGAATTTTCTCATCCATGAATGAACTGAAAAGTAAAGTGGCAAAGAAAACCGTTTATGCTGAAGGAGGGTTCAACTTATTTTCTCCTGGATCCAGTACCTAAAGTTTTATAAGGCAGTCTCTGTGTTCTGAGACTTCTCTGAAAAAAAAAAAAAAAAAAAAAAAATTGGCTCTCCCCTACATACTTCTTTGAATTTCATGTTTGCTTTTTATAATCAGATTTTAGATGTTTCTTTTCTCCTTTGAAAGTATTTCTCCATGAAAGTCTTAAAGGCAATTGAACAAGATTGAACATATCAAATTAACCAATACCTGCGTGATTGATCAGCTATCTGGAACAACTAAGTAGGCCCTTCAGAGAATAATCTTCCAGTGGAAACATCAGGCCTGATCTGTGCTCCTAAATGCTGCATTTATCTAGGCTACTTTGAAGCCTGGATAGCTCTTGTCAAGGATGCATCTTCTATACAACCATTTTAATCCAATATCTGAGTGCACAATATTAGGGCAAGAAATCAGCAATAAACGTTTCTTCTTAGTTAAACAAATGCCCTTTTCATTCACAGACGGAAAAATTTTTTAAAGATTTTTTTTTTTAATATTCATGACCTGAGGATAACATATCTAGGTCATTACACTAAATATGTTAATCATGTTATTATTTGGCATTTTTGTAAAATTGAAGGTCAGGCTAAAAGGAGTGCTCTATGGTTGTATTTATCACTGGATGTCTAACCCCAGGCAGGACAGATGGGGCTCAAAAAGTATTTGTTTGCTAATCGGTAAAGTTACATGAGACTCTGAGAGTCCTAAGCCCCATCCTGAAGCTTGCTGCCAGGTAATAAAAGAGCAAAGTCTGGAACTGGAATCCCACTCCTCTTTGCCAGGTTTGACTTAATGGCTCCATAAGCCTAGCCCAGTAGACTAGAAAGCCTACCAGGACCCAAGCTACCCTGCCTGTCTTTGAATCAACATGATTGTTTACTGACCATACGGATACATTGTTTTATTTTACTGATTCCTCAAAGTAATTTTTGTCCAAGTATATTCGTTATTTCTTTCTTTGATTTTCATTGAAGACCTAACCACTATTTTTTAAATGTTAGCCTTGTATTTGAAGAGTAGCTTCAATTTTTTTTAACTGCATTAAGACAAGACCTTCCCCAGGTATTTGCTGAGGTCCATACCTCTCTTACCTCACTCAGGATCCATGTTTCTTTCCATTTCAAAGTATAAGGAAGTGTCACCATGTCAGCTTAGACTCCATTCTTTCTTCTGCCCACCAAAAGATTAAGGAATACATTGCCCCGACCAAAGACAGTCTTATACTCTACCAGAGTGTCTTCTAAAATGTTGGCAGCCAGACTTATTATCAGTTTTACCCCTACATACAAAAACACACTCCAAGAAAAAGTGACGATACAACGAAAAGAAATCCCTGCAGATTAAAAAATCTGACCTGTCTCATTACTGCCACGCACAAAAGTTCTGCAATGACAAACTCACCCATGCCCATAGAGTTAAGGATTGATGTTTTAGTGCCTTACCCTTAAATAAAAACCAACAAATAAGAGTCACCAGAACTTGAGGAGAACCTTTAACAAAACCTCTAACAAAAAATATGGAAATGAAGACAAACAGAAAAAAAAATAGAAAACTCAGAAGACAGATATTGTAGGGAGCCAAAGAAACCTTCAAATTAACAATAATTCTACTCCTAAGCAAGGCAAAATAAGATAATGTGTCCTTGGAAAAAGAAAGATAAAGACATGGGTTTTGGGAACCAGGATCCAATGTAGGAGAGCGGAAAAGGGAATTCCCAGGACGAAACTGGGATGTCCAGGATTGAATCTGTGCAGTAGGCCTGTGACATCAGAGAAGGGAAGAGAGGCTTTTGAAGAAATGTCTCCAAGGGCCAAAAGTAATCTGACAGCTTAATTAATCTGTTTGACTTTATTTGAAGGAGGCTTTCAGTTTAATCAGAGGGTTTAGGAATGATAGACACATTGGGATTCACAGACTGTGTTTCTGTTATCTACAGTTGTGTAACAAACCCCAAAGCTCAGTGGTTTAAAATCATAACTTATTGTTACCTCTCAAGCTCCTGTGGGTTGACAGGGCTCAGCAGGGCTCACTTGAGGGCCTCTCCTGTGATTATAGGCAGATATTGCTGAGGCTGGAGTCACCTAAAAGGTCAATGGCTGAAGGTACCAAATGATTCACTCACATGTCTGTGCCTGGGTGCTTCCTGGAACAGCCAGAGAATGGCCAGTCTTCTGTTTCTGTTCACACAACCTCTCTGCATGCTGACTTAGGCTTCCTCACAGCATGGCTGCCAGGCATCTCTTTCTGTGCACACAGTCTCTGGACATGGTAACTTAGGCTACCTTCCACTATAGTCATAGGTGGGAGGGTAGTCTTAAGGTAGTCATAATCCATTGCAGCAGCTTCCTCCAGAGTATTCAAGGCACCTGCAAAGTGCCTTGTGATGTAGCCTCAGAAGGCCCGGAAGGTCACCTCCACTACACTCTTTGATCAACATCTAGCTCTGATTCAAGAGGCAGACTACACAAAGGCAAGAAAACTGAAAGGTGTAGTTCATTGGAGGCCATATTTGTAAACAAGCTCCAGTATTAACTGAATAATCAAATAATACAATTACCCCAAAAAATGTAATGTTAATGTGAAAGCATAGGTACACATGATTGCATAGATTAGAACAATTTTTACAGGAACTAAGTAAACACTAAATATTGATTTAACTTAAAAAAATGCTGTGGTTATACTGACAGAATGGGGTTAAGGATGGCACCTGTGAGGGAGGGGAGGTGGAGTGCAGCATAGAGGACCCAGAGAGGATGATGCCAGAGAGACCAGCAGGGCCCAGAATTGAGGGGGCTCATTCTCAGGTTCACACAGGGGCAGGGCTAGCACCCAGTGACCCCTCCTTCCATTCTGCTCCCTCAACACTGTACCTGCCCCGTACTAGTCCCTGCCTAAGAAGCAAGAGAGGAGTTTATTTCTGATTTTCACCTTCCATGTAAGAAATCAGTAGGCCATAATAAAATTTAAAAATTAAGGAATATGGGTAGAGGGTTTCAGTTTTAGAAGATGAAAACGTCCTGGAGATGGAGGGTGGTGATGGCTGTACAACATGTGAATGTACTTAATGACAATAGGCTGTATGTACACTTGAAAATGGTTAAAGTGACCAATTTTATAGTATGCATATTTCACTCTCTATATAAATAGCATCTTATCTAGAATTAAGTAAAATATTAATATATTTAAATTAATCTATTTGAATATTTTTAATGGTTTTAAAAGCTTCCAACAGAAATAGATACCATGGTGAGCGGAAAATCAAGGAATATCTAATAAGGTATGTTATCTAAGTAAAAGAAAAAAAGGTAAATAGCTAAAATGGTTGAAAATTGCCTTCTCTAGAAAGAGAGAATCCGTAGTATGGCAAGAGATTACTGCTTCTCGTTCCAACATTTGTGGCACTGTTTAAGAATTTAATCCATTTTCATGTATTACTTTGATAAAAACAGGAACTTACAATGAAAGTTAAAACTAAATCATTTGAATAGTAGGATAAATCATCCTGGTTTCTATACTTTATCTCTAGGAAAAACAAATGACCTGGATAATCTAGAAAGGGTTAATTTAAACTTTTGACTCCATTATCTCTGCTATTTACTTTCATTTACATGGATGCTACTTCAAGGGCCTACTCCAGAACAATGGCCTTCACTCTCTGGAAGACACACCTTGGTAGATGTATAATAATTCACAGAAACAAGCAAGTTGAAGAGCACAGTACACAATTCATAAGAGCAATGGGCAGCACTTCGAAAAATAAATAAATCCTTCATGGTAAAATAAGATGCTTTTCCTCATGAATTTCAAGTTTTTTTTAAATGACAGTTATGGTGGATACATGCATTTTACTAAGAAAAAAAGATAAAGCTTCATAAACTTGCTGAAGGAGACACCAATTATTGTGATCAGTCGTATGCCAAGAATCAATCCCTAAATATCATAAATCCACTCAATAAAATGGAAGTTTACCCTAATCTAGTTCGATTTTACAACATTTGCGTGGCTTGGTGAATTATACCCGAAAGAACTGTGGAGGATTTTATTACTAACAATGTTTCTAAGTGTCACACTGGGGAAGAGCACATTCTTTCTAGAGTTGATTTACCTCATAAAAGTCTATTATCTGGGAAGAGGATTGTCAATCACAAGTTGCACTTTATTAATTACTAAGTCAAACTGAAACCTTATTCACTTAACGTGGTCACAAAAACATATTGCTACCTGAAATTGAAAGGATTTAAACAAAATATAGCATCCAAATATATACATTTTATAATAGTCTATAACTATTTATCATTGTCAAAAGAACATATTTCCAGGGAAACATATAAACAAATGGTACTAAACTGAGTTATATTTGCCTGGCTTGAGTATCTGTATAATCTATTTACAAGCCTGTGTAAATTTTCAGTTCCAAGAGTTATATGGTTTTGATTAATAAAGGGAAATTCTACTCTTTTTTTCACAAATTTTAACTAGTAAATCTCAGTACTGTTCTTCCCCTGATTAAAATGGGACAAACACATTCCAGTCTGTCTCTCCCACTGAATACAGTATTGACAATAGCAAAGAGGAGGAAGCAACTCAAATGTCCATCCAGGGATGAATGTTTTGCAAATGTGGTATAAACATGCAACGGAATGGTATTCAAAAAGAAAATCCTATTAACTTTCTCCAAAATGAAGGAACCTGGAGGACATTATACTAAGGAAAAAGTACCAATCACAAAAAAGCAAATACTATGTGATTCTACTTATACAGAGTATCTAAAGTAGTCACATGTCTAAAGACAGAAAGTAGAATGGTCATTTCCAGAGGATGGAGAGAGGGGTGAACAGGGAGTTGGTGTTTAATGGGTACAGAGCCTTAGATTTGCAAGATGAAAAATTCTGGATATTGTTGCATACTTATGTAAAGATACTTAACACTGCTGAACTATACACTTTATTATGTATGGTTAAGATGATAAATTTGATGTAATGTGTTTTTAACTAAAATAAATAAGTAGTAAAGGGTAGCTGGCAGATTGAGAAAGTAGACCAAAATTCCAAGTACCACAAAGCTGGTGGAGAGTTTCCCATTTTTTCTCAAATATTCCCCAGCCTAAACTCAAGGGATCCTTAAGCTCAGAAGTGGGAGCTAGAGCATGGAAACAACGAGCTCCAGGAAATGCACAGCAGAGTGGTATAACTGACACTCCAGTTTCTGGCTAGGGTGCAAGAGGACTGTTGCAAAACCAGAAATTACCAGGGAGATTGTGGAGAGGAAGTAGCATGAGAAAGGATTCCATAAACTTGTTTATGAACTCTTGGCCGCATCCTCAGGAATTGCACAAATGTGGATCTGATCCTAACTGGCAGAACAAAGCCTTTGAGAACTAAACTACAGGATAAAACAACACACAGGTCCTCAGCTGGTCCCTGGGTGGTGCATGCACAGGAAATGTCTGAATGTAATGCAAAGTCTCTGATAACTGGACTGGCATAGGAATCAAAACCCAGAGGAGACCAGTAGGAACGTACAGCCTGAACCCAAACATGTGTGATGTCTACTAGAACACATATATGAACAATCCTGATAAGATATAAACAAGATCCAGAGTTTCATAACATAATACCCTGAATGTCCAGGATACAATAAAAACTTACATTGCCTAAAAAGAGTCAAGAAAATCTCAACTTGCATGAGAAAAAGCAATCAACAGATATTCACGTCAACATAATATAAACATTGAAATTATCTGGCAGTTACTTTAAAACCATTAATACAAATGTTCCAATAAGAAAAGGTGAACATTCTTGAAACAAATGGAAAGGGAAAATGGCCCAGCAAAGGAATAGAAGATATAAAGAAGAACCAAATGTAAATTTTAGAACTGAAACATATGATAACCAAACTTTAAAAATATATTGGATGTCAAACAACATGGAAGTCAGAAAGAAGTTGATGAACTTGAAGACAGAGCAAGAAAATTATAAATCTTACCACCACCAAGAAAAAAGATGGAAAAAAATAATAGAGCTTCAAAAACTTACGGGACTGAAGTAGGCCAGCCCCTCCGCACCTGTGGGTATTTCTCGTCAGGTGGGACGAGAGACTGAGAGAAGAAATGAGACACAGAGACAAAGTACAGAGAAAGAACAGTGGGCCCAGGGGACCGGCGCCCAGCATACAGAGGACCCGTACCGGCGCCAGCCTCTGAGTTCCCTCAGTATTTATTGATCATTATTTTTACTATCTTAGTGAGGGGAGTGTAGCAGGGTTTGTTGATCATTATTTTTACCGTCTTAGTGAGGGGAGAGTAGCAGGGCAACAGGTGGGGAGAAGGTTAGCAGGGAAACGTGAGCAAAGGAATCTATATCATGAATAAGTTCAAGGAAAGGTACTGTGCCTGGACGTGCACGTAGGCTAGATTTATGTTTCTCTTTACCCAAACATCTCAGCGTAGCAAAGAGCAACAGAGCAGTATTGCTGCCAGCATATCTTGCCTGCAGCCACAGGGCAGTTTTCTCCTATCTCAGAATAGAAAGAATGGGAATGGTCAGCTTTACATGGAGACATTCCATTCCCAAGGACAAGCAGGAGACAGAAGCCTTCCTCTTACCTCAACTGCAAAGAGGCCTCCCTCTTTCACTACTCCTCAGCACAGACCCTTTACAGGTGTCAGGCTGGGGGATGGTAAAGTCTTTCCTTTCTCATAAGCCATATCCCAGGCTGTCTCAGTGGGGGGAAAACCTTGGACAATACTCAGGCTTTCTTGGGCAGAGGTCTCTGCGGCTTTCCGCAGTGCATTGTGTCCCTGGTTAATCAAGAATGGAGAATGGTGATGACTTTTACCAAGCATAGTGCCTGCAAACATATTGCTAACAAGGCACATCCTGCACAGCCCTAAATCCATTAAACTTTGATTCAATACAGCACGTTTCTGTGAGCACAGGGTTGGGGCTAAAGTGACAGATTAACAGCATCTCAAAGCAGAACAATTTTTCTTACTACAGATCAAAATGAAGTTTCTTATGTCTTCCTTTTCTACATAGACACAGTAACAATCTGATCTCTCTTTTCCCCACACGGGACAACAATCTAAAAATGGAGTCATTGAAGTCCTACAAGAAAAAAAGTGGAGTGAAGAAAATAATATTTGAAGCGATAATGATTAAAAATTTCCCAAATTGAGCCAAAGGTTTGAAAATTACAGGTAAAAGCCCAGCAAACACCAAACCAGATGAACTCAAATAGTTTCACATCTAGACACATCATAAAAAACTACTGAAAAATAAACACAGAGGAAATGGTCCTAAAAGCAGCCAGAGAAAAATAATGCATTATTATTTTGTTTGTATGACCTTGGATTTCACACCAAAAACCAGGAAGGCCAGAGGAAAGAGGAACAGTTTTTGTTAAATGTGTTGAAGGAAAATGTGTGTGTGGTGTATACGTTTGTGTTGTGTATGTGCTGTGTGTTGTGGTGTGTATTTCTGTGTGTATGGTGTGAATGTGTGGCATGTACGGTGTGGTGTATGTGGTATGTGTGTTTGTGGTGTATGTGTTATGCTTGTGTGTGGTGTGGGTGTTGTGTGTATAGTGTAGTGTGTGTGGTGTGTTTGTGTACATGTGTGGTATGTGGTATATATGTGTTGTGTGTATTGTATGTGGTGTTTTGTGTGTAGTATGTATGTGTGGGGGGTGTGTGTGGTCTGTGCATGTGGGTTGTATGGTGTGTGTGTTGCGTGTGATATGTTGTATGTAGTGTGTATATGTGCATGGTGTTTGTGTGTGGTGTGTGGTATATGTGTGTGTGGTTTGTGCATGTGTTTGTGTGGTGACTGTATGTGGTATGTGTTTGTGTGTACAGGATGCTCCTGTAGAGGAAAAGTTGGACCCATGAACTCTGGGGATAATCCTCTAGCTCATGGATGGCTTTTTGTTGTGCCTTGCCATGTATTTCCCTTCCACTGATGCCAAAGACCCCTTAATGTTTTTGATCACGCTTTCGGTCAGGTGTTAGCATACAGTGAAGGGCTCAGGAAGGGGCCTGTGTCTACTACTGATGTGGTGCAGGAGGCTTCCTTACGTCTGACACCCTCCTCTACAGCCAGTGTAGGAAGCCATGAAGTGGAGGAAACATTTGCAAGGCGACGATGTTCCAGGTGTCTCACGACTCCCATCAAGACTAAGGAGAGGGCCAGGGTGCACCCCGTGGTTTGGGCAGCTGGAGGAAATGCATGACTTCCTTCCATGCCCACCTCAGATACAAGAAGGAGGAAGCAGCTGGCCAGATTGGAGACAGGCTGTAAGGTCCAGCCAGCCGACTATGAGCTGCCCACACAGGAAAACAGCAGTTTGGAGGTGGTTAAACGTACCTGGGTTCCAGTGCCTGTCTTTGCTACTTAGTAGCTAAACGATCTTGGCCAAGTTAACTACTTCTCTGTGCTTCAATATATTCATTTGTAAACAGAGACGGTAATGAGGGTCCACTACCTTTTTAGGTAGTTATGAAAAATAAGTGGGTTAACGTGCAGCAAATGGGTGAGAAGAGTCCTGACACTCTATTACTTGTATTATTGTTTTGCAATCATCACTCTGATTTTAAATCTTTTTTTTTTTTTTCGAGCCAGAGTCTTTCTCTGTGGCCCAGGCTGGAGTGCAATGGTGCAATCTCGGCTCACTGCAACCTCCGCCTCCCACGTTCAGATGCTTCTCCTGCCTCAGCCTCCCAAGTATCTGGGATTACAGGTATGTACCGCCATGCCTGGCTAATTTTTTTGTATTTTTACTAGGGACGGGGTTTCACCGTGTTGCCCAGGCTGGTGTCCAACTCCTGAGGTCAGGCAATCGGCCACCTCAGCCATCCAAAGTTCTGGTGTGTCCAGAGTTTGTTCCTTCTGGTGGGTTCATGGTCTCGCTGACTTCAAGAATGAAGTGCCACAGCTCTTAAAGATGGCACAGAACCAAAGAGTTAGCAGCAGCAAGATTTATTGTGAACAGCAAAAGAACAAACCTTCCACAGCAGGGAAGAGGACCTGAGCCGGTTGTCAGTGCTGGCTGGGGTGGCCAGCTTTTATTCCCTTATTTGTCCCCGCCCATGTCCTGCTGATTGGTCAATTTTACAGAGTGCTAATTGGTCCATTTTACAGAGCACTGATTGGTCCATTCTATGGAGCGCTAATTGGTCCATTTTACAAACCTCTAGCTAGCTACAGAGTGCTGATTGGTGCGTTTTACAATCCTAGCTACAGAGTGCTGATTGGTGCATTTTACAATGCTCTTGTAAGACAGAAAAGTTCTCTAAGTCCCCACTAGACCCAGGAAGTCCAGCTGGCTTCACCTCTCAATGGGATTACGTTAACTCTTTATTTATACTCAATTTCTCAGTCTCCCCTTACTAACTTGTGGGCTCCTTAGAGGAGGAAACAATGTGTTCTTTTTCTTTGTGTGTCCAGACTTTTAATTATTGCAAGCATTTGGAAGGTGATGAGTAGAAATGGACTAAGTGTCAATTGTATTATTGTAATATGCATTGTACGGGCATCTATGTATATGTGTAATGTGTGATGTGTACATATTACATATATGGAATATGCACTGACTGTTACATTTCAATAAGGGATGATTGTCAACAGATTAATCTCACACTGCCTTTGTCTTTTTAAATGATGGGCTCTGAGTTAGCCAGTGCAGTGGAAACATACCCCCACCTCCAACATCCTGCTGTCACAGGGGTGTTCACTCTCTGAGATAGGATGGGCTGGTCTGGCCTACCAGTTTCCCATGAATGATGAAAGCTGTGGATCCTTCATTGACATTTTCTATGTTCCAACCCAAGATCATTATCTCTCGTGCACTGCAGTTCATCCCTCATTTATCAGAACAGCAAGGACTAAACCAGGAGGAAGCAAAGAAAATGAGATAGGCAATTCTCTCTCTATGAGATGATGCTAGAACCTTGGGTGCAGAGTGCACATTTATTAATAATATTTAAATGTCTGTAGGTGTGCAGCTGTTTTTTCTTACAAAAATGGGAATGAGATTTAGAGCTTGCCACTGAAATGCAGCTGTCCTCGTTGTTCCCTTAGCTCTTTGTAGACTCCCATGTTTTAAAGTCAGCCTCATTGACTTTTCCTTGCCTACCACCTGCTAACAAATTCTCTAGGAGAACTAAGAATCCGTTGTTGTACTGCCTTGGAAATCAATCCAATTAGATCATTCAGCAACTCTCAGAGAATAAAATACTGAATGCTTTTTTAAAATTTATTTTGAATAAACAAAGGTTTTATATCTTTATGGTATACAATATGATGTCTTGATAGATGTATACCTTGTGGAGTGGCTAAATCAAGCTTATTAACATATGTGGCTCATATATTTATCTTTTCCTTTTGTGGTGAGAACACTTAAAATTACTCTCAACCATTTTCAAAAAATATAATTTTTATTAACTATAGTCACCATAATGTACAGTAGATCTCTTAAACCTTACTAAAAATGTGTTATCTTTTGACCATCTCCCCAATCCCCCCAGCCCTCAGAATTTTTGCAATTCACATTTTTCATTACTACTTTTTCTTTTCCTATACAATAAAGTGATTACAGATTTTTAGACAATCATGCACGTGTGCATTTGGCTCCAGTTCTTACAGAACTAAAAAAAATCAGAATCTCTGAGGATAGAACCGAAGGTGGATGGATAGACAGACAGATGGATGATAGATAGACAGGTAGGTAGGTAGATAGATGATAGATAGATAGATAGATAGATGATAGATAGATGATAGATAGATAGATAGATAGATAGATGATAGATAGATGATAGATAGATAGATAGATAGATAGATAGATAGATAGATAGATAGATGATAGATAGATGATAGTATGCTCATTAAGTGAGTGACTTGCCTTAAAGTCTGGGAAGGAAAAGAGGGAATTCATGTGTTGAAAAGACTCTTGGAGTCCCTCATGTGGAATTTAAAATTAATTTCCTACATAGATACTTTTCCTCATGGAAACAGTTTTTTTCATAAGTCTCTCAGGTCAACTTAAAAATCTTGTTTTTCTATTCATAAAACTAATAACTGTTTAAAATAATAGTGATTTATTTTTCTGACTAATTAATTTATATAGCTATTTAAGAAATTAAGTTCCCCTAAACAAGTAACCTTGATTATGAAAGTTTTTAATTAAATTTTCTTAAAATATTAAAACCATATGGACGAGTATTTTGACCCTGTAATGGCAGACCCAGATAGTTCATTACTGATATCTTGGTATGGCATCCATGGTTTTTCTGTCATTTGGGGGTTTTAGAGATGTCATTGTATAATATAAGATTCAGTTCTGACCATTTCTAAGCCACCACGCTGCCCTCCTATTTCATTTCAGACTCTTTCCCCAACCCCTCACTGGTGTGGATGGGGTAGGGTTGCTCTGAAGTGACCATTCCTTCTCCCTCTAGGTGCCTGCTCCTCCAGGCCGGGAGCAGGGAGGAGGGCTCTGGAAGGAGGCAGTGAGTGCCTCACATGGCTGCTCACCTGCTAGGGGATGGAGGTAGTCCTAGTCCTTCTCTGTTTCCTACTGGGTCTGTGTGATGCCACAAGCGTCTGCTGATGTGCAGTCTGACAGCACAGTGCTGACCCCCTCCCCACTAGGATGCCCTCCAGAGAGGCAGTCATGGCTCTCTTTGGCCTGACCACAGCATACACACCCCAACTCTTTCTCCTAGTTGGATACCCCATTTGTGTGTTCAGTTCTGAGTTTCTCTTCTGCACTCCCCTCTGCTTTTGTAGAACTGGGAAGGGGAGGAGTGATACCCCCATCTTCTTCCCTGGCACATGTTTGTCATCCTTCAGACCCTTCTAACACAGCCTCCTCCAGAACACTCTGACCTTCAGCAGTCTTGAGACAGTGCATTGTCAGTAGCCTTAGTGTTTGTGTTGAATGCTTGGTGAAGCCCTAAGCGATGCAGGTGAAGCTCTCCCATGAACTCCATCACCGGGCTACTTCATGTCTTGGCACCAGAGACTTACAGATCCTAGAAGTCAGCAAGAACTCGGCTGAGGATGGAGGTGCCAGTCTCTGCTTCTTGCAGAACACTCCAATGTTGACAAGTGATTTTCTCAACGTTCCAACAGGGGCCACAGGGAGAAAACACTTCCCTTCCTTCCATGACATGGAGAGGAACAGGAATGGCCTCCAACTGTGAACACAGCATCCCCCTCACTGTAGCCCACTTCCCAGTCTCCCTTTTATTTCGTCTAGAAGCCAGGCATGAAGCTCTGATCTATAATCTGTGAATAAACTCTCAGGAAAGCGGCTGCTTCCATGCACTGGCTGTTCTTGTGAAATACAGAGTGGTTTGTGCCTTTAGCCTCAGCCTTACCTATCATTTCAAGACAACACGAGAAATCCCAGTAGACGTTATGCTAACAAATTGAGTCAAATTCTTTTATAGCTTTCAAACCGATATCACAAATCTAATATCAATTACATAGTTTACATTTAAGTCACAATTCTAATTTGACAGATTATCCAGTAGCTTTGATACATTCAAATAATGTAAGTAACAATTTCACAGATAGTATCCCAATGGAGATCATTCATGCCCCTAAAGTTAACACAGTGGAAACAATGCCTTTAATTGGAATAACTTCATCAGTTCCACATTCTTATGCCTTCTGAGAGTTATAAACTAAAAAGAGACTTGCCATCTTATGTGGGCTGAGGTTCCTACTCCACGGGCTGATGATAAGGTTATTTACAGACAGATTTTATGCTGCGATGAACTTGGAAGCTTCTCACTCTCAGTATAATTCTTCCTAAGCTGCAGATGGACGTGCCCCTTCTTATAGCTCACCCTTCTGTTCTGTCAAAGGGAAACCCTCAGCTCATGCCTTTACTCAGGATTTAATTTCACAACCCAATGCATTTTGTACACCAGGTAACATTCTCAACTTCGTGCTTATCCAGTTTTTATTGTAATCTCTCCTGAATTTGGTTAGATAAAAACATGCACCTCTATCTAAGGTGCAGTTATCCTCCATGACTCGATGCAATTCAACTGACCTCTTTACTGCAGTAATTACAGGTTGCATTCTTCTTTCTAATTTCTTGTCTAGTATCATTCGTTGTCATCTTGTCTATTGCTTGCACACCACAGTTTGATAGAAATCACATTAGATATTTTGTGTACCTATTAAACCATTGATTAAAACTGATATTTAGGTAGTGGCAATCTGAAAATATCAGTAGCCCTTGGTTCACCTTCTTATCCAAATTAATTCTATTTAGTCAGAGTGTGATGCTAATAGAGACAGGCCCATGGCCAGATCTTGCTGCTACACACAGCTTCCTCTTGAAGAAAATAGTATAATAGTTCAGTCATAAATCTAGCCTGTAAACATGTTTTCTTTCACCCACCTAGTGCTTTAAACATGTCTAAATTGGACCCCAGGTGACCACAGTTCCCTTCATGGCATTTTTGACTCTTTTAAGTGTCTGGTAGCCTGCTATTTATAGGAATTTCACTTTGTGACTCTCTGATTATGACGGAAAGTAGACATTACTGGTTTTCACACTTCAATGTATTTAAGAATGACTTTGAAGAGCTCTTCATATATAAATTTTCTGAATTCTAAGGCAGTAGATTTGGAGTGGGGCTTGGAAACACATTTTTAAACTAAAATATCAGGAGATTCTGATGCCAGTTGTCAACAGAGCAAACTGCAGAAAAATTCTGCAGCACAGGCTTTGGACTTGAACAGATCTGATTAGAATTTTTATCTTCTGAATTATTTGCTTACTGTCCTAGTGTCCTTGCATGTATGATTTCAACATGAAACAGAAGGCACTAATTTCTTTGGAACTACGTAGGGCAATATGACCTCTCCATCCTCATTTTAAGAGGATGATGCTTGCCATTTTACAAAGTAGGAACAATTTTAGGAAATTTTCTACCTCCTCCCCATCGTACCCACTGTTTTCTGCTGCCTTAGAATTAAACTCCTGAAAGACTTAACTATAAATGCAGTCTTACTTTCCTCTCCTTCTATTCTCTCCTAAACCCACCATGATCATGTTTATTTGACAATGGCATCAGTAAAAATCTAAAGAATGGTTTTTAGTATTCTTTTACTGTTTTTAAGCAGTATTTGACACATTTAATCATTTCATTCTATTTTTAAGTATAATTTGGAGATATATATATGTAAGTATATATGTCAATATAATACACACACATACATATATCTTTCCTAGAGACATATATTTTTTACATAAACATGTTTTAAAGTATGAAAGAATGTATAAAACACAACAATTACCTTGGTTTTCTTTTAGGAGTGGTTAGCATTGACAATTTGGGAAAAAGGCACTTTGGCTTATCTGTAAATTCACTTCGATAAAGAGAATAGGTTCATACATTATTTCTGCAATTAAGAATGCTTTTGATGCTGAGAAACGCAAAGCTTTCCCACTAAGATCAGAAACAAGGCAAGGATACTCCCTTTCACCACTGTTTCTCAATATCATACCAAAAGTCCCAGCTAATGCAATAAAACGAGAAAGGGGATAAAAGATATACTGATTGAAAAGAAAGAAAGAAAACCCTCTTTGTTTGCAGATGACATAATCATTTATGCAGAAAATCTGAAAGAATCAACAACAACAAAAAGCCTGGCAATAAGAAGCAATTATAGTAAGGTGCAAGATTACTATACAAAAGTCAATCACTTTTCTGTGTATCAGCAATAAATACATAAAATTTGAAATTAAAAACATATTACTATGTACATTTGTACCCCTAATAATGAAATTCTTAGGTATAAGCTGTAAAAAATATGTATAAGATCTATATGAGAAAGACTCCAAAAAGATGATAAAAGAAACCACAGAATGACTAAATTAATGAAGAGATATTCTGTGTTCATGGAAAGAAAGAGTCAATATTGTCAAGATGTCAGTTCTTCCCAACTTCTTTCTAGAGACATATTTTGTACATAAACATGTTTTAAAGTATGAAAGACTATATCAAACACAACAATTACCTTGGTTTTCTTTTAGGAGTGGTTAGCATTGACAATTTGGGAAAAAAGGCACTTTGGCTTATCTCTAACTTTACTTTGATAAACAGAATAGGCTCATACATTATTTCTGCAATTAAAAATGCTTTCTATAGATTCAATGCAATTTTCATCAAAGTCACAGAAAGTAATTTTGTGAATATCAGCAAATTAATTTTAAAGTTTATTTGCTTTAAATTTTAATTTTAAAGTGTATATGCTTTAAATTTTAATTTTAAATTTTATATGTTAAATTTTAAAGTTTATAAAGTTTATATAAAAAGGAAAAGTACTCAGAATATTGAAGGAGGAGAATAAAGTCGTGGGACTGGCACTGCACAACTTCAGGACTTACACTGATCAAGACCATGTGGTACTGGCAAAAGAAGATCCAAATAGATCAATGGAACAGAATAATAACAAGCCCAGAAACAAACCCACACAAATGCAGTCAAATGATCTTTCATCAAGGGGCAAATATAATAAAGCAATGGAGAAAATACAGTCTTTTCAACAATTGGTGCTGGAACACTTGGACATTTACATGCAAAAAAATAAATAATGAGTCTTGACACAGACAACCTTCACAAAATTAACTCAAAATGAATCACATAAATAAGTATAAAAAACAAGACTATAACACTTCTCAAGGGTAACTTAGAAGAAAATCTAGATGACTTTAATTTTTGTGATAACTTTTTAGATAAACCACCAAAAGCATAATCCATGGAAGAATTTATAAGCTGACTTCATTAAAATAAACAAAGTCTACTCTGTAAAATACACTGTCAAGAGAATAAAAAGACAAGCCACACACTGGGAGATAATACTTGTAAAAGAGACATCTAATAAAGGATTGTTATCCAAATGTACAAAGAATTTTTAAAACTCAACAATAAGAAAACAAACCTGGTTTAAAAATGGGCCAAAGACCTTAACAGACACCTCATCAAAGAAGAAATAGAGATGGTACATAAGCATATGAAAAGATGCTTCACATCATATGTCATTGTGAAAATGCAAATTAAAACAACAATGAGATATCATTATACACATATTAAAATAGTTAAAATCCAGAACAGTGACAGCAAATGATAATGAGGATGTGCAACAACAAGAATTCTCATTGGTGGTGGGAAGGCAAGACAGTATAGCCACTTTGAAAGATAGTTTGGCAGTTTCTTACAAAACTATATACACTTACCATAAAATCCAACAACCATGCTCCTTGATATTTTACCAAATGGTCTGAAAACTTACATCGACACAAAAACCTTCACACAAACGTTTATGGAATCTTTACTCAGAATTACCAAAACTTGGACACAACAAGATGTCCTTCAGCAGATGAATAGATAAATAACCTGTGGTATAACTAGACAATGGAATATTATTCAGCACTGAAAATAAATAAGCTATCAAGCAATAAAAATACATTGCAAAACCTTAAATACATATTACTAAATGAAACAATCCAATCTGAAAAGGCTACATGCTGTATGATTTTAACTGTATGGCATTCTGGAAAAGGCAAAACTACAGAGACTATAAAAAGATCAATGCTTGCTAGGGTTGTGGGAAAGGAGGGATGAATCAGCAGAGCACAGGAGATTTTTAGGGTAGTGGAACTACTCTGCCTCTTAATGGTGAATAAATGTAATTATACACGTGTCAAAACTCAAATATACAATACCAACAGTGAACTCAAATGTAAACTATGGATTTCAGGTGATAACGATGTGTCACTGTAGATTAACCCATAGTGACAAATATTACACTCTTGGTGCAGGACATTGATAGTGATAGTGGGGGTGCAGGATATTGATAGTGGGATATTGATACAAATATGTGGGGAGGGGTACATGTGAAATCTCTGTATCTTTTGCTCAATTTTGCTGTGAACCTAATCTGCTCTAAAAATAAAGTCTATTTAAAAAATATATATGGAGAAACCTTACAAACATATGCTAAGTGAACAAAATCCCATGTAAAAAGACAATGCACTGTATAATTCCAACTATATGACATTCTGGAAAAGGCAAAACTATGAGGACAGTTAAAAAAAAAAAAAGTTCAGCCTTTGCCAGAGGCTCGTGAGAGATATAAATAGTGAAGCACAGGGAATGTTTAGGGCACTGAAACTGTTCTATCTGATACTGCAATGATGCACACATGTCACTGCATATTTGTCAAAGCCTATCGAATACACAACACAAAGAGTAAACCCTAATGTCATCTATTTACACTATTTAATAATGTATCAATGTTAACTCATCAATTATTTTAAAAAGTACCACACTAATACAAAATGTAAATAATAGAGAAAACTGAGTGTGGGAGGGAATTAGGAACTTTCTAGACATTCTACTTATTTTTCTATAAACTTAAAACTTCTCAAAAAATTAAAGTCTCTTAAAATTATCTATAAAAATAAAAATAAGAATAGAAAGAAGCAGATAAGCATGACAGATAATGAAGAGAAAAATCAACCAATCAAAACTGATGCAGGTATGAGAATTAGTAGACAAGGACATTGAAACACTTATTATAAATGGATTGTATACATTCAAAATGTTACAAATATGAAAGACACAAGAACCACCCAATCAAACTTCTAGAGATGAAAACAGCATTGTGTAATGAAATTGTACTGAATTAGGCTAATGTGGATTAGATGTTGCAGAAGATTGACAGGTGAACTTGAAGAAATGAAAACAGAAATCAGGCCAGGTGTGGTGGCTCATGCCTGTAATCCCAACCCTTTGGAAGGCCGAGGCAGGTGGATGACCTGAGGTCAAGAGTTCAAGACTAGCCTGGTCAACATGGTGAAACCCCGTCTCTACTAAAAATACAAAAATTAGTTGGGCACAGTGGCACATGCCTGTAATCCAGGCTACTCGGGAGGCTGAGGTGGGAGAATCACTAGAACCTGGGAAGTGGAGGTTGTAGTGAGCAGAGATCACGCCACTGCACTCCAGCCTGAGTGACAACAGGGAAACTCCATTTTGAAGGAAAGAGAGAGAGAGAAAGAGAAAGAAAGAGAAAGAGAGAGAGAGAAAGAAAGAAAGAAAGAAATCATACAAAATAAAACACAAAATGAAAGAAAAAAATAAAAAATATATAAAGCATCTATCAGCTATAAGAGTGTCAAGTAGCCTAGTATACATGTAATTGGGTCCCACGAATGACAGAATAAATTGCAGAGACAAAAATATTGTTTAAAAATCCCTTAAAATCTTATATATATATACATATATATGATAAAAACTAAAATTCCACAGAAGCAAACAAACTTCAAAAACAAGATATGAAGAAAATAATAGGAGTTTCATTTCTTTGACACCTTTTTGAGAGGCCTGAAGGCCATTTCCCAAGGAAGGAACTCAGATAAAACAAATAAAAGTTTCAAGCTTTAAGATCAGGGAATCAATTTCTATGATAAAACAAACAAACAAAAACTATCTATGGGATACTGGGTTGGGTTTCAAAATCAAGGCAAGACAGGCGTGTCCATATTCATAACTTCTATTCAACATTATCCTTGAGGTATACTTGAGGTTTCTGCCAGTGTAGTAAGATAAGAAAAATAAATAAAATGCATTTATATTGGAAAGAAAAACATAAAACTATCATTATTCACAGAAGTATGATTATCTATGTTAAAAAAGGTAATGAAATATACAATTCTAAGAAAGTAATAAGTGATTTAACAAGATTCAGGATACAAGATACAAAAATCAATTGTCTGGAAATACAAAGAACCCAGACCATCCAAAACAACCTGAAAAAAGAATAAAGACAGAAGAATCACAATATAGAATTCAAAGAATTATTATAAAACTGCAGAATCAAGACAGTGTGGTTTCAGCGAAAACATGAATAGTCTTTTCAGAAAATCATGTTGGAATAATTTTATATCCATACACAGGAAAGAAAAATTGGCCCATACTTTGCTCCATAAAAAAAGAACTCAAAATTGTTAATAGACCAAAACTGTAAACCTAAAACTATAGAACATTTTAGAAAAAAAATAGGAGAAAACCTTGTGACTTTGGCTTAGACAAAGATTTCTTAAATATGACACCAAAAACAACATCCATAAAAGAACAACTTGATAAATTTGTTTTCATCACAATTGAAACTGTCTGTTCTTCAAAGGATACTCTTATAGATACTGTGAAGAGAATGAAATGACAAGCCATAGACTAAGATAATACATTTTCAAAACATATATATAATAAAGAAGTTTACTCAGTAAATATAAAAAACTCTCAAAGCCAATACTAAAAAAAAAACCTAATTTTTTTAACGGGCAGAAGATTTAAACAGATACTTCACCAAAAAAGATGCATGTTTTGCAACCAAGCAAATGAAATAACATTAGTCATAGGAAAAATCAAATTAAAACCACAATGAGAGGGTACTATGCACCTAATACAATGGCTCAGAGTAATATCAGTGGCCACCACACGTATTGGAAGAGGTAAAGGAGCTAGAACTCTCCTGCTGGTAGAAATGTGAAATAGTGTAACTGCCATCAGAAACTTTCTGTTGATTTATGAAAAGGTTAAATGTTTCACATTGTTAAAATGATTCTACATGTAAGTGAGATGTAATGTTTTTCTTTCTATATAAAAAAATGCAAGTATACAGAGACAGAGAACAAAATAGTGGTTACCAGGGGCGACGGGTGGGGGGCAGGGAGATATGGGGGTTGGGGGAGTGGTAATGGGGAGATGTAGGTCAGAGGATACAAAGTAGCAGGTATGTAGAATGAACAAGTCTAGGGATCTAAGGTAGAACATGAGAATTATAGGTAATAAAATCATGCTATATATGGAATTCATGCTAAATGAGTAGATTTTAGTTGTTCTTGTCATGCACACACAAAAAAATGGGTAACTATGTGAGATGATGGGCATGTTACTTTGCTTCAGTACAGTACCCTTTTTACTGAATATATGTGCCCCACAATGTCATGTATATCTTAAATATACACAATAGAATTTATTTTTAAGAAAGTTTAATGTGCACTTAATGTATGATCCCACTCCAAAGCCTTTCCCTCAAGGGCAAAAAAAAAAAAAAAAAAAAAATGAGTATGTACAAAGACTTTCACACAAATACTTATGACAGCTTTTTGTAAATGCTAAAAACATTAGAAGCTATCTAAATGTTCATTAAAAAGTGAAAGGATAAACAAAATGTGCTCTATCACACAATGACACAAAGGAATGAAATATTAATACATGCAACCATAAATGAATCTCAACAGCAGAAGAAGACAGACATAAAAGTATATATGTAAAATTCTAGAAGAGCAAAATTAATTCATAATGAAAGAGAACAGATCAGTAGTTCCTTGGCCATGGAAGTAGGAGAAAGGAGGGAGGTACAAGGGGTACAAAGAAGTACAAGGAAAGTTTTTGGGGTGTAGTTATGTTAGCAGTCTTGATTATGGCGATTGATTTACAGGTGTGTACTTCTGTCAAGACTTTTTAAATTGTACACTTTAAATATATGCAGTTTCTTGCATATCAATTATACCTCAAAAAATTATAAAACCATGAAAAAGGACTGGGAAATTTTCATTTGCTAGTTTGTAATAATCACATTTTGAAGGCAAGGGTGCTCACCAACAGGAATTTTGTAAAACAGCCACAAAAGAGAGCACTATGAAGCTTTAAAGAATGATAAATATCTCTAGACTTCCACTTGTAACTGTTATAAAATAGGCTTATCAGATCACCATTGCCACCAGGAACAACCAGAAAACCTAGAATGAATATGTGTGGTTCATATATTACACAGATGTTGATATATAGATTCTATCCATCTATCTCTATATATCTATCTATAGACAATGATGATCTGATAAAACTTATTTTATCATGGTTACTAGTGAAAGTCTAGAGCTATTCATCATTTTTAAAGCTCCATAGTGCTCCTTTATTGGATCCTACCATACCTTTAAGAAGGGAAATTGTCATTTTAATACCTGCATTACAGAGAAGACATATTGCAAACACAGATCTTAGATTTTCTACTTAGTATATGTGTAAGCCCTGGGGTCATGGTAGGAGGAACAATGCCTCACAAAAGACAGAAAATATGAGGTTGAGGAGGCCTGACTAGGAATATAGACCTCGACTCATCATTGCTCTCGGGTCCTCACTAGGAAAGCATTCAAACTCCTACCTAAGCCGGCAAACATAAACATAGCACAGCCAGTGTTAAATTTTGAACATTTTCAACTTTCTGTACTTCCATGGATGGATTCCTGCTAAACCATTGCATTTTCTTAACTCTGAGCATTGGCTGTTTTTATTCTTAACAACTTCCTTACAGCATACGTATGTCATATTCAACCATTGCTTAGAGAGAAATAATGGCAAGAAAAATCAACATTTCTTCATCTACCTCTGTTTTATTCTAGGGCGCCATCTGCTGGCCAATACCTTTCTTCTTACTTCTAAAAATTGTTCTGATTTGACACTGGGCAAATTCATAATGAAGAAAAATTAGTTTGGTTGAGTACATCAGCATCCATCCAGGAATCTGGCCAAGCTGTTTTATCATTATACGTTTGGAAGTAAAGTCAGAAGACTAAGACTCCTTAACAAGAAAAAGACACTGATCTAGATTTGGTGAGGGTGGCAGGGAGAAGAGGGGTGGGAATGAGAAGCAGGGACCTCTCAGATATAGCTGTGACAAGCAGGTACGTGCTTCATCCATTCTGTAAACAATGCGACAGATCAAGAGTCCTAAAAATGTCCACTCCTTTTGATCCTCAAATAAAATTCTGTGAATCTGTCTTTCAAAGGGCCAGAGATGTGGGCAAACAGGTACATGTACGACTATAAATGGCTTATTTATAAAACCTTCACTATATCTATGGAGATATAGAGGCATATACAATATACATCAATTATAATTTTATATTACAATTTTAAATTCTTGAGAATAATGTAGAAAAATGTCTAGGATACAGTGGTAGGTAAAATAAATTAGGGAACTAAATGATTTTTTAAGTATGATGCCAATTAACTACAAAATATATGAATTTAAAATAAATTGCAGAGAAAGAGTGGTTAGCTATGAATGTGGTATAGCCACTACAGTTTAATTTTAGTTTCTTTTTCTCACTTTTGATATTTCCAAAAGGATATATAATAAATATCTTCCACTTTTGTAATAACTCATATATTTAATGTGAGCCCGTTTACATTTGAAACGCGTTGCAATGGTATGGGAAAAATAAAATTACATACTTTACTTCCACCTAGTGGATTTAGGAGAAGTTGCAATCAGAAACCCAACGCTTTCTTTAAAAGGTAAAACATTTAAAAACAAAACCAAATGTAAGAGCAGAGAGGAGAGGAGTGCAGAAAAGGGGAGAGGAGGGGAGGGAAGGGGAAAGGAGACTCAAGGTGGGCAGGAGAGGGGAGGGGAACAAAAAAGGTCATGTGCGCAGCAGCTGTATAGAAACATGCAAAATCTGAAAACATTAACATTTTAAGCAAAATGTCACCACTAATATTTATACAGATTAAACAAGCTCTGTTTAAATAAAAAGTCTCAATACATCTTCTTTAATATGATACTAGATTACCTCTACTTGTTCTATCCGCAACCCCCCAGCCCCCACTATCCAGCAACTGCTCCCTACTGGCTGCCCCAGTTTGCCCAGGCCTAAACAACAACGCCCTGCTGCCTCTGTCCTGACCTGTCACTTTTTGCTGGGGTGCCTGGCCTTCTTCACATCTCCTTTAAATATCCTGCTGCCCGAATGAGTTTTCTTTTGAGAGTTCTCTGCGCCCTTAAAAAGATCAAATCTATATTCTAACACGAATCCTTTCAAGTCGTTCCCTTGTTTAAAAATCCTCAAATGGTTCTTGTCACTGAAACTAACATTTAAATTCTTTTTTTTTTTTTTTTTTTTGAGACGGAGTCTCGCTCTGTCGCCCAGGCTGGAGTGCAGTGGCGCAATCTCGGCTCACTGCAAGCTCCGCCTCCCGGGTTCACGCCATTCTCCTGCCTCAGCCTCTCCGAGTAGCTGGGACTACAGGCGCCCGCCACCACGTCCGGCTAATTTTTTGTATTTTTAGTAGAGACGGGGTTTCACCGTGGTCTCGATCTCCTGACCTCGTGATCCGCCCGCCTCGGCCTCCCAAAGTGCTGGGATTACAAGCGTGAGCCACCGCGCCCGGCCCATTTAAATTCTTTAGAGTACCACAGGGGCACGGGATAACCTCAGCCTTGTCTCCGTTTGCAGATCCATCTCCCTTTACCCACAGTCCCCATCACAGCAGGCTCTCTCCAGCTTCATGTGCTTGCATGCGCTGTGCACTTTGCCTGGAATGCCTTCTCACTTTACCAACTTGTCATATCCCTGTGCACAGGCACCTGCTCCTTTGTGAAAACGAGTCACCTGGAGAATTGTAGATGTATCTATAACGATGGAACCCTAAGAAATGATCTTTCCAATGACTGGTACTAAGGGAAATTTTATGCGCATGTCTGTATCTAAAGATCTATATCTAGATCTAAATGTATACTGACAGAACTAACTTTGGAATTAGAAGCTATGCTGCTGACAGCATACCAGGTTACATATTTCTGGAAAGTTATTTGCTAATTAGTGCCAGATATGATGTTAAAATATCTTACAAAAAATAGTGGGGTTTTTTTTCTTTATACCTGCAGGTCTTACACGTGGCTTAGAGATGAAAGCCAAGGATATAAATTTGAGTTATGAGTACTTGACTGGGGAGAAAAACACAGATGTGTTCAGAGAAGAAGGATGAAAACCAGGAGCTCGAGAGTCCTGAGAACCAGGAAAGGGTTCCATTAAGCGGAGAGGAAGTGGTGATCCATGACAAAGCCAGGGCCCAGGAGGTAGGGCTGAGAACTCTGCACTGGGCAGCTGGTGGCACGCACAGAAAGAGGAACCTGGCGGAGAGATCGAGGCAGGTGCAGATTCGGCAGGATAGGAGAGCGGCAGCTGAGGAAACCAAGGCAGCCAACGTGGGTCCCTCGCTCAAGAAGCAGGGTGGAAGGAAACACAGTTCCCTTCCAGGCTGAAAGGACTATCTGAAAGATCAGGGAGAGGAGCAGTCTCTGGCCCGACTCCACTCCTCTGTCAGGGTGGGAGGTGCAGAGCTCAGTGTCCCCCAGCCCTGGCTTGCAGGGGCAGGGGCTGTGCCAAGGTCGGGGCCACAGTGAGTGGAGGCAGCTCCAGAGTCCAGCAGCCCCAGCCAGCTGGGCCTCAGCCCTCTGCCCAGACCCAGGCACAGCCCATAACTTCCTTGAGATTTAAAAAAATAAAAGGCCCCTGAGGGACACACAGAGTGTGTGAGGTACACTTACTGCCACCACCAAGGAAAATCAGTGAAAGAAAAAAAAAATACTTTTACCTCTCTACCCCAAAAATGTCTTCCTTCCTTAATATTCTCCAATCTTCACTCCCTTCACCGCTGAATAAGAGGAGTGCAGACAGCCCCAAGAAGCTGCACATAATCTGTTTAAACAAGAGCTCGCTTGAAATTCAGAAAGAAGTCAATGGCCTTTAAAAAGCCAAACAACCGGCCAGGCTCCGTGGCTCATGCCTGTAATCCCAGCACTTTGGGAGGCCGAGGCGGGCGGATCGCCTGAGGTTGGGAGTTTGAGACCAGCCTGACCAACATGGAGAAACCCCGTCTCTGCTAAAAATACAAAAATTAGCTGGACATGGTGGTGCATGCCTGTAATCCCAGCTACTCGGGAGGCTGAGGCAGGAGAACTGCTTGAACCCGGGAGGCAGAGGTTGTGATGAGCTGAGATCACGCCATTGCACTCAGCCTGGGCAACAAGAGTGAAACTCCGTCTCAAAAAAAAAACAAAAAAACAAAAAATCGAACAACTAAAGCACCCTATCCTGTCCCTTCTTACCTGAGCTACCTCCCTGTATTAAGCAACCACATACTTTGAAAATAATGGCTTAGGAGGAAAGGAAGAAAAGAGCAACCCACGTTTCTTTTCCATGAGTGCTTTCTCACTCATTAGTCAGCCAAAGGTAGAGAGTTGGTAGAATGTGTGCATATCGTGAAGTGAAATAAAAGCAATTGACTTCATTTTGTGCAGCATTTCCACCATTCTGGTAAGAATGAAATACGTATGCATGTATGAGCTACAAAATGCAACTGCCAATTTTATGTAAAGATGAATGGTAAAATGCATGCTAATAATTAATAATGGTAATTTGTCTTTACTTATTATGACATTAAATAGCACATTTGAAAACATGATAAGTCAAGAGAAAGACTATGAAAAAAATGTAAAAACATGATATGTTAGCACCTTTAATGGCACTTTTATTCATGTATTTTGTAAAAGTGTTCATATTTTCATTTTGCTCTGAATAAATTATGCATTTGGTTCTGTCCACAATCAGCTTCTTACCAAAGCCACCAGGAGCCGTACTAGGTTCTTTTACGGAAACAAACACAGAGCATTACAGACAAATCCTTACTCTTGCCACATGAAATATTGGCCACAAATCCCTATCTGTTCTCTTGACTGTGGATGAAGCTGCACTATGGGTGACTTTGAGAAACTCTTAGATTAAGGCCCGCATTAAAACATTCGTGCATGCAGCCTGCTCCTTGCTACTTTATATGGAGCTCCACCGTTCCCACTTAGCTTCCAAAAGGTGAGGGCATCTTGAAGATGAGAGGCATCTCCAGGCCCCATTTTATCACTCAGCTGCAAAGATGGCAGGACACACTTCAGTACCCAAATGACAACCCAAGAAAGAAGTTGCCCTTGACCATTTCTATTTACAATCTATTTTCTCTGTCCACTAAAATTACCACCACCTGCCACATCAGCTACATTATATATCCTTTTTAAATATTAATGTTATGTATTTTGGAACAGATAATATATAAGTATGATTCAAAAGTACTGATTTTAGTGGAAATTTTCTCTGACCACAGTAAAATTAAGGTAGAAATCACTAATTTCAAAAAAACCTGAGTTTCTTTATAATTGGAAATTAAGTAATACAATAGTTATATTTTGAATTCCCCCAAAAGCAGATCTGGAGATAAGAGCATAGTATAGATAGTCTATTTGGAAGGTGCTCTCCGGAAGCAGCAATGAGAGAATGGAAAAATCCAGACAAGGAAGCTGGGAAAGCCAATGATGTAAAGTATCTGGTTTGTCCAATGATGACTTGATTGCTTAGGGACCTGTGACAGGCATAAAGCACCCCAGAACCTACCAGTGAAGGAGAGGAGGCTGAGACATTTATATACCAGCTCCAGTTGACCATGGATTGAGTGGCCTTGGAGGTCAATTTCCCTCCATGGAAATTTGAAAAAGGTAAACTCCTCCAAGGAGTTTGAAAAAGGTAGCTAGAAATTGACTTCCCTGTATTGGAGAACTGGATTTGTGCACAAGTCAAGCAGCCTCCCAGAGAATCTGAGTTGTCCTGGAGCAGAAGTAGAGAGTTACACGGATCACACTTGAGGTGGGAGGCTGTCAACAAGAAAGGAGCTCACTGCAGCTGCAGCTGAAACCAGAGCAGACTGGGAGATGAAATGTTGGCACCAGAAGCATCAGATACAGCTTCTAAATCATCTACTAGTCAGAGAAAACTGTAACAAAGGAAACTAGAAATGCTTTCAACTGAATGGTGATAAAAATACAGTGTAGAGCTTGTGAGACACAGCTAAAGCTGTATTCACATGCATATATTATAAAATTAGAAATTTTAGAAATTAAGGAGTTTAATATCTAACACTGAAAGTTATAAAGTGAAGATCAAATTAAATCAACGATAGTAGAATAGAAGGGAGGAATTAATAAAGATGCAAACTTACACTCTGGTTTCTCTCCAGATCATATAAATTTCTCGCCTTTTCTAAAGATGCAAACAAAAAATAACAGCATAGAAAATAACTGCAATAAAATAGAAAATAACTACAAACAAATTCAAGAAGAGAAAGAATGTACAAATTACCAATTTGGGGATTAAAAATTGAATACTACTACAGACCCTACATACATTTAAAAGACAAAAGGAGTGTATGCAAAACTTTATACCAATGAGTTTGAAAAAGGCAGATAGAAATTGACTAATGTCCAGAAAGCCTAAATTATAAAATTAACACAAGAAACATAGAAACTCTGAATAGTACTAAATCTATGAGAGAAAATTTATCAACAATTAAACATTTTTTTCCACAGGAAAAGAAATTCAGGCCTAAATGCTTTCACCAGTAAATTTACTAAAATTTTAAGATAGAAATGATACCAAATTATTCTCCATTTCTTTTATGCAAAACATAACTTGATATCAAATCTGACAAGTACATTACAAGAAGGTGAAATCACAGATCAATCTTCTTCATAAACATAAATGCAAAAATCTTAAAATATTGGCAACATATAGACATCATAAGAAAGCTGAGTTTATTTCTAAGACTGCAATAATGGTTGAACATTGCTAATCAGTCAATGTAATTCATTAATGGAATGACAGAGATAATTCATCATAATTATTAGATGCAGAAAATACATTTGAAAAAATTCAACATCTGTTCATCATTTTTAAATTAATAAAAAATAACCTGGCAGACTGGTAATAGAAAAGAATGCCCATAATCTGATAAATGGTATCTACATAAACCTACAACAAACATCATACTTAAGTATAAAAAGTTGAAAGCTTGCTCATTTGAAATAAAGAGGAGACAAAGATTACTTCAATTTGCCATTATCTTTGAGGCTTTAACTGGTGCAATATGGCCAGGAAAAGAAATTAAAATTGCAAGAATTAGAAAAGAAGAAACACAACTGTCATTATTTGCAGACAATATGTTTGGGTATGTAGAAAATAAAAGTGACTCTACAAGCAAATTATTACAATTTAGAAGTATATTTAGCAAGGATGCTGAATACAAGAATAATTAGCAAATATCAATTGCATTACTATATACTAACAAAAACATTAGA
The DNA here is from genome assembly GCF_009828535.3 of Hylobates moloch. Classification (NCBI taxonomy): domain Eukaryota; kingdom Metazoa; phylum Chordata; class Mammalia; order Primates; family Hylobatidae; genus Hylobates; species Hylobates moloch. The sequence goes on along the minus strand of NW_026652285.1, from coordinate 63,035,509 downwards.
AATTAAAGTAAGCTATTACTTATAAACCATCCTACACTTGCAAACAGATCCAGTGAAGCAAAACTGCCTCACAAGCTATAAGGTATTAGTTGTAATACCTTACTTAAGTAAATGGCAGGCTATACCGTATTAATGGATTTGATGATTCAATTGTATATAGAGGCCAGTGGTCCCCCCAAATTATTTATAGATTCAACACCATCCAAATTATAATATTAATAACTTATAATATAATATTATTGTATTATATTATATTATAATAATATAATACTATAATGTTATTATATTATAATACGATATTATATTATAATATAATACTATAATGTTATTATATTATAATACTATAATATTATATTATAATATACTATAATGTTATTATATTATAATACTATAGTATTATATTATAATATAATACTATAATAATATATTATAATACTATAATAATAAAATAATATAATAATATAAAATACTTGCTGATATTATATTTAAAAATATAAATATATATTTTTATAGATATTATCTAGCTGATTCTAAAATTTGTATGTATATAAAGTGTCAAGAATAGCCAAGGAAATATTGAAAAATAATAAAGTTGGAAAGTTTCTTCAAATATCAAAATGTATAATAAATTTACCTTAGTTAAGAAAGTATAGAAATTGGCACCAGGAAAACCAAATAGATGAATGGAAGAGACCAGGGAGTATAGAAACACATCTGCACATATGTAAACTTAATTTACTTATAAAAAAAAGAAACTGCAATTCAGTAAAGGGATGATATGTTTTCAGTAAATTTGATGAGTCATATGGTTATCTGCACAGAAAAAAAAAGAAAACATGACCCACCTCATACCATTCAAAAATCAAAATCAACTCCAGTTAATTTGCAGGTCTAAATGTAAAATGTAAAAAAAATGAAAGTTCTGAAACACAACATGGAGAAATATCTTCACAATATTGTTATAAGGAAATGTTTTAACCTGACAGGAAGCAGTGAACGTAAAGGAAAAGATCAATAAATTGGATTACTTTGAAGATTAAAAAGTTCTGTTCATCAATTAAGAGAACGAAAAGGCAGGTCACCAAATGGGAAAAGATATTAGCAACATATAATACCAAAAAAGACTGGTATCCAAACTACATAAATTGTTTATAAATCAATAAAAATACAACTAAATAGATAAATAGGCAAGAAATTTGAACAGGCACATGACAAAAGTGAATATTCAAATGTCCCCAACAAACCTTGTTAATCTGTAAGGAAATGAAAACTAAAACCACAATGAGATACTGCTACATACCTAAGGCAAAGTTTCAAATTATAAAGACTGAAAATTGTCAAGGATGTAATGCAACCAAAACTCCCATAAACCTCTGGTGGTAATGTAAATCTGTTTAACCACTGGAATTGTTGGGAAAAAATGGAATTACCTTGTAAATTTGAAGAGTAACATACCTTAAGCCACAGCAATTTTATTGCTTGTAATATACCTTAATGCTAATTGAATGCCTAATATATGCCAGAAATTCAGTTAGAGTTTCATAAATGTATACTCATTTATACATCCTAAGAACGCTTTACCATGTATGAAGCAGCTAAATAGCTTGTTTAATGTCACACTGCTAGTACCAATAGGAGAGAAATTCCAACTAAAATCTGTCCAACTTCAAAGCTCAAGCATTACCCTGCATTCGCTCCATGTGTGAATTTAATTATATGAAACAAGCATTTTCTTAATATGTTATATGTAACAGGAAGCTATGATGCTCACCTATATCCCCGCTCTACTCCACCTCGAGCCTCTGCAGCTCCACCCCTGAGGGCTTCCTCTTGGCCTTCAGGCAGAACACAGCAGAAGAGCCACAGAGCTGAAGCCTTGCCAGCAGCCCGCAGCCAGTGGTATGGGAGTTGGAGGATGATCTTCCTGCTTCCTTGTCCCGGGGGTGGGTCAAGTCAGGTGTGCTCCACAGTCTCCCTGAAGTACCTAACAAGAAAGAGCCCCAGTGGCCGGGCGCAGTGGCTCACGCCTGTAATCCCAGCACTTTGAGAGGCCGAGGCGTGTGGATCACGAGGTCAGCAGATGGAGACCATCCTGGCTAACACGGTGAAACCCCGTCTCTACTAAAAATACAAAAAATTAGCCGGGCGTGGTGGCGGGCGTCTGTAGTCTCAGCTACTCTGGAGGCTGACGCAGGAGAATGACGTGAACCCGGGAGGCGGAGCTTGCAGTGAGTCGAGATGGCGGCACTGCACTCCAGCCTGGGCAACAGAGGGAGACTCCTTCTCACGAAAAAAAAAAAAAATGGAAGAGAAAGAGCCCGGGTTACTTGCTTCCCTCCCATCCTTGTCTCACCCCTCCCCTACTGCACTTTCCAGGTATCACCTACCAAATCAAACCCTTGACTGGAATTATTGTCTCAAAGCCTGTGTAGGAACCCGACCCAAGAAAACAATCTGACTTAAGGATAGTAACCAAATCTTTAGATTAACACGTTAAGTATTTTAAAATGCTGCACACCATTTTGTATTAACGGATATCAAGACCACATTACTCATTATACATTGAAAGAATAAGAGTAATCTGTGAATTATCTCCCTTTGTTCCTGTAATAGCTCCTCCAGAAGTTTGTCAACATGCCTAAAATTTCTACGAAAATGTATGATGTTGGCCGGGCACCATGGCTCACACCTGTAATCCCAGCACTTTGGGAGGCCAGGGCAGGTGGATCACGAGGTCAGGAGACTGAGACCATCCTGGCCAAAATGGTGAAACCACATCTCTACTAAAAATACAAAAATTAGCTGGGCATGGTGGTGCATGCTTGTAATCCCAGCTACTCGGGAGGCTGAGGCAGGAGAATCGCTTGAATCAGGGAGTCGGAGGTTGCAATGAGCCAAGATCGCACCACTGCACTCCAGCCTGGGTGACAGAGCGAGACTCCGTCTCAAAAAAGAAAAGAAAAGATGAAAAAGTAAATGTATGATGTTGCCCTTAAAGAAGTAGTTTTTAAAGTTTTTCAAAGTAACACAGACCTTTTAAAAAATGTAAGCAAGGCCGGGCGCGGTGGCTCAAGCCTGTAATCCCAGCACTTTGGGAGGCCGAGGTGGGCGGATCACGTGGTCAGGAGATCGAGACCATCCTGGCTAACACGGTGAAACCCCGTCTCTACTAAAAATACAGAAAAATTAGCCGGGCGTGGTGGCAGGCGCTTGTAGTCCCAGCTACACGGGAGGCTGAGGCAGGAGAATGGCGTGAACCCGGGAGGCGGAGCTTGCAGTGAGCCGAGATCGCGCCACTGCACTCCAGCCTGGGCGACAGAGTGAGACTCCGTCTCAAACAAACAAACAAACAAACAAAAAAATGTAAGCAAAACCTCGATATATAATTCATAGAAAAGCAGTGATTCTTTCTTTTTTAGAAAAGAAAGTGAGGGCTCAGCATTTCAACCACTAAAGCCTCATTCTCTTAAAACTCCTCTATTCCAGGGTATAAAGTCAGAACACCTCTGTGCTTTGGAATTACATGACCAAGAAACTTTTGTTTTTAATGTGATACTTCTGGAAGAGTTAATGCCTTTATCTGTTAAAATGTAAAACTCCAAAGGAAAGAGAGAGAACACTGACCACTGTGCTGGTGGAATTATTACCAGAATCTTTGTTCTTTTGCACCTAAAAACTCTGCAGGATTAAAATTATCATTAAATAGTTACAGATAAGAAACAAGTCTGGGAGGGATTAAGAAACATGCCCAAGATAACACGGATGATAAAGTGAGAGTGAGACTTGGATTCTATTCTTTGCAGTTTCAAAGCTTATCTGCTTGATATCACACCACAAGAAAGCTAACTATTGTAGTAGCAAAAACATGGGGAAAAGAGACCATTAGACTTAACTTGTTATTGGGGTGATTGAGCAAACATGGAGCCAGAATTGAGCTGAAATGAGAAAGCTGAGAAAGGAAAAGGTGAGAAGGCTGGACACCAAGAGTTCTATTTTGTCTAGATGCCCCCAGGCAGACACATGAGATGCGGGATAGGCTGTTGGCAGCAGCTGTGGAGGAAGAAGGGGTCAAGGAAGATTTGTTGTTACAATGAACAATACTTAACCCAGTAGAGGAGCAGAAATGGATGATGTAGGGCAAACAGCAGATAATTGTTTGTAGAGTCTCACTTGAGAAGCTGAGGATGTGGGGCAGCCAAGATGTAAGTGTGCGTTCAGAAAGGAGCAGAGATGGATCCATCATCACAGGAAATAAGTGAGAAGGCATAGCAGGCACTGATGCAGATAGGTTGGTGGATGAACAGTGCAAGTAGAGGGAGTTTTATCTTATTGCTTCATATTTCTCCTACGTAAATAAGGCAAAGTTATCAGCCCAGAATCAGCAGCGGAAGGAAGGTGGTGTTGAAGGATAGAGGAACAGAGGGGTGTGGAAAGTTGTTTTGGAAACTGGGTGAATGAGCACCCTAGGGTTTGTAGCAGAATGGCTTGGCAGTCGGAGAACTTGCTTAAATTTGAAGTAAAAAATTTGAAAATAAAACCATCAACTACTGATTTATTTTTTCCCAAAAAGTCCAGGTCGTTGGGTGTATATCTGCAATAGTCAACAAATATGACAGAAGGAGAGTGGAGGGAGGAGGTTAAAGGAGTTTTTCAGGAGTAGATTAAGGACAGTACCATAGACGGATCTGAGTAAGGAAGAAGTGAATATCTTGATGAGGCTAGAGATAATAAAGCCTAGCCATCATCCCACTTAGATCTCCATCTCCAAGGGCTGGAGATGGAAATGAGGTCTGGGAACTGCTGGTGGAAGTATGAGGGAAAGTGAGCTGGAGACTAGGAGAAAAGGTAACAGAAGGGGATTGGAGCTCTGATCTCAGGAGTGGTGATGTGATGGTGTGAGTTGTCATACTGGAGTGAGGAGCTGATGTGGGCCGGGGAAGAAGCACTGGGAAATTATTGTGTGGGTGACTGAAGCCTGGGGACACTGAGGTTATGAAGCATGGTGGCCACAGCTGAACAGAGAGGAAGATGCTGATTCCAGCATCTTCCTTGTGTGGTGAGCAGTGACCGGGCTGTGTGTGCGGTGAGGAAAGAGAGTGGGAGGGGATGTGTGTGTCAAGGAAGCTGTCATGTGAAGGGGTGCGGAGGAGGAAATTGTGGACACTTACCTGCCTCTGTGACTGGAGGGATGTGGGGTGGAATAACAAAAATATCTCCACTTGCTTGAGGGGATGCTACAGTTTCAGCTGACGTGAAAAGGAAAATCTGAAAAGAAACTGAGGATACCAGATAGCCGTTGTGGACCACGTGGAATTCCAGGCTGTACAGCAGCATAGCAGGTGGCAGGGAAGGGTGGGGCATGAAGTCTGATGACCGTATTTCAGAATAGAGTAGGTAAAGTTCTCAGTGGTGATAAAGGTGACCCCCAAGGTTTAGATTTGTGGTGGGGACTGAGGTGAAAGATGCAATTAGTCTCAGAAGCCTCATTTTGAGAAGGTGGAAGTCTGAGGTTGGAGCAGCGAGGTCTCCTCACTGGGATGGCCCTCCTCTCCTCCTTAGGCAGACCAGGGAGGCAACTGGGAGCAGGAGGGCTGCCGTGGACACTTGCATCCTGCAGAGAAGAGTTAATGGCTCTCAAGAGCCACCACCCTGGAATGAAGCAATTTTGATACCTCACCTATATTGTACAATGTGACAGCCACTCACTACATTTGTTTACTTTTTTTTTTCCTTTTCTTTTTTTTTGAGACAAGGTCTAGCTCTGTCATCCAGGCAGGAGTGAAGTGACACAATCTCGGCTCACTGCAGCCTTGACCTCCCAGACTCGTGCAATCCTCCCACCTCAGCCTCCTGGGTGACTGGGACTATAAGTGCATGCCACCACACTCGGCTAATTTTGGTCGTTTTTGTAGAGACAGGGTCTCACTATGCTGCCCAAGCTGGGCTTGAACTCCTGGATTCAAGCAATCTTTCCACCTCGGCCTCCCAAAACAGTGGGATTGCAGGCATAAACCACCTCACATTTAAAATAATTTCAATCCTCTGTCTCACTAGCCTCATGTTGAGCACTCACTAGCAGCACACGGTGCTAGTGGCTACCACACTGGGCAGTGCAGAAGGGACATTTCCATCACCCCACAAAGTTACACTGGATAGCACTGCTGTAAATCTGTGGGCTTCTTTATCATTCCAGGGATGTTCAGAAGTCATCTAGCTGTCCTCATTTCTCTTTTCTAATTTAAAACTGCATATGTGCACTGTGGAATACTGTACAGCCATAAAAAGGATGAGTTCATGTCCTTTGCAGGGACATGGATGAAGCTGGAAACCATCATTCTCAGCAAACTATCACAGGAACAGAAAACCAAATACCACATGTTCTCACTCATAAGTGGGAGTTGAACAATGAGAACACATGGAAACAGGGAGGGGAACATCACACACTAGGGCCTGTTGGGGGTGGGGGGGCTAGAGGAGGGATAGCATTAGGAGAAATACCTAATGTAGATGACAGGTTGATGGGTGCAGCAAACTACCATGGCACGTGTATACCTATGTAACAAACCTGCACGTTCTGCGTATGTACCCCAGAACTTAAAGTATAAAAATAATAATAATAAAACTACTTTGCACTCATTCATTTGTTTTTCATCCCCCCTTGCTTTTCCAAGGTTGGCATACATGCTCACGCTACTTATTTCTGGCCTCTCAATCCCGGGTGCTAATGTGTCAGGCCAGGCTGCCTCCCTTCCCTCTCCTCCTTCATATGTTATCTTCATCTTGGGTTTCTCCTTCTCCATTGTGCATTGGTGTCTCCTGTGTAAATTATGCTCAGGACTGTTCTAAAAGGCCATGAAAGCAGTGCTAAAGTGAACATTTTTCACGTCCTGGTGCCTGTCTCCTGACAGCTTCCTGGCCTCTCCTTCCTGTCCAAATATTAAAGTAGTTATCTGCATTCATTTCAGCTTCCTCCCAATCTGTCCTCCAGCTCTGCAGTTTGATTGAAATTCTTCTTCCAGAATTGGGCAGAAACCTCAACAAGGGCAGAACTTTCCCAGCCCTCCTGCTCCTTCCCTCCTTTGGTGACTAGGCACACACGCAGCCTCCACAGATCTCTGTTTTGTGGGTTCTCCTCCATTCTTTCTGCCTCCTTTCTTGACCTGCTGCCTCTTTTGGTCTTCTTATTGCATGGTCCCCAAAGTCTCTTTCCCTCATTTCCTGAATATTCTCTAATGGAATCCTGCCAAATCCCTGCCTTTCCCTGGATTTCACTCCTGAGCACCCAGCCAGAACTTTCCTATTGGTTTAATCATCTGGATGTGCCAGAGTGCCACCAGCTCACACACCCTCCTCTCCATGAATCCACCTTGCATTGAATGGGCCACTCCCCAGCAATGCCAGCCTCTTTTCTCTCAGCAAACATGCCCTCTGCTCTTCTGTTTCCAGAGGTGAGCCATCTGTCCTTCAGATATGGAAGCCAGAAGATCACTTCCATTGGCACAATGTCCACTTTACTGCTGACCATAAGACGAATGGTCTCTGTGTTCGCTAATCTGTGTTATCAAGCTGTTCATGCATAAGGACCTCCATGATACTAGATTCCATCCATTTGCACACAGTTTACCACTCCCTTACTAGTTATTACTGCAGAAAGAACTTGGTCCAGGTTCTATTCCATCTGGAGCATAACTTTGAAAGACCTTCATATTCCCAGAAAATCAGTCCTGAGGAATGAACAAATACATGCCCTCTATGGCCTGAGATGGCCACTAATAAGGGTCAACCCCACATGGCTGGCCCCTAGCTACAAAAGAAGTCACACTAATCAAGGCCAGGTAGTGGTCAGATAGGAGGGGCCCAGCCCTTCTTGGGGAAGGACATGCAGACCTCTGGAATTAGGTCAGAGTGAGAGAACTAGATTGTGGGTTGTTATACAACCACAAATAAAGAAGAACGATTCCTAACCTGTCATAAATAGCAACTGAAAACAAATATGTCAACTTCAATTTCCTGGGAAATACTGTCCTTTTTATCTGCTGTTTATTGTGTGCTCCAAAACGCAGCACGCCTGAAGACATTTTTAAAGGGATGTTTTTAGAGTATTGTAATCGATGTAAAACTGAATACATTCTATTTTTTCAATCCCTATGCCAATCTTCAATAGGAAAAAGCTTTTGGGTTAATCAGCAGGAATGTTCCCGATTCAACAAGCGATTCAGTGACTGTTTATATGGGTTGCTTTTTATAGCACACGGCTTACTATGTACATGGGCAGTGGGAACAGCAGTCAATACCAGGGACAGAGCATCCTGTGGCTGGCACTGAGGAGCCTCCTCCAGGAGAGGAGAAGGGCTGCCTTCCCACCTAGCTCTTCATGCCTTGGGGCAGGATGTAGGATTTGAGTTGCTTCTCCATTTATGGAGACAGGTCACACCAAACTTTGTGCACCCTCTTGCCCTGCCGTTTGTGATTGAGGCACTGACCGGAATCATGTACTTCATCACACCCAAACTCTTGGCACTGAGGAGCTAAGGGACCCTCTGGGCCCCCTCCTTTCATGTGTGCTGGGCGATGAGGAGGCTGCTAAACTCATTCAGAATAGAGAGGCTGAAAACCTCCCAGAATGGCACTGTGAGATCCCTCACCCACATAGAAATCATAGGTAACATAAAAAATAAGGTAAAAACAGGCACACATAGTTTCATGGATCAGAAATGGGTCAGAAACACAGAGGGAAGCTTGAGGCCTGAGACTGCAAGCTGCAGCCTCATAGCCTTCAGAAGTGGAAAGAGACAGAGGTGTGATCTCTTACACTCCCGAGAGACAGCCACACTGAAAGCACACTGTTTGTGTGGAGGATGAGAACCAGGCATACTACATAAGGCTGCAGAAGCTAGCGCTGGTGACATGGGCCATACCCGAGGGTCAGAGGGCACAGGCTGCTCAGCAGACACATGCATAGTGCCAGGACCTGACCAAGCCATTGCTGCCTCAAGAACTTGATCTCAGATGTACTGAGTGTCACTCCAGGACAGGAAGCTCAGGCTGTCCATACAGGAACTGTGGCCTTTATGAAGCCATAAGGATAAGGTGATGAGAGCAATAACTAAGCTTTTAAAACATCTGGGGTGATTATAGAGAAAAAAACTAAAACTTCTTCTTCAAGATGCATTTGCAAAATAAAACTCTGACCACACAGCAGAAACCAATACTAAGCAGGCAGCAAATACAGCAAAGTATTCACTCAGGACTAGTGAAGTAGCCCAACACAGCTGTAATATAATTTTTTCATATCTTCTGAAAGACAAAAGAAGGATATATCTGCATTGAAAAACGTTATGAAGGAAAGCAAGGGGAACATGTGTACCTAAAAAGTAATCAATTAGAAATGTTAGAAATGGCAAATAGAGTCGATGAAATTTAAAAATCTCTTGAAAGACAGTATAAACATTATCTATCATTTTTCTCTTTAAAAGAGAATATTCAGACCAGGTGCTGTGGCTTACTCCTGTAATCCCAGCACTTTGGGAGGCCAAGGTGGGCGGATCATGAGGTCAGGAGATCGAGACCTTCCTGGCTAACATGGTGAAACTCCGTCTCTACTAAAAATTCAAAAAATTAGCTGGGCGTGGTGGCGGGCACCTGTAGTCCCAGCTACTCGGAGGCTGAAGCAGGAGAATGGCCTGAATCCAGGAGGTGGAGCTTACAGTGAGCCGAGATCGGGCCACTGAACTCCAGCCTGGGCGACAGAGAGAGACTCTATCTGAGGGAAAGAAAGAGAGAGAGAGAGAGAGAAAGAGAGAGAGAGAGGAAGGAAGGAAGGAAAGAAGGAAGGAAGGAAGGAAGGAAGGAAGGAAGGAAGGAAGGAAGGAAGGAAGGAAGGAAGGAAGGAAATATTCAGTAAATAAGAAGATAAACTAAATAATTTCTACCTAGAACACAGCACAGAAAGAGAAAACAGTTGAAGATATAAACTCATGTTTGAAAAACTCACTGACAATTTTTCACACTGGAGGAAGAAATGAATAACAAGATAAAGAAAAATTAGCCTAGTCATATTGGGGTAAAGCAAAAGACTAATAAAGAAAAAAAATTTTTTAAAACTACCAGAGAAAAAAGACCCACAAAGGACTGACAATTAGCAGATTTGTCATTAGTGGCAACAGATCCCAGAAAATGATAAAATCATTTCAGTCTTTAAATCACCACTTCCAATCTAGAATTCTGTATGTTGAATAGAAAGCATTAACCAGAGAAAAATCTGTTGAACAGGAGAAGGGAAAATGCATTAGCATTAGAGAAGAGAAACTGAGAATTAAAATACATAAATTCAAGAGAAGCTAATCTAGGAAAGGGAGAAAAAAAACAAGGAGGGAAAATAGGCGAAACTGGAGTGTGCCTCTCATTCTTTCAATCACTATAGTGATGGTCCCCAACAGCATACAGCATCTCATGAAGCTTTATTACATATTCATGCGCCTTTTGACTTTGTAGCTTGACCCTGCACCTTACTATAAAAGCATTATAATAATAATATATCCACATGAAAATGAACCAAACAATACTTGGGAATTAAGCAGCACTCTGGAAAAAGGTCTAATTTGGAAGACGTTCATATCATAAACCCAGAAGGAGATCATAAGGAAATGATATAATGTATGTAGCAAAAGGGGTAATTGATTCTCAGTGCTTGCTCACCTGCTTCATGTTTAGACAGAAACTTCAGGGCTCAGGGATAGGAAAATTCAGCTGCTTCTCTCCTGGGGCTTTGTGGAGGATTCAGAGCAATGCAAGTAGCCTGTTGTTTGAATTGTATCCTAGGGTCAGGGTTTGTCAAGAAATACAGACGTAGAGAGTGTCATTGTTAACCCTATACCTACTTAAACTATCTTTCAAGAATGAGGATGAAGTAGAAACATTTTCAAACATAGAAAGATACAAAGTAGATTAACATCCAGAAAACCTTCCTAAAGAGAGCGTAGACAGTTCCAGAGAAATGAGTGAAATATAGGTAACGTAAGAAAGAAAATATTTTGTAAACCTTTTTATAACATCTAATGAGCTCATCATAGTTTAAAAAAATAGTAATAACAACAATTTTGTTTTGAAGAAACAGTAAAATTAAAATTTTATGAAGTAATAAGAAAGACGGGAACAGAAGATTCAGTGGATAGTAAAAGCATATAAAGTTCCTTGTTTGTTCAGAAGAAGGATCAAGGATCTAAAATAAAAATATGTTTCCCCATTTAGGCATGCCTTAAAATCTCATCAGTGACTGTTTTCTAGGTAGAATATTTAAATTTAATAGAATGAATATCTATCTGTATCTATATAGATATATATCTCATACTTTGGTTAATGTTTATATGAATAAAACTTGTATTTAGATTCCCTAAATTCAACACAGTATATTAACCAAAATGATATATAGCAAAAGCATGGGTTCCCTTCCAAATACAGTTGGTCTGACATGATAGTCATCTTTAGCCATTTTAAAAACCCTTCAGTGTGCACTAGAGATGTTGCAAATGCCAAGCAAAGAGGTAATGCTGAATTCAAAGCAACTGTTTGCTAATTATCATATTAATTAGTAATCCAAAAGCAATACTTTAACAATTTTGCATCTTAACACCAACTTCATTATTTATTGGATGTGTGTGTGTGTGTGTTTGTGTGTGCACTTTGCTTTAGGACATTCACTAGTGGTTTTAGTTGAAGTGTAACATCTTATACTTTTACCGAATGGAAATAATGAAAAGGAAAATTTGGAGAAGATGAAAGAGTAAGAAGTGCCAGAAATCTGTCTTCTCACTAGACAACAATTTCACTGGCACAATCTGTCTGATGTAACTATCTTGCAAACTCTGGAATCAATTAGAGGCTTGCAGCTTCCAGGGGAAGGCTTGGATGGTAACTTGCAGTTAATTTATGTCAACTGTAGCTCTTAGCACTGTAGCAGCTACCCATCCTCCACCCCACAGCTGTCCAAGTGTTTCTCTACCAATTTGCACACAGCTTGCAGAAGCCAGTGTGGCCAAAAAGGACCCTGTCCTCCAAATAATAAGATTAAGAATCTATGATCTGATCACTAGTTGCTGCTTCTGATTACCAAAGTGCAGACAAAGAGTCCAGTGGCCATGGTTGTTGCACCTTCATGATTTGGGTCATTTTTCTCTATGGCTGAAGTGACTTTCTGGGAATTTAAAAGACCAAGTCCCCTTGTACCTCTTTATTTCCTCTTTTGGTAGACAGATACTGAAGATTAGGAAATTAAAAAGTCTCCGATTATATGAGGGAAATTAGGGAATCACCACAAATCTCCAGAGGAAGATGGAAGCTCAGAAAAGACCCAAGAAGACCTTAAGTTGATATGTCAAGATAATCCTTAGCAAAGACACAAGCTACAGCAATTTTTTAAAGTAGCAAAGCCTGCGGAAGGGTGAGAATCTGATTTTCAGAGTTAACACATTATTAGATTCAAATATGCAATTTTGACAAAAAAATCACAAAGTATACAAAGAAGCAGGATAATATGGTCCACTCAAAGATTAAAAAAAAGTGAGCCAACAGAAATTGTCCCTGAAAAAGACCTGATGGCAGAGCTACAAGAAAAACTTCAAAACATTTGTACTAGAGAGTCTCAAACAACTAAAGTAGGACATATGATGGTCAAGAAAACAATGTATGAGCAAAATGGAAATATTAATACAGAGATTGAAAACCTAAAAAGAAGCCAAAAAGAAATTCGGAGCTGAAAAGTGTAATAACTCAAATAAAAAATTTACTAGAGGGCAGATTTGAGCAGGTAGGGAAAGAATCTGTGAACATAAAGACAGAACAATGGAAATTATCCAGTCTGAGGAACAGAAAGAGAATATTCAAGAAAAGTGAATGAAGCCTAAAGAACCTGTAGGATACCATCAAGCGGACCACATATGCATTGTGGGAAGCCTAGAAGGGGAAAAGAGAGAGAAAGGGTCAGAGAGAATATTTGAAAAAATAATGGTCCACAGCTTTCCATATTTGATGAAAGACATTAATATAAATATCTAAGAAGCTCAGAAAACACAAATTGGATGAACTCGAAGAACCCCCAAGACACATTGTAATCAAATCATCAAAAGACAAAGACAAAGAGAATTTTGAAAGTGGCAAGAAAGGTGACTAATTATATATAAGGGGCCCTCAATAAAACCATCATATTTTACATCAGAAACTTTGGTAGACAGAAAACAATGGGCTAGTATATTTAAAGTGCTGAAATGAACAATGGCAACAACCCCCACAAAAAACCTGTCAACTAGAAATTGTATATCCAGAAAAACTGTCCTTCAAAAATAAAGGAAAAACTGGTCGGGTGCAGTGGCTCATGCCTGTAATTCCAGCATTTGGGGAGGCAGAGGCAGGTGGATCACCTGAGGCCAGGAGTTCAAGATCAGCCTGGCCAACATGGTGAAACTCCGTCTCTACTAAAAATACAAAAATTAGCTGGGTGTGGTGGTGTGCACCTATAGTCTCAGCTACTCAGGAGGCTGAGGTGTGAGAATCACTTGAACCTGGGAGGTGGAAGTTGCAGTGAGCTGAGATTGCACCACAGAACTCCAGCCTGGGTGACACAGCAAGACTCTTACACAAAAAATAGAAACAAAATAAAACAATAAGAATAAGAATAATGGAAAAATTAAGAAGTTGCAAAAAAAAAAAAAAGCTGAGAGAGTTTGTTATGACTATACCACCTCTAAAAGAAATGATAGAGGGAGTCCCAGAGACTGAAATGAAAGCACACTGAATAGTAGCTCAAAGCCATATAAAGAAACAAAGTTCTCAGTTGGGCACAGTGGCTCACGCCTGTAATCCCGGCACTTTGGGAGGCCAAGTTGGGCAGATCATGCAGTCAGGAGATCAAGACCATCCTGGCTAATATGGTGAAACCCTGTCTCTACTAAAAATACAAAAAATTAGCCGGGCATGGTGGCAGGCACCCGTAGTCCCAGCTACTCCAGAGGCTGAGGCAGGAGAATGGCAAGAACCCGGGAGGCCAAGCTTGCAATGAGTCAAGATCGTGCCACTGCACTCCAGCCTGAGTGACAGAGCGAGTCTCCATCTCAATATAAATAAATAAATAAAGATCTCAGTAAAAGTAAGTGCAAGAGCAATTACAAAAGCTAGTTATTTAACTCCATTTTTTGTTTTCTACGTGATTTAGAAGACTAATACATTTAAAAAATAATTATTATCCTAAAAGATAGTATTATGGTGGCCTTGATTTGTAACTTCACATAGTTTTCTAAATAATTTCAGAAAGTAATGCATACAAATTATTAGTTTATGTTTTTGGACAATGTATAAAGTAATAATTTTGTGACATTAACAACTAAAAAGAGTGTAGACAAAGCTGTTAAAAGAACATATTTTTGTACATTATTTAACTTAAGATAGTATAAGTTCAAATTAGAGTATTATAACTTTAGTATGTTAAATGTAGTCACATGATAACTGAAAACTTGTTTAAAGAATATACACAAAAGCAAACGAGAAGTAAATTTAATTCACTACAAGAAAATATGTAGCTAAACACAAAAGAAGACAGTAGTGCAGGAAATGAAGGAAGAAGAAGCCATGAGCCAGGGCACGTGGGTGGCCTCTAGAAGCTGGAAAAGTCAAGAAAACATTCTCTTCCAGGGCCTCTAGAAGGAAACACAGTCCTGTCAACACCTTGGATTTAACCCACTGAAACTCATTTTATACTGCTGCATTCCAGACTGTAAGATGGTAAATTTATATTATTTAAGCCACCAAGTTTGTAATAATCTGTTACAAAAGCAAATAGAAAACTAGTATAATGTGTCAATGTTCAGAAAAGTAATGGAACTAGGTTCATAGTCAGCATTTTCATGAAGTACATTTGGTTTTTGGCTTACTAATATGAGTGGGAAATGCCCATACAAAGTAGTCTCAGCTACTTGGGAGGCTGAACCATGAGAATCACTTGAACCTGGGAGGGGTAAGTTGCCATGAGCTGAGGTCACACCACTGAACTCCAGCCTGGGTGTTGGAGTGCAAGTTAAAATTTTAAAGGTAATCACACATACACAAGAAGTATATTTGATAACTTCCAAACCAGAATGAAAAAAAAAAAAAAACAGAATAATGAAGACTTTAAATATCCAATGGAAGGCAAGGAAGAAAATGAAGAAAAGCAAAACAAAAGTGAAAAAGTTTTAAAATATAAAAATATTATCAGTGATCACAATAAAGCTAAGAAGACTAGGTTAATCTACTTTAAGACAGGACAGTTACTCTTAGACTGGATAGAGTGACACAGATAATTGAAGTTATTTTTTTTTTTGAGATGGAGTCTCGCTCTGTCGCCCAGGCTGGAGTGCAGTGGGATGATCTTGGCTTACTACAAGCCCCGGGTTCACACCATTCTCCTGCCTCACCCTCCCGAGTAGCTGGGACTACAGGCACATGCCACCACGCCCGACTAATTTTTTTGTATTTTTTTAGTAGAGACGGGGTTTCACTGTGTTAGCCAGGATGGTCTCAATCTCCTGACCTCGTGATCTGCCCGCCTCGGCCTCCCAAAGGGCTGGGATTACAGGCCTGAGCCATTGCACCCGGCCCAGATAATTGAATATTTTTTAAAAAGCAAAATGTCAGCAAATTCTTATAGAAATAAAGCTGTTGTGCATCTATTTATATCAGACAATACAAAATTAAAGGCCCAAATTATTAAAAAGGGACAGTACACAAAAGCAAACAAAAATAAATTCATCAAAATATACAAAGAACTGGTATGCATCAAACAAAGTTTCAAAATACAAAAAGAAAAATAGAACTGCAAGGTGAATTTAATAAATCCACAGTCATCAAAGGAGAGGTTAGTTCAAATAAATCATAAGCTGATAGATCAAATACACTATATTTTATAAAGAGGTAAGCTATATCAACACAAATAATGAATCTGATATATATTCATGGAGAATATATAAACATGTAGAAACCTGCCCTTATCTCATGGAGAATACTTATCTTTTCAACATGAAATATTTGCCAAAAGTGGCCATGTACTAGTTTACAAAGGAAATTTCACTAAATTTCAAAGAATTGGTATCTTTCAGATTATAACGCAATTAAATCAGAAATTAACAATACAAAAATAGCCTTTTAAAAATCTATATTTATTTAGATAATAAGATAAGTGTTTAAGGAAATCAGGAAATAAAAAGGAAATTGCAACAGAAATTACAGAGTATTTAGAAATAAGTGATATCAAAATTGAGCTTCCTATACTTGTTCATTTATTTTCTCAAAAAATATTTATTATCTACTGTCAACTAGGCACAGTAAATACTGGTATAAACAGATCAAAGATTGTTTTCATGGAGTTTATATTCTCACATATTTGAAAGTCAGCTGATAAATGATAAATAAGTAAATATTTATTATAATTTCTAATGGTGATAAACATTACATGGTGAGGGAAGCAGAGTAAGAGGATGGTAGGTGAAGGTTGTGCAAATTTTGGACAAGGCAGTTAGGGGAAGCTTTGGAGGTGACACTTGAACAGGCATAGATGACACAAAGCTGTAAACCAAGTGGGTGTCCGTGAGAAGAACAGTTTGAGTGCAGAAAACAGCAAGGATAAAGACTTTGAGGAAGAAGCAGGTTTGCGATGTTCATACAACAACAGTTAGTCACCAGCACCCCAGCAAGGTAAGCCAGAAATTGATAGTAGATGAGGTCAGACAGGGAGGCAGAGGCTAGATGTGGGGCCTTGCAGGCTCTGGAGGAAGTGTGGATGGTATTTTGGATGGTATTTCAATGGATTTTTACCTATACACACATCTCAAGTCAACATATAAGATGTCCCTAACATCTCTCAGATTCCCTGAGCAACTACAACTCAGGGAGGCAACTACAATTTAGACCTTTGTCACCATCAATGAATTCTGCTTGTTCTGGAACTTCATAGAAATGGAGCCATAAATATGTGACTTTGATTTCCCACTCCTCATTATGTCTGTGGGGCTCATTCATGCTATTGTACATATCAACAGTCCATTCCTTTTATTACTCTGTAGTATTACATTGTAATATGCCACAACTAATTTATCCATTCTAATATAAATAGACATTCATGTTGTTTCTGGTTTTCAGCTATCATAAATAAAACTGCTATGAACAGACTTGGACGTTTTGTGTGTATGAAGATATGCACTAATTTATCTTGGTTACCTAGAAATAGCATTGCTGGAATTAAGAGAAATTAAGTGAGTAAAAAAGGCAAGCTACAGAGTGGGAGAGGATATTAAGGATATATGTATCTGACAAATAATTTATACAGAATATATTTTTAAACTCTCAAAAATCAATACACAAAAGACAAGCTACCCTCCAAAATTGGCAAAAGCCTAAAAAGACACTTTTAAAAGAGAATATTTAAATAATTGGCTGAATGTGGTGGCTCACACCTGTAATCCCAGCACTTTGGGAGGCCAAGGCGGGCAGATCACCAGGTCAGGAGATCGAGACCACCCTGGCTAACATGGTGAAACCCCGTCTCTACTAAAAATACAAAAAATTAGCCGGGCTTGGTGGCGGGCGCCTGTAGTCCCAGCTTCTCTGGAGGCTGAGGCAGGAGAATGGCGTGAACCGGGGAGGTGGAGCTTGCAGTGAGCCAAGATGATGCCACTGCACTCCAGCCTGGGCAACAGAGCGAGACTCCGTCTCAAAAAAAAAAAAAAAATAGTTAAGCAAAGGAAAACATACTTAACACCATGGTATTAGACAAATGCAAATTAAAACTATGATAAGACACTATTATCCACTCAGCAGAATGGCCAAAATTTTTAAAAAGAAAAAAACTGTCCAACAACTGGAAATCTCAAGAATTTCTGGCGGGAGAGGAAACTGTTAAAAACACTTTGAGACACTGTCAATAGCTATCAAGCGAAACTTATGTCTACCTTATGACCTAGAAATGTCTTTGTAGGGAATGTATATTTTTAAAGATCACTCTACTAGGTAGAAAATAGATTATACTAGAGCAATAATCAGAGCTGGAACCTGTTAGAAAGTAACAAAATAACTATCTAGCTGAGAAATGATATCGACTAGGAGGGGTGCAAAAGATGATATGAAATGGATAGATTTTTTTCATATATTCTGAAAGTGAAGTCAGTAGAATATTCTGATAGTAGATTTTAAGGTGAGGAAAAGAGAAGAATCAAAATTAATCCTATGTTTTAGTCTGAACAATGCAATAAATGGTGGAGTCATTTACTGAGATGGAGAAGGAGTGAATTAAGAGTGGGAAGGGTCAAGAAATCTGCTTTTAACATGTTAAGTTTGACATATCTGTTAGTGTTTAACAGACATCCAGGTGGATTTGTCAAATAGGCAGATCTATGTGTGTGTCTGGAACTCACAAAAGAGTTCCAGGAAAAGCTAGGACTCAAGATACAAATTTGGGAAGAGCTGGGTAGAGGACAAGATATCAAGAACCACAAAAAGATGATAGGTACGGTGACCACATCTCCCATCTTGTTTAGCATTGAACTCATCTCTTTCAAGTTCAAAAATGTCCCCGTATTAAACGATACATTCCTATAATTGCCTACATAATAAGTTTGAGAAATATTGATGACTTTAACCTCTGTGGCTGCTAGATGAAGCCTATGACTGCAGGAGACCCTTGGCCAGTTGACTCCACTGAATGCATCTTTGACCATTTTTTCACGGTGTGTCATAAACGTACCATTACTTTATGTAAGTGTTGTGTTACAAAACGTTGGAAAACAAATATTCTAGAGAATGAGTGAAAATAGAGATGAGGAAAAGGCTAAAATCCAAGCTCAGGGAACTCCAAAATTTGGAAGATTCCAAAAGGAGAAATTAGCACAACAGACTGGAAAGGCTTTTTCAGGAATGCAGGAGCGAATCCAGGAGGGTGAGGACCTCAGACTGCAGCATTTCATAAAGGAGCGATTGACCAGATGAGCCAAATGTTGCTAAGAGATCATCAGGTGATGACTGAACAATAACCTTTGGAATTCATAATGTGGGAACTAGATTGTTGTGAACTTAACAAAAGCAATTCTTATGGGATGGTGATTTAACAAACAAGTCTGATTGTACTGGGTTAAAAAAAGAACGACTTTTTCTACTTCATTTTTATAATCAAGATTTGGTAACTGGAGAAGTAGCTAGGAGAGAGAAAGGACATTGGGCTTTCTGGGGGTCTATATTTATTAATTAATTTGATAGGATATGTTACAACATGTTTCTGTGTCCAAAAGTAGATATGATTTTACTTCATTTTTTAGAGATAAAGTAAGGAAACGTAGAGAGAGCAGGAAGGGGGGTGTTCTCATCTGTTTTGTGCTCTTTAACAAAATACCTAAGACTGAATAATTTAAAAAGAACAGAAATCTATTTTCTCACAGTTCTGGAGGGTGAGAAGGCCACAGTCAAGGTGCTGGCATCTTGCGTGGGCCTTCTTGCTGCATTCTTACGTAGTAGAAGGTGGCAAGGTCCAAGAGCAGACAAAATCCCTCACTGAAGCCCTTTTATAAGGGCACCTAATCCATTATTAGGGAGGAGCCCTCATGGTGTAATCATCTCTTAAAGGCCCTTTCTCTTAATACTATCACATTGTCAATACCTGAGTTTTGGAGGGGACACATTCAAACCATACCAGAGAGTTTTGCAGATCTGGGGAGTAAGAAGGATGAGTTGTCTGAGAGACAGAGAAGACAGATAAAGAATTTCAGGCAGCCTAGCCAGGCAGTGCTGAGAAATCTGCTTGATGTTGGTGAACACGAAGTTAAAATGTGGCTAAATGTCATGGCTGTGTGCTGGCTACTATCATGTTCATCTCATGGGATCCTGTCACAGATTAAGCAGATTGTTTAACCAGTGCTGGGGATTTCATGGGCAAGTATAACACAGGGAGAAAGAGGCAAGAGCATTCAGATTATTTTCAAAGGAATGATTATTGTGTGGCACCAGAACATTTAGTCAGGAAAGTGTATACGTGAGCAAGATAATAGATCAATAATGGTCAATGGCTTGGTGGGTTCCATGGGGAAAAATTGTTTGCAGTGGTTGAACTAGAGAAAGTGGTCTGGAAAACTGAGAGGTTGTGGTCAAAGAGTAAGAAGCTTACATTTAATAGTCTGGAGGAAATGCTGCTATTGACAATAATCAGGTCTCGAATTTAACCATGGGACTGTGTTTCTGAGATGAGGTGGCAGGAAAGAGCATCACAAGGGAGAAGATGCAGAAATGAAGGGGTGTGAGTGTAAGACGCTTTTGTCTACATGAATGCTGAAGTTGCCAATTATAATGACCACATGATAGAGAGAAGACAGAAAGCCAGATACTAAGCAATTTAAGGAATAACAGGGAGCAATATTCTAATAATTACCAAAAGAAGGGCCAGAGGCTCTGGGCTTCAAAGTCAGAGGGTGGGTAGTGAGGGAGGAGTGATGATAGTCATGGAGTCTTAATAAAGAAGAATAGACATATTTTCCACTTCTGGGCCCAGGGAAAAAGAAGTGTGAGGCAAATAACCACCACTTGAGATGACCACAGGAAAAGCAAAGCCCATAAGGAAGAAACAGTTTTCAGTTAGTTAGTTAGTTAGTGAGAGACCCATTTAGAGCAGAGGTTGCAGCTTCATTTCTGTGGTTTCTGCAGACGTGGAAGAGCCTGGGGAATGAGCAAGGCCCCTGACCATTGCAATGTTGGTCTAGGGATGGTGGCTGAGGTGTCCAGGGCTGCAGAGCATCACGGAACTAATAAGACTAATCTGTTGGGTGTATGTGGACCAGAAGTTCTAACTGTGGCTTCTTTTGTGAAATTAGACCATATGGTGGGCAATATTGTGGCCAGAGGAGGAACTGGGAATGAATGACAACCAAGGTGGAGGCTATGTTGGGAAGGTAAAGAGAGAACATTCAGCAATGTTTCTAAACTGGGTCCTACACCACTAGACTGGGTCCTAAGCTAAAGGGACCAAGGGTGGCCTGGGGTCCACAGAAACTCCAGTTCAGCTGACTCAGTGAGTAGAAATGCCCAGCTTGTGATATAAAGCATGCATTTGCTTGGTGCATTGTCTATGATATATCTTCCTCAGAGTCTAATGTAAAGTCTCCGAGTGTCAAATGTTTGGAATTTGCAATGGGGCAATCCTTCTTCCCCCTGGGAGACACAACTAGCCCTGAGGTCTTCTGTCCTCTGCTCTCCTTTAAAGTGTATCATCAGAGCCAAGAATCATGCTCTAGCCACCCCAAAGTCATCTTAATGCCAGTGGCTCTCTCTTAAGCCGAGACCCCTCTCAATCACTCTTAGGACATGATGGATGACCAGAATTAATGGGAACCCCAAGATAATCCTGGCTGAACCCATAGGCATGCAATGCCTGCAATGTCTGGACTTTAAATTAAACTCAAGGCCAACAAATGAACAATTCAGGGAATGAATAAGAGGGTAGATTTGGCCAAGTTTCAAATAGCCAAGCTAAGGGACACTTGCTGGTAGAACACTCAGTACCACGATTGTACTTCAGACTACATTTTGAACCACTGATCTAAACTACTTATGCACAAGAAATCATGCACACATTTATCGATTCAGCCTTCTCTAAACATGTATTTTCTGTTCTAGGAAACTGGTAAGTCAAAAAGTATAACACAGTATTCCCCCTTTATACATGAGGGATCTGTTCCAAGATACTCAGTAAGTGCCTGAAACCTAGGATAGTGCTGACCCATGTATGTGTGTATGTATGTGTGTGTGTGTGTGTGTGTGTGTGTGTATATAATGTTTCTTTGATCTGATAACTGAGATAGCTACAAAGTGACTAATGGGTGTATTATACAGACAGCATTGGAACACTTCACAAAGGGATGATTCATGTCCTAGGCAGGATGGAGCAGGTTAATGTGAAATTCATCATGCTGCTCAGAACAACATTCAATTTAAAACTTATAAATTATTCATTTCTGGAATTTTCTATTTCATGTTTCTGGACTTTAGTTGACTGCTGGTAACTGAAACCACAGAAAGCGAAACCATGGACAAGGGAGGACCAGTCGTCCAATCTCTTTTCCACTGCTAAAATAAATAAATAAATAAATCGGGGCCTTTGCAGTGATCTCTGAAAACAAAGTGCTAATTGTTCCAAGACTGCTTGGCCAAAGGCAATAAGTCAATGTTAATTGTCCATTTTAAAGGCCTCATTCCCCATTCCCAGTTGAGTCAGCTAACAGGGAACGTCTCTACTACTTTCTACTTTCTCTGTGCTTATCAATGATGTCAAAGGTCACTTAGAAGCTGTCCTTTCTGAGACCTGCACATACAGAGAGCAGGTCCAACCATTGACAGTGTTCCAGGCATGTCTGCTGGCCTAGTGGAAGTGCTTGTGATTCTCTTAACTGTGGGATGGCAAGCAAAACTTACGCCCAGCGATTGTTAACTGTTATTTTGCTCATTCCCTGAAAACACTGCAAATGCATAACAAATCAATGGGGTTGCTGAACATTTGCTGGATTTATCTTGCTTCCAGTTTGAATCTTTATTTAGAAAGACATATGTCAACCTTCTTATTCTTTGTTCTCCACAAGTATCTTACAGTGTTTATGCTTTCTTGTCTGATGCTTTCACTGGATTTAGGGAGGTGTCATTTATTTAGTGGAAATGCTAATAATTATCTTGGATGATGTCGATTCATGAGGTGTTAAAGCTTCTCTTTAATTTGTTAGCATCAGTCTCTCCGATCTTGATGTCAGCTTCAGTAGGTGGCATTCAAGGAATATGTATATAGAAATTTCTCTCTCCCTCCCTCTTTCTTTCTTTTAACATACCCACATGCATGCATACGTCATGCATGCAGACTAACATAAGCATGGGTGTATTCTTGGTGATCGATGGTTATACCAGAAACTATGCAAGCCTCTTTTGACACCAGGTGACAAAGGAAACAATTGAGACTGTGTCAGAGAAAGGGATGTTGCTGTCTGCATCTGTTAGGGTTTAGGCTGAAAAGAGGTGGCATTCTCAAGCAGTAATTTTTAAAAATTTGATGAAGTGCTTTCGACAAATATGCAGGCTTGATTTTGAAAAATCAGCACAGAAGAGTGGAGCACCCTTGGGCTATCAGCCCCAGCCTAAAGAGGCAACAGGAGGGAGTAGCTACCATCACCTGGTACCCCAATGACGGTGGCTGTTTGGAGAAGACTATCAGACAGGGCTTGTGGCTTCCAGGAGTGGGAATTGCCAGCCTGCAGCAACCCAGCAGTGAAAAACTCAGCTCCAACCATTGGAGTTTCTCAGAGCAACTCCCCATGGCCACAGCTGACTGGAGCCAGAAGACGGAGGAGACCCTGGTACTCAGAGAGAGTGGAAAAGGGTCTACAGTGACAGAGGGGATGTTCAACATGTGTTTCTCTGCTCCAGGATGGTATTCTATAAGACTGGTTAGTTACTTCCTGTATTACTCTGAGATGGCTTCAAAACTATGCTGGACTGGGGCATTCAGATAAAATAACACACGGGATCACTCTCATTTGCAACAGCAAGTTCAGAGAAGAGAATTCCCGCCTCCTTTTGCTATACTCAGGAGGTCGGATCTGTAAGTAATAACAAGATGACTCAACAGCATAAAAGTCCTAATAGCCAACGAAGGGTGTTAATTTCTTGGCCAAGCATCTGAGATGTCCAAACTCAGGATAGAAATGATATCTCCAGTGTAGCATTCTCTTGTTTCTAACTGTGTTGCTTAGCACAAAGGCATCTCATCTGGATGCTAACACACGCACACTCAAGGTCTCATCACTTACGTTATTTCCATGATGACTAAGACTTAGAGCACCGAACACTTTACAATGATTGGAGAAACACTGAGCACATGCCGAAGCTCTACCTCAGCTTTATAGAGAAATATACTGTCTGGAAAGCCACTTCTTCTGCACTTGGAAATTAGTCCAAACCTGATGAGAAGACCATGAAAGTAATGTCTCTCTTTGTAACTAAACAAACATGCAATTCCTAGAAGTAATTTGCATTAAATTTAACGGATGATATATACATAGGAGTTTTGTTTGTTTGCTTGCTGTTTTTATTTTCGGCAAAAAAAAAAATATATTTGTTGCCAATACATTTAGATCTCACTTTGGATCAAAACAGCAAAAGCTACCGAGGACAAAAATGTCCTAGCTGCAGCCAGGTCTGGAGGCACAGCGAAGAGATGGGGAACCTTCTCTTAGGTCATTTATTCTCCTAAGACAGCTTTACTGTGTTTCCTGCCAGAGAACGGGGAGAAGATGGAGACTTTGGGAGGGTCCTTCTGGCAGAATCAAGAAGAGTAATTCTAAAAGTAGGTTCCTCTCCCCTGAGTGATGTCAGTAGATGTTACCAAGAAAAGTGTGCAATGGTTAGACAGGTTGAGAAATGTCAAGTTCCATGAAGTTAAAATAGATTGCTTCATTGAGAACTTTGTGAATCTCCAACAGATTGACATGGTAAATACAAAATTATCCAAATTCACTTAGCTATGGAGACCTTTTATTTAATTTTTAAATGAAGCATCTAGAAGAGAATAAGGCTCCCTAAAACATGCTTTGAAAAAGACAAATCTGAATTTTCTCAAGACTCTGATAATAACAGCCTGCCCAACAAACATAACCAAGATAAGGAAAGAAGCACTTACTGTTTGTGGAAGCAAAAGAGCTGTCAGAATCGACTTCTCGAAATAGCTAAGATACAAGCACTTTAAAAGATGTTACTCATGAAAAAGGGCAAAAACATGGGACGTGTGTTATACTTTTTAAATGGATGGATTAAAATATTGACATTCTAAGGCAAGTCTGTACCAGCCTTGTAAAAGGCACCTGGAAACACCTGTGTGTCCACACAGCACCCCTGTGTAGTTCTGGGGTGGCCATTTAGATTCTCATTGAGCTCTTCTAGGCATAGCTGAGATCCCCCTGCACCTGGCCCCCCAAAAAGAATTCTCAGCCTGATGTGTGACTTCGGCTTCAGCAGAGAGGAGGCCATATCCCCTCAGAGCCTGGCCCCATCCCTGTTCTCCCAGCCCCGTCTCAGCCTTGTGGCCATTGCATCACATGTGGCCCAGTCTCAAGCCCTAGTAAACCAGTGGTCCCTCCAGACACAAGGAGAGAATGAAGGGCACTGCATAGTGTTTTTAATTTTAGAAAAATAAAAAAAATTAGAGTGAGCTTTAATGTTTATTGTTTATGAGTATCTGAGGATTTGGTAGTAAAAAGTGTGTGCTGAAAGAGAGAGACTCCTTCTCAAAAAAAAAAAAAAGAAAAAAAAAGAAAATTCTTTCCTGAAGCCAGGAGCCTTTCACTCATGGACGAACCTTGAGGAAATTCTCTGTATAGTCCTGAAAGACTATCTTTCCTTCTCTTCAGCACATTGACCAGCTGCTGGGAATGAGAAAGGAACATCAAAAGTCTGGTTCTCGTATAAACAGCAGATGATAAGAACACGGAATACTTGCAAATTCTCTGCTAGAAGCTCCGCTTTCTCTTGAAATGATGCTTGCTTGCTTTTACATGTTTTCATAAAGCCAATTCTTAGAGTCCTCAATGAGATTGGAGTGTTAAGACTTTTAGCATAGGCTCTGTCATCTACCCTTGGTCCCTTCTTGCTGTTATAACAAAAACACCTTAGATGGGATAATTTATAAACAATAGATTGATTTCTCAGTTCTGGAGGCTGGGGAGTCCAAGGTCAAGATACCAGCAGCTTGATATC
This sequence comes from Hylobates moloch, assembly GCF_009828535.3. NCBI lineage: Eukaryota > Metazoa > Chordata > Mammalia > Primates > Hylobatidae > Hylobates > Hylobates moloch. Next base: position 63,009,718 of record NW_026652285.1, on the reverse strand, counting down.
TGCTGAGGGATACTACTTCAAGATGGTGCCTAGTTGCTGTGTCCTCCCCTGGTGGAAGGACAGATCAAGAAAAGGGACAAATACTCTCTCTCAAGCCCTTTTATAAGGGCACTATTCCCATCCACAAGGGTGGAGCCCTCAGGGTCTTATCACCTCCAAGGGCCCCACCTATTAATATTGTCAACTTGGGAATTAAGTTCCAACATACGAATTTTGGAGATACATGCATTCAAGCCATAACATATCCCCAAAGTAGTAAAGACAGCCAGATCAAGGGCCTGGAGCCATTGGACAACTGATAATCCTCACCTTTTGGCAAGGGTTGTAACCAAAAATCAGGCAATATTTGCATATCATCTGGCAATGTTTGCAGGCAATAAAGAGACAATATTTAAAAATACGTAATAGTGATTTTTGTCTCTTGGTGCCCAAACTTATATCTTTTTACAATAAAAATAATCAGAGTAAGGTGCAGAGAGAGGCAAATTATTGCAGATTTTAAGACAGAAATGAATCTCTGAAAAGTGTAAAAAAATGTATATTTGATTTTAGAGATTCTATCATTTGCCCAGAATTTATATGTCACTTACCATGTGCGAGGCTCTTTTGGGCGCAAAGGAAAAGAATTAGACAATTGCTGTCCTTCATGGAGCTTCCAGTCCTAGAAAGGAGAAAAATATGTTGTAATAAATCACAACATATTAAGTGATGGTATACAGAAAATGCTGTGAGAATACAGACAAAGGAGTGGGAAAGCCAGCATCAAGTAACAGATAAGACTTCCTAAAGATGTCACACTTTTAGATACAATTTGAAAGCTCTCTAGCAGTTTTTCAGGCCAAGAAGAATGGAGCAACATTCTAGGCAGACGGAAAGGAGGGCATGACTCAGTTTGTACTCCCTAGAAACAGATTCCAGTACAAGGATGTGCAAGTAGTTTATATGGGACTGTAGGGAACACAGGTAGGTAAATGAGAAAATGTCGAAGAAAAGAAAGGCAACTGGAGAAAATATACAGCATAAAGTTAGCAAGCAAAGTGAGCATTTGGAACCTAATTTCACAGGGAAATTGGGAAATGGTGAAGAGCACACACCTAGAGGAGAGGGAGCTGGGGTATTTATACAGTTATATACTGCAGCCCATTGGTGTTGGTCATACCTGGCCTTTCATTAGAAGGGCAGTGTAGTTTTGACTTGGCTTTGGAGAATTCCTAAAGGCCCAAATACACAGATACTGGCAGTCAGAAGTCACTAGAGCATTCTAAATAATGCTTGAAAAATTTGGGCAGGGCAAGAGCAGATTCTGCTACAAAACGTGAGCCACTGAGATGCAAGCAAGGCAAGTGTGTTCACAGATCATTCTCTGGGGTTGGTCAGAGCAGCCCAAGATAAACTTGGAAATGCTGTTGTTTACTTTCTTCTTTATCATACTTTGACAGGTGGGAACTGCTATGGTTTGAATGTGTTCCCCAAAAGCTCATGTGTTGGAAATTTAATTCACAATGCAACAGTGTTGGGAGATGGGGCCTAATCAGAGGTGATTGGGTTATGAGGGCTCTGCTCTCATGGATGGTTAATCTTGGGAGTGGTTAGTCAAGAGTGGGTTGTTATCAAGTGAGTCTGGCCTGGTTCTCTTTTGCAAGTGCTCACTTGCCCATCCACCCTTCCACCATGGCATACCATGGGATAATGCAGCAAGAAGGCCCTCAGCAGATGCAGCTGCCTGATCTTGGACTTTCCAGCCACCAGAATTATGAGCTAAGTGAACCTCTATTCTTTATAAATTCCCCTGTGTGTGGCATTCTGTTATAGCAACACAAAATGGACTAAGATAGGGGCTCATGACGGGAGAGACTGCGGCTCCCAGGACCAACCAGTTCTCACAGACAACAGACTCTCCTGCGAATGGGCTTTTTATACACAAACCAACGAACCCAGAGCCCACATTCCATACCACCTCCTCTGTCTGACTGTTACACTACAGGAAGCAATGTTCCTCTGCCCTAGTCATCCCAGGGCCAGCAGCAGACAGCTAGAGACATCTCTTATGCTCAGAGTTCATGGGAATTAAGCTAGAAAATTCTAGGCTGCTTATTCTGCCTTGCCCATTTCTTCCTGTGAAAACCACAATAAAAGCACTTTCCCATGTTTTTCCCTCTATCCTCTCTGCCTCCTGGCCAGGCCTCGTGCCTCCCCATGTGGCCCTGCATAGAGTGCTTCCTGTTTCTAGGGAACTATGAGCAAAAACTTCTTCCTCCATATCAGTCATTTCTGTGTTGTTTGCCCTACCATACCTGCTTAAGACAAATTTCAGGTACATTTTAACACAGAAGATACAGTGCAAAGAGCCATAGGGGGCCAGGGCAAGAGACCCGGAATGTCTCCTCTGTGTCCCTGGAGATTTTATTCTTGGTAAGTACACACACTTGCATAGTAATTACCCTTACTAAGTTGAAAGACGAGTTTGCTCAACTGGATACAGTCTCTGATGACAATTTTCTTGGATGTCTTCCCTCTCTAATAGCCATAGGACTCTATTTTCTTTCTGGCATTCAAGTTCCTTTGATGTGTCTAAATGCAGCCTGTTTCCTCCAACCAGCCTGTGTTTATGCTGGAAATACAGATCTGGGGGACATGGGGGTTGGGGCTAACATTTGCTGTGTCCAGGATCCTGGTCCCATATGCTGCAGTGTGAAGTTTTCACGAAGACAGTGGCTTCCCTAGATGGACTTCCTGCCTGAGCAAAAATGGGTCATCATCAATAACAACAACAAAAATCAGCAAAGTAATCATATACACATAACAGTTTTCCTGAGTAGAAGATCAGTTGGAAGAAGGATAAGCAAAGACTCTCCTGGGAGTGGGTTTTTTATACACAAACCAACCAACCCAGAGTCCATGTTCCGAGGGCTGAGTCACTGCAGTAGGTTGTTGTAATTGTCCAGTGAGAGAGGGCGTAGCCTCTAGTGGGATGGCAGGCCTGGGAAAGGGAGGCAGGGAAACCAATGCCAAAGGGTTTAGGAGGTGTCTGCATGGAAGAGTGCAACTAGTGGGCATGTGGAAATGAGAATGACAAGGAGGAAGAGGAAGAAAGGATGATTATTAAAAGTCTTGCTTAATTAGGTAGTGCTATTTCTAACCAAACTAGAGACTATGGAGAAAGAAGTAAGTTTAAAGAAATAAAAAAAAATTAAGTTTTGGACATAGGCATCTGTGTTAAAACTAAATGGTTATGTCTGGTAAGCTATCTGAATTATGAAATACGCATAAATATCCACACTTTGGCTGGAGATTAAATTTGGAAATATCCCATGGTAACTGAAATCCTGGCTACGTACAAAGTCCCAGAGTATGAAATGAGAAAAGAAGAAGAAAGCAAAAGGTATTCACATTGACAGCTCTGTTGTCAAATGTAAATCTGTTATTACAGCTCCTTGCCTGAGTATAGAGATGTTTAACATGTTAACTGGAAAAAATAAGTATGGTGTATCAGACTAGCCAGTGCTATCACGGAAATCTTTGTCATGTTGGTTGAGAATGAAGTTATTCTTACTTCAAGAGAAACAGAGGCCTGAGGAGCACTACTTTTAAATTTGTTTTCTAGGAGACCCATGCTATGTTGCTAATAAACAGTTTTGTTTTGACAGCTTCCATTTGCTATAAATATAGTTCCAAGGAGAGTGTCCAATATTTCCTGATTCGAATCCAGCCGGAGCAGGTGTGTTCATTGCATGAGTCATGCCATTAGCTGCCAGGACTGTGACTTGGCCACAAAGGCACTTAACGGAATAAAAGCAAGCTAGGAAGAGAACAAGGCTTCTGGGATCACCGTTGCTTGGAATTTGGAGATTCTCTGATAGGTTTGCTTCTTTCTTTTCATTACTGTTAAAAGCAATAGCACCAACCAGGGTTCCAAGGAGAATTTCTACATTAATGGATAAAGATTTGATCAAACACAAGACCTTTCTTATTTCCTTTTTAATTCATAGTGTTAGTGCATTTGCACTGACATGCTGCTCATGCCAGTTATGCCACTCAAAGTACCCACTTTACCAAAAGTAGGTAACTTCCTCAGAGGAAGCTCTCTTTTTTTTTTTTTTTTTTTTTTTTTGAGACAGAGTCTTGCTCTGTCGCCCAGGCTGGAGTGCAGTGGCCTGATCTTGGCTCACTGCAAGCTCCGCTTCCCAGGTTCATGCCATTCTCCTGCCTCAGCCTCCTGATTAGCTGGGACTACAGGTGCCCACCACCACGCCTGGTTAATTTTTTGTATTTTTAGTAGAAATGGGTTTTTACCATGTTAGCCAAAATGGTCTCGATCTCCTGACTTTGTGATCCATCCACCTCGGCCTCCCAAAGTGCTGGGATTACAGGCGTGAGCCACCGCGCCTGGCCCAGAGGAAGCTCTTTAATGAAGAAGTAACATATTAAATATAACTACATTAAGAACCTTTCACTTTATTCTACATAAATATATTCACAATTTCATTAGTCATTGAAATGAGGAAGTCACATGCAATGCATTTCAGTTGAAGGTGTCATACAAAGGAATGTTTAGACACAAAATCTAGACAGTGAAAACAGAGATGCTGCAGTAGCAGGCCTAGAAGAGAAGGAGGAATTTGCAGTCCTTTTTCAAATTACCTTTTCATAAATGAAAACAAACTCATACAACAACAAAATAGGGCATGCATTCTGATTCAGGATGCTGTTTTAAAGTTCTATTCAGCAGTTTACATGGACTTTGATATCATAACACTCTGATTCAAGTGCTAAATATAAATAGGGTAAATATTGCTTTGCTTCCAGTGGGGTAATGGTAAACCCAAATTAGAGGCAGCACCACGGTAAAGAGCTATGTTGGATGAAATCCTGAACCACATTTGTGGGAAAGACACAGGGCTGGCCCAGTGAAGTCACTCTTCCAGTGAAACAGCAGAGCTAACATCATCCTTCCAGGAATCCTGCAAAAGAAGCCACCTGGGATGCAGTAAGATGACAGTAGCTTTCTGGAGCTAAGATGACAGACAGTTTTTTCTTTGGCCACACGTTCTGGTTACAAATCAGAAAGCAAATTTGTTCACACAGATGAAATAAGGGTATAGAAAAGGATGATAATTTGTCCCATTTATTCCAGCCCTTTTTACTGGCTTTTTACTGGCTTTTACAGCCCTTTTAACGCGGCTTTCATTCATTCTTCTTTCTGCCCGTGAAGTTACCCTAGAGAGAATTTCTGAGAATAAATGAAGCATAGTGAAGCTTCTAGAAAATAGTGTAAAATGCTAACACTGTTATTATTGTCAAGTCATGTTTATCAATATGTGGATCATTGATGATAACTGAACTATTCAAAAAAGTTGTTAACTAAATGGCTGTATGACTTTTGGCTGGAGATTGTATCGTAACTCAGGAAAAATGTATTCCCCTTGCGGTACCCGCACCCCCACCCCCAGGAGGAATGTACATCCCTGTCCCAGAAGCAATGGGCTTGGTGACTTGCTTTGGCATGTTGGAATGTGAGTGGTTGTGGATTTGCCTGTCCAAGCTAAGAGCCAAACACACATGGTGCACTGGGCTCACTCTGTGTGCTCTTATCGCATCAGAGCCATGCGTCCCAGAGAGTGGTTGTGACTTCCGCCTGGAAATGCAGGAGAATCAGATCTCTGCCCTTCCCACCTGCGGCCTGCAGTAGAACTGCCACAGCCCACCTGCAAACTCAAGAGTGAGAAATAAAGAAATGCTGGCAATTTCACACCTCACTGACAGATGAGTCCCCACGCACAAAGGAGCCTCAGTAAGCCTAATGGCTGACTGGGCATAACTGTGGAGGTGAGCTGGCGTACTCGGAGTGTGGAAAGAAAGAAAAAACTGTCAATGGCGAATTCTACATCCAGCAAATCCATCCTTCAAAGGAGAAAGTAAGACATGCTATAATTTTAAAAAGAAAAGGTGAGCTGAGAGAATTTGTCACTAGCTGACCTTCTCCCAAGAAATGCTAAAGGGAATACGTCATGTTGAAATGGAAGGAAATTAGGTAGTAAATCAAATCCACACTAACAAATAAAAGGCCCTGTTAATGTAACAACATAGGTAAAAGTAAAAAACAGTATAAATACACTTTTTGTTCATAACTTCTTTCTTTTTTCCTTTTTTTTTTTCTAGATGGAATCTTGCTCTGTTACCCAGGCTGGAGTGCAGTGGTGTGATCTTGGCTCACTGCAACCTCTGCCTCCTGGGTTCAAGCGATTCTTCTGGCCTCAGCCTCCTGAGTAGCTGGGATTATAGGCGCACACCAGTGTGCCCAGGTAGTTTTTGTATTTTTAGTAGAGACAGGGTTTCGCCATGTTAGCCAGGCTGGCCTTGAACTCCTGGCCTCAGGTGATCCACCCGCCTCGGCCTCCGAAAGTGCTGGGATTATAGGCGTGAGCCACCGCGCCCAGCCATTTCTTTATTTTTTTGTGTCTGATTTAAAAGACCACTACATAAAATGGTAATTATAAATCTTGAGTGATGGGCACACAATGTATAAAGATGTAATCTGTAACAATAGCAGCATGAAGGTGGGAGGGAGGACCAAAGATCATAGAAGCAAAATTTTTGTATACCTGTGAAATTAATTTGGCGTTAACTCAAACTAGACTGTCATAAACTAAGTTGTTTCTTAATGGGAGAAGCAGGGAGGAAAGAGGACCAGAGATTCTGGTCTACATGGTCTATGCTGAGGTCTCAGTTGTATTCATTTCCTGTTGCCACTGTAACAAATTACCATAAACTTAGTGGTTTAAAATAACAGATTTATGATCTTGCAGTTCTGAAGGTCAGGAGTTCAAAATTAGTTTCAGTGGACCAAAATCAAAGCGTTGGCAGGCTGCATTACTTCTGGAGGATCTAGAGGAGAATCAATGTCTTTGCTTTTCTCAGTTTTTAGAGGTCATCTACATTCCTTGACTCAGACCTCACATGACTCTGATCTCTGCTTCCATCTTCACACCTTCTCTGGCTCTTAACTGCCTGCCTCCCTCTTATAAGCAATCCTTGTGATTTCATTTAGTACCCACCAGGTGATCAGGATAACCTCCCCATCACAAGATCCTTAACCAAATCACATCTGCCAAGTTCTTTTCACCATGTAATTGTCTTAATCCATTTGGGCTGTTACAATAAACGATCATAAGCTGGGTGCTTATAAAAAACACTTTCAGCCAGGTGCGGTGGCTCATGCCTATAATCCCAGCACTTTGGGAGGCCAAGGTGGGTGGATCACTTGAGGCCAGGATTTCGAGACCAGCCTGGCCATCATGGCGAAACCCCATCTCTACTAAAAATACAAAAATTAGCCAGGCATGGTGGCACGTGCCTGTAGTCCCAGCTACTCAGGAGGCTGAGGCATGAGGATTGCCTGAACCTGGGGTGGGGGCAGGGAAAGGGGGTAGTGGGGAGGGGTGTGGGCAGAGGTTGCAGTAGGCTGAGATGGCTCCACTGCTTTCCAGCCTGGGCGACAGAGCAAGACTTTGTCTTACATACACACACACACACACACACACACACACACACACACACACACACAATTATTTCTCACAGTTCTTGAAGCTAGGAAGTCCAAAATCAAGGTACCTGGAGATTTGGTGTCTGCCCAGGACCCACTTCCTGGTTCATAGACTGTGCTTTCTTCCTGCACCTTCACATGGTGGAAGGAGCAAGGCAACTCTCTGGGGCCTCTCTAACAATAGTACACATCCCATTCATGAGGAAAGAGTCTGCCTGAATTACCTCCCAAAGACCCCACCTCCTGATACCATGACACTGGTGATTAGGACTACTGGCAGGCACCTGTAATCCCAGCTACTCGGGAGGCTGAGGCAGGAGCATGGCATGAACCCGGGAGGTGGAGCTTGCAGTGAGCCGAGATCGGGCCACTGCACTCCAGCCTGGGCGACAGAGCGAGACTCACTCTCAAAAAAAAAAAAAAAAAAAATTTATCGAGATAAACAGGGAAAACTATATTTTAAAGATCATCTACTTATTTCCACATTTTTGAGTTGGATATATGAAATGTGCAATTAACTATCATCATAAAAAGTTGACTAAGATACTCAAAACTGAAAATCCTAAAATACCTACAGAAATAAATGAAACTAACATGGTTCTTAAGCCCCAAACTTAAGCAAGCACTCACATACTTGTCTCTGGCAGCTTGGCATATCAGCCATGTCTGAACACCACTAAATTTGATTCTCACTTTACCTACAGGCAAATAGCAGCATGTGACTGTCTCTACAACATTCTTGACCTATAAATCTTCAAAGCAACAATGCTCTACTACAAAAGGAAAAAAAAACCAAGACCACGAGTAACCCATCTTCAAACTGTCACTCTAATCCTTTCTCTGGCTGTCAGATTAAAGGTTGCTGCTGTCTGGAGGTCTATGGCTTCAAATTAGAGATGAGATCATCAAAAAAGCTTGAATTCAAACTTCAGATTGCTGGCTTCACTATGCTCCTTGGTGAAAAAAATAAATACGTAAATAGTTACCCAGTAGACATGCTATCAAGAATAAGAATGACCCAGCACTTTGGGAGGCCGAGGCGGGCGGATCACGAGGTCAGGAGATCGAGACCACAGTGAAACCCCGTCTCTACTAAAAATACAAAAAAAATCAGCCGGGCGTGGTGGCGGGCGCCTGTAGTCCCAGCTATTCGGAGAGGCTGAGGCAGGAGAATGGCGTGAACCCGGGAGGCGGAGCTTGCAGTGAGCCGAGATCGTGCCACTGCACTCCAGCCTGGGTGACAGAGCCAGACTCCGTCTCAAAAAAAAAAAAAAAAAAAAAAAGAATAAGAATGAATCCTATGTACGTGTAAAATATCAATAATATATCAATAAACTTATTGACAATATTACAGGACACTCATGTCCAGTGGTGGTTAAAAATCCTGCCTGACCTTACAGTAGACATTGAGCTACATGCCAGTCCATGATCAAGATCAAGGGAGGCAAGCTCTAGCCCCCACATCCAAATCCAACACAGCCTACCACTTGTGTATACAGCCTGTGAGCCAAGATGCTCTCTGGATTTTCAGTGAATGAAAACACATGAAAAGAACAAATATACTTTATGACGAATGAAAAATAAATGACATTCAAATTTCAGTATCCTTAAAGTTTTGTTGGGACTCAGTCATGTTTATATCTTTGCAGATTATCTATGGCTGGTTTCAGGCTGTAAGGGCAGAGTAGCGTAGTTGTGATAGAGACCATATGGCCTACAAACCTGAAGATATTTGCTATCTGAGCTTTTACGGAAAAACATTGTTTGACCTCTGTTATAGACCATGGGCTTCAACCCTGGCTGGACAATGCAATCGTTCTGAGAGTATTTAAAAGAACTGATGGGCAGGCCTTTCAGAGAAAGCTTTATACTAATTGGTCAGTTTTGATCTGGAAGCCCATGAAAGTTGATCGATTGCCCTGTGGAGGGCAGCACTGGCCTGCAGATGGATCTAAGCAGCCCAGCAGAACAGGCTACTTGTCGGGAGAACCAGATGAGTAAGTGTAACTTCAAGTTGCCCAGCCCTCCTCTTGGCCCTCTTCCCACCACCCTTGGCTTCTGAATATTTCCTTTGTGGGATTCTTACTACAACAATGCCTTCCCAGGGAACACCCTTTGCTGCCTACCCTCCTCCGACAGATGTGCAAAGATGTGCACACTCAAAACACACCATCTCTCAAACATGCACGTGTACACACACGTGTACATATAAACCTGCAAACACACATGCATATATATTTACACACACACCGCTTGTGTGATCTCTGAAGCTCAAAAAAGTGGAAAGAGGATTCTATTAATTTAAGATCGTGAGTTTCTTACCTAAATTACACACATCTCCTTCCCCTCATTGAATCCTCCCGGGCCCTTGAGCTTAAAAAATAAGCAGTTGTTCCTTGACCCAGATGGTATTTATTTTAACATCTAAAGCAGGGGTGTGCAATCTTTTGGCATCTCTGGACCACATTTGAAGAATTGTCTTGGGCCACACATAAAATACACTAACACTAATGACAGCTGGTGAATTACAAAAAAATCGCAAAAGAATTTCATAAAGTTTAAAGAAAGTGTATGGATTTGTGTTGGGCCACATTCAAAGTCAGACAAGCTCGGTCTGAGTTGTTTTCCTTTGAACTGGCTGTCTCACATTTGAACCCTTAGGTGGCAGTGGAAACTCACAGTTGAAATGCTTCTCTTTAAATGAGTGGTTTGGGGTGTGTGCTGTGTTGTGTGTGTGGTGTGTGTGTATCTGTGTGGTGTGTGTAGTGCAGTAAGTCATGTGTGCGTGTGCGTGCTCTGTGTTTTGGTGTGTGTGTGGTACCTATATGTATGGTGTGATGTGTTTGATGTGTGTGGTGTGTGTTGTTTGTGTGGTATATGGTGCATGTATGTGGTGTATGTGGTGCATGTGTGTGATGTGATGTGTTTGGCGTGTGTTGTGTGCAAGTATGTATACACCACATACAAGTGTATGTGTGTATGCCAAGTATGTATGTGGTGTATACATACACATACATACTTGCACACAACAGTGCGTGGTGTGTTATGTGTGTTGTGTTGTGTGTGGCGTGGTTTGTGTGTGTGGTATGGTATGGTGTATGATGGTATGTGATGTGTATGTGGTGTGTGGGGTATACGGTGTGTATGTGGTGTGTGCTGTGATGTGGTGTGTGTGTGGTGGGTGGTGTGATGTGTGTGTGGTGCACATATATATGGGGGGTGTGTGGTGTGATATGATATGTGTGATGTGTGTGTGGTTCGTGTATGTGGAGTGTGTGGTGTGATGTGGTATGTGTGCTGCATGTATGTGGGGTGTGTGGTGTAATGTGGTGTGTGAGTGTGGTGTGTGGTGTGATGTGGGATGTGTGGTGTATGGTGTGATGTGGGGTATGTGGTGTGATGTGAGGTGTGTGTGGTGTGTGGTGTAATGTGATGTGTGCTGTGTGTGATGTGGTGTGTGTGTGTGAAGCACAGGTGTTCTAGGGAGCCCTTGCCTCACAGACACCACAGGGAGGAGAGGAGCGGCTGGATTAGGAAGCAGTGCCTGCCTGGCCTCAGCACTCAAGCGAGAACAGCAGACTCAGCCCTCAGTGAGTCCGGCCCCTGGAGACCAGGGCCCATGCTTCTCAGCAACAGCACGGAGAGGCCCGAACCCTGGGCAGCGACAGTTGCCTGGCATCATCGCCACCCAGCCTTTCACTTCCAACCTTCCCATCTGGGTCACCGTCATATGGAGAGGAGCTGGGCTGGTGTGGGTTTCTATGGAAGCTCCTCGCAGGGCTGGAGGGCCTTTCTCCTCTAAGCTCCTGTGCTTTCTGTCATTGTCACTGGCCAGCGAGAAAGCAATGTGTCTTGCCTTTAAGTCTGTTTTTATGAACTCCCATTGACTGGGGAAAGCTAGCTGAGTATGTGGCACCGCTCTCCGCTCTCACCTGTGGACAGGTGAATGTGCAGCTGCACTCTTTCAGGGTTCCACTGCCAGCTGCCCTGATGTAACCTCTCTGCTGGTGGTGGCGGGTAATTATTACTGTGCTGATCTTCTTTGGAAAGGACAATGGAAAAATCTGGCCCCAGTCCTTTAGCCTGGGGCATCTGATAAGAAGGTTCTGAGACAGGTTGATAATGAAGTTCTTCCAGATATAAATGTGATTTGGTTTACAGACAAACAAGGCATTGGAAGAAAGGAAGGATACACCCACAAACACCTAGGTGCCTTTGTGGCCTGGAGGGGTTACAATGCCCAAGAACACATTTTGCTTACTGCTGTATGGGTCTCTGGGAGCCCCACTTCCTCCTCTATAAAATGGCCACATTGCCTTACCTACCCCAAGAGCATTAGGAGAAGTAAGTGAGATCATGTGCCTGGGAAGGCTTTCTAAGCTAAAGCAGTGTCTGCTGATGCTGCCGGCATGGACAGTGTTTTCTGGGAACCGCTGTTGCTCCAGCACCCCCTCATCCGGGCTGATGCCTGCTCTTTCCTCCTCACCTTCCAATAGCCTGTCAGAGCTATTGGACAGCCTGCAACCCAGGGAATCTGGCATTTCTGCCAGTTGGAGGGCACAGTGCATGAGCGCCCACCCCCCGCCAGCCCCCTATGCCAACGGCTCCCCATTCCATCGTCCAGTCTTGCAGGAGTTACTCTGCAGGCTCCTGGCTGCTGGCATGGCCCCTTGGTCTTGTGGAAAGTGAGACAGCATAAGCCATGGCAGCTCTGCAGAGCTGGTGTGTCAACACTTAACTGTTCTAATAGGAACACTGAGAAACTTGCCCCTGAGTGGCCTCTCAGTTCCATCCCTAGTGTGCATTTGTTTATTTTGGAGCCTGGGAGACAGCAAGCGCTGTGCTCGTTCACCCACATTCTGGGCCTGGGCACATTGTACCAATGTTACCCTTTACCTCGGAACAAGCCTGCCGGTGCCATTGTTCCTTTCGTTTAGCCCCGGGGGACGCAGCATGTCCCCATTAGCTGGACACAAAACCAAGGCTTGAAAGAAGGGACCGCCTTACTCTGCAATGCTTCTTGGCTGCTCCCAAGTGACCCTGGCCTTTTTCATTACTTATTTGTGTCACAGTCTATACATATCCAGTTTCCTCTTACTCCAGGGTCAGGCCGCAGGTGAGATGCCCTGGCTTGGACACATATAGATACACTGAACACGTTTGTTAGACTCTAGACACTATTTATCACGGAAGGGAACTTGTTCTCCCAGAAAGGCAGCTCTTGACTTCTCGCTGCCCTCTGAGGGGCTGCCAAGCATGCCAAGACATTCAGGTCTGCCACCAAGGTTTCTTTTCAAGACAGACACCTGTCTACAGAACTGTGGTTACTCAACTTCTCCACCCATCAGGAGCCAAAGAGCAGTTCCCATAACTTCAAGTTCCGGAGACCAACAGGGCATCTAGATAAACTACCCGGGTATGCATCATTGGAGGGATTCACATCTCCTTCAAGGTGCTATCTTCAACCATACAACTCTCAAGCGCAGACCATGCCCTCTTCCCTGCTCAACCAGGGAAAAACAGTCATCTGAAAGGCACTGGACCTGCTTGGAGCCATAGCTGATATAAAATGAAGTGCAGGAGAATTTCACTCCTCTGAGGTGTCTTGCCTGGAGTGTAGGTAACTGTGTGGCCCCAGTGCACACACAGGCCTGTTTGTAAACCATGTGAGCTCTTTTGGACAAATCACACTGAACTTGTTTGCATATTGAACAGAAAAAGATAATTTTCTTCCCCTCTCATTCAGCTTTTTTCCCACACATTCAAACGATAATAATATATTAATAATAATAGTGTTTGTGTGACCTAACCCCAGCAAAGAAACTCAAGCAAAAGGGAGAAAGGTAGACAGGTGTACCCCAAGCTTGCCAGCCGAGCAACTGCTGCCTTCCCCAAGGCTGCTCCAGGATGTCCTCTGATTCTGCGAGGTGGCAGCGTCCTGAGTCACAGCCCCGCTGGGGGCCTCGCACCTATCCAGGGCTTGGAGGGCATCTGCAGGTTTGACTTTTTCTGCGACATCCCTGTTCAATGTTAAATAGGCTCTACATAAGAGAATCAACAGTGTGCAGGGTGTAGTCCTCATTGGCACCAATAATTGCTACCAAAACAGAGAGATGTGTCAGTGCCAAATTTCCTGAGAGTTATGCTAAGATCAGAAGTGTCTTTGTGCAACACTTCTCTGCGAGTGTCCACAGGCAGTGGGACAGAGCTAGGGAGGAAGAGGACCTCGGGGCAGGTGCTGGGTAGCACCTGTCAGACTTGTGTCTCAGCAGCGACAGAGCGGCAGCCGGCGCGGTTTACTGTCGCGGGCAGAGAGGAGCTGTTCACGGCTGCTAGCTTAGTAATTTGTAGATAATGAGCTCCTGGTAGAAGCCTGTGGGTTTCAGAGCATATGCTTCAACAGATGGGCTGGCCTCGGCAAGGGTGGGGGTGCACTTGGACCTGTCAATCACTGGCTTCCAGCTTCCGGGAGGGAACAAGCCCGGGAGAAGGCAAGGTTAGCTGCAGAAGCACAGTTCCACACAGGCTGGCCATGGCCCACAGTGATCCCCTCACCTTGCAGGAGCGCCTGGAGCCCCGGGCTCAGCTTCAGATCAGTCCTAAGTCATTTCATGAGGGGAACACTCTTCACTAGATCTATGGTTCTCCAAGTGGGTCCCCAGATGGGGAGCAGCCCCAGGAAACCTGTCAGATATGTGAATTCCAGCCACTCCACACCTGGTGGGTGGGAAACTCGGGTGGATCCCTCAATCTGTGTTGGAACAAATCTCTCAGAGGATTCCCAGATGAGCTGAGGTTTGAGAAGCACTGAACAAGCTCATTATCCACTTAAGGACCAGAAGTGTGTGATCTCCTCCTTTCCACCCTGATTTCTTAGGCCCAGTGTATTGTTGGACACAAAATGTGATCCAAGTGGAATTTTTAGAGGGGCTGTAGAAGGAAAGGGACTCTGCGAAATAATTTCAGCTTCACTCCTCAAACTTATTTCAGATTGTATTAAATCCTCAAACATTGTATTAAATCCCGGAAAGAGAACATCTGGTAGCGGAGGTTATTTTCCACGCTCAGCAGCAGGACCAGTGCCTGCCCCTGCAAGACCCCTAGAACAGCAAACTCTGGAAAGAAGTAAAGGACTAACTTCAGCTCAGTCTTGAATTTGGGAATATTCCTTTTATTAATAAAACAAGATTAAACCTACAGTGCTATGGATCTTGCTAATTAGAAAAGTAGAGCAAAGAAAAAAAACACCAGAAAGCAAGCAAATAAAAACCCCAAATAGTTACTGAAGAAATTGTTGCAGAATCAGTGCTCTGGGTTGGATTGGTGAGACTTTCATCACCAGCCCTGCAGCATCAGAGTCCTGCAGAGGCTGCTGCAGAGGCTGCAGGCCGTTCTCAGGCACAGGCTTTGGTTTAGCCCTGGGGACGCAGCATGTCCCCATTAGCTGGACACAAAACCAAGGCTTGAAAGAGGGGACTGCCTTACTCTGCAATGCTTCTTGGCTGCTCCCAAGTGAACCTGACCTTTTTTCTTACTTATATAAGGATCCAGTGGAGACCCTGAGCTGACCCAGCGTCAGGAAGCTCCTGCTACCCGCTCCCCGCCCCCCGGCCCCGCTGCTCCACAACCCCACCCCAAGCAGGGGACATGCCCACTGCCTTGGAAGTTGAGAGAGGGACAAGAATGACATGGCGCTATATGCCAAATTGGCTTTTATTAGGTGAAGTGTTTCTCCTAGTCAGTTATACTGACTGAGCTTTTAGGTTCTTCATCTGTAAAATGGAGCTGTTAATACCGCTTTCAAATACATTTTGCGGGCGTTAAATGAGACGTGCTGCAGGTAGCATCTGGCCCAGGCTGATGCTGTGGTTTTGAGAATGTGGGTTGCCACCCATTAGTGGAAAGGAAAATCAATCCAGTAGGTCATGGTTCAAATTGATTTGTTGTTGTTGATTCTAAATGATTTACTGGGGGTTTGTATTTAAATCTTCTGTGTCATATTTGATGTTAACTTTGTTATGGTTTTTCTTTATCATACATAGTGAAGCTAAGCTTTTCATGACACTTTTGTTTCCGTTGTATCTCATACACAAATGTAGTTCTTACTTGGGGCTGTAGACCCCAAAAATGGAAAAATATTGCATTAGGTGGACAATAAATATTTGTCTCTTTCCTCTTTCCTTCTTCGTCCTTTCATCTGTCCCTCAGAAACTCAGGGTGACCACCTCTGTCCCTCTGGCATCAGTGTTAACGGTAGGTACAGTGAAACGGAGGGAGGAGTCATCTTCATTGGGTCAGGGTGTAGATCATTACCTCGGCATGCAGAGTGGCTGTTTCTCGGCTCTGTAGGAGGGAAGTCATGGGCCGGCACACCACATGTACCCAGCCATCCCCTGAAGGGCCGGTGGGACCACAGGGGGCCCCAGAGCGAGGAACTGGGAGTGCTAGTGGGCAGCTTATGGATAAAGAAGAGGGAATGGGGTACCCACCTTACTTACCTTCTTGCCATAGCATCCTACCATGCAGGTAGTTAGAAAAGAGTCCAAAACTCAGAGGACATCAGGAGGTAATGTTGTATGAGAGAGAGAGAGTGTGTGTGTGTGTGTGTGTGTGTGTGTGTGTGTGTGAGAGAGAGAGAGAGAGAGACATGTGAGAGGTGTGAGTGTACGTGAAGGAGGCCAGGGAATTCTTAGCTAGGGCTGCATGGGGAATTCCAACTAGTGCTGCATCACTTGTCTTAGTGTTTGAAGAAAAAGCAAATATGAGTGGCCTGAACAGACAAAAAATGGAATGGATGGATGGCTGACAGCCTGAGATGAAGGGTCACTGGGCTGCAGGGGCATGAGTCCATCTAATTAACTAAAGACCGTGTGTTGCCAACACCCTCAGAAATAGTGACTGCCCCTGGGTGGTGGCTTCAGCCCCTCCCCCCACCCCAGCCCTGCACAGCTGGGGATGCAGGCTCAGCTGTCACAGCACACTGGCCTTCATTCCACTGAACAATGACCTTGACTCCTGGGAGCAGGAGCCACAAGGATTTAATACATGTCCCACTCTCCTCTTGGTGGGCCGGCAGCCATCCAGCGTGGACATAATGCTGGAGCTGCCGCTCTGCCACTCCCTTCCCTTCACTTCCAGGGAAGTCGTCCCTCTCCTGTTGGTACAGTGGAGTCAGCTGGGCTTGGAGCCATGAAACAGACCGTGGTCATTTGGGCAGAAGCTTCCTCCCTCCTCCTCTGCTGCTGGTCCATGGTACAACTCCCCAGGCCTTATTCCTAAGAACTATGACCATCTCTCTGGCCTGAGATGCTGGAAGGGAAGCCTGCTTTCCAGAGAATGCAGCTGACACCTGACCTTGGCCAGCTCCCCTAGGCTGGGCTGCTGGGCAGGACAGCATCCAGGTGAGCAGCTAAGCAGCTGCTTCTGTAGCACCTTGCTCACAGCTCAGGGCAAGCTGTGTTTTACGACTGCTGCGGAAACCTAGCACCTTGAAGATGATGGCAGGAGACCTGCTAAGATGTTCCTCCCCACTCCAGGGTGATGCTTTTCAGGGGTTTGAGGTTTCTCCCTTTGTGGTTTCTACCAGAAGCCTGGGGGAAGCAGGATGTCTAGACAGAGGGGGAAATACATATCTTGTTTTCCTTTTATTCATTTTTATTTCCTTTCTATTCTTTTTTTTTCTTTTGGCAGTTGGAGTTCAAAAGAAATAAATTGATATTTATCTGAAGACAAAAGATCTTACTCAATATATTTTCATTGCAAAGGCATTCTGAGAAATATTTTGGGGAGAAACTTACTAAACTGTGATGGACTTACATTAAGCATTTTAAAAATGATCTGAATAAGTTAAAGTCACATCTTAGAACTTGCATTTTCCTTTTCTCATCCCATCAGAGTGTATGTTAGCTAAACTGGCAATTGACTTAGACTTTGAGATGGGAGTTAAGCTAAAACCAGACTTTGCTTTCGGGGCTGCAGGTGACACACTGGTATTACAACTACTTTCTGAAACCCCATCGTCAAAATCCCTTCAGTTTTAACATCCAACTCCACTTTTTTCCTTAAAAAATGAATCTGAATTTTTTTGCATGGCGCCCAAGAATACTTTATGAATCCATCCATTCAATAATATGAATGGAGTGGTGTTAATCCTTGTAATTCCAGCAACCTCCCTCATTAGCAGTGTGATGAAAACATTAGGACATCGGCTTACAACCTTGGTGGTACGTCAGAACCACATAGAAAGCCACCTAAAATTCCCAATGTTTAGGTAATCTTACCTCTGGGTATTGCCCTAAATAGTTTTTTTTTTTCAGAGATGCAGTTTTGCACATGTCGCCCAGGCTGGAGCACAATGGCGGGATCTCAGCTCACTGCGACCTCTGCCTCCCAGGTTCTAGTGATTCTCCTGCCTCAGCCTCCTGAGTATCTGAGATTACAGGCAACCACCATCACGGCTGGCTAACTTTTGTATTTTTAGTAGAGACGGGGTTGCACCACCATTGGCCAGGCTGGTCTCAAACTCCTGACCTTAGGTGATCTGCCGGCCTCGGCCTCCCAAAGTGCTGAGATTACAGGCATGAGCCACTGCGCCTGGCCTGCCCTTAACAATTGAAAGCAGGGACTTGAACAAATATTTGTACACCCATGTTCATAGCAGCATTATTTACAATGAATAAAAGGTGAATGCAACTCAGGTGTCCATAGATCAATGAATGGTTAAACAAAATGTGGTCTGTTCATACGATGAAATGTTATTCAACCTTAAAAAGGAAGGAAATTCTGACACATCCTACAACATGGATGATCCTTGAGGACATTATGTTAAATGAAATAAACCAGTCACAAAGAGACGAATATTATATGATTTTACTCATATGAGATACCTAGAGTAATCAAATTTATAGAGACAGAAAGTATAATGGAGGTTGCCAGAGTCTAGGGGGAGAGGAGGACCAGGATTTGTTATTCAATGGTTATAGAGTTTCCAATGGGTATAGAGTTTAGTTTTGCAAGATAAAAATTGTTCCAGACGCGGATTGTGGTGACAGTTTCACAACAATGTGAATGCACTTAATGTCACTGAACTGTACACCTAAAAATAGTTAAAATGGCAAATTTTATGTTTTGTGTATTTTACCACAATTTTTGAAAACCTAATGTTTAGTCCCTACCCCAGATTAATTTGATTCCTGGAAACAGATCCCAGGTACCAGGCTCCAATGTACAGCCCAGATGGGGAGCTCGTGCCTCAGGTGATTTCACAGCTATGAGAGGTCAGCGGGTTTCCTTGGGGCTGCAGTGGAGTTCAGGAGGCCTGCCTTGAAGAAGCTGATATGCTGCAAATAGGTAAAACAGAGGAATTCTGACCAGATCCCCAGATTACTTGTGGAAGTGTTAAGGTCTTCTTTGGGGGTCCACTTCTGAATTTACATGGATATTCACCCTCAGCTACCTATGGTCACTTGATTTAATGAATGTGTGTTGAGGACCATGATGTTCCCACAAAGACCCTTGCCTGAATCCTCATCAGGGAGACAGACAGAGTTTAATATCTATGCAAATTTACACAGTACACTAAAAGGTGGTAACTTTAATGAAAAACATTGAGCAAGTTAAAGGGAATTAGGAATGGGAAGATAAGGTGGTAGAATGAGGCAGTTATTTGGAGGTTATTATTTTTAAGGGGAAAATTTTGACTGGATACTGTAAGGCTAAAGACAAGAGGTTTTAATTACATAAGGACTGTACTCTAGTGAATACATTTGTTTCTCACAGGAGTAGAGATTAGCAATTCTGAAACGACTTTACCTGTGTACTAGAATTAAACAGGTGAGTAAATAAATTATAGATCATGAGACCCAGGATTCTTACCCACAGAGAAAGAAGTTACAAGTAAGCAAGAGGGGGAACAATGCTAGGATAAACTCTATTCTTCTGGTTTGCAGTTGGAGATATTAATATGAATTCTGTTTATTTTAATATGTCTACAAATGAATATACAGAAATAAATACATATGTATGTTTACACATGGGTTAATATACATACACTTTTTTTTTTCTATTTCTGCCTGCTGAGAGGACTTAGAAACTGTGACATCCTAGTAGCAATAAGCACACACAAGCACCTAGAATTTGGTGTCTAAAATCATTCTCCAATAAAAAGAACCAGGACTCCACAGACAATGTCTGATGCTAGGGCTAGGGAAGGGAAAATAGAAGGTGAGCTTGGAGCATCTTATTGTACCAGAAAGCGAGCAAGTGATTTAAAACAGTTGGAGGTTGGAGGTGGTCATAGGAGTATTTCAAAAGGAACAAACCTGAAGGAGCTACCAATGGTCATAGCTGCAACAATTTTAGCAAGAAAAAGAAATGATTATTGTATTTGACTGTAACCCAAAGAATAAAATAAATAGCCGTGAGTTCATGTTGATATAGATAAATGACTACATAAATAAGATGGGAGAGAAGAAACACATTTTTCCTATTGAATAATTCCAATTAATAAATGCAAGAGGATTGAGAGAAATGGAAATCACCATGAGAATCCCACAGCAATAATTGCAGCAGGGAAGACCCACTGATGAATGCTTGATATTTCCAGAGTCTCATAGTATTTACCCCCAAATATTTCCTAATTATTGTGGTAGTTTAAAAATATCTCCACAAATACTTTAGCATTCTTCTTTTCTGGAACTGAAACTTAGTTGCCCTCCCCTAAGGAACAAAGCATGGTAAGGGAAAAATAGTGACTTTTCAGTGGAGAATAGTGATTTTTAAGTGGCTGACACCACCTTAACCAAGTGATGAGGTTGAACAGCAAACAAGTGAAGGGGTGAACATGATATTAACATCACAGGTGGTTGATATCATTCCCCCCTTCATCTATGATGAGATGAGGCAGATAGACACAACCCCCCTATGGAATTCTCCCTCAAGATTCACGACTTCTGTGGCACCACGAGAAAACAACAGACAACCCCAATATGAGGGAAAGTCTACAAAATACTTGATGAGTATTATTCAAAAGTATCAAGGTCATAAAAAACCCTGAGGAACTGTCACCAATTCCAAGTGACTGAAGAGACATGATGACTACATGTGGTATAATATTCTGGATGGGACCCAGGAAGAGGAAAAGGCCAGAGCGAAAATCTGGTGAAATCTGAATAGTCTGTAGTTTAGTGAATTGTGTTGTACCAATGATAAGTGCACCGTGGTTTTGTGAGATGTTGACATTAGAGGGAGCTTGGGAAGGACCAGAAATTCTCAGCACTATCTTGTAACCCTTTTGTAAATTTGAAATTATTTCAAAACAAAAAAGCTACATAAAAAGAGAAGGAACCACTGGCCTTATGGAGGTTTTGACAAGTAATAAAAAGTAATTGCCTGCATGAGGCCAGACTTCCCCATGAGAAAGCCCAAAGGCTGGTGCCAGATGCTCCTCTGTGAGACCAGGCCGGCCTGACCCCTTTTGTGTGGCTCTGTGGCAAAGGCTGACAACTGTGCCTCTGGTGATGGGTGAGAGAAAATGAAGGTGGAGGGACAGGTTTCTTTCCACCACAAAGCTGAATCAGGGCTGGACCACGGTCCCCTCCACAGCAGTGAGTTCCAACAGCACAAATGCAATCTGTAGACATTTTCTTGGCTGGAAAAGAATCAGGTCCAACTGGAGGCACCTGTCAACTTGAGCTGATTACAGATCAAAACGGGATGGTTGTGGACTCCTGAAACTGCTGTTGGGGTTTTCAGTTTAGTCTTGGTGTCTTCATGTTTTTTTCCTTCTGATTTCATCTCCACATCTCGGGCAAAGCAATCCATCCACAGCAAGGAGCAGATGCACCCTGCCGGCTAGTAGAGAGACGCCCTCACTTATCAAGATAAAAACCAAACTGCGGGAGAGGACTGCTGCCGTCTTGACATAAGCATTGCTTCAGGTTTGACCATCAGTTTCATCTACATGAATTTCATATAGAAATAACCTTGTGGAAGACTACAGGGGCAGAGGAGGGCAGTCAGGGTTGGGGGAGGGAAGAGACAGCTCGGATGACCTGGAAAAACATTCATTGGTAAGCTGAGCGTGGTGGCTCACGCCTGTAATCCCAGCACTCCGGGAGGCAAAGGCGGGCAGATCACGAGGTCAGGAGATCGAGATCATCCTGGTTAACACGGTGAAACCCCGTGTCTACTAAAAAGACAAAAAATAAGCCGGGCGTGGTGGCAAATGCCTGTAGTCTTAGCTACTTGGGAGGCTGAGGCACGAGAATCGCTTGAACCCAGGAGGCAAAGGTTGCAGGGAGCTGAGATCTCGCCACTGCACTCCAGCCTAGGCAACAGAGTGAGACTCCGTCTCAAAATAAATAAATAAATAAAATTAAAGTTTCATTGGTGATTCTAGGATTTATCAAGATACTGTCTTTCCTCTTCCTCCCCAAAAGATTACTGAGTGTAGACAGTCATTGACATCATATCTATAATGGAAAGGATACAGGAACACAGGAGACCTGGCTCTAGTTTGAGCTTTACTGCAAACTGTGTCTCTGGATAAAGACCTCAACTTTTCTAGGTGTCATTTTCTCACCTATTAGCCAGCAGGGTTGAATAATGGTAATTTCTGGGGCCTTTCTCCTGGTATCTCAGGTATAATTTTAGGAACCCGTGATGGGACTCAGTGGAGTTATAAGCAGAATTTAATGGGTATCACAGACTCTATCTAGCCCATTCTGTCTAAAGTGGTTCACGCACACTGCACACTACACACAAAAATAGAGATGAGTTAATGTAAGCACTTTCTTTAGAATTTCTCAGTAAGCCCAAGATGAAAGTTGGCAGAACATTTATAAAATTTTTCCATATTATGACTACAGCCCTTCCTTCCTTCCTTCCTTCCTTCCTTCCTTCCCTCCTTCCTTCCTTCCTTTTCTTTCTTTTTCCTTCCTTCCTTCCCTCCTTTTCTCTCTCCTTCCTTCCTTCCTCCTTCCATCCCTCCCTCCTTCTTTCCCTCCCTCCCTCTCTGCCTCTCTCTCTCTCTTTCTTTCTCTCTCCCTTTTCCTTCCTTCCTTCCTTCTCTTCTTTCTTTCTTTCTTTTTCTCTTTCTTTCTTTCCTTGCTTCCTTCCTTCCTTCCTTCTTTCTTTCTCTCTTTCTCTTTCTTTCCTTTTCTTTCTCTTTCTTTTTTTTTGAGATGCAGTCTTGCTCTGTTGCCCAGGATGGAGGGCTATGGCTCAGTCTTGCCTCATTGCAACCTCTGCCTCCTGAGTTCAAACAATTCTCGTGCCTCAGCCTCTTGAGTAGCTAGGATTGCAGGCTTGTCCCACCATGTCCCACTAATTTTTGCATTTTTAGTAGAAACAGGGTTTCATCATGTTGCCCAGGCTGGTCTTGATCTCCTGGCTTCATGTGGTCTACCTGCCTCCACCTACCAAAATGCTGGGATTACAGGTGTGAGCCATCTTGCCCAGCCAGTCTTTCCTTTCCTAACAAGGAAATTTGTGGTGTGTGTGTGTGAGCATGTTAATCAAGTAAGTCAGTTTATTGCTGTCTGACAACCTCCTAGAACTGACTCTTACATAAGCAATGTTGAATCCTTTGGGTTCAAAGAACATGATTCTAAATCTGAATGATTAGTTTTGGCCTCCTTTCTTTTCTAAGACAAGAGACAGCCCTCTAATTATAGCATACCACAATAAGAAAATCAGCCTAATTAATTTAGTTGAAAATTAATTACCTTTCTTTACCCAGGACAGGGAGTGAAAGGCTTTGCTCTCAAAAGACCACCCCTCCTACCCTGACTGAGGACTCTAGGGACAGGATGAGGAGGCACACCCCCGCTGGGCCAGGCTGCCACCCCAGTACCATATGGGCTAGAATGACTTATGGGGTAAAGAGAGATGAAGCACAGGAGCCCATCACAAAATGCATGGCTGGGCCCTGCTGGGCCGTTGAGCAATACTGTGCTTGCTGTGTGTGCAAAGCAGCAAGGCAAGAGGAAGCTTGGCTGAAATCAGTGCAAAATGCAAAAACACTTCCTTAGTGACCTGGCTTACCCTCATCAACATGTGAATTCTTATTGTTAGCAAAGGGTTCCAGGGTGCTCTCAAACATCAAACACTGCACAGATACCAAACCCACACTTTGACAAATGTTAAGGAGAAACAAACCAAAACCATTTGCTCATAAAACACAGATGGATTGAAAAGACTAAGAGGAAAAAAATCTGGGCAAAATACAATTGGAGTTAGTGAACACAGCACATGCAAAAACTGTTTGAGACATTGGGAACAAAAAGACTAGGGTCAGATCACCCAGCCCTGTTGTTAAACCTATCTCCACCACGAACAGCCAATGGCAGTGCAAATCCCACGTAAGGCAGGGTGCATTGCCCATTCAATAAAGGAAAGCCCAGAATGTGGGCCACTGTGGGGCAGGAAGACCCTTCAGAAGCACAGTGCATGCACACAAGGTACTTCCAGTATGCAAGGGACGGCCGTTTCCAGCCCACCATGCCTGCAACTCATTTGTGTCCACTGTATTCCTATCAACTTATGGCGTTTATAACTAGACCAGAGGAGGGTCTAATAAACTTCAGTCTGAAAAGAGAGTCATGTGAAACAGTTACGAGAATTGCTAGATTTGGAGATCATTCTTCAAATATATCTCTTTCAAAATATTTGTGGTATTCTTAAGCATTGGGCAATGTTTTAACATTTGAGTCTCAACTTTACAACTCGCTTATTGGGAGGTCCTTGCATTTACCAATATTTTAGCCATTATGAAAATAGAGTCTGGAGGGCATTTTCCTTAATATTCTTCAAGATATATGCTATTTTATCAATTATTTACTCAGAGTAATTACACCAAGAAATCATTGCCCTTCATCATTTTAATCCTAAATAATAACAAATGCATCGATTCACTTTGGAAGAATGTCTCAAATTTTATAGTGAAAAAACTCCAAACATACAGTCAGTAGGAACGCTAATATTTACCCTCAGCAAACCATTTGACATTCCAGATTAACTAAAATAATACGGTGACTTAAAGTTGTAAATAATTTGATTATTTAGTGACTGTTTTCCTGCAACAAAAATAAACTTAGGTATCAAAATTGATGTACATTTTCTCATCAATAGTCTGAGAGCTATTTTGTAAATGAGCTACATGCAACTCACTGTACTTGCTATACACAACTCTACTTGCTACAAACTGCCCTCGTTACCACTTGTTCTGTAATCTAAACTGCTCTGTCACCATCTGTCAGCAATGAGGTGGCTTGTTGAGGTTATAAAGCAGCAGGAGGCAGGACAGTGCTTAAGATAGTCAGAACCTGCCCGGCGCAGTGGCTCATGCCTGTAATCCCAGCACTTTGGGAGGCCAAGGCGGGTGGATCACTTGAGATCAGGAGTTCAAGACCAGCCTGCCCAACATGGTAAAACTCTGTCTCTACAAAAATACAAAAATTAGCCGGGTGTGGTGGCGCTGTAATCCCAGCTACTCAGGAGGCTGAGGCAGGAGAATCACTTGAACCCGGGAGGCAGAGGTTGCAGTGAGCCGAGGTTGTGCCATTGCACTGGGCGACAGAGTGAGACTCTGTCTCAAAAAAAAAAATAATAATAATAATAATCAGAACCTCCAACCCCACACCCAAAACACATTATTTTATTTCTATTCTTCCTAATAAGTCTTAGATATTTGTCCTACTGTATGGTCTAAAATCATCCATCCTCAGAGCTGCCCCATCTCCTTGGAAAAGAAATGTAACCAGAGACTGGGGTTCTGATTGAACTTGCACTTGATCCTGAGGAATCCCATAAGAAAATGGATGCTACAATCCCACATTTAGGTTGATATTGTTATCTGTTTGATCTCTCTTTACAAATGCTACTTCCCACTATGCTCCTTCCTCCATCATTTGACACATATTTCTTATACTTCAAGAGGCAGCTCAATATTCAGTTCTAGGATAAATGTTCACGGTTCTATTATCTCATTCTAAGTTAGAATTTTTTTCATGTGCTTATATAAGGTGTGGTACTTACCTCTATCTCAATACTTAACTTATCATTTTGGAAATGGCTATTTGTTGATTTTACCCACTAATTTCAGTGGAAGTCCAAAGATAAATCATTTATTTCTGGAACTTTATGCACAAATAGCACTGAGCATGGACTGAAAGCCTCGTGAAGGCAGCCATGCTGAGCGCCTCACTCCTGCAATATCCCTATGTCTGGTCTATTCCTTGTCATTTGCCAGACACTGAACACATTTTTATCCAATGAATTAATGAAGTTGCACTTAGTATAAAAAGCATAATATACTTTATAATTGATGCAGGCATAATTGCACAAATCTCTTGTAGGAAAAGCTATCCTGCAGCAGAGGTTGGCAAACTATAGCACAATTGCCTGCTTTTGTATCCTCTCCAGCGAAGAACCATTTGTGCATTTTCGAATGGTTTTTTTAAAAAATCAAAATGAGAGTAACATTTTATGACACGTGAGAATTATGTGGAATTCAAATTTGGTGTCGATAAGTAAAGTTTTATTGGCACACGGAGTCTTATTCATTCACTTGTGTCCTGTTCATGGCTGCTCACCCAGGGCAATGCTAACAACAGGGCTGAGCAGCTGTGGCCAAGACCAGGTGTGCGTTCTCCTTGCCTTGCACTCTGGTGCACTACAAATTGCAGTGACGGCCTTCCAGCGCTGCATGCAATGCCATACTATGGCATTTTATTCATTTAATTTCAGTGCATCTTCTTACATTTGCCAAGAGAGGAGGAGAAAAGCGGACTCCAAAAGTCACACTTTCAAGGCAGAATGGAGTGTAGATCATTTTGTTACGAGATTAGAAGACAAAGTATGTCTTTGTTATGCAATGATCTTATAGCTGTGCAAAGAGTATAATATACATTGACTTTACCAGGCAGAGTACTCAGCATGGTATTCCCAACTGCAGGCAGAAAAACCGATAAAATTTAAAATGGAATAATACCTTTTCCAGAAAGAACGCTTGTTTGAAGAGTTGAGAACATTGAAAGGAGCCTCGAACATTAACTAAAAAGCAAGGTAAAAAAAGTATAAAAGTATTGTAAGCAATTATAACAGGCAAAATTATAAACTATTAGATGATGATGGAAGTTATCTGTATCAGCTTGGGGATGAGAAAGCTCTTTAAACAAGACTCAAATTTTACAAACTCATAAAAATATTTAAAATGTTCTACTTCATTAAATGAAGAACTTAGATTGTTCAGAAAATACTAGAATATCATTATGAAAGAATGCAAATTAAAATTATACCTGTTAGACTGGCAAAAATTCAAAATTTCATATCTCACTAATAGGTCAAGACTGGGAAGAAACAGGTCCTCTTTTTCACTATTGATGGGAAAATAAATTGGTCTAGCCAAGTCACTTTAGAAAGTGAATTTCAAGATGTTTTCTTGCATTGTCAGTACTCGTCACTGCTCCAAGTTATGGGAGTGGGAAATTGCACTGACCCCTACTAAGCCAGGCTGGGCGGGGCCAGAGGGAGCCGCACGGGGGCTGCCCCCTGTCCTGAGCCCACCTGCCCACCTGTCACCCTGCCTCTGCCTCCTGGTTCCCACCAGTCCGTCCACCTCTTTGGGACCACTGGGCATTAGCCAAGGAGGAAGCATGCTGGCCACACTGTGGGCAGTGCTGGCACAGGAGGCTGTCCTACTCTGAAGGTAGTGAGTGATGTGCTGACCAGGATACTGCATTCCCCTGACCTGTCCAGAGGGAGAACCTGAAAATCATGCCACTGTCCACTGGTTGCACAGGACTCTGGGTGCAGGCTCATGCCCCAGCAGATGGGCTGGTGTGGGAAGGAGGCTGCTTCTGAGATCGGTGCAGCTCTGCGACTCTGGAAACTATTCTTGCTGCCGGGCTGGCTGCCCAGCAGGTCTGTGCTTTGCTGGTGGATGTTTTTCCTGAGGAGCCCCAGCTCTCCTGCTTCTGGAAGAACCCCCTCAGTGACATTGGTTGTGAATAGAGTCCTCGGAGTCAAGGTTCTGAGTCAAAGTTGTGCTATTGGCGAGGAAGTTTCAGAACTGTCAGGCAGAACTCTTCCAGGAGCCATGCCAGTATTCTCAGGAGTCCCAGAAATTCTGCCAGTTGGCAGTGCCAGAGGGAGATTACTCTTTCTATACAGTGTCCCTGTGTGTTACCAACAGTGTCGGGAGCAAGTTCAGCAAAGCCCAAATATTGGAGGGTTATGGAATCCTGCAGTACGACCCACCTGTCAACATCACAGTCATTGCTGTGGCCAGAAAGCCCTGCTGGCTCAACGTCACCTAGCAAGACCCCCACTCCTGGAACTTATATTTCTACAAACTATGGTTTGATCTTTGATACCTGGCTAAATAGCAAAGATGTTCATAACATGGATGGCCAAGGATCTCCAACATCACCTGGAAAGGCATGAGGCATCAGACACAGCTTCAGGCCCAGGAGGAGCTGGGGCAAGGCTTGTGAAGTAAGTAGACCCCAGAGGTCATGGGCACCCTTTGGGCAGACTCCAGGAGTCCTCCAGCTGAGACCACCTCCACGCAAACACCTACTGCTAATAAAGATGATGATAATATTCTCCCCAGAGATTCTGCAAATGCAACAAGCTTCCTGGGTTAAAGAAGACATGGAAGTTGCAGGGTCTGAAAGAAGATAAGATCAGCATGCACTGGTTGTGTTCTCTGGGGTGGCTGGTCCCAGAGAGACCTAGACCCACCCCAGTGCTTGTTCCTCTCATCTCCCTTCAGTGTCCCCAGCAGCCTTGGAATGGGCACCACTCCCAGCCACGGCCGACCAGATGCCAGGGACCTGTGGAGGCCTTATGACATCAGCAATAGAGACTACTTCTTCCCCATATAGCAAGCCAGGTGGCATCTGGCAGGTTGGGTGTGTAAACCAAAAAAGCATCTGAGATAGCTCCCAATCAGTTTAAAAGTGTATTTTGCCAATGTTAAGAACACGCCTGGAAGAAACAAACACGGAATCATAGAAACAGTTTGGTCTACGTCTTTTTCCAAAGATGCTTTTGTGGGCTTTTGAGTATTTAAAGGGGACAAGCAGGCTGGAGGGGGAAGAGGGAGGGTATGGTCACATAACAGAATTCACACGTGGCAAGAGAAAAGGAGCAGGCAGAGGAATAGTCCATGACATGTTAATCTTGGGCTCAGTAAGTCAGCACTTTACATAAGATATGGTGAACACAGAGCAGCTACCTGTGGAGATGTTTCACCTTGATCTGTAGCTGTCTGCTGAGGAACAAAAGGAAAGGCAGCTTCTTGCATGCCTCAGCTTTCTGCTCATGTTTTTCCTTTTGGCACTGTGAACTGGGGTCCTGAGCTCTTATTTTCCTTTCACAGGTGTCAGGCATGCTGCACCGTGTGGATGACGGAGTGCAAACAGGCTCAGCAGAAGCTGCCTCTCACTGCCCTGCCAGCTCATCTCGGAGCATGAGGCCTTTGGCTTCACTGTTGTGGAACAGCCTGGCAGAATGTTCTAGGCCAGATGAAAATCGGGCTGCTGCAGCCATTCAGAAGGAAGAAGTGGCTGAGTTTTTAAACCTGCTTTCCCAAATGCCCTGCTCAAGAGGGTTAGAGTGAGCTCAGGCCACCATGAAAAGAGTTGTATCAACGCGCTGTTGGACACTCAGGCAGGCAGAGCCAGGCAGCTGGGAGGCGGGGGCCTCTGTGTGAAGAAGAAGCTGCTGGCTGCCCACCCCCGACACTTGTGCACAAGCCGCACCATTGGGCAGGTGGGATGCATTTCCAGTCACCTTGCTCCTGGCCCCCTGTGCGGTTACATCTTCCAGCTCAAATTCTGAAACCTAAGTGCCTTTGCAGTTCTGTTTGTCTGGGCCTGAGGATGGCTTTTACTTAAGCCACTTAGACCAGAGAAGTACCTCTTTCTGCCTTTCTTCCTCACACTTAAAAAACAACTGGGGGGTGGGTGAGTGAATAATACAGTCTCTTGGGGTCTGATGGTTTTAAATGTGGAATTATAATTAGGTCCTCATTAGCATTTTGCTAAATGTAAATGATAATCCTAGGCATTTGCTGAATACAGAAGCAAATGTATTGGCTTTGAGTTTCAGGACTTCAGGAGGAGAGAAGGAGGGGAATAGCGGATGGGGTCTTCATGGACCTCCTGTAGTAGGGGAGCTGAGAGGGACCCCAGCCTCTGAAAACCAATGTTCTCTGTCTCCCACCTTCCCCAAAGGAGAGCTGGCAGTAGGGAGGGCTTCCGCCAACACTGAGATCAAAACTATTGTACTTCAGCTTTGTTTTCAACTGAACCTGAGTAGCTGGGGAAGATATTCTAATATTAAGGAAAATGATGTGGAAAAATAAAAGAACCTGGCAAGAATGCATTTTGATTTGCCTTTTTAAAAGACCACCAATTTCCTTCATCTTTCTCTTGGGAAGGTGGAAGATCCAGTATTCACTGTGTCAGTACAGAAATAACTTGGTGGGGGAAGAACAGGAACCTTGTTTAGCCCAAAAGCAAGTCAAGTGAAAAAGGAGGAGGAGAAAAAATAATTTTCCCTATTAGAGAAAACATTCTGGTTTCATTCTGTATTTATAGTCTGCCTCTTCTCTGGGGGAAAAGCAGTTGTGAACTCCCCAAGGTGGTTATGAAGGAAGAGTGTCCCACTCCCTGTCCTAGTGCTGAGAAGTCTTCCCCCTCTACCAGGCAGGGTCCTAGAAATTCCCCACCCTGAAATCTGTGAGCCCTTGGCTGTCAAAGGGGAAGTTCATTAAAAAAAAAAAGGCCCTTACTTCTGTGCCCTCCCCTTTTGGTTAGGTCTTTGACTTGAATTCAGCTCAGCTAGAATGAAGCACCCATTAACTGTCCAGCCATGACACGGTGACTAACCACTTCAGCTGAGTTTTCTGTCCAGGATTTGAAGATTCAGTGATATTACTGGGTACCCAGACAGTTAACCCTCAGGTATTGGGGTATCCCAGAGTAGAGATGTGATTAAAATCAGTCATGTAACCACAGACCCAAAATTTACCAGACCGCAGAAACTTTGGAGTACTATACCCTTTTAGAAAACTAACCACCACCACCAGACAGGTGTAAAAGGATGAAAATGGCCCAGTCGTATTTACCGTTTGCCAGGTTCAAGCTGTTACAATCTTCCTCATCAGTGATTTTCATTGCTGGGTTTGTCTGTACATTTTAGACTCTGTTGCTGCTTGAGGCAACTTATCAAGTTAACAAAATTCAAGCAAGCGTGAGCTGTTTTTTTTAAAGCTAAATGAAAAATGAAGATTGGCTGGGTGAGATGGCTCACGTCTGTCATCCCAGCACTTTGGGAGGCTGAGGTGGGAGGATCACTTGAGGACAGGAGTTCGAAACTAGCCTGATTGATATAGTGAGACCTCATCTCTACAAAAAGAAAAATGTTTACAGATTAACTGGGCATGGTGGTGTGCACTTGTAATCCCAGTTACTCTGAGGCTGAGATGGGAGAATCTGTTGAGCCCAGGAGCTCAAGGCTACAGTGAGTCATGATTATGTCCTTACATTCCAATCAAGGCAACAGAATGAGACCTTGTCTCAAAAAACTAAATAAGTAAATAAATACATGAATAAACATAAGCTCCCTGTTTCTAAACTCCTAAGAGATTGTTTTCTTCACTCATCTGCATTAAGAAAACTGAAGGAATTTGCTTTGAGGGATACAAAATCTTTAGAAACTGTTGGTCTCCATTTATAAAGATGAGGAGATAATCATATTATTTAGGTCCCTGGAACCAGATGTTTAACACTCTTCCCAAAATTACATGAGAACTTGTTAGGGTAATTGTGGGTTTAATATAAGCTGATATCAAAGGGATGTAGCTATTATATATGAGCAAACATTCATGACAATAACAACAACACAGCAATGCAGCTAACATGTATTGGACTGTTACCCAATGCCTCTCCCGTGGCGAAGCACTTCATAGTCTGGGGAGAAGTGATTGGCTATGATTTCTTGATGCCCAAGGCTCTCCTCTGTAGGCACAACCACCCCATCCTGCAACCTTTCAGCTTGGTAGGATTGACACAGATGGTATTTGGCCTTCCTTCATATTTATAAACTGACAGTAGTGTATCCCCACCCCCATCATGGGGTGGGGAGGGGGTGATCAGTGCATAAGCCAAGATAAAACGAAACATGAGAAGAGCGTGAAAATATTGAAACAGACAAGCTGACAATTTTACATTAGCCTAATTTAATGCTCCAAATTATCCTCTAAAATCAGTACTGCTGTTAGCCTCACTGGCAGTCAAACATTAGGTATTGACTCCCTCCTATGGCTCATGCTAGCACTTCTCAGTGCTGGTTCCTTTTCCTGGCATTCAGCACAGGACTTTCTTTTCTTTTCTTTCTGTCCTTTTTTTTTTTTAAATTTTTGAGATGGTTTCACTCTTCTCACCCAGGCT
Organism: Hylobates moloch; assembly: GCF_009828535.3. Taxonomy (NCBI): domain Eukaryota; kingdom Metazoa; phylum Chordata; class Mammalia; order Primates; family Hylobatidae; genus Hylobates; species Hylobates moloch. The sequence continues at coordinate 62,977,714 of NW_026652285.1, read as the reverse complement.
GGAGTGCAATGGCACTATCTCAGCTCACTGCAACCTCTGCCTCCTGGGTTCAAGCAATTCTCCTGCCTTGGCCTCCTGAGTAGCTGGGATTACAGGTGCCCACCACCACACCTGGCTGATTTTTTATATTTTTAGTAGAGACAGGGTTTCACCATGTTGACCAGGCTGGTCTCAAACTCTGACCTCAAATGATCCACCCTCCTTGGCCTCCCAAAATTCTGGGATTACAGGTGTGAGCCACCGCGCCCAGCCAGGACTTTCTTAAAGCAGCACCTTCAATGTATGTGAAGTTCTCCAGAACAGGTTCTGCATCTGTTCTCCCCACTAGAGCAGTCCCACTTTCCCCTCAAGCCATGTCAGTAATTACACAGAACAACAGAAGACACACAACTCCAAGACCTCCAGCATGTGAGATAAGATGCTTCAGATCAACGTTTAAGATGGTGCTTTTTCTCCAGCAATAAATTTAAGTCATTGCACATTAAGAAAGTATTACACTGTCTCCATGTTATCTGTTAAGAACAAAATAACCCTTCTTTAAAGTAGTCCTCAAAATTAGGTCTGCCACTTCCATTAAGGGTATAATCTTGGTATTTTATTGCCTTTTAAAGTTGCTTGTTATTTTAACTCCACCATTTTACAATTCAAAGTTGCCTCTATAAAACCAAAGGTTATCATAGGAGAGGCTTTGTGAAAAGCCTCCAAAGGAGCCTGACTTGTGGTTCCCTCCCTATCAGGGAAAACACCAAACCTGAAAGGACACTGTGAGAATCCCTTGAGGTGACAGGTTCTGTCTTCAGCTTGCTTGCATAGGGCTGGTGACTTTGGCAGCCAGACCCTCATAGGAGGGAAACATAAAAAAGGGAGCTTTGAAGTTTTCCTCCTGGGACTCGGCACATCTGCCCTGGGGCACAGTGCCTGTGGGGCTCTGGACCCCAGCACCAGATGTTCTTCTGAGAAAAGCCCAGTGGCGGAGAGAAGTTCCAGAGGAGGGGAAGGATGGAGCCAAGAGAAGAGCCGGGGGGATAATGGAGAAGGCAGCTCCAGAAGTAATTCAGAGCAGAGGCCCCTGCTGTAAGGGTGCGTTAGGGACATTTTAACCAGCATATTTTCCCTTTTATGTGTGTATAACCATACCATTGCACCAGAACTCTACACATCTAAAGAAGACTAAGTAAGATATCTCTATCAACTATGTTAAAGTAAATATTCTAAATGATCAAAATGCATTTGTTATAGGTAAACTGGCAGCCAGCAACTTTTATTATTTCTTTGTAATTCATAAAATAATTATATGTCTTTTAATCAAGAGCAACTTAGATTTCCGTAAATCTAATCTCTCTTTCAACACACGCACACATTATATTACAGATACATAATGTTTACAAATTTGGGGAAGGATATTGAAGTGTTTGCCAATGTATTTGAAAACTGAAATGAAATGAGTTATTTCCTAAAGGTGGTTAAAAACGTTAGCATTAAGAAGTTATAGAAAGCTGGAGAGGATTTTTAAGATAGAAAAATGAAAAAGAAGAGAGTCATGTGAAAGGTCTGCTTTTTAAAAGAGATCCAGCACACATGATTTTAATGTTGGCTTCTGTTTCTTCCAGATTTTCTCCAGAGAGAGGAAAGATTTCAAGTTCATTATTCTATGAGGCTATCATAATTTGGATATCAAAAGCAGACGAGAATAGCACACAAAACAAAACCTACAGAAAAACTCTACTTCTTAAAATAGATGCAATAATACTACCACAGATGCAACTACAAGCAAAAAACAGCAGCATAGTGAAACAATCATATCTCATGACCTAAAGGACTATCTTGGGAATAGAAAGTGGCTCATTATTAGAAATTTTATTCATAAAATCCACTATATTAAGCAATTAGAACATCTTAATAAATCTCCTGAAAAGAATGCAATGGGTAAAATTTGACATTGATTCTCATTGTTGTACAATCAAACAAGGAAATTCAGGATAAAATAAAACCTCTGAACCCAGTAAAATATATATACCAAAATCTGCAGCAGATATCAAATTTAATAATTATTTAAAAAATATTTACCACAAGTGTTTAATCTAGAAATGGGATCATATCTGTAAATTAAGAAACAGTTATGTTTGTTGGTAAGAACAAGACTACATATCCTGATTTGCAGCCAAGATTATACTTTAACAGTTCAAGAGAATCAACTGAATACATCTTAGAATAATTTACTAAGAATGTCTCATTCGTGATAGCAAATAGCAAAAATCCTATCAAATACTTAGTAAGAACACAATAGCACATGTACGAGGACCTATTATGAGAAAAAATAGAACTTTTTTGACACAAGAGAGGGGAGAAAGTATATCCTTTCGGTATATTTCGGTATAAAGCATATTTTGGTATAAAGCTTCCAGTTTAAAAAAAGAAATCTCTGGTAATGACTTCGTTTTCTGACAAAATGGCAGAGAAAAAAAAAAACTCCCTTCTACTTCATTAGTTCATGCTTTCACTCTCTCTAATGGCTGTTAAACTCACCCACTAATTTCTCTCAGTTTCAGCTGCTGTATTTTTTATTTCCAGTATGTGTATTCTATTTTTTTATATTTTGTCCTCTGCTAAAGCATTCAATCCTGTCTTTTAATGCCTCCAACATATTAATTGTATTTGTTTTAATGTCCCTGCTTGATAACTTCATCATTTGAATGTTCTGTGGATCTCTTTTCATTGTTTCTTTTCTTTTCTTGTCGGGTCAGATTTTCTCTCCTTGAATGCCCAATTATTTTTGATTGAGTGAGAAACACAGTGATAGAAGATTGTAGTGCTCATTCTGGTCTCTAGAGGATAAAATCTTCCTGCAGGAAGATATTGCTTCTGTCAGGAAGCTAGAAAAAGAAGCATTAGTACTCCTGCCTCACCTTCATCCAATTAGAGAACCAGGAATTCAGGAACCCGAACCTTTGGAGAGGGCTGTTTCCAGGGCATTCTCACTCCTAAGGAGGAGACTTCTGAGTTCCAACCAAAACCTAGGGTGTTTACCAAGGTCCTTCCTGGTTGTAAGTTCCTGAAACTTGTAAGCATCTATAGAAGTTCAACTTGGTACTACAACATCATGATGTCAGCACAGGGAGTAGTTTAGAAATTACTGATGGATTTTTTTTTTTTTTTGAGACATTGTCTCTCTCTGCCACCCAGGCTGGAGTGCAATGGTGCAATCTCGGCTCACTGCAACCTTAGCCTCCTGGGTTCAAGCGATTCTCCTGCCTCAGCCTCCTGAGTAGCTGGGATTACAGGCGCCTGCCTCCATGCCCAGCTATCTTTTGTATTTTTTTTTTAGTAGAGACAGGGCTTCGCCATGTTGGTCAGGCTGGTCTCAAACTCCTGACCTCATAAGCCGCCTGCCTTGGCTTCCCAAAGTGCTTGGATTACAGGCATGAGCTACCACGTCCAGCCTACTAACGGATATTTTAATCAGATGGGCTGAACTAGTCCCCTGATCCTCAAGGTGGTTGGGTGATAAAATTTCCTGTTTAAATGGGACTCTGGCTGGATCTGATAAAGCAGTTGCCCACACAATACAAGTATAAACACACCACATAGGTAGTTTCAAATTTCCTAGTGGTCATATTTTAAAAATATAGATACAAACTGGTGAAAGTAATCTTAATGCTATATTTTATTTAATCTAATATATGCAAGTGTTATTATTTTAACACAAAACCAATCTAAAATGTATTGATGATATTTTTTACATTTTTATCTTACCAAATTATTACAATTGGTATTTTCTAAATGACAGCACAGCTCAGTTAGGACTAACCGCATGTTAAGTTTTGAAAAGCCACATGTGGCTAGTGGTACCACAGTAGTCATCACAGTCTAAAACATTGAAATCAATGCCAAACACTAAAGCAAGGAGTTACATTAACTGTGGACAGCCAGCTAAGGTTTGTGAATTTGAAACTAAGATAGTCAGGATTGGCCGGTCACCCACTTGCAGGGTGTAAATGATGAAAAAGGCTGGCATAGTCAAGCATAATTCTTCAGAAGCTGTCGCTGTGCCACTATGCCCTCTCCATAAGGATGAGGAGGGTGCTCGCATCACCCTTCCCATCAAGCTAGGGGGCTTCCAGACACCACTGAGAGACACTGGCTGTCCCTCCTGGAACTTGAGAGCCATGAGACCTGGTTTCTGAGACTTGTCTGGAAAAAGCACAGAGGTCAGAAATTGTGGCTGATTATGCCCAGCTCACAAGGGTAAAGACAGCAATCTTTGGAGAAAACTGCTCCTTTTCTGATTTCGGGCCTCACTAGCCTGCAGGAGACAGTGCATGGAGAAAAAGGACCGACCCACACTTGTCTCAATTCCCTTGCAACGTTTTAGTCCTGAAACAAGCCCAAGCTGGCAAAGAAAATTTCCTTTTTTTTTTTTTTTTTTTTTTGAGATGGAGTCTCGCTCTGTTGCCCAGGCTTGAGTGCAGTGGCACGATCTCGGCTCACTGTAGCCTCCACCTCCTGGATTCAAGCAATTCTCCTGCCTCAGCCTCCTGAGTAGCTGGAACTACAGGTGTACACCACCACTCCCGGCTAATTTTTGTATTTTTAGTAGAGACAGGGTTTCGCCATGTTGGCCGGGATGGTCTTGATCTGCTGACCTCGTGTCCGCCCACCTCGGCCTCCCAAAGTTCTGGGATTACAGGCGTGAGCCACCCCATGCCCAGCCAGAAATCAATTTTAATGTAATAATAATTGGAGTTTGATCATTACCTTGGATCGACCAACACAATTACTGAGATGAGACTGTTCCTATAACCAAAGGCACCAGAAAGCCACGGTACCTATCCAAGATGTTAATTGAGAGGTAAGCAGAAAAGAAACAGGTTCACAGAGTGAATTTTGCATGCAGGGATTAGACACAGTAAAGCTTCTCTGGTATTTTCCTGATCTGAGTCCTCTTCATTCAATAAACTGGTTACCTGAGGGGTTTTTTGTTTCACCTCTTGTGGTAGTAGGTAGGGGACCAGAAAGAGCTAAGAGAACCTGAGAATCAGGTGAGATTTGGGCTCATGCTGCACAGTGGAGGATGCTTCCCCAGAGTCACACCCTTCATCAGTGGGACCAGCACAGAATCCAGAGGGGCAGATGATCTTATCACACTTCAGTGGTCTGGTCCATGCTGCCCAGGGACCAGACCATCAGCTCTATCAGGCCAGAGCCCTGGTGTCATCCAGAAGCTCCTGTCATTCAGGGCTCACTTTCTGGGCGTGGAATCTTCTCTTGCCACTTCGGAAGGTGGAAGGAGACGGGAAACTTGGAGAGAAGCAATCAATAGCTTTGACAAGCAAGTTAAAATTGTATGTTTCTATTTATTGGTGAGAGACTAGTTAAACTGGAAGATATTCGAATTTTGGGTAAAAAACAAGTTTTTGTTTTTACTATTAACCAAAAAAAGAAAAGCATGCTCTTTCCTTTAACCCAAATGCCATCACCATGAGTCCAGAGAAAGATCATACCAGCTGCATAAAATAAAGGGTGCTGCACACACAGGCACAAGCTGTATTCCATTTTATAAAGGAAATCAACAATTTCCTTGAGAGCATGATATTTGAGTGGTGTCAAAAGAAAGCATAAAGGTTAATTTTTGTGGCAGGAGGATGAAGGAAGCAGAGAATTATAGAGAAATATAGCATGAGCTATGGGAGAAGAAGTCGAGCTGTTGGAGGCAGGAAGCTATAATTTTGGAGACAGCAGGGCTCATGGTAATTGCCCAGGCACCTTTTATTTTGTAGACAAGAAAATTCTGTCAAATGATTGCAGAATGTCTCACAATTAGTAGTCAAGCTGGTGGTATCCAACGAAACTTAATTCAGAGATTTTCTTCCCCCACCAAAGCATGCTCTAACTTTTCCCCAGGGAACTGTTCTTCATTGACTGCATTTTTCTTTTTGTAATTCAAAGGTAATTCAGCACTATATATTTGCTGTGGTTTGAATGTCTCCTCCAAAATTCATGTTGAAACTTTATCCCCAATGTGGCAGTACTGAGAGGTGGGACATTTAAGAGGTGATTGGGTCATGAGAGCTCTTCCCTCATGAAAGAATTATTCCATTCATGGGTTAATAGGTCAATGGGTTATGGTGGGAGGGAAACTGGCAGATTTATAAGAAGAGGAAGAGAGGCCTCAGCTGGCACACTCTGCCCCCTCACCATGTGATGCCTGCACTGCCTCAGGACTCTGCAGAGAGACATTACCAGCAAGAAGTCTCTCACCAGATGCTCCCTCTTGATCTTGGACTTCCAAGCTTCCATAAGAAGCAAATGCCTTTTCGGTATAAACCACCAATTTCAGGTATCCAGTTATAAGCAAGAGAAAATGGACTAATGCATTATTTTATAAGATTTTGGCTTTGGGAAGCCGAGGTGGGTGGATCACAAGGTCAGGAGTTCAAGACTAGTCTGGCCAAGATGGTGAAACCCTGTCTCTACTAAAAATACAAAAAATTAGCCAGGCGTTGTGGCGGGCGCCTGTAATCCCAGCTACTCAGGAGGCTGAGGCAGAGAATTGCTTGAACCCAGGAGGTGGAGGTTGCAGTGAGATGAGATCATGCCACTGCACTCCAGCCTGGGAGACAGCACAAGACTCTGTCTCAAAAAAAAAAAAAAAAAATTTTGGCCCTTTCTTCTCCTTCTTCTTCTCCTTTTTACTTTTAATGCCACTGACTTGGGAAGACTGTATTTATCAATGACAGACCCAACAATATCCCGTTATGATGGAATATTTGGGTCCCCTGAAATTAATATGCCAGAGCCCTAATTTCCAATGTGGTTTTATTTGGAGATGGGGCCTCAAGTAATTAAGGCTAAATGAGGAAATGAGATCATAAAAATGGACCCCTGATGTGATAGAATTGGTGTCCTTCTTATAAGAAGAGGAAAATCTCTCTCCTCTCCACTGCCACCCCATGTAAGGATACAGCGAGAAGACAGCCGCCTGCAAATGAACAAGAGAGCCCTTCCTAGAAACCAAATTGGCCAGAACCTTGATCTTGGACCTCCAACCTCCAGAACTGTGAAAAGAAATTTCTGTTGTTTAAGCTACTAACTCAACAGTATTTTGTTATGGCAGCCCAAGTAGATTTATACACATCTCATCCTCCATGCTCTTCTTCAGTGTGGCCATCCTAGTCCCCACTAAAGCCACCCTGCTGAAGCTGGGCTGGCCTCAGGAACTTGGTCAGAAAGCATGGACCTCAGCCCAGTTCTCTTGGGACACTTGCTGTCTGGACGAACCCTTCTGAAACCCTCCTTTTCAGAGCTCAGCCTCCAGGCTGTGAGAAGCTCAAGCCACATGGAGATGCCATGTGCAGGCACAGAGCCCCAGCTGATTCCAACCTTTGAATCATTGCATTCTGGGCACCAGACATGTGAGTGAGAAAGCTTCCAGATGGTTCCAGCCTCTAGCTGGCCAAGCAAACCACAAAGTTCCAGGTTGTCCCAGCTGAAGCCCTAGACATCGTGAAACAGAGACAAGCTATCTCTGCAGCACGTGTCTGAACTCCCAACCACAGAATCTGCAAGTATAGTCAAATGGTCATTTCTGCCATCAAGTAGGGGCATTTTGTGTGTGCATCCATGGTAACTGAAACCTGACATTTCTCTCAGGGAAATTTCCTCAGTGGGTGTTGTCTGGCCAACCCTATCGATTCCACCCTGTCTGACTTGTGAGATGTAGGGAGAGCAGAGATGAACATGGGAGAGAAAACCTCTCGGGGGTGAGCTAATGACAGCTTGTAGAATAGAGTTCACAGTGTTTCTTATTTATGTTCTTTCTCCCCATTTTATTATTTTTATTATGAGATGGGGACTTGCTCTGTTGCCAGGGCTATAGTGCAGCAGTGCAATCATAGCTCACTGCAGCCTCGAATTCCTGGACTCAAGTGATCCTTCTGCCCCACCCTTCCAAGTAGCTGGGACTACAGGTGTAAGCCACCATACTTGGCTAATTTTTAAAAATTATTTTAAAAATTTATTTATTTATCTCTCTATTTGTTTGCTTACAAGTTCTCACTAAGTTTCCCAGGCTTGTATCGAACTCCTGGCCTCAAGTAATTCTCTTACCTGGACCTCCCAAGTAGCTGTTTACAGGCACAAACTACTATGACCAACTCTCCAACTTTATTCTTGATGGTAAAAGTTTCCAAATTGCTTACTTTAACTACAAGTGCCTCTGAGCTTCTAACTTGGGTTATACTCCAGGCTATGTTTCCTCATCACAACACTGAAAGTTGAATCCTTCAAAATATTCAAAGCACTCCATGCTGGTCCTTTTGTTCAAGTTAGACCAGCCCAAGTCACTACTCTTACCAGACAGAAACCAGAGTATCTACAAGGGAGTAAAAGCATCAAGTGGAAAGACAGGAAAAGCAAGAGTCAGCGTGGTCTATCCTTGGAAAAAGGCAACCAGGACTCAAGAACAGGCTTCAACTAGCTACTGTAGGTTGATTATGGTACGGTTTATTGTCCAAACAGGAAAGGGATGCTATCCATAATTACATTGGAACAGCAAGCATGCATCTGGTGTAATTCCATTTATGTAAAATTCTAGGAAATGTAAACTAATGTATAGTGACAGAAAGTATCTTAGTGTCTGCCTGGGGTGGGGAAGAGGGTTGGGCCGGAGGGATTAAGAGTAAGCATAAGGAGACTTCAGGGAAGATTGGCACGTTCTTCACTTTGACTGTGGCGATGGTTTCACAGGTGTACACAAATGTCAGGACTTTTTGAGGTATACACTTTAAATACATGCAGGTTATTGTTTGCCAATTATATCTCCACAAAGCTATTAAACAGTCTATACCACAGCCAAGACTATGTCGCCGGACATTCTGATAGTATCTTTTTGTAAAATAAATGAAAATATTGCAAAAACATCTCTTCTAACCTCTTCACCTTCCCTTATTCTCTCACTTCCTATGCCATTTCCCCATAGTAACCCCTATCAAGATGGTAGCGTACTTTCCATGCACAATTTTATACATGTTCTGTGTATATATCCATTAAGTTTATTTGTGTTCTTTTGTGAGTGCAGAATCTTTGCATAAGTATTACCATATTGAGGAAATTATCTAATTTGTGACCATTGGGAGAAAAAAAAAATTCTCCTTTTGCTGTCTTCTCTCCAGGTCTGAGTGCCAGCTAGCCTCCTGGGGTTGCTTTTCAGGAGCCCTTAGGTTATGACCCCTGTTTATTAGAGGCCTTGTATTCTCCTTGGTTGCACTCGTTTTGTTTGTTTTTGCAACAGTGTATTTTCAAGAGATCTTAGAAAATATTTTTCTGCACCTTCAGAAAAGTACATAGATGAAAAGTAAACTTTCTAATCCTTCCCTGAATGTCTCAAAATGTATTTTTTAAATTTTTTCAATTACGTTTGATCTATAGTTTGACTGGGAATACATTTTAAGTTCCAATTCATTTTCCTAAGAACATTAAGCACTGTTCCATCATCTTTTAAAAACTAGTGTTACTGATGGAAACTTTTCTACCAGTCTTTTTCTTCTTCCATTGCAGGTAACATGCATGTTGCTTTTAGGATCTTTTAGTGTCTTTGTTTTATTCTTAGTTTCCTGAAATTGCTTTAGGATGTGCCTAAATGAAAATCTAGTTGAATATGTATATATTCCTTTTTTCTATCATTGTTTAAAAAATATAATATACTCCCCCTTTTTTCTGTTTTACTTTTGTAGACTCCTAATAGAAGATAGCATTTCTGAATGAGCAATCTCTGTTCTATGTCTCTAGTTTTCTCTGTCATGTTTCTCATCTCTTTGTACTGAGACATTTCTTACTTTTTAAATTAGTTCTATTGAATTGTTTTCTTTAGGTACAATATTTTTAATCCCATGAACTGATTCTATGTTCTGATTTTATACCTTCTGAACAGTAATCTGTTCTTAAATTGTGAATGTAATGTCTTCTCTTCTAATTCTGAATAGAGGTTTAAAAATACCTCTTAGTTCTCTGGATTATCTTTGGGTTTTTTTTTTGTTTGTTTTGTTTTGTTTTGTTTTGTTTTTGAGATGAAGTTTCGTCCTTGTTGCCCAGACTGGAGTGCAATGGCATGATCTTGGCTTATTGCAACCTCCACCTCCCGGGTTCAAGTGATTCTCCTGTCTCAGCCTCCAGAGTAGCTGGGATTACAGGCGTGCACCACCACGCCTGGCTAATTTTTTATTTTTAATAGAAACGTGATTTCACCATGTTGGCCAGGATAGTCTTGAACTCCTGACCTCAGGTGATCCACCTGCCTCGGCCTCCCAAAGTGCCAGGATTACAGGCATGAACCACCATGCCTGTCCGATTATCCTTGTTTCTTCTGGGATCAATTCTGTTCATTCCCTCCTAGACCCGGTTTTTTTCTTTCTTTTTCCTTTGATTTTTTTTCTTGGAGTATGAGTTTATAAATAAATCATATGGATGATTTATTCAGAGAGTTCACAAGGTTTTCTTCTACCATTACTCTTATTTTTGGTCTTTTTCCAGGGTCTGAGGGCTTCTTGCAAGGACTGAGTACAGGTAAGATACATCATCACCTGGTGACTTCTTTAAGGGTATAAATAATGATAAGGGAAATTGGCAGGCCTACTCAAGCATCAGATACCAAACTGGGCCCTATCTCAGGGCCTCTATTGTTTTAGGAGCCCTAGCTTCTCTCCTAAGCAGGCATTTCTGCCTTTAGTCTGGGAGTAAATACTGGCTGTAGGAACAAAAGGGGAAAAGCCTACCATGACTCCAATTCTATTTTTAGAGTTGCTCCAAACTTATTCTGTTTATATAGTTCAATCCCAGGATCATGACCCAAATAAACTACATGCATTGAATCTGCTCTCAGGTCTGGTTCTGAAGGAACACAAAGATATTCTTCTGAATTCAACACCTGCCTGCAGAATCCAGAGATTTCCTTTCTTCAATTCACCAGGTAAGGGTTTGTAAATATATTACATGTCACTCTGTATTTTTACAGAAAAATAGTGTATATAAACTTCAAAGCTGCCAGAATCACCGCTGTCCATTTTATGACACTGTAAAATGAGGAAGGCTTTTGCATAGATTGCACTGCACGGTCTTTCATGAATCTTTCATGCACTAACCCTGGCCTTGCCTTCTACAGCAGACCAGAAGAAACATAATTCTATAATCTAATAGGGTCCACTTGCTTTTGACTTCTGTACAACTCTGGTTTTTATGAAAGATTTCCCTCCTGTGCTTTAATAATTATTAGGTTGTTGCAAAAGTAATTGCAGATTTTTCCATTAATGGTAAATGGCAAAACCTGCAATTACTTTTGCACCAATGTAATAGCTAATAAAATAATGCACTGCATTGTATCTATTCATCAAGTTAGTTAAATAATGAGTGACTGATCACCTATTTGGTGCCAGGCCTTTTAGGAGATATAAAGTCCATCATCACAGCCCATCACAAAATTTATAGTCTAGTGAGAAAGACACAAATGATCATTATGATGCATGAGATAAGGGCCATGAGAGAAGAATGTTCAGCACTGTGACAGCCCAGGAGGGTTGCGGGTCCCTGACTTCAGCAGCAAAGAAGCTTCCCAGGATGAAGTGAACTGAAGGGTGAAGAATAGAGCTTTGCTCATCAGAAGGACCAGGTGTCTCGAGCAGAGAAAGCGGCACTTGTGAAATACACCCGTTCATCTGCTAGATCAGTGATTTTTCAAATTTTTTTTTAAAGAAACAGAACAGGCCAGGCCTGGTGGCTCACATCCATAATCCCAGAACTTTGGGAGGCCTAGGCAGATGGATCACTTGAGCCTAAGAGTTCAAGACCAGCCTGGACAACTTCGCAAAAACCCATCTCTACTAAAAAATACAAAAAAACAGCCTGGCATGGTGGCGTGCACCTGTAGTCCCAGCTACTTGTGAGGCCTAGGTGGGAGAATCACCTGAGCCCAGGGAAGTCGAGGCTGTAGTGAGCCATGATCAAGCCATTGCACTCTAGCTTGGGCAAGGGGAGTGAGACCCCGTCTCAAAATAAATAAATAAAATAAAGAAACAAAACAACTGCTTCAAACACAAGTTTCTTGGAATGCCCAGTAAGTACAACTGAGAGGCTCTGGGAATTTGAGGAGTGGAGCTGAAGAACACCATCCTTCCCTTTGGAATAATCTCCTTGTCAAACTCACAGTCTCAGTTCAAAGTTTTCTCCCAAATCTGGCAGCATCACGTCCTCTTTTGTCCAAGGCAGCCCCAGTGCAAGGGCATCCCCTTGTGCTATGAGACACACACTCTCTTCACTGTGAGTCTACGTGACTTAGATACCGCTCCATAAATTAAAGAAAATTACTCCTACCACGAGCTATCCTGAGAAGGACCACTCCAAAACAATGTAGGAGGAACATTAAGAGCTGGATCAAAATGCCTTTTTGGAAGGGGCTCCATTTCCACAGCTAGTGACTCTGACTCACATGCACAGCTAGTGAGTCAGAGAGGGAACGAGTCAGCAAGAAATGGGAAAGCAAAGGGAGGAATTACTCTCCTTAGGAACATGAGATTTTAAAAAAATGTATGTTCAATTTTATTTATTACTTCTTAGATGTTGGGAACTGAGAAGTCAGAAATGGAGCAGAAAGATAGGACATTGCTCTGGAGGCCAAAGCTCCAGCTGGCTGAAGAGGCAACAGGTCATTAGTTGTTAAGGGGCACACATGTGTAATACTTAGTTTTAAGTTTTTTGTAAAGCATCCTGGTTGGGGCAGTGGAGCCTGGAGTCAGCGTGTACTGGGTCACAAGAGCCAATTTTAAATTGTCAGGAATTTTACAGGGGAGTCGTTAAACCTAGCAATTATTCAAGGTTAAACAACATACATTTTAAATTAAATAAACCACATTTTTAAGAAGATAAGTACTAAAAACATATCAGTTTCTAATAATTTCACTACATTGTAAACCTATGCTTTTGAGATTACTGAAATCTATACTGTATGTCCCGGGGAAACACTGTACAATATGATAAGAAAGTATTATATAGTAACATTATGCACTCTAATTCCTCCCGGACTCTGCTCAGTGATGTCATATTGGTAGCTTGAAGGATTTATATCACAGGATTTGGCAAATGCTTCAAACCAGGGCATTTTTGTTTGGAGAGCGGGTCATTAAACTTCTACCAGTGAGCCAGTGGGTCAAGGGCACAGTGTCTGGTAGCAGCCACTTGAAGGTCTAGCTCAGTCAGTTGCTGGCTGTGTGACCTGAGCAAGTCATTTCATCTTCTTCTGCCTCACTTTTCCCATATGGTTATTTTGAGGACTACATCAATCAAAAGTTGTAAAACACTTAGAACATTACCTGGCACAGAGTACCTACTATATTATTGTTACCCGTTATTGGTGCTGTTGTTGTTAGATTTATTTACATAATAATAGTAATACACCTCTTATAAATGCCTGACACCTTCCTGAACCCTCACAAACACACACAAAAGCCTGGCTTTCCCAGTATCCATCCACCGAGTCTACAGCGTTACAGGATCCCCACCTATTACCTGAGAACACAGCGCCTATCACGAGGGCAGTCTTCCCTGCTTCCTTTGACAGAGCTGAGCAAAGTTTTTGAAACCCTATGTGTCAAGGAAGAGCTACCTATAGCCTTTATTAAGAGACATCTGAGTGGCAGCCTTGCCTCTGCCTCTTCACCCCTCTTCCTCTCTGCAGGCTGGATCCCACAATGGTGGGATCCCCAGCAGCCATTTTGTACTCTGAGGTGACTTTGGGAATGCAGGCTCCATGATGGAGCAACAATATGGAAGTCACCTAGGTCCCCAAGGACTCCGCACCAGGCCTTACCTGGGAAACAGAACTGAGTGTCTGTGTTGTTGATGCCCTTATAGTGTGTTCCTTGAATCAGCAGATGCTTTCAGGTTTCAGAATCTCACTCTTCCTCAAGTCTGCTGAGGTGCACAGTAATAAAATCTGCATTTAACACAATCATGGGGTGTTTCCTGTGCACATTAAAGTCTGAGAAGCCCTGGTTTAAGCTGCTATAATGTCGGCCATTCTAATTCTCAGCTGAGCTCTATCCTAACTGCTTTAGCCCTGCTAGGATCAAATCTGTGCATAACAACCAATAGAAGGGGTGGTGCACACCGGGGTTCTCAGGATGAGAAGGAACAAGACATGGCATGGTAAAGACAACTTATTAGAGGCAGGAACCTGGAGCCGGTGCCTCAGCAGAGAAAAAGTTCTTGGTGGGGAAAAAGAGGAGTGGCTGGCTTTTGTAAAAATCTTGAAATACAAAGTTATACCAGTCTCCCCATTAGTCTGGCCCACGTGGCATCTGGATAACAGATTTAACATCTAATTCCCTGTTAGTCAACAAGCCACTCCTCTAGGAGCCTGGATCTTGGAAATCCAACTCCCAAGGCCGAGCCACTGTTTCTGGCACCACATTCTGACATTATCAGATTACAGTAAGTTATTTGCTCATTTCTCTCTCCCCTCTCAAGCCTGATGAATGGACTTTCTGGGGAGCTTCTCATTTTATGTCTTAAGTGTAAGTTGAATTAATTTTTCTCATCTTATTAATTTTTGTTTCTACCTAGCAACAAACTGTGGGCTTCTTCATCACCTTTCTCTCTCTTCAGGCCTCTTCATGACAGGAGAATGCTGCCATCTTTTTGACCGTCTGGCCTTCCTCCACAGCTCTCTGTCTTCCTTAGCCACTGTGCCCATCAGCTTCCTTTCCTATTTTGGGTGGAGGATTGCACAGACATAAAGGCAAGACACTTTCCCTGGTAAAGAGAAATCCTAAAGCTAGCTTGGGAAGTGTTTTAAAACGCAGGTTTTTTTATGATTCAGGTAAAGCGAGGCCAACAGATGTAGAGATGACTTCCATTAAAAAGATAGTATTTTGTACTTACAGATCCCAAGTGGGGGCACGCCACACCACCAGGGCCACATGGGGAAGCATGGGGTCCTTCAGGAGACAGAGAGAGTGAGGAGAAAAGGTGGGTACGAGCTTTTATTGTGGTTGTTGTGGAAAGAAATGGACAAGGCAGAGTAAGCAGGCTAAGCAGATTTAGGATCATCTGGTTTGAATAATTTCAATGTGTTTCAGGTACAGGCTTCGCCTTGAGTTGTGTGGTCCCTGGTCTTCAGGTAATTAAGGCAGAAGAAGATTGGCTAGAGTGTATGAGCAAGACTGGGCTCTGCGTTGGTTCCCTTTGCATATGAAAGGCATACTCTTGGGAAGTGTTTGCTACCTGTAGGAATTAGCTGACTCTAGAAATTCTCTCCACAGTCAGGAGGACCCCCTGAATCCAGAGTATTAAGACTACAGAAAATAAGAGACTATAATGAATACAGGAAGGCTTAGCAGAGACAATGATTTGGCCTTGAAGGAGGAGTATGTGGCCTAGAAAGGTAAAGAGATGATTCTACGTCAAGTAAAAGTACAAAAGGCCTGTCTGAGAAAGATGACAGTGAGTGCAGATAGGGAAGAGGTAGGTGGCAGGAACTGTTAGCTGCTTGCTAACAGCTGTGCAGCCACTCTCATGGTGGCCAGCTACGGCAGACAATGACAGAAGGTGGAGCCAAGGACCTTCAATCCATTGTTGAATTCCCAAAAGAAGTGTGTACCTTCTCATTCCAGACTCCAAGTTCTATGACATAGCAAGCTGCCCTCTTACTGAAGGCAGTTAGTTCCAAGCTTCTCTGACACTTCAGCCAAAAGCATTGCAGACTGATACAAAGCTGGTATAATGAAGGCAAAGTGCTGGCCAGACTGGCCACATCTACCAGAATACCAAGGTGAAGGGCAACAGGAAGAACCATGATCATAACATTTTAAAGAGATGACTTAAGATATTGCATAATTTAAAATATGCAGATATTTAATAATTCTTATAAAATATATAATAATATATTGCATACATAACAATGCATAAAAAGGACTCAAGAGGAAATATAATCAAGGAAAATAACAAACAGAAAGTAACTAAACTCATGAATCGATGAGCATCCAGATAGTGAAAATAAAGAAGAAAAGAGAAGTCTAAGAATGTTTTAATAGAGTGGCCACTGCACTTGGCAACATTGGATGCAGCACTGAGAAGGTAAGCTAATTGGAACTCCCATGACCAGGACAGTAATGGTGCCTTACAGAGAGAGTTGTTAATAAAACAGGCATGGCAGAGCCATCCAGACCCCGGCAAGTATGTGCAGCCCATGACTCAAGTCTTTGTGCAAGCTGACAAACTGCTGCTCACAGACAGAAGTCTGAATATTACATGCCATAACAGATGAAACAAATCTTTCACTCATGGGAAAAAAAAAAGAGGAGACTATTTTTGAGATTTGAGGACAAATGTATTTTTGAGGTAAGGAATTTGGGTTTCTAGAGCTGTGATAATGCCATCAGATATTTTTTCTTACCATAGCCATGTTTGATTATTATTATTCTTCACAACTTAATTATGAAGAAATGAAGGCTTAAAAAGTTCAAGTACAATTTACTTGTGTTCACACAACTGGAAGTTATAGAGCTGGTAGCTACAAACACATGTTTACTATAAAGACAAACAAGCGGGGGGACGGGTGATGTTTTAAACTAAAAGTCTTTTTATTTGTTTAATCTGGCCTCAAAATCTTCACCTACTATTTAAATAATCTTAAAAGCTCCTCCTGAATTAGCCAGTAACTAATTTTACTCCAGTATTTATAAATAGATCTGACCATTTTTACTAGTTTGGAAAATAGAACAGAACAGATAATCTCTATAAACACAGGGATCAACTTTTTTTTTTTAATCTTTACTGCAGGACCTGGGTCAAAAGTTCTCATGAATTTAGGGTACTACATTTCAGAGAAGAGTTGGAAAAGAGCAGTTTGCAAAAATGGGGGCGATATGGATGTCAACAGGCAGGTATGGAACGTGGATTTATTGGCTGCTGCTCGCCTTAAGACTCCCAGAGTGGAATGTGAACCCAACTCACACAGCGGTCAGATTAGTGACACTGGCAAACAGCCCTGACCCCACCCATGGCACACAGCACTGAGGGTTTTCTCCACGTGGATCCATGCCTGGATGGGACCAGAGACTGTCATTCACTTCATCTAGATTGGCCACCTCCCGAAGCTCTGTTCAAGGTAAGCAGCGTGTCACGCTGGGCAAGACCAGCTCATCTTCTTTGCTCCTTTCTGGTGGTGCAAGGGATCTCCTGCTTGGGCAGGAAGGGACTCTGTCTTCACTGTGCATCATATATGATCCTTGCTCAGGTATGGGTCCTGGTAAAACACCAAGGAGAAGGCATCCAATGGAGTTCTGTGATCAACATTCTTCGAGCATGGGCCACTGACCACCAATATCTACCAACTAAAATGCAGGGCACAAAACCCTGAGTGAACAAAAGACAGAACACCTTTTTATAAGGAAAGATGATTCAAAGGCCCTTTTCTAGATTAACCATGTTAAATCAGTGTATGTCCTTCAGAATATAAAACAGATGGCTCTGAACATTGATTTTTAAAATATCATCCTCCAAGCAGCTTTTCAAGGTGGCTGGCCTCACTCTCTGCCTTGTTTCTAATTGTGCAATGTCCTCATTCCCAGAGCTGCCCCAGGGAACCTCTGCTCCTCCCCACTCCAGTGCATTGCTTGAAGGCTTCCATAGCACTTGACGGAAAGAACATCCCCCTCCCCACCCAAGACCCTCTCCTAGTGGGCTCCTATAATCCCCCAGTGGCTCCAGATCCTGCCTGATATAATGTGTCTAAATCAAAGCTTAGTTCCCAGGTGCCTGCTATCAGATTTGCCCATTTTAGTCCTACGTTTTCTGGGTCAGCCGGATAATGGACCTCATTTACCAGTTGGTTATTATCTCTTGGCTTCAACAGGCCATGTATTTGCTTCCTGTGACTGCTGTAGCACCTTACCACAAACTGGGCGACTTCACTGAAATGCACTCTGTCATACTCTGGAAGCCAGAAGTCTGCAGTCAAGATGTCAGCAGGATTATGCTCCCCTTAAGGCTCTGGGGACGACCCTTCCCTGCCTCTCCCAGCCCCTCCATGCTCCCTGTGTCAGCATCATCCCCTCTCTGCCTATCTTCACATGGCCATCTCCTCCTGTGTGTCGGAGTCTTCAAGTCTTTCCTTATAAAGACACCCATCATTGGAGGCAGAGCCTGCTGTAATCCAGTATGACTTCATCTTAACTTGGTTACATCTATGAAGACCCCGTTTCTAAGTCAAGTCACATTCACAGGTACTGGGAGTTAGGACTTGAACCTACATTTTTGGGGAACTCAGTTCAGCCCACTGCAGGCTACACGCCCCTGGCCTGGCTTAGGGAGCTGGAACCACTGTTTTCTATGTGCTACGTAAAGCCATCTGCTAGCGTATCAGAGATCCATGCAGCCCTCTCCGCCAACAAATCAGGAGGGGCTATGTGGATGGGACAGATTTTGTCACTGTTTTTTGTTGTTGTTGTTTATTTCATTCCACTCCCTGTTTTTATTTTTTTAGAAGGAGGAATGGGAGGAGGTGGAGGTCGGGATGACCTCTCCAGGCTAACCCGGGCTGCCCTTGTGTCCCTTGGTTCCCAGGACCCAATGTGGAACCCCTGATAGCTATGGCTGGAAATCCAGGCTGGTTGTGGGCCTGAACCCCACCCCTGGGCAGATCATAGCCATGGTCCCTGCAGCCACTCTCTGCCACCTTCACTCTAGGGACGAAGTGCAGATTCCAGGATGGGAGCCGGCCCTCACTATGACCACCATCATGGACTATCTAGGCCCTCAGCCCTGGAGCAGTTTCTCCCAAACTTTCAGATAATAAAAATCCACTGTGGGACTCAAACAAACAAACAAGCAAACAAACAGAATAGGATGTCATGACTCATAACCTCCGAGAAGGAGCTGGGTGCTGTTTATGTTGGCATTTCTTCTCGTGATTCTCCTCATCCATGACATTGGGAAGCACTCTTAGAGGTGCCTTGCACCATCTGATATGGTTTGGATGTCCCACCCAAATCTGATGTTGAATTGTAATCCCCAGTGCTGGAGGTGGGCCCTGGTGGGAGGTGTGTGAGTCATGGGGTTGGATCTCTTATGGCTTGGTACTGAGTTCCCGATAGTGAGTTCTCGAAAGATCTGATCATTTAAAAGCATTTGGCCTCTCCCCACTCTTGTTCCTGCCTTCCTGATGTGATGTGCAAGCTCTCACTTTGCCTTCTGCCATGGGTAAAAGCTCCCTGAGGTCTCCCAAGAAGCGATGCCTGTGCTATGCTTCCAGTGCAGCCTGCAGAACCATGAGCCAATTAAACCTCTTTTCTTATAAATTACCCAGTCTCAGATATTTCTTTGTAGCAATGCAAGAATGGCCTAATACACTATCCTAAGGCCTGGGCTTCTGTTCAGTGTCACCCAGCCAAACTTTGTTCCTAAGTGATTGGAGTTTAGTCACAGTAACAGCGGCGCCCACTCCAATAGACCATTCCTGCTGCCCAGGGCCTGTCCTGGTGCCCAACTACGGCTCTGATTTTGTGAGTGGGCCTAGGGCTTCTAATGACTGTTGAGCTCAGAATTTAAAGTGGAGTCTGGGGTGTGTGTCTGCACGCGTGTGTACGTGTGCATGT
Source organism: Hylobates moloch (assembly GCF_009828535.3). Classification (NCBI taxonomy): domain Eukaryota; kingdom Metazoa; phylum Chordata; class Mammalia; order Primates; family Hylobatidae; genus Hylobates; species Hylobates moloch. Next base: position 62,958,074 of record NW_026652285.1, on the reverse strand, counting down.
TTGTGCATTCAAGGGTGTGTGTGTGCATTCACGGGTGTTTCATTAATGACCCTGTCTGACACGAGACGGGGGAGATGAAGACTGAAACAAAAGTAAGACAACCATAGTCACCCACTGCAGGGTGCCGGGGAAAGGGTGGTTTATCTCCAGGTTACTTGTTCTGTTGTAAAATAAGATCCCATCTGGGGGGATTTGGAGACCCCTGAGGCCCTGGTTTGGAAGGAGAAATGGACTGACATGGAGAGTTAAACTCTTGTGCCCAAGAGGTTAATGGTAACATAGGAACCTCTGGAGCAGAGAAGAGAGCCGCAGGGTTTATGTGCAGTGGAGACTGTCCCATCAGCAGTCTGCTGGAGGACTGGGACCAGAGACACCGTGTTGGCCTTCCTTGCACGGAAGAGTAAATGCTGGTCTAAGAGTGGAGAAAGCCGGTCCGTGTGCCTCTGGGAAGGGTTGCCTCGTCAAACACAGATGTCCTTGCCTTGTGAAGCCTCCATTTAAGATTTTTAGACTTTAGGTGGTGCGAAGACGACATGGCATTCCATAGAAAATATTCTTTGAGTGCTCATACAAACATTCTGTTTTTCACTTTCAGCTTAGTATTCAATAAATTACATGAGATACCGACACTTTATTATCATATAGCCTTTGTGTTAGGTGATTGCCCATGGTAGGCTAATGTAAGTGTTCTGAGAACATTTAAGGTCGCCAGGCTAAGCTAGGATGGCTGGTAAGGTAGGTATATTGAATGCACTTTCCACTTATGATATTTTCAACTTATGATGGGTTTATCAGGAAGTGACACCATTGTAATTACTACGTCAAGCAGTGCATATTGGAATTTTGCGTGGAACACACCTATACGAAGACATTATGCCTTATCTATCTGGAATTCACATATGTGCCCACCCTATATGTGAGGTGCCCAGGACATGTCAAAGACAGCCTGTGGGTGGGTACAGCCCATTCTCCTCCTCCCGCTCCAGCATCCACGGAGACCACCAGTTTGGTGTGGGAACCAATTCCATTAGACTCTCCAGACACCCAGAGCTTCAATACATTTAGTATTAATAGGGGGAGAACAAAAGAGGGAAAGAAAACAAACCCTGTCCAGTACCAGGCATCTCACTAAGTGAGACACCAAGCATCTCATGAAGTCCTCCCTCGGAAGACCCCTAAGCAGAAGTGGGGAAATGAAACCTCTGTGGTAGGAGGGGATTAAGTTATTTGTCAAAGCTCACATCATTAGGAAGCAACACAGGTGAGGAAGGGGCTCAGGGTGTCTCACCTCAATTGTTTTACTCCATGACCAACCTCACTTGTCTACCACATTTCTTCTTGAGTTGCCAGCACAATGTTCTCACTCTCCAAGTGGCCCAGGTTGAAGGCTAGCTGAGGTCCTAGCTCTTGCTGTCCCCTGTCCATCATCCATTGCTGACCAGCATCCCAGGCATAGACATAGTGGAGAGAGTCTCTGTCTTCAGCGGGGGGAGAAGCAGTGCATGTTGAAAGGGTGCTTTAATGGGAATATACAGAATTACTGGATGGGAACAGGACAAGCAACTAACAGTGTTGTAGGAAGGCATGATGGAAAGATTTTCTGAAGATCTGATGTTTATGCTGATCCTCAAAATTGACTAGGAGTTACTTGGGCCAACACCCGAGGGAAGGGGCGTGGGAAGCCTGAGATATAAGGAGCAGCAGGTGAAAAGGCTTGACAGGGGTAGGGGAGCCACGGTATAATCCAAGAGCAAGGCCAAGGTGGCTGAGACAAGGAGGGAGGACCAAGTGGCCAGGGATGAATTAGAGCCTCACGGTTGAGGTTCCTGATGCTGGATTTTATTCCTAGTAGAATAGAGCCCGGAAAGCTTATAGTTGCCCTCTAGTGCCGAGGCAGGCTGCCTGGGTTGGCTGCATTTTCAGAGCTTCTGTATTAGTCTGTTTCACGCTGCTGATGAAGACATACCTGAGACTGGGTAATTTATAAAGAAAAATAGATTTGATGGACTCACAGTTCCACATGACTGGGGAGGCCTCACAATCATGGCAGAAGGTGAGGGAAGAACAAAATCACATTTTACATGGTGGCAGGCAAAGAGAGAGATGAGAACCAAGCAAAAGGGGAAACCCCTTATGAAACCATCAGATCTCGTGAGATGTATTCACTACCATGAGAACAGTGTGGCGGAAACTGTCCCCATGATACAGTTATCTCCCACCAGGTCCCTCCCACAACATGTGGGAATTATGGGAGCTACAATTCAAGATGAGATTTGGGCGGCGACATAGCCAAACCATATCAGCTTCCTAACTTCCCATGTCTTCCACCAGGGCCACCTGACAGGGTCTCCCAGCTGTGACCTCCCACATGCCTTAGAGCTCCTGGCAGAGGGTCCTGGGCTGGCCTCTGACAGAGTCCCTGGAGCCCATCCCCATAACCTGTCCTGCCCCAGTGAGCAGGCTTCTGCCCCATGCTGGGTCACTGTCTCCTACAGGTTCTGAGACGTATTCCTACCTTGCACCTAGGCCTAATGTCTGATTGACCCACCCTCCTTCTGGAAAGCATCTCTAAGACCCACAGAATATCTGTCAATTTTGCATTTTTCAGGACAGAGAAGAGGAGAAAAGTAAAGAGAATTCCCCAGCTGGTTCAACATGATTCCTGGCAGAGCAGTCTTTCTAAGGAGGACAGATAGGACCATGGGCCACATAGTTGCTTTTGGAAAGAGCTGTCATTGCCTGGAAGCTGGTGGCAGGATGGACTCAAAATCCCAGCAATACCATTTGCTTGTTGGATGATTTCCCAGAAATTATTTATTTTCTCTGTGGCTCATTTCCCCACCTGTAAGACAAGGTCAACTACAAGCGTACTGCACAGGGCTGTTTTGAGGACTGAGGGCACTAAGCCAAGTGTAGCCTTCAGCACAGTCCTGGCCTGTGGTCTGCACCCATTAGACATTAACCTGGTTTGAACTGGGGGCTGGCTCTACCTTGAGCCTCGCATGAGGGTGAAAGAGAGTAGAACAGGGGCTCCAACACTTCTACATTGTCTCGGTCATCAAATGGAGTGGAATGTACATCCTTCAGGAGAAGGCTGCAGTGGAGAACAGAATAGTGGGAGGTTGGGTCTTAGAAGAAGGGGAGATGAGAACTGCCATGCAGGGGCAAGAAAGCAGGACATTGGAGAAAAGAGATGTTGGATGTGTGAAACCTTAGCCCCTCAATTAAAAAACAAGAATCACAGAAGTGTGAAGGAAAGTGAAGAGGCTGAGTTCTGGATCCTGGCTATTCAGTCCATGATATTGCAAGCAGAGATGAGACGTTCACCTTCCTCACCAGGGGGTGTGTGTGGGCATGAACTGACTACTCTCTTACCTAAACACCACCCAGACCCTGCCTGCAAAGTGCACTTTCTTCCTTGAGGAACACTATTGTTTAGCTATGTGTGGAGGAAGGGAAGACAGCCAGAACAATTGACCATGGCTTGTGTCCTGTTGCATTTTTCCAGAGGCAGAAAGTCGGGGCTGCACCGAAGATGCAAATATTTATTGTAACATATTCTGTGCCAGCACTTTGCCCTAAAGGATCTAGGGATAAAAAGACCATAGAAGACACAGGCACTCCCTCATGTTGCTCGCAGTGTCATGGGGGAGACACATTACTAAACTCATCAGAAGAAAGACTGTCTCAGCAATCATAAGGAATTTGAGGCGGGCAGGGTGGTTGCCCATTTACCTGTGACCAATATGTGGACCTGGCTGCAGGAAGCTGATGCAATTAATCCCAAGAAGAAAAGGTAAAACTAGTGTGATGTGAGCAATACACCTGAACCAAAAGCACAGAGTTGGGAGGCTGGAGATGGAGTGCAGGCTTCCATTAGTCCCTCTTGCTCAGGGCTCAGCAGCTCAAAGTGCACATCAGACCTGGCTGGAGAGGAGGTGGGAAGGTGTGGAGAGGAGTCAAGCAGGCTTTGCACCCTGAGATGGGCACAGCCCCCACCAAAGAGTGAAGCCAAATGCCACATTGGCATTCTTTAGAGAGACCCTGACCACAGTTGTAACAATGTATGAATCTTTACAAAATGATACAGACATCTATCATCTGGCAAAGATGGGGACTTGGAAAGGGTGAAGGGCCCAAGCACTTCGATGAGGAAAGGTTCAGAGATGGTGGGAAGGCCAGGGGCAGGCACGGCCACCAGTGCCCAAGGGGAGCAAGAAGGTGATGCCAGGTGCTGACGGTGGCCCCATGTGTGTTAACCCCCGTTATAGGCTAATTGCAGCCTCTGAAGTTCATCTGTTGAAGTCCTAATTCTCAGTGCTTCAGAATGTGACCTTATTTGAGGATAGGGCTTTTACAGAGGTAATTATAAAGTTAAATAAGGCCATATGGGTGGGCCCTAATCCAATCTGACTGATGTCCTATAAGAAGAGGAGATGAGGACACAGAAACACACAGAAGGATGACCATGTGAAGACACAGGGAGAAGACGCCATCTGCAAGCCAAGAGAGAGGCCACAGGAGAAATCAACCCTGCTGACACCTTGGTCTTGGACTTCCAGCCTCAAGGACTGTGAGGCAATGAACATCTGCTGCTTGAGCGCCCCCATCTGTCACACTTGTTATGGCAGCCTGAACTGAGGAGCACAGGCTCCTTCCAAACAGCCAAGGGCCAGGGTTCCCAAGACACCACACTAAAATCATGAAAGTACATGTTTAAGATTTTATTTTAGCTCAGAATATCAGCTCTTTATCTGACTAATAAAACAAATAGTTGTTTAATCGTATGTTACATAAACTATCCATATTGATTAAATAAAAGTAAATAAATATATAAAACTCCCAGAACATATTGTCCAGATGAAGGAAATAATAAAACTCTCCTTGGGGGTAAAAGAAGAAGTAGAAGCTGGAAATAATTCACTTATTTGGGGACATTACCTTAAACACATTAAGCTCTTTTAAAGATTAGAATCTCTTCTCCAAAACAATTTAATTTATGCTGTTGGTTCTACTCATCACACTTAATTCTCATAAGGAGATAGCCCAGTCTTCAGGTTTGCTCATTCCTTTTCCTTTTCCCTATAGTGATGTCCAGAAGCAGTGCCAGAAGCAGATGCAAATGGAATGTATTACTGTATTGGGTTTTGCTATGCTAGGGAATTTTTGCCATCTCCCGGTTTCATCTGCTCTGTGCCATCTTCTGAAATTTCCCCTTTGAAAAACTGTATAGTCCCAGCATTGCATGGCTTTTGCTTGGCTTCAGAATAAGCTTATTTGACTTCTGCTTCTGTGGAGATGGAATAGATAGATGTACATTTCCCTATTCCTCTCACTAAGTACAACTAAAAACCTTGCATGTTATGTTAAAAAAAAACAAAACCTAACAAGAATATGAAAAGTGAAGAGAAGACGGCAGGCCAGCTATGGACCTTGGGAAAGGAAGATCAACGTGATGACATTTGTAGGTCTTCTTTTTGCCTCATATAACTCTGAGTTGGAGCAGAAGAAGGCATCGATAAAAACAATACCTTAGCAGAAGCCTGCCGTCTCTAGCCAAAGGACAAGGAGAGACACAACCTAGCCAAAAAGAACATTTTAGACAATAAATGCTCAACTCTTAGCCAAATTCTACCAAAAAGCTGTGGCACAAACCCCACCCATGCCAGCAAAAAATAAATAAGAAGTGTAGACTTCCAGCCCCTCTGGGAAAAAAGAGGCACCCCAAAATTCCCTACCTCGGCCCTTTCCTGCTAGAGTAGTGTAATAAAAAGACAGCTAACACAGAAAGCTTAAGTAAGATTCAACTTCTCATACCACAAAGCCCACATTTCCAGTTTTCAATAAAAAATCACTCATCATACCAAGCACCAGGAAGATTTCAAACTAAATCAAAAGGACAAACAAAAGATTCCAATGACAAGATGACAGAAATGTTAGAATTCTCTGACACATACTTAAAAGCAGTCATCATAAAAATGCTTCAATGAATGATTATGAACATGCTTAAAAACCATGAAACAATAGAAAGTCTCAGCAAAGAACTAAGAGATGTAAAAAAGAATCAAATGGAAATTTTAGAACTGAAAAACACAGTAACCATAAAAAAAAAATAAATGGAAGAACTCAACAGCAGATGGAGGGAGCACAGTAAAGAATCAGTGAAGTAGAAGAAAGAATGATGGAAATTTCCCAATCTCAGAAACAAAGAAAGAAGACTTAAAAAAAAAAAAATGAACAGAGTTTCAGGGACAAATGATAACCCTGCAGACTTGAGAGGCTGATTAAATCCCAAACAAAATAAACTCAAATAAATCTAGACCAAGACACATCATAGTCCAACATCTGAAAACTGAAGATAAAGAATATATCTTGAAAGCAATGACAGAGAAATGAAACCTATCCATAGGTGAAAATATAGCAGCTTCTAAAAAATTGTTATGACGATGGACTTTTCATTAGAAACCATGGAAGCCAGAGGAAGTAGGACTGTGTTTTTCAAGTGCTGAAAGAAAAGAATTGTGAACCCAGAATCTTATGTTTTCTATGTAAATTATATAAATGAATGGATTCTACACATGGTTGGAGAGAAAGTCAAGACATCCTTAAAAGAAGGAAACTAAGCTTATTTGTTGCAATCAGACATACACCAAAAGAAAGACTAAGGGAAGTTCTCCATACAGGAAGGAAACAATAAAAGAACTCTGGAACATCATGAAAGAAGGAAGAAAACAATGAGCAAAAATATGGCAAAATAAAATAGGCTGCCTTCCTTTTCTTATGTTTTCTAAATTATGTTTAACAATTCAAGCAGAATTTATAACCCTGTTTGATATGGTTCTAAGTAAATATAGAGGAAATATTTAAGACAATCATAAGAAAGTGGTGAAGAGTTTGTAAGATTTCTAAACTTCATTTGAACTGATAAAAAGGCAACACCAGTAGACTCTGATAAGGTATATGTGTATAATGTAAACCTAGAGCAATTACTAAAAGAGGCATATCAAGAGATAAACTAAAAAGCACAATAATTAAGTGAAAACAAAATATTTTTAAAGATGTTTGAGTGCTTCGTAGAAAGGCAGGGAAAAACAAGAGAAAGGAACTGAGGATAAACAGAGAAAAAATAAAATGATAGACTTAAATCCCTAACATGACAATGATTACTTTAATTATCAATGGTCTAAATACATCAATTAAAAGGCAAAGAATGATGAGATGGATTAATGGCATTACCAATTTATGCTATATAGATGAAGTTGTGTGCACTTTAAATAGATAATATAGACATACTGAAAATAAAAGAATAGAATAGCTTATATTTTGCAAATATTAAAGAAATCAGTAGTGGTTACATTAATATGATATAAAGCAGACTTCTGGGAAAAAAACATTATTAGACACAGAGAGGGTCATTATATAATTAAAAAAATTGGCCAGGCGCGATGGCTCACCCCTGTAATACCAGCACTTTGGGAGGCCAAGGGGGGCAGATCACTTGAGGCCAGGAGTTCGAGACCAGCCTGGCCAACATGGTAAAACCCCATCTCTACTAAAAATACAAAAATTAGCAGGGCATAGTCTCAGGAACCTGTAATTCTAGCTACTTGGGAGGTTGAGACAGGAGAATCCCTTGAACCCAGGAGGCAGAGGTTGCAGAGAGCTAAGATCTCACCATTGCACTCCACTTTGGGCAACAAGAGTGAAACTCCATCTTTTAAAAAAAATGATAAAAAAATCAATCTACCATAAAATATAGCAATCTGAAATTTATGTGCACCCAACAACAGTATGGCAATATATGTGAAGCAAACCCTAACTGAATCGAAAAGAGAAGTTCACCATTACAATTAGTGATTTCAACACCCTTCTCTCAACATTTGAGAGAACTAAACAGAAAATCAGTGTGAACACAGAAGACCTCAATAGCACCATCATCTCAGTTCAATTTGTGCTTTTAAAATAAAATTCCACAGATTGGATATTTTATTTAAGAAATTATTTTGTCACAGTTCTGCAGCCTGGGAAGTCCAAGATCAAGGCATCAACATTTTGCAAGGGCCTACTTGCTGAATCATCACATGGGAGAAGGGCAGAGACAAAAGAAGGCTGGACTTGCCCTTTTATAGTGGCATTAATCCTGCCCATAAAGGTGGAGCCCTCATGGCCCTATCACCTCCCCAAAGCCTCAGTTTCTTTCCAACACCACCACAATGGCAACCAAATTTAAACGTGAGGTTTAGAGGGGATAAACATTCAAACCACAGAAATCATCAACCAACAAGTGCTAATCCATATTTATAGAATACTCCATCCAACAACAATAGAATACAAATTCTTTTCAAGTGCTCACATGATGTATATAAAGACAGATATCCCGGGCCAAAAAACAAACCTTAGAAAATTTAAAAGACTTAAAATCAGGTAAGGTATATTCTCTTAAAAGAATTAAAATCAGATTAAGTATGATTCCCACAATGGAATCAAATAAGAAATCAATAACAGAACAATAAGGGAAAATCTTGATATACTTACAAACTAAATAACACACTTCTTAATAATCTATGGGTCAAAGAGGAAATCTCAAGGGAAATAAGATGCACAGACTTGAATGAAAATGAAAATACAACATAACAAACTTTATTAAACATCACAAAAGCAGCGGTGAGAGGGAAAATTGTAGCACTACATGAATAGATAAGAAAAAATAAAAAGTCTCAAATCACTCATCTAAGCTTTCACTCCAAGATCCTAGACAAACAAGAGAAAAATAAACCCAAAGAATGCAGACGGAAGAAAATAATAAAGATAAAAGCAGAAATCTGTCAAATAAAAAGCAGGAAAGCAATAGAGACAAGGAATGAAACAAAGAACTGGATCATTGAAAAGATCAATAAAATTGAGAAACTTCTAGCAAGACTGACCAAAAAAAGATAATAAAATGTATAAATAAAAATAATGAAGCCAAGGATATCACTACAGACCCTACAGATGTCCAAAGGATAAGAGGATACTGTGAATAACTACACACATAAGTTTGACAACTTAGATGAAATGGACCAATACTTTGAAAAACACAAACCACTGGAGTTCACAAAATATGAAAGAGAGAATTAGAACACTCTTTAGGAAATTGAATTAATAATGTTAAAACTCCCTCCTAAAAGAAATCTTTGAGTCCAGATGGTTTTACTGAAGAATTCTGCCAAATATTTCAAGAATTAACACTAATTATACAGTCTCTTCCCAAAAATAGAAAGAATGGAAACACTTCCCAATGAATTTTATGAATCCAGCATTATACTAATACAAAATTAGACCAAAAGTATACCAAAAGGAAAACTACAGACTAATATTTGCCATAAGTATAGATGCAAAAAATTTTAACAAAATAACAAATAGAATTCAGCAATACATAAAAATAATTGTACATTACAACCAAGTGGATTTTGTTCCTGAAATTCAAAGCGAGTTCAATATTCAAAAATCAATTACAGATACTTTTCAGCTTACCATGAAGTTATGGTCCAATAAACCCATTCGTAAGTTGAAAATATCATTAAGTCAGCAATGCAGTTAATATGCCTAACCTACCAAACCTCATAGCTTAGACTCGCCTACCTTAATTGTGCTCAGAATATTTCCATTAGCCTACAGTTGGGAAAAATCATCAAACACAAAGCTTATTTTATAATAAAGTATAAAATGTCTCACATAATTTACTGAATACCATACTGAAAATGAAAAACAGAATGGTTACATGGTTTTGTACTATTGTGGAGTCAAAAAATTGAAAAATTTTAAGTCACACTATTGCAAGTCAGGAACTGTCTGTGTAGTAATTGACCACATTTACAAGCTAAAGAAGCAAAATCACCTGATGATATCAACTGATGTAGAGGAAAGCATTTGGCAAAATGCAACACTGATTCATTTAAAAAAAGAGAGAGGGAGAAACAAAGAAGAAAACTTTTAGAAAATAGTAATAATAGTAATAAAGGAGAAACTTCCTCAACTTCACAGAAAGCATCTGTAAAACCACAGCTCACTTTACACTGCATGGTGTGAATGCTTTCCCGCTAAGATTTGCAGCCAGGCAGGGATGTCTGTTCTCATCATTCTTAGTGAATAGAGTATTAGAAGTTTTAACCAGTTCATTAAGGCAAAAAAAAAAAAAAAAAGTAAATAAAAAACAGAATGCAATGAAAGAAATAAAACTGTCCCTACTTGTAGTTGGCTTGATTGTCTACTCACAAAATCCTAGAGAATCTACAAAAGCACACCTAGAAGTCCAGCTGTAGTGGCTCACGCCTGTAATCCCAGCACTTTGGGAGGCTGAGGTGGGCAGATCACGAGGTCAGCAGATTGAGACCATCCTGGCTAACACAGTGAAACCCCGTCTCTACTAAAAATACAAAAAATTAGCCAGGCATGGTGGTGCACACCTGTAATCGCAGCTACTCAGGAGGCTGAGGCAGGAGAATCGCTTGAACTGAGATGGCATCATTGCACTCCAGCCTGGGCAACAGAGTGAGACTCTGTCTCAAAAAGAAAGAAAGAAAAAAGCACACCTAGAACTAATAAGTGGGCTCAGCAATATTTCAGGATAAAAGAGAAACATGCAAAACTCAGCTGTGTTTCTATACTCTAGAAGAGAACATGCAGTCACAGAAATTAAAATATGATACCATTGGCTGGGCGCGGTGGCTCACGCTTGTAATCCCAGCACTTTGGGAGGTTGAGGCGGGCGGATCACGAGGTCAGGAGATCGAGACCACGGTGAAACCCCGTATCTACTAAAAAAAAATACAAAAAAATTAGCCGGGCGTGGTGGCTGGCACCTGTAGTCCCAGCTACTCGGCGAGGCTGAGGCAGGAGAATGGCGTGAACCCGGGAGGCGGAGTTTGCAGTGAGCCGAGATCGCGCCACTGCACTCCAGCCTGGGTGACAGAGCAAGACTCCGTCTCATAAAAAAAAAAAAAAAAAAAAATATGATACCATTTACAATAGCTAAAAGAAATGAAATACTAAGGTATAAATCTAACAAAGTGTAAACAGAAGTTGTACTACAGAAGGCTGATAAAAGAACTCAAAGATCTATAAAAGTGAATAGAAATACCATCATAGATTTAAATAATAGATTTAATCATTGATTCAAAGACATAAGAGAGTGAGGATGTCAATTCTTCTCAAATTGATCTATAGGTTTAAACAATTTCTTTCATACTCTTGGTAAGACTTTGGTAGATTTAGACATTATTCTAAAATGTGTGGAAAGGCAAAAAAAAAAAAAAAAAAGCAACTAGTATAGCTAAAAGAACTTTGAAAATACTAACTTAGAAGTAATTAGTCATCAAGACCAGTATGGAAATCTGGGTTTGGCCACCCACTGGCCCCATGTGCTGCAGCAGATGGCTCAATCTCCCAATCTCAGTTTCCCCAGATTTAAAACTGGAGGCAGGACAGTAACCTCTCTAGCGTGCTCTTGTGGGGGTGAAGTGAAGTGATGCACGCAGAGCCCCTGCAGCGTGCGTGGCCCACAGGGAGCATTCCACAGCTGCTGCCTCTTCATAAAGCATCATGTGCAGGCAGCCACTGCCCCTGGCTGTGCCCACCAGGTTACAGAACATGAGAGCACAGGCACCTCACTCAGATACACCACCCTAAGGATGGTGGGCTGTGGACATCCTTTCTCCACTTGTCTCCCTCACACATTTCCCCAGAAGTGCTCGGGGCCAACATCAGAAACCAGGATTCCAGCTCCTGATGGAGATGAAGACCTGCATCTGATTGCTGCTCCCTGCAGAAAGGACAGGGCTGCCTCAGTAGGACCATGCTGACATGAGCCTTGATCTGCCCCTGCTCCCTGCCTCCTTCCACCTATTAAAGAGGTGATGTCACATTCATGAAAAGGATTCTTGTCAGAAAAGAGGGAAGCCAAGTCCCAAAGCACTTTCCAACTTGCTCTATCTCCCTGTGACCCTGTTTCCAATGATTTGGGGCTAGTGCATTTCTTCTCATAATTGTAGTAGAAAACTTCTAGAAGGACCCCAGTACCTTTGGTGTTCACACCCTTTGTAATACCTTCTTCTTGAGTGAGGGTGGGACCCAGTGACTTGCTTCTAACAGAGACAATATGGCAAAAGTGATGGGATTTCACATCTATGATGAGGTTACCGAAAGACTGCATTCTGGCTTGCTCATCCTCTCTTGTCTTATGCTCATAACTGCAGAAAGTCAGCTGCCACAGTGTGAGCTGCACTCACGGTACAGACACACTTTGCCAAGGGACACACAGCTCCAGCAGACAGACCATGAAGATCTGAGACCCTCCATCCAACATCTGCGAAGAATGGCATCCTGCTCCTACCCAGCTGAGTGAGCTCGGCAGCAGATCTGACCCATTCCTCAAATCTCAAGACAGACACAGACCCACAAACATGCAGACTGCAACTCTGAGACCCTGACCCAAACCACCCAGTGAAGCCACACCTGGATTCCTGACACTCAGAAACTGAGATACTATAAATGTTTGTTGTTTCAAACCACTAAGATTTGTTATGTGGCAGTACATCACTAATATCATTCTGTTAGGTCTTAAATCATCCTAAAAAGCTGCTTAGGTGAATCCTTTATTTCCACTGAAATACTCCCATTATCACAAATAAAGGGATGATGAGAAATTGACATGAAATTTCTAATGCCTATACAGTAATCTTAAGTGTTCAACACTAGACCTGTATTATATACCAAATACTGTATGCATTTCATACACGGCCCATGAGACACCCTATTGCTTCCTTAATCTACTTTTCTACTTCTGATTTATTTTTTAAATGGAGCTAGGCTCTAAGAAAATATATTGAGTGGCCCCATCTACAAATTGCCAGCTATCCATAAATTGTTCCAGTGCTGATAAATGGATGCATGCATGCCCCTAGGACGCTGCAGCCTGTGGTGAGTCACTCTGTTGCCTTCCTCTAAAGCGTCCAGGACAACTGTTCCAGCCTGAGATGAATTGATCATCATCCAGGCACACAGGGCAGAGGGAGGCCCTTGTCTTCACTGGCCCGGCACACCAGGAACAGTTATGGTTTTTCTTTCATTGTATTCCCCTGACATTGGAGCTCCAATTTACCTTTTCATGAGTTTTTCATTCCATTGTTTGCTGTCATTTCTGTCACTTCCTCCTAGTTGTTGTAGCACAAATGGAAACGCACCAGTCACCTGCTCTCACTTCATGTCCCCTGCCTCCTGGAGTGCACAGCTAACAGACTTTAAATGACTAATTTTCTGTTTACAATCGCAAAAGAGGACAGGAAGAGAGCACTTAGTCACCTCCTTGTAAAACAGTTTCAAAATATTGTTTCCATAGACATTTTCTTTCTTTTCTTTTCTTTTAAATTGTGATGAAGTACACATAACATAAAATTTACCTTCTTAACCGTTTTAAAGTGTACAGTTTAGCAGCATTAGGTACATTCACAGTTGTACAACCATCATCGTTAATCATTTCCAGAACTTTTTTTATCATCCCAAACAAAAACTCAGTACTCTTTAAACACTCACTCCCCATTCCTCCTCCCCCCAGGCCCTGGAAACCGTCATTCCACTTTCTGTCTCCATGACTTGAACTTCTCCAGGGGCCTCCCATGAGTAGAATCAGACAGCATTTGTCCTTTTGTGCCTAGTTTGTTCCACTTAGCATAATGTCCATGACGCTTATTTATGTTGCAGCTTGTGACATGATTTCCTTCATTTTTAAGGCTGAATATTCTCTTCCTCCTTCTCTTCTTTCTTTTTTCCATCATGCAGGTCCAAGACACTTAGCTGGGAACCAAGGGGCACAGAGATGAACACACAGCATCTGTGTCATGTGCTCCTGGGTCAGGAGGAGATCACCCCTACACACACACGCACACACACACACACACACAAATGGTGGTAGGACTTATAGTTGCATGGTTGCTGGGTTGAGCTCTATGGAAGAGGAATGGGCCAGCTGGGGGCACGAAGAGACTGATCAGTAACCAGAAGATGTGGGCAAGTATGGCCTAGGACCTTGACAGGAAATGAGGCCAAGACTGATGGATTTGGAATCAATGTGGGCGAGGTGGAAAAGGGTAATATGGCATCCACACAATGAAGCATTGCATCCCAAGTGGCTGAAACATCAAGAAGGTGGGTAGAGAAAGGCAGGAAGACACATCTAGTTAGACAGGGAGAATTGAGCACATCAAGACGGACTCTAAGTGTCTTGCAAAAATATCTCACTTAGACAGCAATAAAGTCATTAAAAACATTTTTTACTTTATTGCAAACTTACATCAAAGTAAAAATGAAAGTCCTTAAGGCAAAGAGGCAACTACAATAGTGTAGCCCAATTAAGTGTTAAAAAGCCATCCTAACATGACTACACAACAAGCCATCAGTGTCATGACACCATAACAGAGCAGGTAGTGGTGCCCTGGACTGGATCCTGGAACTAAAACAGGACGTAATTTAAAAAAACTGATGAAATCCAATAAAATCTACAGTTTAGTCAGTAGTAATGTAACAATGTCAGTGTCTTAGTTTTCACAAAAGCACCATGATATTAATGATGGGGAAAATTCAGTAAAGGGTATATGAGAAGTCTCTGTAATATCTTTGTAACTTATCTATTAAATCTAAAATTATTCCAAAATAAAATTTATTTTAAAATATTGAAGCCCTGAAAGTCCACAATGATATCCTTTAATCAAATCAATGTTTTTCCTCTTCCTGTGCTTGCCTGTAAATACGGTGTATATTCATTTTCATGTATGTGCAGAAAGATACTAAATAGATATTATAATTGGCTGTTTTACTTAACATTTATTAATATTTTATGTATTGCTTCCTTCTTCCCTCATCCTTCTAACACAACCATGGAACCGGTATTGAGGGCCTGGCGTGTATGTTACACAACTTCTGCACTGCCAGGCCCTCAGATACAAACATGCACACACATACCCATGGATCACAAATGTCTCCCCTTCTTCATCGTGTTATTTATTTATTTTTATGTTTATGTTTTTCTGAGACAGAGTTTCATTCTTGTCACCCAGGCTAGAGTGCAGTGGCATGATCTCGGCTCATGGCAGGCTCTGCCTCCTGGGTTCAAGCAATTCTCCTGCCTCAGCCTCCTAAGTAGCTGGGATTACAGGTACCTGCTACCATGCCGGGCTAATTTTTGTATTTTTAGTAGAGATGGGATTTCACCATATTGGCCAGGTTGGTCTCAAACTCCTGACCTCAAGTGATCCGCCCGCCTCAGCCTCCCAAAGTGCTGGGATTACAGACATGAGCCACCGCGCCCAGCTCGTTGTTATATTTATACATCTGTCCAACTTATTTCCTTACTTCATGGCATGGGCGGGATATAATTCGATGAATGTGAATCTAACTCAACATGCTTAATATTTGAATGATACTCTATATTAGGTGTGTAGTCAACTTATTTAAGCATTTTCCTGTTGATGGACTTGCAATTTTGTGCTGGAATATGTCTCATTGTACCTATGACATGCACAAATGACTTCACTTCTGCAGACTAGATGAGCAGAAATGGAACAGACGGATGTGTGTGCATGTGTGTGTGCATGTGTGCGTGTGTGGGGATGGGAAGATATAATAAACAACATATAAAATGCTCTCTCCTTTACCTCCTCACCAACGTGGATAATATTAATATGATGGTTTTTCCCATATGATAAACCAAGATAGATGTAATTATTTATTTTCATTTATTTTTCGATGCTTCCATATACGACTTGATATTTTTTAAAATATGCTTATCAACCATTTGCATTCACCTCTCTGTGAATTGCCTATGAATAGGGTTCACTCACTTTTTTCTGTGTTATTTCACTTTTATTATAAGTTTTTAAAAGTTATTGATATGTTGTCCATATGAACTCTGTTATAGCTTGAGTCATGTTTTTCCCAGTATCCTTGCCTTTGTTTTGTTTGGGGTATCCTTTGTTGTAATTAAAAAAAAATCCTATAGTCAAGCATGTGTAACTTATTGAACAAATGGGACTTGGAGGGCAGAATTATGAAATAGACTTTTTCCCTTACACAGCACATGTCAAATGTTTCTTCCTTCTCAGGTTCCAGAAGGCATCTCAGGCACTATCAGGATCAACCATTATGGTCATCTCCGGTTATTATTCCCCAGTCTGATGATGAGATATTGAATGTCCAGCCTAATCTAAACCTAAGTCTCCCACTCTCATCTGGGGCAGGGCTCCCCCAGCCATGGTGAGAAGTGGTGCCTGCTGGACAGTAGATGCCAACACTTAGATTCTCTTTCTTTTTAAAATTGTGATAAAATATACATAACATAAAATTGACCATCTTAGCCACATTAAGTTACAGTTGAATGGCATTAAGTGCATTCACATTTTTGCAAAACTGATGCCACCGTCCATCCCCAGAAATTCTTCATCTTCCCAAATGGAAACTCTGTACACATCAAACACCTCCCTGTTCCCCTTTCTCTCTCTAGCCCCTGGTGACCACCATTCTACTTTCTGTCTTGGTGAGCTTATCTGACTCTCTTTTCCTATTTGGAGCTCCTGCAGGTTCTCAGAAGGCAGTCCTTGTGGCCCTGTGTCCTCTAACCCTAGCAGAGTCAGGCATGACCTGGGGCTATCCCAGGCCCTGCTGGTGGCAAGGTTCCCAGGGTCCTCTGTGATCCATGCCTGAGATGTCCATCTGCTCTCAGGATACAAGTCGCTCTGTCTCTCCCACTCTGTCCTCCCAGGAAGCTCTGGGCAGCTTCTGACACTGTAAATTTCACCAAGCCAGGGTTAGCTCTTCAGAGAGTTCTCTCCAATCATCCTCATTTGGCATGAGCTGGGGAAAACATGCCCATCCCCACAGGGAAAGGTGACAGGTGAAGTATCTCCACAGCTTCTTCAAAGAGACCTCCTTGCACCCTCCTCATAGTCCTCCTTTAGGGCCCAGGAGGCAGAACAAGTTTGGGGCTTCCCTTCACAAGTCTTGCTGGGAAAACTGCTCACTCTGGTAGGATGTGTGATCCTTTGCTCTTGGATGCAGATTGAAATCAGAAGAGCCCCTGTGACTCCCTGCTGCACAGGCTATCCTATCCTTTATGGATAAAAAAATGAGATTTTGAGAATCAAGTCAGAGGGGGGTTCCGGGAGTCCCAGTAGGGATGTGACAAAGAATGTCTCCTCAACCCAACTCTACTCAGGCCTTCCTGAGCTCTTTTCCGCCTATGTCTGACTTTGCAACCCCCATGTTCGTGTCTGCATTGTCCAGTTTTAGCAAGAATCCTGTTAAGTCAGTTTAGCCAGGAACCCCACCCTCAGTATCTGATCAGGTTCCTTATCCCCCACCACTCCCAGTTGATGTCTGGTCACCCTGGTTTGTCTTCAGCAATAATCTTCTCAGGTCAGTTAAGCCAGAATCCCCCCACAGCCCTGATGTTTCTTCTGAGTAATTTTCCATCCACTGACACCTGTCCTACTCCTTGGTGATAAATTCCTATTTTTCCTTGTTGCGTTCAGAGTTGAGCCCAGTATCTCTCCCCCACAGCAAGACCCCATCACAGTGGTGCCTGTACCTATCATAATGGTCCTAAATAAAGTCTGCCTTATCATGCTTTAATGAGAGAATGAATAACTTTGTCTTGAATAAATGTTCCAGATCTCTCTCCTCTTGCACAAGCAGGCCTCATGGTGTGGGTGTGAGGGTGCCTTCTGGGCAGGGAGCCCCAGCAGGAGAGCAGTGAGGAGGCTATTGCAATAACCCAGGCAAGAGGCTGGGAGCTGTGGCTCATGCCTGTAATCCCAGCATTTTGGGAGGCCAAGGAGGGCAGATCATTTGAGGTCAGGAGTTTGAGACCAGCCTGACCAACATGATGAAACCCCATCTCTACTAAAAAATACAAAAAATTAGCCAGGCATGGTGGTGCTTGCCTGTTGTCCCAGCTACTTGGGAGGCTGAGGCATGAGAATCACTTGAACCTGGGAGGCAGAGGTGGCAGTGAGCAGAGATCGCACCATTGCACTCCAGCCTGGGTAACACAGCGAGACTCTATCTCAAAAAATAAATAAATAAAATAAATAAAAACAACCCAGGCAAGAAATAACTAGGCTTGTGGGAATCGTGTTACCCTATTCCAGAAAATCATTATTTAATCCATAAATCATAT
Organism: Hylobates moloch; assembly: GCF_009828535.3. Taxonomy (NCBI): domain Eukaryota; kingdom Metazoa; phylum Chordata; class Mammalia; order Primates; family Hylobatidae; genus Hylobates; species Hylobates moloch. The sequence continues at coordinate 62,939,869 of NW_026652285.1, read as the reverse complement.
TATAGTTCCTTCAGAATCATTTTCGAATTCAAGAACCCATCAAGTCATCCTGGAAAGCGCTAGTTATGAGGACATAAAAGACAAAGTCCCTGCCTTCTTCGGAGGAGGCAGCTGGACCAAAACAAGGAGATGGACAGTCAGGGCGTGGGCGGGCCTGCCTAGCTCAGCCCTGCTCTGGAACCTTTGACTACTGGATCCACAGCTCAGCTCAGAGCCATGCCCCTCCCCTTGGCATTTCCAGGTCCAGTGTTCTGTGGGTGATGCTCTCTGGGGGTGATGCGCGCTGCATTCCACAAACCAACCATGCTGGTTCCTCATAAACACAGGAGGCCAAAGAGAGTGAATTAAGGAGGCTTGTTAAATGGGGCATGATAAATATCATTTAGCTGGAGCATTCGAGGTCTGGCGCCATCCAATGAATGCATCAATTGTCTGCTTGAGGCTGTTAATTTGCTAAAACCTGGAATCACAGGCCATCAACCATTTCTACCACAGACTCGGCACGCCATGAGAAGTGAGCACACCGGTGCTTGGCGGCTCTGGTAAGCTACTAAAATGCATCAAAACCTCACTACATGCCCCATAAATATGTACAATTTAATTATATGTAAATTTACAAATAAAATTAAATTAATAAAATTTAAAATAAAAAATAAATAATTTTATACAGGCATTCCTGGGAGATATTGCAGGTTAAGTTCTAGACCACCACAATAAAGTGAATATTGCAATAAAGCAAATAAAAAATAATTCCAAAATTCTCACTTGCAGCTATGTACACATATGTATATGTGTGTTTATATGTATGTTATGTATGTATATCTATCTCTCTGTTTATCTATCTATGTCTGATTTTTGCACTGCTTACTGACACAAAGCAAACTCCACTTCTTTTCTTATAGAAGCTGGCATAAAAAGGCCTGGTTCACTCATCCCCACCAGGATCTCACTTCTTCAGTTTTAATTACCCCACAAAACAGATGTTATAAAATGTAGTCACACTTTATATATTCCTATGATGATATAGGACTATATAATCATGTGGCCAGGTTGAATAGATAGAAGTGTTCCACTGTGGGGAACATGCTCAGGTTTCATTTGCACATATCAAGCATCCCCAAAAGAAAACAAACCAACAGGGAGACAGAATTGGTGAGTTGTTCTAGAATAGCTGCTGTTCCCTGCCTTCAGCTGAGATAGGCATCCAGGCCTCCCTTCTACAGATGAGGAAGTGGAGTGTGGAGATGCTGCCATGCCCTTTCACCTCTGGGCTCACTCTCAGCTCTGTCTGAATCCCTTTCTCAGCCGTCCCAACACCTGGACTTGAACCCCGTCTCTGCTATCAGTTTGGCCTGGGATAAATATTCTGGGATCCACAACATCCTCTTGAGCATTGAATGCTTTTGCTCTTTTATGTTGCTCATCAATGATGTTTTCTTCCTGCATCTCAGATGCCGCCTCCAGCATTACTCTCATAAGAACACATGACTGCCACACAGCAGAACATTGGCTGTGCAAATCCTGTTGCCATTGGGAATTCTGGTAAGGCCAGCAGCAGCAGGAAGAATGAGGCAGGACTGAATCTCCCAGGGTCCTGTCCTGTGTATGAAGAAGGGAAGGGCTGGCCCAGCCTTCCACAGCGAAGGGCAGAGCATGCTCTGAGCATCCTGAGGAATTCGTGAGTGAGCCGCACCATTCGGTCCTGGTAGCAGGCAAGGAAGAAATGAGATGAGATTCCAGTCTACACAGTACCTCGGAATCAGTCCTCTTCCTGAGCGAGAAAAGGGTTCCTGGATTACAGTGGCAAACAGATGAATACAAAACTCCTCTCTTGCAAAACCCACAGTAGGGGGCAAGCAGCTGTCAGCACACCACGCTTTGGTAGAGGCAAAGCAGCTCAGAATGCTTAATGTCCCCTAAGGATCAGCAGTGCATGTGGAGCCTGCTTCTGTGAAAGGGCTGGAGGACTCCATGACTAATTAAAATGCACCAGAGCTTAGGTACCATGCAAGTTGTCTAAGGGTTTGCTCACATTCCTCCCCATGGGCAGCCCCAACAGAAGTTGGAGGAGGCAAAGCCACATCCACAGTGGAGGTGGCCTCCTGCTGCCTACACAGGCCAATCCAGGGATGAGCCAGGGAGTGGTGCAGGAGCCAGAAGGTACTGGGACACAGCTTCTTCTGCAGGTTCCAGGTGGAACTTCCAGAATGCCAGGAAGGTTTTTGGGAGATTGGGGACGATGTTGATTAATAATAATTGTTAATTAACAATGTATATTTCTCATTCTCTCATATTTCTAAAAGATGAGTGAGGCAATTGCTCTATGGGAAAATCTAATCACTTACTGACAGTATATTGACTGTCAATCATTAATTGCCTCCATGAAAAACCTCTGCAAATCTCCTATAGCAATTTCTTCTGGAGCACTTAAAATATCATCAGATTAAAGAACTGTTTCTATATTATTTCACATTCAGGAATATATCTGCTTCTCCCAGGAGGTGTAGCAGTCCATGCAGATATAATCTCTACCCACAGTAGTAAACAAAATTAAAAATGTCCCGTTTCGCATAAGTGAGAGAAGGGCAGGTTCCCTGGCCCCAGCATTACTGAGGGCTGGTTGACTTACACACAATGTCCATTTCCCTCTAGGAAAGTGGGAAAAATAACAACTGTTTTCTCCCAGGTAAAGCAACACAAGAAATGCTCAACAAAGTGTTTAGAGTTCTTCAGAAAAAAGCTACAATAAAATAATATCGTTCTTAGTCCTTCAGCTGTTTTCAGCCTAGTGCTTGTAGACTGACTTAACCACATCTGAGCTACCACACAATTTAGGAGATGAAAAACATCAGTCCTACTCAAGCATTTTAGGTGAACATTTATTTAAGGAATTTAACAGATAAAAGAAAAGGATTTAAAGAGTTAAGAGAAACTGTGTTTGTGTGTGTGCATGTGTGTATGTGTTCGTATTTGGGCATATGTCTGTGAGTACATGCACATGTGTGTATGCCTGTGTGTATAGTTATATCTCTGTACATGAGTGTATGTGTGTGTTCATGTATGCATGCACACATGTACACATGTGTGTGTCTGCATTTTTTTTTTCTCCAGCAGTGATCATTTCTGGTCCAGTGTCTTGACTGGAACCAAGTCAAGCATTGCCCTCCACATCATCAGCTGCAGGCCAGATAATCTAAGGTGAGAACTGATCTTAGATTTCATTTACTTTCTGGACAAGTCTCTTGTGTCCTTTATTATTTTAAAAAGACTATTCCTTAGATTTAGCTTATTGTGTCATATGCAAGAGTACTCTTTGTTACTCATGTTGCTGACTTAGCTCTGCAAAATGCCTGGAGTCAAGAGCCTCAACAGAAGACTTTCTCCCAAGCCCCATATCTATCTTGCAGTTTACACAGTGAACACCTTGTATACTGAATGCTGGAAGCTTCAGCACATGACTGGCTGTCCACAAATGCTACCAGCTTACTGGGCCTGCCAGAAGCCCCTTGTCTTGCCCAATCCACTTCATTCCAGTGTCAGTTATAGACAGTGAGTTCTTAGCTGGTGAGAGCTTCCACACTGGCCTTCCTCGTTTTGCGAAAGACCAGGTGGAGGCACTGGCGTGGAGGACAGTGGATGAGAGGTCTTCTATAATAATAAAATTGTGAAGCCTGGGGACAGCACCCTAGTTATGGACTTCAGCACTGTAGTGAGAAAAATGCACTCTGTACTTAGGAATGATGTGTTGCTCTGTATTTCAACCAGATATATGGAATTAACTGAGTCCTATCCAACAGAGGCCACTTTATAACACAGAAGCCAAGTTAAACCCTTTAGATGAATGTCAATCCCATTAAACCCAATAAGAGGACGGAGGTTTAGTTGAATGTTAAGGAAACTGACAGGGGCTTTTCTGCAAAGAAAAGACATAAGAAAGCTGTTCTTTGTCATGCATAGTTATAAAGAGTGAGCCCAGGAAGAACTTTATCTTTATAATTAATAAAAGGCATGTTAAATAAGTGTCACTGGGCCTTCAAATAAATTGCTTAAAATGCAAATATTGCTCTTAAATGAATAAATGGCCATAAAGACCTTCAGTAATCCAAAGGAATGAAGACTAAGGCTGATACGGATCACAGAACACTAACAACCTGTATTCAAATAGTAGTTTAAAATAGAAATGTTTTGCTAGCTGTATTGTAAAATCTTTAGCTTCAGATATTCTCAATAACTGCATTATTTATTTCAACCTGCTTATTTGATTTGTCACTTAAAACTGTTACAAATGCATATTTTAAAGGCATAGGACATGATGGAGTGAGTAGGGACATAAGACTGAACACTTGGCTCATGAGCCCACAGGCTCGTGACCCTGAAAACAACTTTATTTCTCTGAGCACGAGGATACCTTCCAATAAACAAAAATACTGGCCTCATTGAGTTTTCAGGTGTCCCAGTGAGGTAAGAAATGTGAAAATATCATGTGCTGTGAATGTTATTAGTCAGAGTTAATATTAATCATTATATTTTAAACATGATATATTTAACTCCCGCTCCAAACTGCCAACCACAACGGTAAACATGCTAAAGTATCTACACATGGAACAACAAAACCAATCCTACATTGGGCTCTGAAGTTAGCACTTTCTTTTGAAGCATTGACATGCTGATAACAATCAGTTCAGTCAATTTGCAGGAAAAAAAACATTCGGACATGATGTTTTGATTGACTAAGACAAAACAACAGGTCACCTCTCTGAATCAGACACTGTTCAGTGGGGCAGTTTTATGTCTTCTTATTTTAGATGCAGTTTTGGAACGAATCAAAGCATTACAGACATAACTGCTTTTCCAGGGGCATAATATTTCCAACTGTGAAGATCCACAGGTCTCAGTAGCTGTTGACTCCTGTGAAGTGAAGGAGGAAGGGGCTTCGCTACTCAGCCCATTCACATTGACACAGGGCACTGACAATTGAATCATCTCAGCGATTTCATTTGTTCACGGGCTTTGCAGGCTATTGGAGTATGTAGGGCCACGTGTTCAGATTCCAGATGATTCAACTGAGGCCTGGCGAGTAAAATGAGGCCATGGAGCCTCAGAGCCAATAAGGATCCAGAATCCAGTCACTAACTTTTAGCCCAGGACACTGTCTGCAGCCCTGTGTGCCAAGTCTCTGCCTTGATGCAGTGAATGTGCAGTCAATACAAGGCCAGTACTTGAATTTTTAAAAAAGAGATAAAAGGCCAGATGCGGTGGCTCACACCTGTAATCCCAGCACATTGGGAGGCTGAGGCGGGTGGATCACCTGAGGTTAGGAGTTCGAGACCAGCCTGACCAACATGGTGAAACCCCATGTCTACGAAAAATACAAAAATTAGCCAGATGTGGTGACAGTCACCTGTAGTCCCAGCTACTCAGGAGGGTGAGACAGGATAATTGCTTGTACCCATGAGGTGGAGGTTGCAGTGAGTCGAGATTACGCCACTGCACTCCAGCCTGGGTGAGACAGCGAGACTCTATAAAAAAAAACAAAAAAAAAACAAAAAAAAAACAAAAAGAAAAGACAAACGAAAACGGAAACAAGAAAAACCTGGAAGATGAGCCATATACACTTAGGACAGAAGTGGTAAGGATGGTAGACAGGTACAGGGCTTACTGTGCAATGCTTGCTCTAACACCAAGCCTTCCCAGAGATGGACTGAGAATAGAGGACTATTGTTGACAGTCAGACACAGCATGCTCCCAGTGTCTGCAGAAGCTGGGTCCCTGGCTGTTGGGCCAGTGAGACTCCTCACACCACCTCTCAGGAAAGTCGCAGGGAGAGTATTGGCAGCTAGGCTTAGGGCCACACAGGGCTGGGTGGATTGGCCCTTTAGGGAAAGGGCCAACAAGTGACATGCTAACAACACCAGTATCCCACAGAGGAAAACAACACATACCTTGAATTTCAAATCTGGGTCCCATTGAGCAAACTGCAACCTCCAGTTGGCTCTAGGGGGAGGCGTCTATGATGGAGAAATGCAATATGGTATTGGGCCCAGCGGTGGTGTGATGTGACCAGTAGGTCACTATCACAAGAGAGGAGCTGGGCCTGCCACCACCAGGAGGTAAGCTGGGGGCATGGGCCCAGTTACCCACCACCACAGCGTCACACGGGAGTGCCTCATGCTTCCCGCCTCACTTCCCCACTCTGCAGCTTTCAGTGGATTCCCCTTGCAGCTCTGTAGGTAAATGAGTTAGTGGATTCCTCTATGAGTTATTTTGTTGTTGTTGCTGTTTGGACAGACAAAACTTTCTTTGCTCTTCTCACCAAAAAAAAAACTGGGTTCCCATCTATCAAAAGGCATATGTCTATAAAGCTACGAGTCAATTAAATTACAAATCAAAGACTATTTCTGATTGAGTCATGTCGATGCCTTATAAGAACTTAGAATATGTCCCCAGGAAGTTCCTTTCTCAGGGAAAGAACTGCTTCTAGTCAATCCATGTTTCTGAAAGTTAGCTTTCTGTATATTGAATTATCCTGAAGCAGGGAATCCCTGGAACTGAATATTTTGTCTGAATTTGCACCCTGTAGTGGGAAGGTGGGCAGTGCCCTGCACAAGGAGCTCTGCCTTGTGGTTCGGCAAAAGGAGGGCAATTCAGGCCAGGGAGCAACGTCCTCATGTGGGAGCGGTGTGGCCTCAACAACCCCAAACAGACGCGCAGCCTAAACTACACAAACACTCACCTGCATGGCACAAAGAAGGAGATTTCTATCTCTTATGAAAACAGGCAAACAGCCAATCACCCTCCATGCTTCATGTTAGCAAGATCACCATCCCAGCAGGTGGTTAATTGGCATGTTGTGGCATTCCTCCATGGTCCAACCCACCATAACAAACTGGGTTGTGGGTGACCCCAGGGGAGGCTGGCTGCCTGGAAAGGGAAGAAAGTGCACCGTGGACTCTTTCTCACTCCAGACGAGAGTCATTGGGTTTACTCCCTGCAGTGGTTTTCATTGTCATTAAAAATAATAACAATAATAACAAACATAAATTAAAAATAAAGCTCACAGCACCACAGCCATTGGTGCAGCATTGTGCAGTGGTGCAATGTTAGCAACCAAGCGCTATTTATCCTCTGACTCTTTCAATCTATGTGCATTTCACAAATATTTACTAAGTATCATGGATACACAGATAGAAAGAGGTGATTCCCTACCCTTGAGGAGCGAGCAGCCTAATGAGGAGATAGATGCATAAACAGACAATTTCAGCAGGATGTCAAGGCACTATAATAAAAACATAGACAAGGCTCAGCGAGAATGCAGGGAGGGACCCCCTGAGACTATGCATGGGCACGTGCCTCGGGGAAGGCTGGTCAGAGGAGGGGAGAGGAAACGTGGCTTTTGTGGGGAACAGGAGGTCCCAGAAGCATTCATGCTGGAAGGATTCCATGCAGTGGAACAGCTCATTCACTGTCTCATGGGAACCACAGAACTGTAATGTTTGGGCCACCAGGCATAGAGGTGGCTGGGACATGGGGAAGGTGTGTCAAGCAAGTGGGAATAAGCTAGACAATGGGGGAGTCTCATACAGACCTTGATCAGGGGATGCCAATACCATGCAAGCCAGGGTCCTCTGGTCCGGTGGGTTGGTGAGATTGGCAATTGCAGCCTCAGAAGCAGAATGCCCAAGAGGGTGGTAATTCCAAGCAACACAGCCAAGCTTCAAACCAGGGCCCCCATTCCATCCAGGGCAGCCTTGAAAGACAGACATAGAACACGAGAGACATCTGCAATTGTACATTTTCTAGAAGCCACATTTTCAAAAAGTCTAAAGAAGCAAGTAAAATTAATTTTTATACTAAAAATGATTTTGCCCACTATATCTAAAATATTATCTTTTCAACATGTAATCAGTTCCCAAAAAGTATTAATATATTATTTTTCTTTGTATTTTCCGTTGTAAGTCTTCAAAACTCAGTGTGTATTTTACACATACAGCACATCTCAGTTCAGAGCAGCCACATTTCAACAGCTCCATAGCCACACGTGGCTGATAGTGGCCATGTGGGCCAGCACAGGTCTAGAGTCTGAAGTGTCCAAGACACATGTTCTCCATTCAGGCCATAATTAGACTGGACACCATAATTGCTGGTATTTCTTTTCCAAAAGGTACACAGAAATGAAACAGGTCCCCCTGCCAAAAGACATATAGTCATCCAACATTTCAACTGCAAGCTATAGGACTAAGTTGGTGGGAAAAGTTGTCTTAAAATAAACATGTACTGCATACTTCTCTTTGATTTCCAAAGCTTGAAGAGGAGAGGGTGGCATAGGATAATTTGCATTTTAATAAACACAACCTCTTGCAAAACAATCCTCAACATTCTTGATGAGCGCCTCCCAATAACAATAATTACCATCAGAAGATGCCATGCCAGCATTCTCTAAATGACTGTCTCCCAAGGCAGGCCATGTTTTGATTGACTTAAGGCAAAGCTGTTAGGTAACTTGCATGGGGCCATCCAGGGAGTTGGGTTTATGCAACTTGTTTCCCAGGAGGAAAGCAGTTTAATTTCCCTGAATCGGGCCACAATAGAGTTGGCTTTAGAAGTAGGACTATAGCATGGGAATGTGTACACAATTTTTCAGTACTTAAGACCTCAGAGGGGCCCTAATTGTCCTTTTTTAAAGCACAGGGTAGTCAGTGGTGATGTCACCAGCCCCATGTATTGTGTCAACTCTGCCATATTGCCCCATCCCATGCTGGATGGCTCCACTCTACTCAACTGAGGATGGGTGTACGTTTGGTTGAAGATTTAGCCACATCCGAGGGTCTGTTGGGTCCTACAGGCTTTCACAGCTGAATCCCTCACGTTCTCAGGCAGGCTTGTACCTGGCTTGCAGAATTCCCACCCCAAGCGCTCTGTGGTCTTGGGCTCCTTTCCAATTCTCAATTTTGACAACAGCATTGTGGTGTTTGTAAGCACAAGATAACCCCACACACCCTGCCAGGGCCTTATAGCAACTTTGTAGAAAAGCACTCACAAGAGATGCTCACTCACTCTGAGTCACCATGTACCAAGCACTGAACCAAAAGCTGTGTCGGGATGAGATCAGTAAATCTTCTGCACCACTCCATGAAATGGGTCTGGTCATGATCCACATCATACAAACGGGGAACCCAGGAAGGTTGTGTAACTTGCTTTTGTAACTCAGTAAGACCTGCCAAAGCCAATTGATTCCGGGGGCAAAGATTTAAGCTACTAGACATGGCATGCTTTATTTGGCTGTCGTTAATTTCTTGTCTTGTATGGTTATAAAATAGAAACACCATGGCAGGCAGAATTCTACAGTGACTCCCAAGATTTCCACCCTCTCACATCCATGCCCTGTGGAATCCCCTACCTTAGGTGAGGGAGAAACCCATGAATACGACGGAACAGCACTTTCATAATTAGATCAAAACTTGGCTGACTTTGAATTGATTAAAAGAGACTATCCAGAAAGGCCTGACCTAGTCAGGTAAGATTCTTTTGTTTGTTTGTTTGTTTTTTAAATTTTTTAATTTTTTTTATTTATTTTTATTTTTTATTATTAGACTTTGGGTTTTAGGGTACATGTGCACAATGTGCAGGTTTGTTACATATGTATCCATGTGCCATGTTGTTTTGCTGCACCCATTAACTCGTCATTTAGCATTAGGTATATCTCCTAATGCTGTCCCTCCCCCTCCCCCCACCCCACAACAGTCCCCGGAGTGTGATGTTCCCCTTCCTGTGTATTGAACAGGTAAGATTCTTAAAGGCCCTTTCTGAAGAAAGAAAGATTCTAAGCATGAGAGAAGCTGTGGATGGGGCCAAGTAGCAAGGAACCCCAGAAACCTCCAGGAGCTGAAAGCAGCCCCTGGCAAGCAGCCAGCAGAGAATGAGAACTTCAGTCCTACAACTTTCAGGAACTAAAGAGGACCCTGAGCTGCAGGAATGAATGCAGGCCTGCTAACACCCTAATTGTAGCCATCGGAAACCCTGCACAGAGAATCCAGCCCGGATTCCTGACCCATAGAAACGGTGACGTAATAAATATATGTTGTTTTAAGCCACTGAGTCTGGGGTAATTTTTTACATAGCAAAAGACAACGAATCCACATACTTTTCCATCTGCAGGTGGACTTATCTGATTATCAATACTTGCAAAAGGGGCATTAGAAATACCTTCCTTCAATTGGTTGCTCCATTTCTGCAGGCTCTTCCTCATTGGCAATATTACTATTTTAAAAATAATTAATAAACTTTATTTTTAGAGGAGTTTTAGGTTCACAGCAAAATTGAATGAAAAGTACAGAGATTTCCCATTTACCCTCTGCCCCCACACATCCACAGCCTTCCCCGTTATCACATCTCCCCTCTAGAGAGGTCCATTTGTTACAATGGGTGAATCTACATTGGCATATCATTGTCACCCAGAGTCCATAGTTGACATCGGGATTCACTTTTGGGGCAGTACCGTCTATGGGTTTTGACAAATGTATAATGACATGTATCCACCAGTATAATACCATATAGGGTAGTTATTTTCATGCTGTAAAAATCTTCTGTGCTCAACCTATTCATCCCTCTTTCCCCTCTAACTCCTGGCAACCACTGACCTTTTACTGTCTCTATAGTTTTTCTTTTCCAGAATGTCATATAATTAGAACATATAGTAAGTAGCCATTTCAGGTTGACTTCTTTCACTTAGTAATATGCATTTAAGGATCCCCCATGTCTTTTCATGGCTTGATAGTTCCTTTCTTTTCAGGGTGGAATAACATTCCATTGTATGAATGTACCACATTTTATTTATCTGTTCACCTACTGAAGTACATCTTGGTTGCTTCCAAGTTTTGGCAATGATGAATATAGCTACTATAATCACCTATATGCAGTTTTTTTGTGTGTGGACATAGTTTCCAACTCCTTTGAGTAAATAACAAGGAGCACGATTGCTGGATCTTATGTTTAGTTTTGTAAGAAACTGATAAACTGCCTTCCAAAGTGGCTGTACATTTTGCATCCCCATCAGCATTGAATAAGAGTTCTTGTTGCTCCATGTCCTCACCAGGATTTAGTGTTGTCAGAGTTCTGGGTTTTGGTGTGTGGTGGTATCTCATTGTGTCAATTTGCAGTTCCCTAATGACAATGATGTGGGGCATCTTTTCACATGCTTACTTTGCAGCTGTACCTCCTCTTTAGCAAGATTTCTATTAAAGTCTTTCACTCATTTTTTAATCTAGTTGTTTGGCTTCTCATTCTCTTGATGTTGTCTTTTGCTGAGCAAAAATGTTTTATTTTACTGAAATCCAGTTATCAATTATTTATTTCATGGATTGAGCCTTAGCTGTTGTATCTAAAAAGTCATCACCATACCCAAGGTCATCTAGGTATTCTCCTATGTCATCTTCTAGGGGTTTTGTTTTACATTTTAGACTCAAGTTTATTGCCTACTTTAGTTAATTTTGTGAAGAGTACAAGATCTGTATCTAGAACTTTTTTTTTTTTTTGGCATGTGGGTGTCCAGTTGTTTCAGCCCCATTTGTTAAAAAGACATTTCTCCATTATATTGCCTTTGTCTTAGTCAAAGTTCAGTTGACTATATTTATGTGGACCTATTGGGCTCTCTACACTGTTCTGTTGAGATGCTTGTCCATTCTTTCACTGATACCGCACTGTGTCAATTACTATATGCCAAGGACATATTTGTATCCCTCCAAAATCCATATGTTGAAACCCTAATCCCCAGTGTGAAAGCATTTGGTGATGGGGTCTTTAAGAGGTAAATAGGTCACAGAGTGAAACCCTTATGGCGGGATTAGTACCTTTATAAGAACTGACATGACAAAGCTTGTCTTTTCTCCCTCTGCTCTCCACTGTGAGATGACTAAAAGATGACTATCTGTGAATGAGAAAGAGGGCCCTTACCAAGACCTTGACCATACTGGTACCCTGATCTTGACTTCTAGCCTTCAGGACTGTGAGAAATAAATGTTTATTGTTTAAGCCACCCAGTCTATGGTGTTCTGCTATGGCAACCCCACTAGGTTACATATGAAGCTGGTGTCCTGGCTGCCCCTTGTAGGGCTCAAAGTTTGGACCACAGATTTGATCGGTGTGAGTCAGTAACATGTCCTTGTTCCACAGTATGAGTTTAATTCTACAAGGAATACTTTAAAAACTCACTAAAGTCTTCCATCCCTTCTTTCACACAAACCAAAGCAGCATTTTCAGCACTGCCATATGTGATGAAAATGTGGCACCTCCGGGGGCAAAGGAATCCTTTGTGCAAATGCAGATGAAACATCGGCTGTGATCTACAGGACATAGAAGGGCCTGGATCTCAAAGATTGCTTGTTTCTTTTGCAAACTACAGAGTAAATTCTGTATCCCCTAACTGCTACCTTCTGACTTCTGTTCACAAACATTGGGCCAAGAGAGGCCTGAGGTCAGTATACATGCCTGCACGTGGCCTTCTTGAAGGCTTGTTTGCTTCATTTTTAAGCCTACAAGGTTGATATTGAATTGAGTTGTCCTGTGCACGGTTGCTGAATCATGATATATCATTTAGTAAGGAGAAAATTGTGACCAGGCGCTACAACACAGTTAAGGGATAGTGAAGTTTGTGAGATATGATTTATGAACACAGTTAAGAGTGGATGGACACACTGGAGAATTTGCAGAAATAGGCTGGTCAAGGAAGGCATCGGAATCTACCCATGGACTTTTATAACTAAAAGATCGAAATTGACTCTCACCTGTACCACCCCACCCCTTCCTCACCTCAACTCCCCTACACCATTGGAGGGTTACAGGAAGCAAAATAGAATGTTCCAGGTGGATCTATCTGATACCTTGAGGAAAAGGCACTGGTAGGTTCTCACTAGAAGAAATATCAACAGACCACAGATCCTATTCTTCCCACCCACATTTCCCTTTTAAAAGTGTAAATTTTGGAGTTAGCTCTGGGTCTGAATCCCAGCCTGTCACAGTAGGGACAAGTTACCTATATGCTCAGGGTCTCTGTTTCCTTGTCAACTAAATCATAATAATATAGTTGTCTCTACAGATGAACTTGAGATGTTGAAATAATATAGATACAGAGCCTGACAAATAATATGCCTTCAAATCATTTCTCTGATTTGGGCAATTTTCATTGAGTTATTTTATTTAGTATCTGCTTGGGCCTGTCTGTGTGCTTGGAACTTTCATGCCATCATCTTGTAAGGTTAGTGAGCCCCCAAAACTTAAAGAAAGGGATGCTATGTCTGCACCAGGAAAGCTAGGAGGCAATTTAAAATACCTATAAACTGGAAAACTACAGCTCCTGTTTCTTTGTTCACCTGTTTTCTTTTGTTTCCATCCGGATGATACCAAGCAATCACTGCAGATGCATTTGCTGCATGGAGCCATCTGGGATGCCTCACACCGGCCAGCGGTAGAGCTGCCTGCCTCGCTTCCTCTTGCCTACTCACAGCTCTAAGTCTCAACTTGGCTGCAGCTGTCCTGAACAGCCCAGGAGGAGCCTAGGCAGGAGGAGGCTTCTCTCCTATGCATTTTGGCTAAATTTTAGTTACTCAGAAGAGCAAAGGAAGCACTTCTGAAGGTTCGTCAGGCGCCAACCACCTTAGCTTGCTCCCTGATGGGTTTTGTTCAGCCCCTGCCTTACTGTTGTCAGCTTGGACTGTCTTCTGGGCTTGGGTTCACCACGTTTTTGGACCAGGCGGGTGTCTCTAGGTGTCTCCCTTCCTGTGCATTTCTTCTGGGCATAGACACCCATCCTGTGGAACACTGGGAGGAGGGTGCAAGACCCCACTGCCCCCAGGCTTGGTTCCCCTTGGGTGCAGCAGCCTCATTCCCTGGCGAGCCTTCCTCCCACTCCTCCCAGAAGGCTCTGCTTCCTCCAGCTTGCTCCTTTCCTAGGTGTGAGCCAGCAGGGTTTGGTCACCCAGATATGAAGTATTAATGTTGGACTCCTGTCTGGAGTCGGGAGTCTATTAAGGAAGACGTGTGGGAGAGGCCTGTGTTCAAGGCCCTTAGAACCATTCGGCGTGAGCCATCAGCTCCTTAAAAAGAAATCACCAAAGATCCCAAACAATGGCAGACTCCTCCTCCCACCCTTCAGGCTGCTTGGTAAATAGGCCCACCAATTCTATCTCCAAAATATCTCCCATCAGGACCATGTGGATATTGACATCTTTATCTTCCATCAGGTCAGGGTTGCCACAAAAGCCTCCATCCAAGTTTCCCTGAAAAAGCCCAGTTTCTCTAAACGTGTGCATGAACACAGTGCTGGGCATGGCCCCCTCCTCTCAGCCCTTCTGCGACGTCCAGCACCTTCACAGCCAAGACCAGACTTCCTAGTGGAAGAGCAAAGTCCCTCCTGACGCAGCTTCTGCCTGCATCTGCAGCCCCACTTCCCCCACACCACGCTGCACCCCGAGCTCCTCACAGACAGCCACCGTGTTTCACACCTGCTGTGCTCTGGGCCAGGTCGCTGGGCTTGCTGGTCCTTAGACTTGGAGCGCCTGATACTGTTTGCCCATCTGTCTCCTTGTCAGCCTTTGAGAATTGGATCTGGCAGCCCTTCCCCAGGAAGCCCATGAAAGCCTCCGCCCCGCACTCACACAGACCCTGAGCTAGGTGGCCCCTGCCTGTGCCCCTCAGCTCCCAGCTCAGCTTCTATGCAGCTTTAGCACAGTTTACCAGCACCATCAAGACCCCTCTGGGAGGACAGAGAGCTCCGGGAGGACAGAGAGCTTTGAAGGACAGAACACACATGCCTTTCTGGTTGTTCCTCTGAAGCCTAGCACAACACTGACATGTGAGAAATACTGGCTGAATAAAAGGTGGAAGTGAAAAAGAAAGACAAGAAAGGAGGATAGAAGGAAGCAAGGAGGTTGGGAGGAAGGGAGGGGGGAATAGCTTTACAAGGAAAAATGAGGGATGGTATGAGGATGAAGGGGAGATGCCTATTTCCTACCGAAAATTTCTAGTGTCTTTAATAATGGCTTTTGGCATCACTCTTTTGTTTCTCATTTTCTAGACTCCACATTTAAGGCCTATCTAGGTGCAAATCGAGGGGAGAAAAGTTACCAGTTCAATTGCCAAGCAAACTTAACATATAATTTAGTCGCAGATCTGGACCGGAACACAGATCTTTCTCTTATTTTTGAAGCAATCAAGGTTGGGACTTTGACTATCAAACTCGGCTTCTTAAATAAGGTGATGCTTACCTGGGTTTCTTCCAAATCATCACACCCTCACTCAAACTGTGTTTAGAAAAGAAAGGGGAAATTAGCTGCTCGTTGCTCAAATATTAAGAGCTCCTTCCTGCAGATTGACGCTACTTTGTAGATCAGGCCACGCCTGGCAAAATTCTTGGCAGTGTTGTGTCTACACAGGAGAACACACTCCTAATGGGCCGTGGGTTTACATTTCCTATAGAGAGATGTGACTGCTATGCCTGATACCCTGAAAAAGTGATGCTGTAGGGCCAGCTACCTGACAATGCAGACTGTGTCCCTTCGCAGCTGAGGAGTGGGGAGTGCTGGTCTCACACTGAGGACTGAAGGATTCTCTATCTGCTTTCTTGCTTGAACGGCAAAGGAGGCCTTGCCTTTGGGCTGCCAGGATGGGGACTGTGTGCTGGCTTTCACCTCGCCAATTGGCAAAGTTGGCTTGGCCAACCTGATGGACCAAACACACCTGGGGTCAAAACAGAATCTCTAGCTCTACCCTCAGCCCTCAGTCCCATAGCCACATGAACAGTCTGAGCAGTGTATTTGCTGGTATGAACTGAAATAGGAGGACAAGGAGAGAGGAAACGAGGGAGGGATTTGAGCAGAGAGGAACACAGCCCTTGGCCCCATGGTGGGCTGTCACCAAGGTGAAGGGAGGGGGCAGTACCAATCTGAATCCCATCAAAATAGGTGGTAGAGGGCTGCCCTCCTTCCTTCCCTCACCTCTGACCCCGCTATTAGAAGCCCTGGTCCTGTCAAGGCACCTATCTCATGGCCCAAGTGGCAGTAGCTTGTTCCCAGCGACCACTCAGCTCTCCACTGAATGGAAGCAGATAGTGAGTTGAGGCATCACTTACTGAAGGCAGAATCTTCCAGAACCTTCTAGACTCAAATGAGTGAAGTGGTTAAAGAGAGAAGAGAAATCACTGCGAGCAAGGTCTCTAGATGAGGTTTTCTTCCCTCTGTCCCCACAACTCCCATGGCACAGGTGGCCATTTTATAAACTTGCTGCTGGGACAGCTTCATTCCAAAGACTTTGTGGTTGGGCTGTGAACCCAGGAGGTTTACATGATCAACTTTTACCCAAAGGATTGTCACATGAACCCCAATGCTGGGATGACACAGAAATACAATCTGTCAAATTTGTATGAATCCAAAGGGAAATGAAACATGTAAAACTGAGACTGCAACCCAGTTTTTTGTTATGGCTTTAACAAAGCAATGCCAAGTCAGCCTGTCTGAGCATAGCACATTGTCTTCATGTTGATGTGCAAGATTCCCTACAGACTGCGGACCAGGGCTCAGCAAGAACATGGAAGGAAAATGTCCCACAGCAAAAGGAGAAACAAATACAGATTAGAGTGTTTAACAGGGCCAGGCACACAGCAAGTCATCACTGGATGGCAAATCTAAACACAGCAAGTCATTACTGCATGGTGAATCTAAGTTCTTACAGTTATCACTAGTACTGCAGACACCTAGTGGAGAGGTGTGCTTACTCATGCAGTGTGTGAGTAAGCTCAGGCCACCAGCACAAAATACCATGGACTGGGTGGTGTAGACACCGCAGTGTATTTCCCACAGTTCTAGAGGCTGGACATCCAAGATCAAGGTGCCAGCAAGGTAGATCTCATTCTGAGGTTTCTGCCCTTGGCTTGTAGGTGGCCACGGTCTCCCTGCGTGCTCATGTGATCTCTTCTTTGTGTATGGAGGGAGAGGTGGGGGAAGCCTTCTGGTGTCTCTTACAAGGACACTAATCCTATTGGATCAGGGCCTCACCCTTACAACCTCATTTAACCTTAATTACTTCTGTAAAGGCCCTGCATCCAAATACAGCCACACTGGGGGTTCGAGCTTCCACATATGAATTTTGGGAAGATACAACATTCAGTCTATGAGATGGAGGCACAGTCTGGTAGCACTACTCTGAAGTTATCCGATGCTGGGCATCTTTATCTATATGGTGACACTTAATTCACAATTTATCCCCTGGACTCAGACCAGCTAGGCAGGCATTATTAAAGAAAAGTCTGTCTGGTTCAGTAAAATCTTAGGATAGAATTCTACTAAGCCTATCAATTGGCTTTTGATTCCAGAACCATCTTGGAAATTTTTTTTTTTTTTTTTTTTTGAGACGGAGTCTTGCTCTGTCACCCAGGCTGGAGTGCAGTGGCGCAATCTCGGCTCACTGCAAGCTCCACCTCCCGGGTTCACGCTATTCTCCTGCCTCAGCCTCTCCGAGTAGCTGGGACTACAGGCGCCCGCCACCACGCCCGGCTAATTTTTTTTTTTTTGTATTTTTAGTAGAGACGGGGTTTCACCGTGGTCTCGATCTCCTGACCTCGTGATCCACCCGCCTCGGCCTCCCAAAGTGCTGGGATTACAAGCGTGAGCCACCGCGCCTGGCCATCTTGGAAATTTGTAAAAGGTTGTAGGGAAAAATATGTGGGGGAAAAAACATTTAAATGAAATCATGGTCTCCTTTGGAAATCCAGGTTACAGAACATGGTGTGCAGGCGTGAGGGTCACCAGGTCTTGCTGGATTGCAGATGCTCATGGTGGGAAGACAGGAGTTTACAGGGGCAGTGGGTCTGCCCACATGTCCCAGCGCTGAGCCATTGCTGACTCTCAGAACCTGGTCATCCAGGTGCTGTGTCCCCCACTCGTTTACTGTAACTGAGAAATTTCCCAGGCAAGACGGAGCTGAAGCCTAAATATATCTTCAAGCCCTCATGCCTGTCTGCTTGACAATATTTCACCCTTGCTTCTTGGCTATTTCCATCAATGTTATTTTGCTCTGAGAGTGAATGCCCAGAGAGAGACATTCTGTACTTAACCAGTTTGTGTTTTGTGTTTTTTGTGCTGGTATTAGCTCTTTCAGCACACTGAAACTTTAAACGAGTAACTCTCTCTGCTTACCAGGCACTGTGCATTTCCTGCCCACGAGGAAGGAAGCAGCTCATTCAATTTTCACCCCAAAAGAACCCCTGCATGCAGGTTTAGGTCAGCATTAGCTGCCAGCAGGATGGAGACCCAGCAGCATGGGGCACACGGGAGTCTCGCCACGGGTCCTTGATAGAAGAGTAACAAGACTTTTCTTAAAATAGTGTCCTGAGATGAGATCTGAGAAGAACCTGTTATGCATCCTAGAACACAGTGCATTTGCAAGTCATAAGATGTTAGCACCGATCATGGAGACTTGTGTGTTCTTAGGGGCTATTTCCATGACCTCGTAGGGGGTTCAATGAGCAGCTTCAACAGAAAACTGGATTTCCTCTTCCTCCAAGGCTATCTTATTTCCAGATTACTCTGGACCTAATTTTAATCGTGTACACCTACCATGGCAGGCTGCTTTCCCGTCCTCCTAATGACCTCCATACAATCTCACTGCTCAGTAGCACCTCCATTCCATTGCTTACCTAAGCCATTAAAACCTGCAACAACTCACGAAACCACAAAAAGCAACAGAAAATATCAGAAGATAATCAAATGAATCAAGACCTCCAGAAAACTGTGCATAATATAATTCAGTTTTTATTTCATTTAATGATAATGTCCACAGTTAATCAGGCATTCCTTATCATTTGGATCTACATGTTGAATAAACACAATATCCCTAGACCTTTGAGGGTTTTCTAAATAATCTGCTGTTGATTTTCTTAGGTACTGACCTGATTACTATGAATATTCCTGATAGAATATGCTGACAAGAAACAAACAGGACAAGCCTAAAATAGAGGCTCTGGTAAACATTCAGGGAAAAGTTTATTACTGACATGTGAGAGCTCGGTTTTCAAGGTTAATAAAATAAAGTTGACAGAAGTCGTGATGCCTCATGTGACTCAGACCCATTTCTCCTTTCCCTCGTAGCAGATACCAGCGGGCAAACATTTTAATGAACAATCTTTGAATTCTGATTCCTGACTCAGAAAGAGAAACAAACCCCTAGAGCAGAAAACTTGTTCAGTGACAGGAAGTGCTCCATACATGTTTGTGTAACAGTGGAATTCTTCTAATCGCATGAGGACATGACAGCTGGCATGCTGGGTGCTGCAGTGAGTACCACAGGAACAGCCTGCACCAGCCCACGTGCAAATAAGAAGGAAATACAACCTTCATTCTAAGAGGTTCTCCGAGGTCATGCAGGTGGCTTCTCCTAGGCTGTTTGTGAAATACGGAGGGAAGATGCTCTCGGGGGACCCAAGCAAAGAAGCCTATTTATTCCTGTTATTCAGCGTGATCTAATGTATTTAACCACACATACTTACCTTTTACTTTTCTAAAACTCCTGCTACATCCTCTGAACTAGAGTTTCAGAGTACACAGTGTGGGGCTTTTGCTGCACCATAAGCAACAGCAACTCCTCCAGCTTTGTGCTTTTAAAATTCTATGATGATACTAAAGTTCTCATTGAGAACTTTATCTTGTTAAAGTTCTTCAAGAAGCCCCAAGTCCTGAATTGCTTTTTTCTTTTTAATTTTTTAAAGAAAAGCATTAAATATTTGAGGTTTATTCTTACACAGGGTGACTCTAACCATGAGAAGTTTAAATATGCACACACGTACATGTTTTGGTTTGCATGCATGGGGGCCTGGCAGATGCGAGCCTCATGGTAGACACTGACCAGCAGCAGCTGCTCTGTTCCTCTGGGAGGCAGGTGCCCAGGATGGCATGCAATGCATTCCCCTGCTCAGTGGCACAGAAGATCCAGAAGAGCCGACACGGTCCATCCCACTCCCATGATGCTGCAGCTCTGGGGACATCGCTGGAGAGGTCAATGTGCTGGTCACGGACTTCCCAACATTCCGGCAGATAGCAGCATGAAAATTCACTTTCATTGTGGGTCATTGATTAAGGGATGGGCATAGGGCCCAATTCAATCCCATGAGTTGCAGGGAGACTCCCCTTGGAGATTTTTTTCTGGAGGGATTTATGGCTTCAGTTGAGTTCCCTGGAAGTGATTTATGAGGGTGTCCTCTTGGGAACAACAACCATAAGTCAGGAAAGCAGGATTGGGCAGAGGTAGTTCAGATGGAATGTGGTCTCCACAAGGACCTCTGTTCCCCCAAAGGCAGCAGTGGATCTGAGATAGCCCTTCAGAGGCCATCACAAATAGAAGCCAGGCAGTGGGCATTTTCCTCCTGCATCTAGTCACTGGTGCAGGCTGTCCCTGGAGAGTGGGCATCACCTGGGCTATGTGTCCCCTTTCCTTAGACAATCTCAACTGTGAGCCTTCAGCAGCTGGTACTGCCTGCAGTGGGAGAAGGTGTAGCTACATCCTGATGAGGTTTCCTGGGTGCTGCATCACCATCAACTACAGATCCCTGCCCTGCTGGGACTCCCTTGCTTTGTATGGCAAGTCTACTCCATCTGGGAGCAGCTCCTTTGGTGTTTTTGTTTATCTTCTTCCTGAGGAAACAACCAAGAGATTTAGTGGAAAGAATCATAGCTGCAGCCACTGCAACTCCTCTCCCCACTGATGCTTCTCAGCTCCCTCGTCCACTAGCCATTGTAGGTTCTTCTTGCTCTTGGTCTGCTGACAGCTGGTCCCTGTGGCCCTCCTAATGTGGTGACCCACACCCTCTTTCCTGAAGTCTGAGGTTCTATTTACCAAGCCCTTCTCAGACTCTGGCTGCAGTGCTTGTTTATTTGCCATCAAAATGAAGCAAGGGAACACCAAGTGGTGCCTGGGGATCCCCTGAGTGCCAAACATTTTCCTCCCTGCCCCTGTCGTGTGAAGCAGCCCTCCCTCCTCTGGCAGTCAGAGCCTGTGGCCCCCTCCAAGAAACGGACTCCTCTTCTGCCTCCTACTTTATTGGATGAAAACCTCAGAAGTTTAAGCAAAGTTTAAGCTTCATGGATTCTTGCTGTGACCCCTGATGGAACCATTCCCCCTTTGGGAAGAACATCTCTAGATCCACAATTGCTGGGAGGGGAAACAGAACTTATTCCACAAATAGGTCTGGGGAGGGATGTAAGCAGACCCATGCCTACTTCCACTTCTTGGATCCTAGACCTGCGTCCTGCTACTCACGGTTAGGGGATGCAGCTCCATAAAATGATGCTGGATGCGGGGTGTATTCTGCATTCTGAAGGGTGGTGCCCTGGCCTTGCCCAGGCTCATCTCCAAGCTGGCATTGCTCTGGGCCTCCTCTGTATAACTGGGCCTTCATGTCATCAGCTTCTGGGCAACATGGGAGGTGAGGACCAGAGGACCTAGGTGTGTGTGTCTGCTGCTGTACCACTTTTGCTATAAGGGGGTCGCTTGGTCTGACAGGATGCTGCATAGTGTTTCCTGTAGGTCATCAGATTTTCATTCTGGCAAAGGTTCACATGCAGGAAGATCAAACCCACAACTAGAATATAAATCAATTTCAGTCAAGAAAGATCTCTTTTCTTCTAGGAAAGGGATCCAAATGTAAACAACTTGACACCCCATGATTGGTTGGCCTACTTGAGGGACAGCGCCACGTTCCAGCATCAGGAGGGTGTTTCACAGAGACAGGAGCTGGTTAGCCCTGGGGAGTGGATGCCAATTCCACAAGGCTAGCACACAAGCCCCGTCCCTAGCACCATGGCTACTACCTGCATGTACCTTGCCTGCCAGCAATGGGGTCACAAGTATCAGAGGCTGGCTGATGCCACCTTGCTCGTCCTTCTGTCCAGCTGGTTGTTTGGTTCCTCCTACATGGCAATTGCTCTCTGGTGGGTGTTAGCACAAGATACAGAGGTTTTCACACTTCATGCCCACCCCCGTAGACCCATCCATGCCTTCTCCCCGACCACCTCTTTCCCACTCTCCTAACCCATCTCCCTTGAGACTCCCAAGCCAAATCACAGATTACCCACAAATTCAAGTGTATTCTTACATCGAACTCCTCCTTTCTTCACACAAAGATTTCCAAGTGAGCTACTCAAAACTCCAGCCACTGGTAGAATCTCTGCCCACCAGTGTTGATAGGGCCCCCCCAGGAGGGATGTAAGCAGATTCATGCCTACTTCCACCTCTTGGTTCCCCAAAATATGTTCTACTACTTGGGAAGTAGAGGGGCAGGTCTATAAGATGATTCTAGAGGAAGGGTGTATACTGCATCCTGGAGGACGGTGCCCCAGCCTTGCTCAGGGTCATCTCCAAGTTGGCACTGTGGAGGCTACAAGGTCCTTTTTAGATCAGTCTGAATTGGTTTTGTCTTCCTTAAAGATGATAGCATTGTGACTGATACACGTTATTTCAAAATTGAACTTAGAGAAAGCTCAATGAATGGACAGAAAAAACAAAAGAGAGAATTAACAAGATGGATTGAAATTTTTTCTGACCTTAGTCTTGTTTTTCAAAAAAAAAATGTAGAGAGGCTATAATGAAATGGGAACAATATTGTTGAAATATATTGATGTCCTTTTCTCTTTTGCATTTGTTTATACTGTCCTTCCTCTTACTGAGTTGGTGGCATTCAACTGCTTCAGGGATATTTAGGTTTGCTACTCTGTGAATATGAAGAAAGATTCCATATTATATTCTGACATCTGGAACATGATTTTTAAATCTGCAGCAAGACGTTTGTTTTATAAGTCAAGGATTTTCTTTTTTTTTTTTTTCTATTTCTGTTAAGATCCAGGCCTGGACAATAAGACATTAAGTTTAGCATTATCCAGGACTGGAGAGAGAAGGACATGTTAGAATCTATCCTTTCAGATCTCCATGAAGCGAGAGCAAGAGAAAGAGAGAGAAAGGAAATCAAGCAGAGAGCCGTATGTGCCCTGCCATTCCTCCATGTGGTGAAGTCAGGGATGTGAGAAGGCACAGCAGACATTGAAACAGAAAGCCCAAAACAAAGGAACTGTCTCCCATTCCCATGTGGAACCCTAGGGTGCTGTTCGGTCAGCTATGAATGACACAAGGAGCCAAGGGAGCTTGTGGGTGTAGACACCAGAGGTCAGAGAGTGACACTCAAGGCCCCCAGTGGGAAGTAGGAACACAACCCCCGCAGGAAGCCTGTTGGAATGCATCACACTTCACCAGATACAAGCCATGGATCAGCCACAGAAGAAGAGAGACAAGATCTGATGCCCATTCCTCTCCCACTAGGAGGCTAAGAAAGCTCCTCTGGTGGCTTGCTGTCATATTGGACAGGGGAAAGGGGACGAAGGGAATCTAAAAGGCAGAGCACTTCCAAAACAGAGACCATACCACCAAAACAATAGGATTCAAATCTAAAGAGACAGCCACATGTTAAACATGCAACGTGATGTCCGAATGTAGCTGACTCTGCGGCAGCCTGCTCAGATCATCTTAGATCGTCTTCCACTCCTAACCAGAGCCCACTCCAGCCATGTGTGGAGCAGGTCAGAAAGTACCAGAAAATCAACACCCTACGGGTGCAGCCCTCGGCTACTGACAGTGGGAGAGTGGGATGGGTGTATTCATACCCCAGCTCCTCACCTCAGGAAGGATCATTCTAAGGCATGCTTTATACTGGCTTCCAGAGCTCCCCAGTGGGGTTGGGCTCCAGTTGCTCACGGTGCTTAAAGTTCTTGCTAACACATATTTTACTGCCTGCCTTCCCATCACAGCTTCCCAGGATGACCTTGCAAAGAAACTACTTGCACTCACAATCTTGTTATTGAGCCTTTTTCTGAAGAACCTGATCTGAGAGGATAGACTCCTATCTCCTCTTTACCTATGATGAGATGGGAGTCAACGAAGAAGATGAAATCTCCTATTTTAAAAAGAAGCTGTATTGGATCTAAACAGCCAAGGCAATGAGAGTAAACATTCACACCATTATAATTAATACAATTTTTTGAAAGCTGGAAACATCATTCACTTGGGCGACAAATATTTATCCACTTAAAATTGTGCACAAGGTGTGATTTATAGGCTAGCTTGAAATGTGTTTTGGTAACATGAGATTGAAAAGCACAAATAATCTCAGGGCCACATTCAAACAGCAGCTCCCATTGTCTTCCCCATCAATTCTCTTCTGAACTAACCAGTCTGGGTCATCTCCTCTTGGGTTTCCTGTTAACTTCTGGCAAAGGCACCACGTTGTTCAATCTTAAATGACTAAAACAAACAAAGGAAGAAAGGCAAAAGTATTGAGGGGCACTGATTAATTTATACTATCATGCATTGCACACCATGTATCTAAGACCTACCACGAGACAGTCTCTGCAGTGGCCTGGAAATAGAAAAGTGAATAGTAGGGTCTCTCTCCTCATAGAGCTCCATCCTAGAAGATAGGCTCATGCCTTAACTGTAAATGGAACACACTGTGATGAGCACCCACAGCAGACAGAGCACCCTTCCCCTCAGGACATGAAGGGTTATTTTATTTTTTATTTTTTATTTTTTTGAGATGGAGTCTCACTCTGCTGCCCAGACTGGAGTGCAGTGGCACAATCTGGGCTCACTGCAACCTCTGCCTCCCAGGTTCAAGCAATTCTTTGTGCCTCAGCCTCCCGAGTAGCTGGGATTACAGGCATGCACCACCACGCCTAGCTACTTTTTTTGTATTTTTAGTAGAGACGGGGTTCCACCATGTTGCCCAGGCTGGTCTCAAACCCCTGACCTCAAGTGATCCTCCCACCTTGGCCTCGAAAAGTGCTGAGATTACAGGCGTTAGCCACTGCGCCTGGCCAACATGAAGGGTTATTAAGGAGAAGAAGCTTATCAGTGAGCTAGTTCTGCAATAGTGTTATGGATAAATCACCCCAAAAGTAAGTGGCCTACAACAATAAGCATTTATATTCCTCTCTCACAGGTAAGTAAGCTGTGGTGTGCTGGCCGTGTCTTGAGGCTATGGCGTGTGCCCAGGTGTGTTCTGTGTGCCTCACACTCCTTGGATCAATGACTCAATGAGGTACCCTTCCACTGTGAAGGCATAGTATAATATGCCAAAGGGCAAGCCAGAACCTGCAATGCCTCTTCAGGTGTCAGCGTAGGACAGGCAGGCTGCCATTTTGGCCCACATTTCATTGGCCAAAGCAGACACATGGCCAATCCGAAAGACTCTGCATTAGGAATGTGAACTCCACACTGACCACCAGGAGACTGGGTGTCTGTGTGCCATGATCCCATCTATCCCAAGGAGTGAAGGAAGGAGAGGACACCCCAGGTAGAAGCAGCAGCAAAATGTGATCATCCTTGATGGTTCAAGTCACATGCTTAGTAGAAACATAAGGTAGGCGTGTGTAAGCAACGCTTCAGTGTTTTTAATCACTGCATACCCACAGTTGTCGCCCCAGTAGACCCCAGAAGGTTTTTAAGCAGCTTCAAATGGTCATCTCAAAGGTCAGAGTGGCAGAAAGGTGGACCCGATGCAACAGTCCTGTTAACTTAACAAGGGACATTTCTGTATCAGAGACCTTGAGGGCTGCCATACTTACACAGAAGGGCGCTGTCTGAGGGTGAAGGTTCATTCAAATTGGAACCATGAGAGAAGTGGGGAAGTGGTGCTGTGGGCCCCTGGATGGAGACAGCTCATGATGCTAACCTTCTGTTTTCTTCCAAGGGAGATGCCACCAGCCAAGCAGCCGAATTCTGTGCCTGGGGCACTAACACGGGGGCATACAGCCAAGACTGTGGAAGCGAACACCATCAATGGACAGAGGGTTTTCTCCGGAATTGCTTAGGATCTGAAATTTCACCTTCCTGATGTTCCCTACCCCTTGTGCACCTATAGCCACCTGTCACCTCGCAGAAGGGAAGAGGCTACAAATTCAAAGGAGGTAAAGCGGAGAGTCGGTGAGTCCAGGAGACCGGGCCATGCTATGGCTCACCAGTTATAAAACCACCTAGGCTTGGCTGCATCGTTTCAACACTCCATCACCGGAAACTTTGAAGAGTAAGTCACTCAACTTCTAATGTGTTTTAAGTAACGGAGCTCTTATTCTTAGACCAGACTTCATGAAGGATCTTCAAACAGACAACAAATGAAAACTTAGCTGCTTTAATTTGAGGAGGATTTGGGAATGTTAAAGCTCTGACTAATTCATTCCACTCCTTCCCTTGGAGGTCATGCATATGGAATTCCAGAATCCTGGGATCAGAAAAGCACAGGCAGAAATGGATGGGAGAGATAGCATTTCAGCCCCTTCCTGCTCCTACTCCATGACAGTCTGAATGTGGAGTTCCACGTTCTGCCAGGAGTTCCAAGTGATATAAGTTAGAAAGGCTGGGCATGAGGAAATGTACACTTTCAGTTTTCAGGGGCTTCCTGCCCTTTTGTATTATGGCACCAGGCCTTGGAAGTAGGCTGCAATTTATTAACTAATCACACACCAAAGCAATGCCATTATTCCTCTTAAAACATTGCTTATTTCCCGACTTATGCCATTCAGGCTGTTGTGGCAAAATACTGTACACTGCAAGGAATAACAAACATTTTTCACAGTTCTGGAGGCTGAAAGTCCACAATCTAGGCTCTGGCAAATTTGGTGTCTCGTGAGAGCCTGCTTCCGGGTTCACAGACAGTGCCTTCTGTGGTAGCCACCTCATCCGGGATACCCGGGCTCCCGGGACACTCATGGGCCAGCGTCCAACCAGACATCAGGGTGCAGAGTGTGGCTGCATGGACTCCTCGTCTTATAATGATGGCCCTTGATTTGGGGTGCTTACAACCTCCAGGGGCACACCAGAACACTGCGTGTTTGCTTCTCTAGTCTACAAGGATTCTGTGTTCATTCCATACCACAGAGGCTCTGGATCTTCCCCGGTCCCTCTGACGCTGGGCCCTCCCGCTGTGGTGCCGGGCTCTCTCTTCCTTGCGCTTCCTCAAACCAGGCCTGCATTCTCTGTGTACTTCAGAGCGAGACTTCAGTGAGGCCACTAGACTGGTTTTCAGGTTGCATTTCTGTCCTTGGTGCCACCTACTGGGTTGTCCCTCAGCCCTGTGCCTTTAATCTCACAAATCCACCCTGCCTAACCCACCCCTAGATTCCAGATGCGTGCCGCAGACTCTCTTTACCTGCTGGAGTCTTCAGACCTTGATGGGCTAACCATGGCCACCAAATGTGATTCTGCAACTATCCTGTCTTCTGTAAGGGCCAGACAGCTCAGCCTTCACAGTGGAAAACATGTTTTCTAGCTGCTGTTCTTCAGCTTGTTTTAACCCATGGCCCCTTTGGTAATTACAAAATATCATGCCTTTCATTAATTTCCTTTGACACTTTAAAATTAATTAAATACAGGTTGCAGTGAGCCAAGATCGCACCACTGCACTCCAGCCTGGTGACAGAGCAAGGTTGGGTCTCAAAACAAAACAAAACAAAACAAAACAAAACAAAAAAGCCAGTCGCGGTGGCTCATGCCTGTAATCCCAGCACTTTGGGAGGCTGAGGTGGGCAGATCACGAGGTCAGAAGTTCAAGACCAGCCTGGCCAACATGGTGAAACCCTGTCTCTACTAAAAATATAAAAATTAGCTGGGCATGGTGGTGCGTGTCTGTAATCCCAGCTACTCAGGAGGCTGACGCAGGAGAATGGCTTGAACCTGGGAGTTGGAGGTTGCAGTGAGTCAAGATCACACCACTGCACTCCAGCCTAGTGGACAGAGCGAGGCTCCATCAAAAAAAAAAAATTTAATTTAATTTAATTAATTAAATACTACAATGAAAAGCAAACGTAACTGATGTCTGCAACTTACTCCAAAATACAATGCATAAGAGGAATTCATGGGTGGATACAGGCATGGGTAGCAGCACAGATGTATGATAAAGCAACTACTATGTAGCAAAGGGGTGATTTAGGGTGTGGGTAAATGGCGTTCACTATAAAATGATTTCAATTTTTTGATATATTTCAAACTTTTCACAATAAAAGGTTGGGTACAAGCTCAAGTAATGATAATTCTACACTATTTTTTATCAACTGACACAGAGCACCCACTATGCTCACAGACAGAGGTGTGGGTTCCAGGGAGGTGGGACTGTGGGTGCCTGTCCATCCAGGAGGAACTGCTTCTGCTGTTTAAGTCTCTGTGAGTACTATGGGACTTCGTGCAAACTGCTGTTTGGGGAAGTGTTGCACCTGCCCCAGCTGAAGCCCTGTGAGCCATTCCAGCTCATCGGTGGGGTAGGAGGCCAACACACATGTTCTGCCAGGTCTGACCTCTGCAGACAGATCTGAGCTGTGCTCAGCTAGCCCAGCTTGCCTGGCTGCCATTCACGCCCCTACATCTCATTGGCCCTGAGCCTATCCTTCCAGACCCCACCTGGATCATGCACTAGGTCCCACGGGAAGAAAAGATTGTTGTTCCATGGGACGCTTTCCCAATCCAGTTTCCATCTGTTTGCCCCTGGAAGGGAGAGCAGAGTCAACATCACATCCAGAGGAAAGGTGGGCTCCTTCATGATGAATTTGCTTAGGAAGCAAATTGTGCCCAATCTACACCTTGTTTAACATTGGTATGCTAGAAAAATGTGCATATAGAAGGGCTACAAGAGCTGCTTAAACAATTCCTGCTGTTACTCCCTTCTGCACGAAGAGATAGAAGACTTACAGTGGGATGCATGGGGAGGGGAAGGCCCAGGAGAGGAGAATGCAGGGAACCTGCCCTTCGACGGAAGCATTGGTGATCCTTAAAATCACAGGTTCGGTGTTGTAGGGGCCCTTCTGAATTCAAGAGAACTCCTAGAACTGCAAGAGGTCACTGTATTCTTAAAAGTAACAAATGCATTTCCACAAAAAACGGCTATAGGCAGCAACTGCCTAAGTCTATTTTAAGGGAAACAAAAGATCTTAAAGGCCCACTCCCACACCCCCAGATTAAAAGCAACTAGGTGTGGAGTGACAAATAGCCAAGAAAGCTGAGAGCACATCAGGCTCGCCAGGAATGTATACAGAATAATGGCTATAAGGCTGGTGCCCCATATGGCTTTGAATATCTAACCAGCTTTGTATTCAATTAATACTTAACTCTATGGCCAAAAAAAGTCACTAAATAATTTTGAACCATAGAGTATCAAAGTGATGCTCTAGAATCTAGACGGAAAGAGTTTGTAAGTGAGGTATGGTGGTTCATTTTATGTATCAACTTGACAGGATCATGAGGTGCCCAGATATTTGCTTAAACATTATTTCTGGGTGTATCTGTGAAGGTGTTTCTGGAAGAGATTAACGTTTGAATTGGCAGAATGACTTAAGAACATGGCCCTTCCCAAGGTGGAGGGGCCTCAGCCAATTGATTGAGGGGCTGAGAAGAGCAAAAAAGCAGAGAAAG
The DNA here is from genome assembly GCF_009828535.3 of Hylobates moloch. Taxonomy (NCBI): domain Eukaryota; kingdom Metazoa; phylum Chordata; class Mammalia; order Primates; family Hylobatidae; genus Hylobates; species Hylobates moloch. The sequence goes on along the minus strand of NW_026652285.1, from coordinate 62,910,388 downwards.
GAGGAATTTACCCTGTGTGCTTCCTGTCTGCCTGCTTGAACTGGGACATGTCGTCTCACCTTCTCTGACCCTCGGGCAAGGATTCGTATCATCGGCTGCCCTTGTTCTCAGGCCTTTAGAAACAGATTGAATCACACCATGAGCTTTCCTGGCTCTCCAGCTTGCAGACCCAGGGACTTCTCAGAATCCATGATTTGTGTAAGCCAATTCCTCATCATAAATCGCTCTCGCTCTCTTTACACACATACACACACACACACACACACACACACACTCTCCTCTCTCTCTCTCTCTCTCTCTCTCATCCTCATGAAACCTTTGCTGGTTACTTATCATTAACCCTAGTTTACAAAACAAAATGAGTTCATCAAAAATATGTATGGGGTGTGTGTGTGTGTGTGTGTGTGAGAGAGAGATCCAGTTGCTTCTGTTTCTGTTTCTGTTTCTGTGGAGAACCCTGACTAATACATGAGGAATTATTGGCTTCTAGGGCTTCTCTATGACCAGAAAATACCATAGCCTGTGTGGATCCCCAGCCCAGCTTGACTGGTAAATGCTGACCACAAGGAACACTTCATCTGACAAATGGTGGGACCAGAAACCCAGAAACCAGTGTGGGGATCCAGCCAGCAGGCCCTGGTCTCTGGAGGGATCATAGCAGAAATCCTCTATCAAACATGAGAGGAAAACAGGCAGCAGCAAGACTCCACAGCGGCTGCTCTCTGGTTAGCTCCAGTGAAGTCATCAGCACCAGGAAAGCAGGGGAACTAGCTTAGGAATTCACCAAAACCCAGCTCCAGGCCTTGCAGCCTCACAGTAGAGAGAACAACTGTGGCTTCACCTGGCCCTGCCCGCAGAAGCAGTGGAATGTGTGAGTATTTTGTTTAATACTCCACGTGGTTGCTCTCTGCCTCCCAAAACGGATTTAAGATGGCTTACAAACACGGCCACAACATTGGCAATGAGAATAAAATAAAAATAGACGATATAAGCAAAGCAGAAGGAAAATCAGGCAGGGGTGTAAGACGAAGTGAGGAATGAAGTCAGCATCTGAAGCAGCCAGATTTAACTGTATGGAAGCACATGAGATATTTGTTACAAATTCAGTATCCTGGGGAAGTGGCACCCCAGTGTCCCAGTCATCCTAACATCTGAGAATTATTTAACTGGACACGTGAAAGAAGGAAACATGAACTTACCTAGCTGTGGGTTCTTAATGCAGAATTTGAATCTTCTGAAAAGAAATGAGATGCCTGTCTTCACATGCACTTTTCTTTTCTACTCAGATTATGTAAATGCTCATCAAATTATCAGACGACTCCACGAGCCAAAACCCATTCACCATTAGTACCACTGCTAACCTTTCCAGAAAGCCATGGAACGATGGAATCATGATCAGGGGATACTAGATGTGATATTGTTAACCACACTAGATACTTACTAATGATCAGCATCTGGGCTAAGCGTATCCCATGCACTATCTCACTTTAGTCCTGGAAGCAAGCACTATAATCACTGCCATTTTATAGATAAGGAAGGAAAAACTTGGAGGTTAATTTCCCCGTGGTTATCAGTTGGTCAATGTCAAGATTAATTTCCAGGCAGTCTAGCTTCTAAGCAGCAGGTATAACTGCCATAAATCCAACTCACCACATTGCAGGAAAGAAAGTTTCCTGATGCAGAACACACCAGGGTCTTAGGGGGAAGCTCCACTGTTCCTTACTCTGAAACCAAAAAAAGACACTGTGAACCATTGTCAAGTAAACTATTACTCTTAACTTCTGCATGTAATACTCAGAAACTAAAATAATTTTTTAACAGGAAGAGAAATATAAACCTTTTTAATAAAGAACATGAATGTAAAAATTTTCCCCAAAAAGGATGGAGGTGGGAGAGCGAATTATGTAGCTGATTATCAAAGTAACTCCTGAGCTAGAGTAGAGAAGAGGCCCATGAACAGAACATATTTGTATTCCAAATAATAGCTGGGGACAAAATAATGGTCCTCTGAATGACATTACTCTTTAGTATGACTCCAAATGCCCTGGGCAACACCATGACAGGTAAAGCTAAGTGGTGATTCTAACTGTTACACAGGAGGATAGAATGCCGTCCTGTTTTCAGTCAATGTGTCCACTTAGAAAACCCAAGAGAGGTAAACAAAAATCTATTGGAATGAATAGAACATAGAGAATTCTATACAATAGACAAACTTAAGGAAAGTATACTAAACATAGGTTTAAGGTATAACTAATCAAGATATCTATTGAGAGAAAAAATTTCTGTTAAATATAGCATCAAAATATAAACTATTCCAGAATTACTCTTAACACAAAAGTCATAATACTTACATAAAGACAAGTACAAAATAACCGAATGCCTACTAGAGCCCTGTGAGTGTGCAGCCCCTTCCCCTGTCTTAGTTTTCTTCGGAGAATGGAGCCCCTGAAGTGCCCTGGGCTTGCGTGAGGGTCTCCATTGCCTGTCTCAGCTCTGTGGGTGGGTGCTCCACTAGCCCAGGCTCCTCTGTGGGTTGCTCAATGGTGTAACTCCAGGCTAGAGCAGACCTGACACACAGAGAAGTATCACTACAGTGCCCACAGCCCTACTCGTTCCAGGCACTGCTCTGTCCTAATCCACTCAGGAGAAGGAGAGGTCAGGGTCTCCATTTTGCAGAAGAGGAGGTAGAGGCACTGCCTAAGGGTTCACAGATGGCGACCATGGAGGTGTGACCTGAACCAGGCAGTCTAGCCTTAGATTTCATGGCCACCATCATACTCCATAGCTTCCTTTTTATAGGGGGAATGAAAAATGATGACAATTACATTAAAACTGTATGTACATATAAAAGTACACAAACATCAGGATAATTTATTGGGTTATTAATCTGTAGTGTTTTTTGACTATTCCTCATTGCATATTTTCCTCCCTGGCATCAGGTTCGTGAATGTATGAGCTGTGCTGTCATACGATGTCTCTCTCCTGGTTTAATACATTCCTAATGCTGTCCTGGAATTCTTAATACCTTTTCTTTTTCAAAAAAGGTCTTGCAAATTATGTGGCAGTTCTTTCTCTACCCCATATCAAGCCAGCATTCTGGACTCCCTCACCTAAGGAGTAGTCAGTTTACAGGAAAATAGTAGAAGTTTCCAGAAGGTTATAGCACATTCTGTCTCTGGAGGGAGACAAAAATGGGAAGGAGGGAGAATAGAAAAATGAGGTGAGAAGCTGGGACTTAGGAGAGACTCCTTCCAGCTAGGGAAGGCAGGGAGGATAGGGGTTCTGCCAAAGCACCACCTCTCCCACCACCACAGTATCTCACAGGAGCTTCTGGTCCCTAGTGGACAATGGCTTAGTGTCTGCAGTTTGTGTGTGTGCTTAGCCTGTCTCCCCGACACTGAAAATCTTCCAGGGCCATAGGCTCGTTCTACATTTTGTTCAACACTGCATCTCTAATATCTAGGGAAGAGTAGCCCCTGGGTCCAGAAATCTCACCAGGAAAATCTTTCCTGTAACTAAAAAGCAGCATAGATGGAGGACTTCAAGGCCCCTGTGGGCAGAGTCAGGGATCACTCAGGGACCTCAGTGTGAGCCTAGGACCTGGAGCCCCCCAAATACATTGTTCTGTTCAAGAACCCTGAGAAATATGTGCAGAGAGAGACACTCCAGAACTGATTGAGATTTAATTCAGAACAGGGATCTAATTTTACTTAACAAGTAAATAAGGCCATAGGACATTTTTTGCACACTCACATGTGTAGCTAAGATTTATACACCTGTCCTATTGGTAGCCCAAGGTGCCACTCCTCCTCTCTGTGTGAGGGAGCCCCTGACAGGCGAGGGGAGACAGGGAGGTCATGTGAGCTTTCTCCCTCATGGCTGGGCATGAGATCACTGCAGCTGGTGGTCTTGAATGCACAGAGTCCTCCAGCCATGCCCCCAGCTGTCTGGGAGCTGGGGAGAGTCATCCCTGTTTATTCTCACAGAGTGCCTGCCCTCCCAGTCCTCATCTCACAAAACGCGCACCCGATTGCCTTACTAGGGGAGACAGCATGTTTCTGATGGAACTCAGAAAGCTATTGAGCTCCAAAGGGGAAGGGTGAGATCTGGGAGAGATGGAGGCATGGAGGTTCCAGCCCCCTGGGGATGAGCTGTGCCTCCCAGGCAGGCGCTCATGGTGGCTTTCCTAGGCTACTTTGATCAAAGCATGCTCTTCCAGCACATGCATGGCCTTATCCTGCTGCCTGTGAAATGTCCAGCTAAGCCGTCCTCTCTCCTTCTGACCCTGGTTGTCACTACAACTCAGATGGGGACCCAGCTTCCAGAAAGTTCTTCTGGACCCCTAAATCTTTCCCCTGGGAAAAGACTACATCTAAAAATAGGTAAAATCATCAGTTTTCGATGGGGAGATTATAAACCAATTAAGCATATTTTTACTTAATTACTTTTGTGTGCTTTCCTGGTTTTCCAGAAGTTCGTGTCCATTTTACATTTGAAAAAGGAAAATATATATTTTGGCATCATCCTTGAATGGCATGAACAATCCCTGTGAAGAAGCCCCAGTGCCCTCCCATGAGTCCGGACCACCACCAGCACCAAAGACCGTGTTGGAGAATCTGGGCTTCGAGTCAGCTGAAATGTTAAATGGGCCTTTTTGCTATGAAAACATGCCCCCACTTTGACTTAAATATAGTGATGAGTAGCACTGGAATGAGGTTTTTGTTCACCAAAAGTTTCTCCCAGAATAGAAACTGCCCCCAGTATTTCTCTTGGGAAGTACATCTATCTGGCAGTGGTCACTGTTAACATTTTAAGCTAATGCACTCTGCTATGCAAAGTTGAGCCCAAAAAGCAAAGAGCTGTTTTGCCATTTTGCGGGTTTTTTTGTTTTGTTTTGTTTTGTTTTGTTTTGTTTTGTTTTGTTTTGTTTTTATCCAAACTCTGCCAGCTGGGGTAAAGACACCCTTACTAGTCAAATGCGCTCAGCACTTGGACTCTTTGCTTGTAAATTCCTGACACTCCAGGCACTGCCCAGGTTGGTTTGGCATCGTGGCCTTCAAGCTGGGGCAAGTGGCCCAAAGCCTTTCTTATCCTTCTCTCTGGCACTTGCGGCCTCCAGCAAAAGAAAAATTAGGACAGTGTTCTTTGCATGAGGATAGAGTTCCACATGCTCTGGTCTCTTCAGAGGGGCACCACTGCACAGATGAAAAACAGCCAGGCAAAAATTAAGCAGCTGGCCCCTCTGTCAATCCAGGTTCTGGGGTCTGAGTCTTAAAACACAGCACCTGTTGCAAGTAAGCAGTTGCAATGGTCCTGCAGCTGTGGGTGCTGTTATGCAGCCAGCTCGTAGCAACAACACAGCAGTCCTTGTCAGTCTGACACGTGAGGATGGCATAATAAACGCATTTTGTCACAGCTCCTGCTGCCCCCCAGAAAGAAACCCTGCACAATTTAACAGGATCACTACAAGTCATCATAGAGAAACACTCATTTGACTGGGTCGATTAGCCTCTTGGACACCTTTCTACTAGGTTTCTATGGTTACCATGTTCATTATTTTTGTAGAACAAAACGCCAATTCACAATCTGCAAACCACAATCTCCATCAGATGCTGCAAACCCAACCCCCACCCTTCCTGCTTTCCTCTGGCATCAGTAACCAGGATGATAGGAAAGTGCCCTGGAATGAAATCACTAAGCATTTAGGCACTTCACATTCTCTGTCCCTACCGGGGAGAAGCCTGCAAGCACAGACACAGGCAGGGATCCCAGGATCAAGGGGGCTGGAGAGGGGCAAAGGGTCGATATCACACCCAAATCCAAGGTAATACTCATATGTTCATCTTGGCTTGGGATCCAGAGTAATTATTTTTTATCCTATCTACCTCTGTTGACACTTTGGCTAGATTGGTTTTCAGATGAAAAAGTTTTATTAAAGAATTCTTTCTAGAAAATAATTTTCAAACCAGTTCTGTGCATGTCGTGATCAAATTCAGGATAACATTGCAAACAGAGACTGTGAATTCCTGAACAGATTTGGAGTGTGTATTATTATCCGTGTCTCATCTGCCACTTGAATGCAGACGTGGAAAATCTTGGGCAGTGGCCCTTTTGTCAGAAGGAACCTGCTGGAAATGATCCTGGCCGCAGCCCCCCAGGCTCACGGCTAATTCAAAACACCAAATGACACCCCCGCATCCGGAATGGCAGGGCCTCTGCTCTGCTGCCTGGGCCCTCCACCAGGTGCCCCCTTCTGTGGCCTCCGCTTTGTCAGAGACATGCTGTGTGGAGCAGGGAACAGGCAGCCTTGACATCCTTACAAAGCACTCTCCTTGTTATTGTTCCTCTTATTTTATTAATATAAACTCTCACGCTTGTAATCCCAGCACTTTGGGAGGCAGAGACAGGCGGATCACGAGGTCAAGAGCTCAAGACCATCCTGGCCAACATGGTAAAACCCTTTCTTTAATAAAAATACAAAAAAATTAGCCAGGTGTGGTGGCACCTGCCTGTAGTCCCAGCTACTCGGGAGGCTGAGGCAGAAGAATCACTTGAACTCGGGAGGCGGAGGTTGCAGTGAGCCCAGATCACACCACTGCACTTCAGCCTGATGACAGAGAAAAAAAAAAAAAAAAAAAAAAAAAGACACTAAAAGGGTGCTGTCTTTTTAATTAAGTTGTTCTCTCTCCCCTGTGTCTTTAGTTCTATATAGAAAAAATGGCATATTTTATTATGCTCTGAAGTCTCTGTTTTAGTTTACCTGACAAAGCTGTTGCTCAGAGTAAAAGTCAGCAAGTCACCCAGCCATAACACACATTGTCTGTACCAGCAGGACAAAGGTGAAATAGTCCAGGGATTGTCCCCAACTCTCTTCTGACATGATGGATGGTTGGCCCAGGGCCTGATGATAACAGGAGCTACGACAAGCAGGAGTATTACAAGATGAAGGGAGATTTGGGACGATGTTTGATCTTTGAAGGTCAGCCTTCCTGCGTACGAGGCAGAAGTCAAGCTGACGTCTCTAAGCTCCTCTCCTGGTTTTGAGCAAGAATGTTCCAGGAAGCTGATTTGTTATTTTGGCAAGTGACTCTTTATCATGATGCATTTCAGGGGAGTTGGGGGTCAGGTTTCCTGTTGCAGGGAGTTCTGATAGCTCCTGATATTTACATAAATAGGCCTTCAACTATTGATGAAAAATGTAATGTGGGAAGGTGAATTTCAACCCTATGTGGTTGAAACTCAACAAAAAGAATATATAGAGATAAAAAGCTGGGGAGAATGCAGTCTGTCTGTTGAGAGGATTCTTTGAATCCATGCATAGAAATCTGTTGTCTCCATTTTTCTTCCACACAGAACACTTAAAGTTCAAAAGTCAGGAGAGGCAACTTTGATGCTGAGCGATGAGCTCTCCATGACATCTCACTGAAATAGTTCGGATTTATCCTGCAGCCGCAAATCAGAGTCATGCATTACTTCTTTCTGAAAAACAAATTTAAAACCACCTGTCATTCCTCATCATTTGTACAAAAATCCTTATGAAAATGATTAAAGAAGGTAATGGAAGCACAACTCCCGTGTTGGTAAGGACAGAGCAAAGACGTTCCATAAAAGCCAGTTCCCTTCTCCTCATTTTGAAAACCAAACCAAACAAAAATATCTGGCTGAAACAACAGTGAAACAGCAGAAAATTATTTACCTTCAAAATTGCAGACAAAATAACCCCCCCCACACACAGTTCAAAGAAATGAACTTGTAAATATTGTGACTTATTAAAACAACAAGGCTATAATTCACTTCACCCCCAGAAAAAACTCAAAACAGCACTTGCTTAACCTCCACAAGAACCCTGAGAAGTTGGCAATGCAAAGGACAGCTCTTTTTGCAGGAGCAGCAGGGAGAGGGAGACTTCGCCTCATGCATGTTTACACAAGGCTTAAAATAGATTTTGAGTGCCTAACGCTGCCCAGCGCCTTAGTGTAACTCCAATGCCAGCCTTCCCAGCAGCCAGTGGACTCCGACCTTGATCCCTGCACCAGTGCCAGGCAGGCCCCGGGAGCATGTGCTACGGAGCCAGTCCACAGAGCTCCCTCCTCCAGGACCCGACACCAGACCTGGACCTTCATCTGGCTGTCCCCAGTCACTCCCAGCCCCTTCTCAGGCATTTTCACTTTCTGGGCAGAAGGACAGGTGGGCTGTCTCTTCAGTCTCAGCACCCAGCTGTCCCAGCCAGGCATGGAAAGTGAAAGCTTGCTGCTGAGAACCACCCCGACTTACAGGAAGGAGCCCTGAGGTTTCTGTGACCCCAGGCCCTTGACTGGAAAGTGGCTACTGAGGCTGAGTGTCTCCTACCTCTGCCCTGGTGTGTGCCTCCCTGGGGCAGACGGGGCATCTCAGTCATGACCCTCTCCTTGGGAGGGGGAGGGCCCCGCATGGCCCAGAGGTACTGGGGGACCAGCTCAAGCTCCTTTTGCCACGACACTTTTCACCAGAAAACTCTAAGCCTGCAGGGGCTGCCCCTCAGCCAGCTCCTGTGCACAGGTCAGGAAATCAGAGCCACCGTCAGGCAGGGCAGGCCTCAAGTCCGTGAGCACTTTCCAGGTCAGAGGCTTCTCAGAGCTGTGGCCTGCTAAACCCTACCTGCTAAACCTGCATGGAACCCTGGGCTGATCCCCCTTCTGAGGGAGAGGGGAGGAGAAGGGCTGCTCTCCCTAGGTCCATTTAAAACCTGGAGCTCTATGACCGACCAGTTCTAACGCAGGCAGCACCTGCCAGCCGTCACAGAACAGCTCAGCACAGCCTGGCAAGGCCAGCAAGCCACTGGGCAAACCGGTTATCTCAGCGGGGCTCAGCAACAAAACTTTCTGCCAACTCAGGTGAAACAGAGCGAGTACGTGTCTGTAATGTCTCTGTGTACGTGTGTGTGCATACAACACACACATACAGACATATATATACATATATATTGAGGTGCATCTGCACATATATATGAAAGTATATATTTAACAGTAAATGTCCCACAGGTACAGGAAGCTGCATAAAGCGTACAGGAAGCTGCATAAAGCAAACATGAAGTTTAATGAAGTCCTATAAGGCGAACATGCTTGTAACCCCCAGTGCCCACTCTAGAGCCTTCCCACCCCCCTATAGAACCCCACTCCCAAGTCTCTCCTCCCTCCTGGGGCACAGCTGGGCTGAGTCTTATGGCCATTAGTTCTCTAGTTTTCTTTGTCATTTTATTACCCGAGTGAGATTCATCCTCAATGGAGCATAGTGTTGCCTTTTATGTTTGGCTATGCCTTATAAGTCAGTAAGTGCCCACGCCTGATGTAGACATGGATATACATATATGCATGTGTGCATATGCATGAGTATGCAAGCAGATGCTGTAACATGCTTAGAACAGAATCCACACTCCTCTCCCCTTCAGGCTAGTGCCCTGCTATTTGGAATGCCATTTATTGGATAAACAACAGACAAGTATAAATTAATACCATACTTTAAAAAAAGAAATCTGCATGTGGTGCCTCAAGCCTGAGCCCTTAGAACAATTTCCCGAGTGAGTGTGAAGCTTCTCCCAGAGCCAGGAGGCTTCCATGTGTATCTCTCCCGCTCCCTCTACAGCCCCATGGGGGATGAGCCTGGGGACCCCAGTGAAACCATCTCCAGCTCCTACCAGATTCCCAGCTTCCTGAGGAGAGAGGCCAGCAGGGCTCAGTACATTGGCCACAGAACGCAGCCAGAGAAGGAATGCAGGGTGGTCTAGGCCAACCCGTACCCCCTTGATGGGGTCGATTGCCAAATGTCTGTGAATTTTGGGACCAGTTGTTACACACAGCTATTATTAAAAATTAAAATGAATAGATTTGCAATGAAATAAATTATATTGAAATTCAAGATAATAACCCCCACGTTGTGTTATTATCAGTGTTCTCTAGGCTGTGTGTCTGTTTATCTGTCTGGTGATATATGTACATCACCATACTTAAGGTAGTGGCTGTGCACACCCTTTCCAACTCCGTTTTTGGTGACATGGCATTAGCTTTCCATTGGCTGTCATGGGAGGGTTTATACCACAGACAATGACAAATGTTAAAAACCAGGTGTCCCACACATACACACAATATACATCCATCCATACGCATATACAAGCACACATATACGGACATGCCACACTTATATGCATGCACCACACAACACAGATACACCACACTACACACAATACACTGTTGGTTCCTCACCCAAATCCTCAAAGATTAAGAACTGGAAACCAAGCATCTTTTAAGGTGGGCTTCCCAACCTGTGACCTTGGGTGGCCTCCCAAATCTGAGAGAAGTTGGGATGTCTCATCCCCACCACAGGGAGGTGGCTCTGGGCAGGCCCAGAACCTGATGCGGGGCTAGTGGAGGCTGCAATGTAGCCAGGGCTGGCCTGAGATGGCTCAGGGCCCTCTGAGCAGAGCCCTGCTCACACCCAGGGTCCTTCAGTCAGGCAACAGTAGCCCAAGGTTTTCTCGGGCGATCTGTGCCCCTGGTAGCATCTGCTCCCTTGGAATTGCAGGTGGTCTGCAGCACCTCCCCACTTGGAACCCCACGATGAGCCTTGCCTCTGCCTTCACAGCCTGTTTTATGAGGAGGACAAGGGGGCTCTGCCTGGTGCTGGGGATAGATCAGGAAAATGCCCCTGCTCATCCATCTACCTCCTGATCTCTTTCCATCCCAGGCTGACACACAGCTCTTGGAACCCTGGGAGTTTGCTGTCTTCTGTGTGCTAATGAGACGGCTGGTGGCTGAACTCTAGACAGTTTCAGGATGGCAGCTAGTGGCCAAAAAGACCAACCATGATGCCACTTCATCCCCAACCCAGGGTGGGGGGGAGGGGCTGGAGACTGAGTCAGTCACTAATGGCTAATGATGTATCAATCACACCTACATCATGGAACCTCCACAAAATCCCCAAACAATGGGGTTTGAGGAGCTTCCAGGGTGGTAGAAGCATCCACATGAAGCAGGGAGCTCTGCACTGAGAGGACAGGGAAACTCCACACTTGTTCCCCCAATACCTTCTCCTATGCTTCTCTTCCATTTGGCCACTCCTGAGTTGTATCTTTCATAACAAAACCATAATTGTAAGTAGAGTGCTGCCCTGCATTCTGTGACTCATTCTAGCAAGGTATTAAGCCTGGGAGAAGGTCATAGTAACCCCTGATTTCATAGCCGGATGACCCTTGGGCCTTGTGGCTGGTGTCTGCTGTGGGGCAGAGTCATAGGACAGAGCCCTTCACCTCGAGTGTTGATGGCATGAACTTGTTGGACACCCAGGTGGCACTGGAGAACTGGAGAACTGAGAGTTGAGAATTGAAAATTGCCACTTGGAATGACACCAGACAAGTGCAAAGTCAGACAAAGTCCTGTGTCCTCTCTAAGAAGGCCAATGCCACTAGTTATTCTTTAAGCCTGAATCCAAGGGTCTCTACTATGTCTCCTTCTTGGCTGTGGAAGACAGCCCCCTCCACCCTCCCATCCCACTACCTGGCAGTCCCCAGAACCTTTCCATGGCATTTATCACTACAGAGAGGCTTGGATAGGTCTAGGAAGTTAAGACCTCCACAGGCCAGGTGGATCTGGGCTCACCCATCCTCTTCCTGCCACCTGTGCCCCACCCACATCTCCAGAGCCCAGACCCCAACTCTGGAGCCTCTTCTCACAAATACACCATGCCCAGCTCACACCTGGGACCCCACGGTGCTGTATGTTTCCTGCTGTGTCTCCCAGCAGACTCTGCTCCACCACTGCCACCTGGGCAATTCGCAGGAAGTGCATCCAGACCACAGGCATTGGCAGCAGGGAGGCAGGCCCGGGGCAGAGACTACAGCCAAATCCTGATGTTGACATGCAAAGGATGCCACACCTCCAGGGACATCCAACAGGCAGCCAGTTCCAGCCAGTTCCAGCCAGTTCCAGGGGATGAAAATGCAGAGATCCTTTACCCGCCTCCACCCCCTCTCCAAGCAAAATTGCCCAGTGCTCCTTTGAAGAGTCCAAGGTTGCATCTAAAATGCTTCTGGAAATTACTGTTTGAGGTGTCACTCACCTTCCACATCCAGCCCCTCACAGGCACCTCAGTTGTGCAGGAAGGAGGAAGAGCTGGAGGAAAGATTAAATAGAAGGTGTTGGCGGGAGTATGGGGAAGACGAAATGACAGGAAGATAAACGGGGTCCTACACCAACAAGACCCAGGGTTGGGGCTGGGTGACCATAGCCAGCCACTTGATGTCTCCGGCTCTCTTTAAAATAGAGACAGAGTGAAATCTTTCTTGTTGTGGCAACAAAGCGAGGGAGGCATGAAGAACCTCTGTGAATGTGATGAGCCCACTGAGGAGAGGCGAGACCACCAGGGCAGGCAGGGCTGTCCTCACCAGCTGGCCCCCTTGGGCCCAACACGCCCCTGCCTGCCCTTCGGCCCCTGCCTGAGGGAAAGAGGAGACCCCAAGGGCAGCCAAAGACGCTGGAAATGAAACAAAAAAATCAAGACCAAAGCAGAATGGAGCAGTGGTGTGTGAGTCTACAGGGCCATCCTGAAGGGTGAGGCGGTCACTGACAGCGGGGGCACGGAGGCACAGCCGCAGTGTCAGATATCTGTGCCTTTGCCTCATCCTCTGTGAAGTGCCGATAAAACACATATTCAAAATGTGACTTCTGCCCTGTCAGTGACTCCCTAACCTGGGGAGGCAGGCTTCAAGATGCTTTCACTCCCTGGGGATGTTTGCAGACAGAAGTAGAGAGACATTGTCCCTGGAAAGCCATAATCATCTAGTATTTGAATGTTTCCGAAAAGGCTTGTTTTCGTCTGAAATGACATAGCTGCCCCTATCGGTTTTGTCCACCCTGTATGACCTGTTCCTTTCACTCTGGAAACACAACAAACGGTGCGTAAACAAACGTGGGCAGCTCTCTACACAGTGTTCTTTGAGCCTGGTCCACACTGAGCGGCTCCCACAACTGATGCAGGGTCCGTAACTATGGATCCTGGACAACAGGTCACACATTCCAGGAGGATTCTAGCAGAAGGTCTCCCCATACCCAAGCAGCCTGTGAGGCTAATGTTCAGATGAGAGGGCTCTGTGGGAGGCCACAGCCAGTGCTGTGGGAGACCTTTCCCAGGCACGCAGGGCAGGACGGATCCACGGAGCCCACCATGTATGTTTCTTAGTATTCCAACCAGATCCCTCAGAAGTCAGATGCAGAGAACACAGAAATCAGCCTGTTTGACAGCACACTGATCCAGCTCTCTGCATAAGGCGGTGGTTTTCAGACAGGTGCATAAAGGGCTGTGGGAGTGGTTGCTAGAATGCAGATTCCCGGCCCCTCCCCCAGAGATTCAGACTTGGCGACTTTGGAGTGGGGCCGTCCTCATTCATTCCCGGCTCCACCACTGACCTGCGTGTTTCTGTGTAACCTCTGTGCACCTGAGGTCATCTGAATGAGGGGCACTGACTGAACATGAAGAAACTAAGGGCCTTTTAAAAATCTATTTTCCAGGTGCTGCGATGATTCAGTAATGTAGTATCTCAGGCCTGGTGCACAGTAGGTGGTCAGGGTGCATTGCTTTTGTTAGCAAGATGAGGTGTCACAGGCTTCTTGGATTCCAGGGATTCTTTTCTCTATCTGTCTACAACCGTCGTCCTTACCCTGGTTATTGGATTGATCCCATACATGGATTTTGGGAGAAATCCTGTTGAGACAGTGTCCTTGCAGTTTCTGTCTCTTAGCAACCAGCCTGGCCCTCTGCCCCTCCCCTACAGTGATGAGACCTAATCTGCCCTTTGCCCTGTCAGGCCACCATCAGGAAATAATTTCACAATTCTAGTGGGACAGCAGGGGCCCCTTCACAAGACAGTTATGTAATAGAGCTCGTATTTGCAAACAGCCTGCCTCCCTAGCTGACTTCAGCAGGAAAGGAATTTATAAAATGACATTAGAAAGCTTCTATCTCAGGAGGGCTCCAGGACCACATGAAGACGCTCTGGGCCCTGGTGACACAGGTGGCTCAAGTAAGGGACACTCCCCTTTGGCCTCTGCCACTGCTGCCCTTGAATTTCCTGCTCCCCTGCAGGAGTCAGGACTCTGCCTCCCAGGGTGTCAGGCAATCTAGACTGGCAGCTTGCAGGGATCATGTGGGGTACGTACCCCAAGAAAAGTGGGGTGCTATTCCTAAAGAAAGGAGGCAGAGGTGCTGAGGCCACACACACATACATATTTGCACACTCTCATACACATGCATGCACACACACACCCAATCATACACTCCCAATCACAGACACACTCATACACTCATGCACATACTCATATACACACAATCGCTCACTCATACTCACACACATACCCATACACACTCATGCATATACTCTCACACATTCATGGTCATACTCACATATACATACTCTTTTACATACGTTCACACACTCCCTTACACACTCACACACACACCTACACACTCATATTCATACACATGCATGCACACAGCCATATACAATCATACACACACTCATGGGCACATACTCATACTCACACAATCCCACATGCACACAAACATATATACAACATACCCATACACAAGAATGCATATGCTCTAACACTCATGCTCACACTCACATACACACTCACGTATACACAATGACACACACACACCCATATACACATTCCTCATACACACTAATACACACACCCTTATGTACCCTCACACACAATCACATATACACAAGCACACACACACACACACGCCACACACATATATACCCTTATACACACACACATACACTTCCTCATAACTCACACATACCTGCTCACACACAGTCACAGATACATACACAGACACACCCCTGCACATATATACACACACTCACACTCACGCCCTCTCCAGCCCTTGCTGTGCTCCAGCCCTGGGCACGGCTCAGGTGCAGGCTGCAGTGGAGCTCCATGCCTGGAAGCCAGTGGCTGAGGGCTGCATGGAGCTGACAGCGAGGCAGCCGCTAGAGCTGAGTGTGGCCCTTGTGAGGACCAGAGGTGCCACTCGTTTCCAGGGAAGGAGAAACAGAGAGTGGAGCAGGATGGATCTGTACCACCTGCTGGCTTTCAGTAGACAAAGTAGGTCACACGACTGAGAGACTGTTGAAAGTCCCTCTGGGAAGACAACTGTCGGAGATAGCACTTAACGGAGGAGGGGCCCTTGGGGCCCTGAGTGAGGGAGGAATTGCTGAGCAGGGAGGAAGCAGAGAGCCCAGCCCGCTTGGGACATTTGCAGGATTTTTGTAAGCTGGTTGCGAAAGTTGTCTATTGTTGAAAATTAAATTATACAAACTTACAACTAAACACATTATATTAAAACTTCCAGCTTGGTGCTGACCTTGACCCAGTGTGACATGTCAGCATCACTGCTCCTCCTCCCGACTCTGCCGTCAGTGAGGGAACTGGAATCACGGAAGTCAGCAAAGGCTACAAATTAGGACTTCTGTGCTCTTCTGGAGAGCCAGTGAGACTCCTCGATCAGCACAGCCCTGGCTGGAAGGCATATTATTGCAGGTTACCTTCAGCTGTTCCAGTCATTCCCATGGCCAGCTGGGGACCTAGGCTTTGGACTCCCAGCTCCCATCTCATCACTCATGGGCTGGATGCAGCCTGTTCTCATGTGGGATGGGGGCACTAACTCCCCTGCACTTCAGGCCTTCTCTGTGCAGGATCTGAGGGCTCCAGCATCCAGAGAAACCCCTCAGGCCAAGAGTCAGAGGCTATGGGTAGGGTATGGGCAGCTTCAGCTAAAAGGACCTTCTCCAGTTCAGCCTCCACCTTTCAATGCGCCTTCCCCCTTTTATCCCTTCTGTGTTCCTCCTGTGACCTGACACCATCCACAGGTACCATCCATTTACAGGGCTGTCACATCCACTCACCCCTACTTCACACATGTGACCCAACTGCCCATTGGCTCGGCTCCCTCCTGGCTGCCTCCTGCAGAGCCCTTTTCACGAAGGGAAATCTGTGCCCTGTGGTCACAGCAAAGCCAGACATCAGATGGTGCAGGTGGGATGGAAAGAATTGAGCTCAGAATTCTCTGGGGGGTTTACGGATCACAGTAGACCTAAGCACAAAGAAGCCAGCACTTTTCATCAACTTCATATACTTTTATGTCAAAATGGGCTCCAACTGAGCACACTCCCACACTTCACTTACAGACACACCAGCATTGTAAGAAGACAGCAGACAGCTAGTGACGGGCCAGGTGAAGGTGACACTCCTGGCAGCTCTAGCACTCCATGGCCACATCATGCCTCCTCTCATTGTCTCAGGACAAGCAGGGACCTGGCCAGGCTCAGTCTACAGAGGTCAAGCACATCCTCTTTCAATGTATTTCTCTCTCATCTAAGAGCACAAGCTTAAGATCATTATTTGATTCAACTATGACTTTTCTTGCAGCCCGAGTGCAATGTGTTAACAAGCTCATTCCATTAACTTATTTTCTTCTTTTTACAAAGAAGTAAGTAGCCTAGGGAGAAAGAAAAAAAAAAGGATGCAGCACTTGACTCAGAGGAGCCACGCCAGGCTTTCTTCCAATGTAACTGCAGGCAGCACTTCGAGAAAATAAGGCCTTTAGAGAAATTTGCCTGAAACAAGTGATTCCAGCTTCCCCTATTACAGACGTGGTTCTTGACTCTCTTGGCAGGTGAGTGAGTCAGATGGGCGAATTAATCAGATGGTGAACGCCCAAGACCCAGCTCCAAATTCAACAACACCAGTTGCCCTGAAACTATCATTACATGCCACAAACCCAAGCAGGCCTGAACTCCATAACCCATTCCCTGGGCAGGCACCAGTGCCAGGCGGAAAGTTTCAGGGAGTCAGCCCGTCAGAATGTGACCTCCCTGAGTCCACACACACCCAGGCGCCTCAGACACAATCATCATTATTATAACAGCAGCAGCAACAAAGCCTGCCTCTATAGGCTCTCTCCCTCCTCCAAGCTTGGACACACATTAAATTATTAATGCTAATGAGGCCTCCCATGTTGCAGATGAGAAAACGGAGAGGTGGTGTTTTCTGAAGAGCAAATTGTCGATTGCATTACAATGATTAGAAATTGAGGCTAATATACCCTGTGATTAGACTCTGCAGTGATTTTAATATTTGAAGAGTTAAATGTCTTAATTTCAAGTTAGAGGCCACTGCTAAAATTCTATAAGGACTTACATGCATGTATTACTCACTATCAAACTCCACTTGGTCCCTGATTTCAGATTGCAAGAGATCAGACGTCTGTTTAAGTGATACATCTGCTTTTTTATAGCATTGTGATATGGCAAAATCTATAGTAATTTTAATTTATTGATATAAAGGGCAAATAATCACTAGTGATTTCATTTTGACCGTGACTCTTATCAGTCATGCTGTTGTTGCCAAATATACCCAGGCATCGGCTATGCGCCTCTCCAATCAGTACTCATTTCCTTTCTTCTCCCACATTCAGATCCAATCTTTCCATTTTCTACTTTGCCTTTCATTCTGTCTTTGTTTTGTCTTTTGACTTTCTAAGCTTGTATCCCTTAAAACCATTCTATATTCCATGGAAACAAGAACAGGTCTAAGCAGGAGATGCTGATGTGGGAATTCTGAAAAAGACTTTTAAGCCTCTTCCACACTCTATCTTCTTGGTTCACAGAAACCTTTGTGAGTCTGGAAAGTGGTCACCGTCTCCCACAGGAAAACACTTACACACAAGTGAACAGGAGGACAAGGAGAGGCCCCCCTCTGAGGGTGGGCATCCCCTTTCTTCATGCCCACCTGCCTTCAGGAGAGGCCCCTTGTGGTTCAAGAGCCTCTTTCCCTAAGAGTGGCAGAAAGGAGGGCAGGCAACGAGGAGAATTTGGAAACATGGAGGCAGAGGGGTTGTCCTGGAGACCGGGGATATCCCTGATTCTGGGGAGGGGTGTGAGTCTGGGGGATCCTCTTGGGGAGGTTGAGGTCAGTGCTGGAACTCATAGGACCCCAAGGGGAGACACGTGGCTGCCTCATACACCCAGAGGGCTGGATTGGGCTGCCCAGGCTGCAGACCCAGCCAAAGACTTCCATGCCCACATCAAACCCGGAAGCTCTGTCTCCCTCTGCATGGACATCTTAGCAACCATCCTGATGGGCCAAATACCATAGGCCCTTACTGTGTTTTCTGGGCACGGTGTCAGGCCCAGAGGTACACATGGGAGACAGCTGCACATGCTGAGACTGAATTTCTTACCAGCCAGCTTAGTGGGACTTAGAAATTTGTTTTTTTGTCATTTAGAAAAATAATGTGACATTTCTTGCATTTGAGTACAATGGAATGTATTAACTAGGATCAAATTCAACTGCATAGAAATAGAGTGACCTGATAGCAGCTTAAAGAAGAGAGGGATTATTTTTGTCTCATATAAAGAAGTCCAGGCCTGGTAGCTCAAGCCTATAATCCCAGCACTTTGGGAGGCTGAGGGGAGTGGATCACATAAGGTCAGGAGTTCAAGACCAGACTGGCCAACATGGTGAAACCCCATCTCTACTAATAATACAAAAAAGTTAGCCAGGTGTGGTGGCGGGTGCCTGTAATCCCAGCTACTTGGGAGGCTAAGGCAGGAGAATCACTTGAATCTGGGACGCAGAGATTGCAGTGAACTGAGATTGCACCATTGCATTCCAGCCTGGGCGACAAGAGCTAAACTCTGTCTCCAAAAAAAAAAAAAAAAAAAAAAACAGAAAGAAAGAAGGAAATCCAAAGAAGGAAGTCCCAGGTTCCTTCTAAAGTTCTGTTTCACCATCCTCAGCGAGTTGCTTCTGACCTCAAGGCTACTTCATGGACTGCGAAGCCTAAGCCATCATGTCTGCATTCCAGGCAGGAAGAAAGATAAAGGTGAGAGGACTAAGGGGAATGTGCTAGTTGCCCTTCCCTCTTTTAAGGTACTTTCCTGGAAGCCTCAGCCAACATCCGCTACTTAAATCTCAGTGGCCAGAATTTAGCACAGCCACAAGTGTCTGCAATGGGGGCTGAGAAATTTGAATTTTGTAACTGGACTCATTGTTATTTCAATAAAACAACGGTTCTGTGACTAAGGAAGAAAAAAGAGATAGGTACTAGATGGACAAATGACACTCTGCCCACAAAAAGTAAAATTAATGATTCATATGTGTATGTACAAGTCTATTTGCCTCAGAAGAAAACCTCCTGACTTAGTGATGGATAGTTCTTCATTACCTTACTTTATTTTTATTTCAGAACTACTTGAATTATGGTGGTATTACAGAAAAGATTCATAACATTTACTTAGCTATTGATAGTGGAAATGACTTACACTACTTATCAAAAATATCTCCAGGATTCTATGTTCTCCTCAGTGAAGAGAAGTTGTCCTCTAAACTAGCACAGGGCCAGCAGCAGACAGCAAGACCAGGATACATTTTGTATCAAATATAAAAAAGAAGATGCTTTCTATTCCTGACATGCTTTGAAGTTGTGTGTCAGTCCTATACTTAAACCGTGATAGGAGTAATATTCTGATTAAAAAATAGAATTGAGAAAAGGAAGTGAGGTTTTACTCAAGTAGTTAGATAAGATTTCAAAGAGAAAAAAATGAGAAGAAAAATATTAAAGAGAATATTTTTGCCCAAGTGAATATTTAGAAGTGCAGTTGGTTTAACTATGACAGAGTAACAGGGGCTCAGTCATTGTGTCCTTGAGGGAGAAGGGAGCAGGGAGGTTGGGGGAAGCCCCCAGGCAGAGTGCTCCCCAGAGGGTTGGTGGTGGAAGGGAGCAGGAGGTGGTGTGAGCCACTGGGAAGGCTTGGCTGCCACCCTCTCACCTGGGAACAGCCAACCCTTCCTGGTGCTCCTAGAAAACAAAAGCCACAATCTCTTCCCATTTACAGAAAGGAAAAATCCAGGTGAGTTTCTATTCAACCAAATGCCTTTTTGCCAACATAAGCTCTTTGCATTAATTTTCTGGCATCTGATATGCCTTTGAAAATTCCCAAATACATTCAAGGAGAAGCTGTTTCTTCTCCTTGAGAAATTGTCCCCCGTACTCACACAAGAGTAGCTGTAGCTGAGGGCCTCTTCTTTGTCACTGGGGGCCCTGGAAAGTATCTCCTCCTCACCCCCCATCACATAAGATCAGTAGGTGGTTGGACATTGCCTGGGGGCAGACATAGAAATTCACTTGCACAGCAGGCATGAGCGGGTGCCACGTAAGACGCAAGAGCCTCATTCCCATGTCTCACCCCATTAGCTGCTGCACCTAAAACCACCTTTCCTCTGGCATCGTGAGACTATCATTGCGACTTGGAGGTGGATTTTGGGGACTTGTTCTATTGGTTCACTAAAAGTCGTTTTATTGGGACAAACGCATACTCCCATGGAAACATCTTATTACTTCAGCACAAAACAGGAGAGTGGAAGAATAATGATATCAGAACAAAACAGGAGCAGCTAAAACTATGCCGAAGGGCCAGGAAGGATCAACTTCCTTTCAGATAAGTTTGTACTTATCTTTAAAAAATCTCATGTCGGCCGGGCGCGGTGGCTCACGCTTGTAATCCCAGCACTTTGGGAGGCCGAGGCGGGCGTGGTGGCGGGCGCCTGTAGTCCCAGCTACTCGGAGAGGCTGAGGCAGGAGAATGGCGTGAACCCGGGAGGCGGAGCTTGCAGTGAGCCGAGATCGCGCCACTGCACTCCAGCCTGGGCGACAGAGCGAGACTCCGTCTCAAAAAAAAAAAAAAAAAAAATCTCATGTCATAATACAGGAGTGCAGCAGATGGGGAAAGAGGTTGCCCGTAGCAAGCTCTACTCCTACCCAACCCTGATTAAGAGGCAAATGGTGCCCACACCATAGGTCCAAATATTTTAAAGTTATCGATCAAACTTACAAACTGCTAAATAGAATATGTCCTTTTCTTCCACCTTGACAAATATGCCTTCCTAATGACTTGGACACCCAGAACTGAATCTAGAATCTTCTTTCCCACTGGAGGTGTCAGCTTGGGAAGATCCAGTCCTCAGCTCTTTGGAGGGGACAGTTTGATGAGGGAGAATGGTCTAGAAGGTGACTGCAGGTTCTTCATAGGCCTCTTCCTTGGGTTCCATGGATGCCTCACTCAGTGGTCTCTCTTGCTGAGGTCTAGGGATGATACTGTCCTGGAAGATAGGATAATTGCAAGAAAGCCTGTGAGTAGCTGCCCAACCTGTTGTATGTGCAAAAAATTGAATTCAGCGCACTCACCCATATCACCAAGGTTGGAGGAATCTCAAAACCCTCCACAAAAGTGATTTAGCTAGATGTTAAAGGATGGATAGACCTGAGATGAAAGGCTTAGACCCCCAGGCAGGGAAGTGTTTGAGCAATCTGGCTACCACAGGCGTGGTGGGAAAGCATATTGGAATTCAGACTATAAGATGGAAAAGGAAGGTTGGAAAACTTGGTGGAGAGCCTGGGTTGCTCAACTGTGGGAGTGTTTCGAGCTGAACTGCACCTCCTCCTAAGATACGTATGTTGAAGTCCTAACCCCCAGTGCCTCAGAATGTAACCTTATTGGGAAATAGGGTTTTGCCAATGCAGTCCATTTAGAATGAGGTCCTTGGCAAGTGGGTTTGTCGGCGGCAGGGGCGGGGGGGGGGGGTGGTTAATCAAATATTACTAGTGTCTTTGTATAAAACGGGAAATTCAGACACAAGGACAGACACAAACACAGAGAATGCCAAAGATAGAGGCAGAGGTCAAGGGGATGCATTCACATGCCAAGGAACCCACAGGCTGCCAGCAAACCCCCAGAAGAGAGACCTGCGCAGGTTCTCTCTCACAGCCTCAGAAGGAACCCACCCTACCAATACCTTGATCTTAGACTTGCAGCTTCCAGAGCTGTGAGATGATGAATCTCCGTGGTTTAAACCACCAGGCTGTGGCGCTCTGTCACAGCAACCCTAGCTGACTGACACAGGGAGTTTGCCTGCGCTCCCAAAGCATGGAGAACCATGAGAGGAACACAGAGGCGACATGTGGAAGCCATTTTCTGGGATGATTCGTGTGGCAGGTGTGAACAAGTGGAGGGGGCATGGGTGGAGTCAGCAATGGTGTCTGGCTGGTCTCCTAGCGTCAGCAGTAGAAGGGTCCGTGGCTCCCTGCAGGTGGAGGGATGTGAAGGCCAGCCATGGCTGGGGTGGTTCCTGTCTGCTCATTGCCCTCCACCATGACCATTATCACCCTGGCAAAGAGCAGAGCTGGCAATGATGGTGTTTATAGCAAGCATAAGGCCTTGGCAATGCAGAGTGGCTCGCTGCACCAGCAGTATCACAGCCCCTGATCCCTTAGCCTACAATTGCCTTCTCTGTGGATGTGGTGATGGGAGTACCAAAAATCCTTCCATAAAGCAGGCCATTTAGGAGGGCCTCACATCTTCAATAGCACAGGATTAAGGGCTGTCTCACTGCAAGGTCAGTGCAATGAGAATGGAGTCTGGCAGAGAAGGGAGACACCACAATGGCATCTTACCTAAACTTGCACTGTCACAGGCTTACCATGAGGGTTAAGGCTACTTGCCTCCACCCAGTAAGCAAATAACTTGGGTTGACTCCCAGTGCCTGCTGGAAAATCAACTTGGTTCTCTGTCTTCACATGAATGTGGGTCCATCAAAGACTTTAAGAGGAGGGGGTTATGTGAGGATGGTTGGTATGAGGAGTTTGCAACACTCTCCTAAAGCCAGGGAAGAATCAGTAAGAATGGATTTCACAGCAAGAACAACAGCAGCATTTGTCACGTCCCTGCCTAATGAGCGTCTCTGACCTCCATCACTGTAACAGGCATCTGATATGGCAGAAATTTGATAATGCCTTGGGAACATAGGACTGAACATCTCAGGGTTTGGAACAACCAAAATTTAATTCCAGCCCATGGAACATGACAACGCACGTCGGCAAGGCTCCCTGCTCATCCCTGCTGCTCAGAGGCCAGGCCAAAAGGCACCAGTTTGAATGCTGGCCATGTGGCAAGCCAAAGAGCTCTGTGTGACCTCACATTGAAAATCAAATGCACATCCTTGAGGTGCTCTTTGCTCCTAACTCATGACCACAGTGAGTCTTGTGGCACCCCAACACCCCAACAAAGCCAGAAATAGCTAGTCTTTGAGTCTTCCTCGTGGAGAACAGAGGTCAGCAAGGTTTGGTGATCAATATGGACAACGTCCCCATAATCCTGCAAGATTGGCATTATCCTCTTATTTCACACATGAGGCTCAGAGGAGCTACGTGACTTGCTTGAGTGAACATTTAAACTCAGGCCAATGGATTTTTTCAAGTGTATCTTTTCATTCTAATTTGCTTCTCTCTCTCTCTCTCTCTCTCACACACACACACACACACACACACACTTCGTACATATACCCATATATTCTCATTTTCTTTCCTTTTCATTGTGTTTGGGCAAAACAGGATTCCTAAGCTTTAGATGGGTCTCATTCCTCTGGAGGTTGCTCTGTACTGAGATGTGCATCTTTACAAATTGAAACTGATCTTGAAATACTCAAAATACTGAACTCAAAATAGCTCAGTTCAAAGCTCTGTCAACATAAGAAAAAATAAGAAGACTCTAATTTTGCCCCATATCTGGGAGTGCCATAATTTTGTGTAGCATCAAAAAAATTCAGAGTGAAAATAGAACAAGTCTTAACCCTTGCAAATGTTCACTCTTTGTACAGTAAAAAGCTTGTGGCTTGGTTCTTTGGGCAGTTATGTCATTCCCCACAGGACTGACTGTCTGGTTCAAGTGCTGTTTTAAAACTGAGCCTTTAGTAGATGTAAGCAGGTTTTAATTTCAAGGTAGCAAATGGTTAGGAATGATGAAATCCAAGCTAGCGTATGAAATATTAGGAGTATTTGTGCTTTAACGTGTATAGCTCCATTGTCAAGGAACCAAAGGCAGTGAGGGAGGATGAGTCAGAAAATACATATTCTGAATAATCCTGACATCAGAGAGAGCTGACAGGAAAATGCCTTTGATTACTCAAAGACAATTTGGGAAAATATCAGCTGTCTATTCTTGCCAGAATTGCAAAGGACTTTCAAAAGATCCTTTTGGGTGGAGTGGTATGAAGGGAAACAAAATCAGGGTGGGATGGTGAGTGAAGCTCTTCTAAGAAGCATTGCTGCAAAATGTCAGAGAGATGAAAAAGTAGTGAAGGGGAAGGTGGGGTTGAGACAGGAGGTTTTCTTTTGTTGTTGTTGTTGTTGTTTAATGAGTAATATTAGATCTTGTATTTTATGACTTCAAGTGAAATGTGGAAACCTAACTTCCATTTAGGCCTCTTTATGGTCCCATTTTTAAATATCATCTTGAGTATCAGATAGTGTTATGTTGGTTTGACTCATTAAATATGGTATCTAAAACTCACAGACAAAAGCCTAGTCTCGTCTGTGTCTCCATCTACCTGCCTTTTCCATCGTTCCTTCCTCCTTTCCGAAAACTCCAAGATTCTTCCTTTCAGGTTTTCCTTTCTGTTTGAAGAGCTACCTTTAGCAATCATTTGGGGTAGGTCTTTTAGGGACAATTTTTTTTAGTTGTCCTTTATATGAAAACGTCTTTATTTTCCCGAAGGATAATTTCAGTGGGTTTAGATTTCATTGTTGACAATCCTTTTCTTTCAGACCTTGAAAAATGCTGTACCACTTTCTTCTGGCCTCTGTGGTTTCTGATGAGAAATCTGCTGTCATTTGAGTGGGTGTTTTCCTACAAGTGATGTGTCATTTCTCTCTCTCTCTGCTTTTAAGAGTTTCTTCTGTGTCTTTGGATTTCAAAAGTGTAATTATGACATGTCTTGGCATGGATTTCTTTAGGTGTATTCTATTTGGGATTTGTTCAAAAAGCTGAACAAAATATGTAAACAAAGAAAGAGTATTCAAAGACATAACAGCAGAAAACTCCCCAAATTTGGCAAAATATATAAACCTTTGTTTATATAAACAAAATATATAAACCTTATGTCTCTGAATACTCTTTCAGCCTCATGGTCTCCTCTCCATCTGAGACTCCCAAAATATGAATGTTGGATCTTCTGTCAGAGTCCCACAGCTTCCTGAGGCTCTCTTCGTTTTCTTTGTTTTAATCTATTTTCTTTCTGTCGTTCAGATGAAGTAAGTTCTATTTCTCTGTCTTCAAGACCACTGCTTGACACACTGGCAGACTGCAATTGGGGGAACCTGAATAGGATTGGTCTGTAGAATCATTGCTCATTTGAGGTTTATAGTCATGATTTAAGATGAAACCAGTCAGTCTGGTTGAGTGATTGATAGTTTTAAAATCAAGTTCTGCTTGGACACAGACAGAAGGAAGAAAGGTACTTACACTAAAGCAGGTTAGGGTTTGGCAGGGAATTCTACTCGAGTAGAGGGCATCAGGAAGTTGATTATAATGACAGTCCACAGAGGGAGTGAAGGGATTGTCAAATGGAAGATCTCAGTGAAGTTCAAATTGCTCTGGAATTGAAAGAATAGGAGGCAACACTCATGTTTTCAACGCTCAGAGTTGAGATCTTATATATCAGTGAGCCTAAGATCCCAGATATGATGGAGGAGTGACTGGTGGAAGTGGGAGGGAGGGGAATATAGATGAAGAGAAAGCAGTGGCAGAGGAGTAGATATCTGGCCGACCACAAGACCACCAATATAATTTATCTTCCAAATGGGGAGGCCTGAGAATGAAAGTGGTGCCGAGGATAATTACTGCAGGACAATAGGCCTAAGCCAGGACACTCCAAGAGAAACCACGACATATGGCCACCCTAGGCATCCATGAGGTTGGAAACAACAGTATAGATGATGATCAGAATGTAGATCATGATCAGGATGGAGTGTGCACAAAGCTGTGGCTGGATCTAGTGTCTGAAATGACTGAGAAGGAACAAGTAAGGAGACAGTGGCAATGACCAGGGCAGCGGACAGCAGAGGCCAGTGAGACACATCCTTGAGCATCAGGGACTTCTGGTTAGGAGAGAGGGAGAAGAAAGGTTTGGAAGGAACATAAGAAAGAGGAGAAACCAACTCCACTTCCTGATCCTGATATAGGCAGTGTGTGAGAAAAAAACCCTGCGTCTGCAGTGACAGGGTGTTCCCAGAGAACAGCCAGGTGTCAAAAGGTGAGAGCAAAGATCAGAGAAGAACTTGATGGGACACAGGGCAGAATGCTGGAGACATGCACTGTACTCAGGCTGGCCACAAGATGGAGGTGGAGGGGAGGGATGCGCCATAGGGCCAGATGAGAACTTGCACAGGACTTGGGGGCATGACATTTGGAGTAGCACCCTCGGATGTCTACTGGGGATGGATGCAGACGGGGATACGGCATGTGGGCCACAGACGGGATTGATCAGTCTGAATGCTGAGCTCAGTCATGTGGCTCCTATCACGCTGAGGAGGAGCAAGGTGGTGTCCACCAGGAGAGCCCATGCTGTTGTGAAGGCTCAGGGTGATGGGTTCCAGAGTAATCCTGGCCTTCTTCGTGCCATCTATTAACTCAGCATTTTTCCTTAAATCCTAAAGGGAAGCTACTTGGGAGTCTGAGGAGGGAGGAACACTTGTGTCCAGGAGGTTGAGGCTGATGTGAACACTGATAGCGCCAGTGTACTCCAGCCTGGGCGACACGGCAAAACCTTGTCTCAATAATAATAATAATAATTATTCTAAGGTAATGCTCAGTTTCTGTTTTGTTTTCTAGGCATATTTTGGTTTACCTTTAAGTGAGCTACGGCATCAAACACGTCCTCCTTGCCCTCAGGCTTAATTTTCTTAGAATTTGGGGATTTAAGACTCACCTGTTACAGCAATATAACCAAAAAACAAACTTTAAGTAAGTCTACAGAATGCTATTTTTCTGACTGGCTGAATAAACCTAAGTGTTCTGAGAAACCTTTCCATCACCACCAAGCATGGAACTGCTACGGAGAAACTGCAAGATGGGAAAGTGTTCATTAACAAGAATTTAGCATGTCGGGCTACACGATATAAAGGAATATTGATGTATTCCGTCGAGTGCATCTCCCAAGAGAAATCAGAATAAATAAAACCGTCTCTTACTGGCTCCAGATAAAAATTTCCTGATTTCCTAAATCACATTTGAAGGGAACAAGGCAGGGTAAATTCTGTTGGTCCCCTTAATGTGGTCAGGACTTGGTGAGCAGACGGAAGGAAGGGGATGCAGTTTCCAGGAGCTGCTCCTCCCTGGCATCTGGCCTGTGTGAATGGCAGCCTCTCAGACAATGGTTGTGAATGAACCTAGTTTAGGATGCTGGTCTCAAAACAAATCACTTTCTACCTGCCCGTGCTTCCTAAGTCATTGAAGACAGTTATTATTAGACAGATTCCTAAATCCTGAGTGTTCTTCTTCTAACCTTGTGGAAAAAGTTATAAAACTGGAACCTCTAAATACTTAAGAACAACAAGAGTTATTTTAGCTGACTGTTTGAATTTTTCTTCGTGTTTATTTAATTTTTAAAAAGCCCTCCATCGTTGCCCTGTTAGTTGCTCCTACCTCCTAAGCCTGCTCAGTCTTTGTGACAGCTGATGATGCATTGTCCCTACAGACAGTTTAGTTAGCAATTGCAGCTTGTAAATGGCACTCATTCTTCCAAATACTTCAGTCGTCTAGCCATATACACCAGCATCATTCTACAGCACATGAATGAAGTCATGGCAATTCTAAAGGTGCCTGTTACCTGGGCATCCACTTCAACACCCACGTGATCCTAATGCTCTGAGGTGTCAGGCACTGGGAATTCAGAGATGGAATACACAGCCTCCATTCCCACTATCTGGTGAAGGCGCACACCTTCTTTGTGGTCCCTGTCCTTGGTGTCTTTCTGGGACCCAATTTTAATGACCACATGAAATCCCATAGCTTGTCTATCTAATTTCCAATGTTCCCCTATTTAAACTGTAGTCTAGCTACACTTATCTGCGTACATGGTTCCGTCTCTGTTGTATTTCATCTATCCAACCCTTTTGTATAAGAAGGCAGGATATGAATGAATTCAATGTAAACAGATACTTCCAATACAACTTGATAGCTGCTATAATAAATGAATGCCTGGAGAGATTTCAGAATCCTGGGGACTTGCACTGGACTCAGGCTGGAGATAAGGGAATGTCTTCCCTAAGGATTTATATAAATGAAGAATAGGGTGTAAAGGGTCAGCTCTTGAAGACATGCTTTCATGTTGCAGTAGCTGGGAGCACTTCTGTATGGGTGATGCATATGGCCAAGGTAAGCAAATGGCAAGGTGGGAGTCTGGATTGGAGGACAGATCTCTGATCACAATCAGCCCTAAATGCCATTGCTAGAAAATATAAATATTGTCCAAGGGTGGAGGGCAGTCACTGAAAAGGTGCCATGCAGAAGGGTGGCATCATCAGATCTGCACCTTGGGAAGATCCTTGACATCGAAGGTGAAAGGAAAAAGAGAACAATTCATTTGCTATTGCAGAAATCACTTAAGAATTCATGCTGTACTTCCGCTGCAGGTAGTGGTAGGGTAGGTAATTGGGACCATCCGCAGTTGGGATTGGGATCCCACTCCAAGGAATGCACCCTAGGTTTCTCAGACACATACCAGGGAGTGGAACTGCAGTGCGTCCTGAAGGCAGTGGTGTTATGATCCACTTTTAACTAGGAACCACCTAGTGTCCCCCAAGTGACAAATGGGAAAAAAGCATGCTCTGTATTAATGCCATGGAACCCTACACAACAACGACTGTGCTTTGCTGCATAGATGAATCTCAAACTCATAACTGTGAATGAAAAAATAAAATGAAATGAAAATCAAGGATGAGAATACATACAGAGAGGGAAATTCAGGGCACATGTGTGAGAGAGGAAACTAGGAGAAAAGTAAGGAAGTGATCACTCTTAACCTGGTCTAGGGATTGCCTTCAGAAGGAGGAAGAGGATGTTACCCAGAAAAGAAAACTCTGAACCTTCCAGAATTCGAGGAATGTTCTTTTGCTTGACCTGAGGACTGGTTACTTGGCTGTTTCTGATATACTATGAGGTTGGTGCAAAAAACAAAAACAAAAACAAACAAACAAACAAAAAACATGATTACATTTGCACCAACCTAATATATATGTGAATTTTATGCTATTTTCTTGAGTGGCGTATGTCATGATTATTGTAAATGGTTTTTTAAAATGTGAATGGTAAGAAAGGGTGGGAACCTGTAATAAAGTAATAAAGTGAGATATTTTAGAAGAGAATCCGTAGGGTTGGATGAGTGACTGATGGAATCAAGAGGCACCTAGAATCACCCCGATGTGTGTTGTTGGACAGCAGGTGGGATGGTGGCTTTCCTCACCACATATGAGTTATGTGTGTAAAGGGTCAGCTTTAGGAGCAAGTCTAGTGGACTCAAACAGAGGAAATCATGAGTTAGGTTGTAGACTTGTCTAGATCCAGATGCTCAGGTCTACTAAGAAGTTGGATACTGGCCTAGGGCTTGAAACAAAAGTATGGTTATGAATTTTCGATTTGAGGGGCATCAGCATTGGCAATCAACATAAGACATCAAGAATGCAAATGGCTAAAAAGTGTGTGTGTGTGTGTGTCTAGATTTATTAATAGAAAAAATACATAAAATCAACATAAAAAGCTCTTGAAGAACTTCTGGAGTCTAAACTTCTAGTTTGTAGTGGAATGGTGGAGACAAAAACAGTATATTACAGAGCTAGAAATAAAGGATCAGAGTGAAAGAGGAGAACAAAATAGCTGCTTTTGAAAGTCCCTAAACAGAAGGAGAGGGGAGGGCAGGTACCTATGAAGGGGCATGAGTTCTCAGGAGAGTTCTTTCTGGTCTGTCTTTAGCTATGGCAGATGCTGTTACTACTGGGCAGAGAAGACAATGATGCAGAAGGGGCAGGAAAAGATGGAATCCAAACCTCAAGTGTTGGCGCTCCTCTTGAATAGGGAGAGAAACACCCTCTTACTGCAGAGAGAGGAACAGCAGCTGGGACAGCCCATGCAAGAACAGGAAACGGATCCTAAATCTTTCTGGCTGATTTTAGATGGCTGCAGAAGCACAGAACGTAGAAGTCCTAGGAGATAAAATCAACAACTTAAACGACCTTGAGCAACTTCACCCCCTTCCAATCTCAAGTCTGTGTACTTCCAACATTACAATTTATGCGAATTGCCACTTTGTAAGGGAAATGAATATTTGGGAAAAGAAATAGTGTAGCATCCATGGCGACCTAATTGGTGTTTCTAAAATCCAAATAATTTAAGTTTCGCAAAACACTAGTGTGGTCAAAGAACAAGTATGCACAGTAAAAAGCAGCAGATTTCATTTTAAATGTGAAATATTGAAAGAAGAAATGAGCAGCATTGCATCTGCTCTTTTTTTGTTTTTCCTTCCTTCCTTCCTTCCTTCCTTCCTTCCTTCCTTCCTCCCTCCCTTCCTTCCTTCCTTCCTCCCTTCCTCCCTTCCTTCCTTCCTCCCTCCCTTCCTTCCTTCCTCCCTCCCTTCCTTCCTCCCTCCCTTCCTTCCTTCCTCCCTTCCTCCCTTCCTTCCTCCCTCCCTTCCTTCCTTCCTTCCTTCCTCCCTCCCTTCCTTCCTCCCTTCCTCCTTCCCTTCCTTCCTTTGTCTTCCTTTCTTCATTTTTCACTTCTTTTCTTTTTTTATTTAGACAGCATGCATTGTTCCAAATTTTCCCTTGAAGTCTATTCTCAGGTTTGCAGTTGACATGTACAGAAAAAGGAATTGATAACCTCATGAGAAAATGGAAAAAGAAAACAGATGCTTATTACTGTCTCACAGCATTGCTGTCCCCAAATTAATTAGACCAGGAAGCTTGTAGGCTGACAGCTTATCTACCTTTTAATTCTGACCCGAGCAAGACTGAAATTCCTTTGAGAGAACAGGGGCGAAGGTGCCACTGAATGCATTACGAGTGACCCGCCATTTGATGTGTTACCAAAATCACTGTCAATTTTTTATTCACCTTGGATGAATTGTATTGCAGACAAGACACATACATTTAATTACTGGAAGTTTGGAATCTAGGGATAAATTTTCATGCATTCATTTGCCATGATTTTGAAAAACAAAAACAAAGCAAAAACTCTAGTACTAAAAACAGTTTAGAAACCAAAATGAATCACGTTTTCAGAAAACAGACCCACTGGATGGTAGAATTAAAGGTAATTTAAATTTGCTTCTCTATGCTTTTGATTATTATATGATTTTCTTTTTCAGCAAGTATCATTACTTCTATAATGGAAAGAAAGGAAAAGAAAGCAGCTACAGTAGCCACATTCTGGATTGCCTTCCACTCAACCGACCCAGTCAGATGCCCCACTGGTCCTCTGAGATGCTTGCTCACCTGTGTTCCAGCTAGCTGGGCTGCTGTTGTCCTATCCTCGTAGAGCTCCAGGATGCTGACATGCACCTACTTTGTTGGACTCACAGGCATGGACTTCAGCAACTGAATGGTGTGCTTAGTGTGAAGGATATTAGCACAGAGGTGCACAGCAGGCAGAAGGGCCCTGCACACGGCCAGATCCTCCTGCCAGCTGAGGACACCAGACGAGTTGGCAAGAAAGCCCACGCCACATCTAAAGCCGTAATAGTGCCAGGACGATGTTCCCCAGGACTCGCCAGCTGCCCTTCCTACATCTGGCTGGAGCATCGCAAACACTTATCTGAACATATCCAGCTTACGTGGGTGAAGGACCTGAAGGACCATGCTGACAGCGCTCACAGTCTGGGTATATTTCCACATCAATACCCAGGAAGCCCCCAATTTAGGCTTCCCAAGAGCTGGTTGTGTTTTTGCTAAACGCACTTATGCTGCTTCTACTTGATATTGGTATCAATTCAGATAAGCCAATAATAGTGGTAATAAATACTGAATGAGTGCTTACGGCATGCAAGGCTAGCAAAATTCATTTAATGCTCATAACAATTCTACTATGTATGTACTATTATTGCTTTTTTTTCAGATGTAGCACATCTGAAAGTAACATGCCTAAATTCCCATGGAGTGCCAGGTTCAGAACCCAAATGATCTGGTTTGAGTTTCCCCCTGAAACACCATAAAGAACAGAATTAAAGCAGTTGGGCTGTGTTGTATTTTTCCTTCTCTTATGGGAGGGTGAAGGGATGGTCCTAGAGGAAATAAATTAAGGCATAATTCTGGGCTTTGGGGCAAAAAGACTAATAATATTTGCTTGGAGAATATCTATCTATCTGTGGAGTACTTCAAGCAAGATATCCATGACTTACAACTGCTTGTGTAATCAATTTACATCCGTGCAGTGTGGCTCCTGGGCAGAGGTCACACAGGACTCCCTTCTAGAGAGTATCCAATGAACTCAAAACTTACTTTTCTCCTCGTTATGTACTACAATTGTTTTTGCATCTCCTGCAGCTTCCTGTTAATTCTCTTAGTCTTCTCACCATTCAGGTGAACAGTTCAGCAAATGCCTGTCTTCACTGCCCCCCTCCTTCCCACCCTGCTCTCTGCAAATCCTGTCCCCATCCCCTGTCCCCATCCCCCCAGTCCTTAGGTCCAAAGTCTGTTTTTAGGTCTGTGAGATTTCTGAATGCTCTGCTGGCTTCTGGGCCTCTCCACAGCCTGCTTCTGTCCAAGATGGTGATGTTCTCGGCCTCTTGCCCCATCTGCCAAAATTGGCAGATGTTCCAAAGTAACAAGCAGCCCATTAAAGCTCCTCTTCATGCCATGCACTCCTCTCGGATGTGGGCTCTGAGGAAGTGGCTCCTGTGAGCTGCCTCTATGGCTCTTCAGGGCATTTCAACAGCTTCTTACATTTTATCTGGCTTTTTCAGTGGCTCTGGGCAAGAACATTGGTCTGCTACAAACTAGTTCATGGCATTCAGAAGCAGAACTCCTGTATTTCAGTTTGGAAAAACAAAAATAAAAAAGAAGTGACTTATCTACTGTAGTACTTCTACAGGTTTTAGGTTCCACAAACGCAAATGCATTTCATTTTCAGTTTGAGTTTTTTGTTGATACAAGGTTATTGTTCTTGTTTTGAAAAAATCACACTCTCTGCAAGGGCCAAGGGCCTGGTTAGGAAGGTGGCCGCAGTGGAAAGAGAAGGAATTGCTTGGGAATTCTGCCAGCAAAACCATTCAGAGTGGTTTTGTCAGAGACAGCTTTGAGTTACTGGGGCTAGAGGTGGGGAGGTGAGGAGGAGGCAGACACGGGGATATTAACGGGGCACCCTCTCAGCCCTGCTACAGACAGAGGCCAATAGCCTGGGAGCAGCTCTTTAGAGGGGATCTATCAACGGCTTTGGCCAGGGTTTCAGCCCATAGCTCAGATACAGGTGGTGAGAGGTCAGTACGAGCAAAATCCCATCAAACTTGCTCAGAAGTTATATTAAAGCAGAGCCAAATCAAGGCTTAAGTGTGAGAGTACACTTACAGCTTATACATTACAGAGGCATAATCATTAACTGGTCAGACATTATCTTCTTTTCTGAGACAGTCTCCCTCTGTCACCCAGGCTGGAGTGCAGTGGCGCAATCACGACTCACTGCAGCCTCGACCTCCCGGGCTCAAGTGATCCTCCCACTTCAGCCTTCTGAGTAGCTGAGACTATAGGCATGTGCCACCACGCCCAACTAGACAATATTTTATGTGTAGGAAAAGGCAAGGCCTAGGATCATGTGTGTTTTGACTATAGGAATGTAGGGACTCAGGTGAGAGACATGGAGGGGCTCTGTGCTCTATTCTGTTTTGTCTTCAAAGCATCCCACCAGAGAGCTCCACATTGTCACAGTGTCAGGGGCTTTGTGGAATTATGCTGGCCAGCAGAAATGAGCAAATGTGGCTTCTCACCTCTGCTACTGTGTCTCGCAGTGAACAAGGTGGCCATGTCCCTCTCTGAAGCCTGCCCGGATGGACTCCACACCCGACCGGACTCCAAGCCTGACCAGCGCCTAGAGATTGGGGGCAGCTGCTGGGGTTCGCCACTCCAGGGCTCAGTGCTCTTTATGCTTTTACTGCTGGGCTCTTGTGTGTATTTTTGAGGAGTCACATTTTATCCACATCTTCATGAATTTCTCATAGGAGGAGGGGGGCTCATGTGAGCTCCTAGTGCCCTGTGGTTACTGGAAAGTGAAGCCCTAACAGCCACCTTCCTCTGCCTCCACCTATTTGAGATCTCAGTAAGATTGGCAGTGTCTCTACACTGGGAACCTCACCTTCCATTTGATTGATATTTTTGAAGGATAAAGAGAAAAGGAGAAGATTGTAATACATGAGTGAGGATGTGTGCATATGTGTGTGTGTGGGAGAGAGAGAGACTAACTAAATCCTAAGTGTCCAGGGAAAAGCCTAATGCTGGAAAAACAGAGTAATGAAGCTGACTTCCCCCTCTTTCTCAGCAGCTTTATTGATTTACAGTTGACATACCATAAAGTTCACCTTTGTAAAGTGTATGGTTCAACCGTCTTGAGTATATTTACAAAGCTGTGCAATTATCACTGCTGTCTAATTTTAGAACAATTTCATTACCTTGTACCCAGAAGAAACCTCGTACCCATTAGCAGTGGCTCCTCCTTCCTCTGCACTTTGCCTCCTCCAGCCCCAGCAATGCCTACTCCACTGTCTGTGAATTTGACTCCCCTTGTACCTCATAGAAGTGGCTTTTGTGACTAGCTTCTCTCACTTTTTGGCTATGATGACTAATGTTTCTATTAATATCCATTTACAGGATTTTGCATGGATGTGTGTTTTAATTTCTCTTGCATGTATACCTAGCAGTGGAATTGCTGAGTCATATGGTTACTGTGTTTAACACTGTGAGGATCTAACCAACTGTTTTCTAAACAAAGTGGCTTTTAAAAAAAAAAAAATTTAATTTTATTTTTATTTTAAGTTCTGGGACACATGTGCAGGACGTGCAGCTTTGTTACACAGGTAAACGTGTGCCATGGTGTTTTGCTGCACCTATCAACCCATCACCTAGGTATTAAGCCCAGCATGCATTAGCCATTTATCCTGATGCTCTTCCTCCACCTGCCCCTAACCACAGACCCCAGTGTGTGTTGTTCCCCTCCCTGTGTCCATGTGTTCTCATTGTTCAACTCTCAGTTATAAGTGAGAATATGCTGTGTTTGATTTTCTGTTCCTGTGTTAATTTGTTGAGAATGGCTTCCAGCTCCATCCATGTCCTTGCAAAGGACATAATCTCGTTCCTTTTTATGGCTGCATAGTATTTCATGGTGTATATGTACTGGCTTTGTATTTTAAGGACTGTTTGAGATTGCACCCCATCATGCACTGCTGGTGCATGTGAATGTGAAGTAATAGAGCTGCTTTAGAAAACAGCCTACCAGCTCCTCAAATGGTTAGACATAGAGTTACCACATGACCAAGCAATGCTACACCTATGTATATACCCAGGAGAAGTTAGAACGCGTATCCCCACAAAAATGTGTGCACAAAGGTTCAAAGGGATATTGTTCACAATTGTGAACAAGTTGAAAGCATCCAATGTTCATCAACTGATGAATGAATAAGTAAAAGGTGATAGATCCACACAATGGGATATTATTTGGCAAGAAAAAAGGGTGAAGATGCTACAGCATGGATGATCCTTAAAAACATTCTGCTAAGTTGAAGAAGCCAGTCATCAAAGACCACATGCTGTATGAAACTATTTCAGGAAAATCTCCAGAAGAGGCAAATTCCTAGAATCCAAAGGTGGAAGAGTGATTGTCTAGGGCTGAGGTGGGAAAGAGGGGGAGGATTCTTTGTTTTGACATAATGCAAATGTTCTCAAGTGAACTGTAATGATGGACACACAACTCTATGAATACATTAAAAGCCATTAAATTGCACACTTGAAATGAGTGAATTGTATGGTGCGTAAATTATATCATAAACACACGGAAAAAAAAAACAACAAAAAACCCTCCTGTTCAGTACCCTATATCCTGAATGCTGTCACGCTTATGTGAATGAACCATCCTGGATGGAAACATTCTCTCTTCCCTCTTTCACATGGGTTGAGTCACATGGGGAACTTGCTTTCTCTACCCTAGCAGAGAATTGCTTTTTAACCAGCAGTTAGCATTGTTGGTTAACTTTGAAGATAAATCCAATTTATCCTGCATGTAAGAAAAATTGACTATTGCCAAGGCCAAGTTTGAGAGAACAAAACTATTTCAGACTGAAGCCCTCTCAAGGATATGCCAGCCCAGCTATACTGGGGGCCTGCCTTAATCTTCCCCACTGTGAGGCAGACAGTGTGAGTACCTGTGCCTGCCTGTAGGTGGCTGGCTGAGATGGGGCAAAGGAATGGGAGGAAACTCCAGGGTGATGGACCACTAGGACCCTCACTGCCACAACACAGGACATGAAGTCCCTGTCACTGCCTGGTGCAAGAGTGAAAGCTGAGTGGAGGAGCTGATGGAAAGGAGGTGTTGGCTGGGGGCTTCTCGGTTCTCTGCTTACTGCTGCAACACAAAATTCTGGAGATGAAGACACTCCCATTCTCAGCCACTGACTTTGCTAATGAAGTAATCAAGGCCCTGAGAGTTGACCTGAGGTCCCAGGTGGTAATACGACTGACACTCACAATGTGCTGTATTCCAAAGAGCGGGTGACAAAGCGGGTGTCCTGAAACACCAGCAAGGTTCCCAAGGGTTTCTTTTTAACTCTGACCATAAGAGGTCTATATCTTTCTCTCCAGATTAAAGGGATATAATAGAGAGTTCAGAAATAAACTCATCCACCTATGGTTAATTGACTTTCAACAAGGACGCCAAGCGCATCCTTATTCAATGAGTAAAGAATATTCTCTTCAAAAGATGGTGCTGGGACAACAGATAATCCACATGCAGAAGATGTACAAAAATTAACTCCAAATGAACCAGCAGCCTAAACAGGACAGCTAAAACCATAAAACTCTTAGAAGAAAACATAAACATAGGATGATTATTTTTGCTAAATATCTCTACAAGGAAGTCATGAAATCTGAAGTGACTGAGAGTTAGTGGCCAGGCCAGATCAAAAATAATTTTTAACAGCTTTGTTGAGATATAATTCACATACCAAACAGTTCACCCAGGTAAAGTGTCAGTCAGTGGTTTTGGTATAGTACATTATTAATTTTCAAAACTGTGATAAAATAAAATATAACATTTGCCATTTTTAGCCATTGTAAGTGTACAAGTCAGTGACATTAATTATATGCCCACCATTGTGCAATCCTCACCACTGTCTATTTCCAAAACTTTTTCATCACTCCAAGCAGAAACTCTGTACCCATGAAGCAATAACT
Organism: Hylobates moloch; assembly: GCF_009828535.3. Taxonomy (NCBI): domain Eukaryota; kingdom Metazoa; phylum Chordata; class Mammalia; order Primates; family Hylobatidae; genus Hylobates; species Hylobates moloch. The sequence continues at coordinate 62,873,035 of NW_026652285.1, read as the reverse complement.
CCCCATTCTCTCCTCCTCTCAGCCCCTAGTAACCTCGAATCTAATTTCTGTCTCTATGAATTTGCCTATTCTAGATAGTCCATATAAATGAAATCATATCATCCTTTTTTTCTTTTGTGTCTGGCTTATTTCACTTGACGTTATGTGTTCAAGGTTCAATCATGTTGCTGAATGTATCAGAAAGGCATTTCCTTTGTTTCTGGATAATAGTTATATGTTTTTGTTTATCCAAGTATTTTCTCCCATTTTGTAGGTTTTATTTTCACTATCTTGATTACGTCCTTTGATGCCCAAAAGTTTTTAATTTTGATGAAGTCTAATTAATCTATTTTTTTCTCTTGTCATTCATGCTTTTGGTGACATATCTAAGAAGCCATTGCTAAATCTTAGATCTTGAAGATGCACTCTTGTGTTTTCTTCTGTTTTATGGTTTTAGCCCTTCTGTTTTGGCTGCTAATTCATTTTGAGTTGATTTTTGTACATCTTTTGCATGTGGATACCCTGTTGTCCCAGCACCATCGTTTAAAGAAAATATTCTTTCCCCATTGAACGCATTTGACATCCTTGTTGAAAATCAATTACCATAAATATGAGTTTATTTCTGAACTCTCAATTATATTCCATCAATCTTGATGTCTATTTTGGCTATCATATCTTTTTAAATCAGGAAGTGTGAGTTTGCCAACTCTGTTTTTCCCTTTTAAGATTTTTTTTGGCTACTCAGTTTCCTCTGGGAATTCCATATTAATTTAAGGATCAGTTTTTCCAATTCTGCAAAATGGCCTTTGGAATGTTGATAGGGATCTGTAGGTCTATGGATCGCTTTAGGTGCCTGGGACACTGTTGAGTATTTCTAGCTATGGCATGGAATTTCTTTCCATTTATTTAGGTCTTCTTTAATTTCTAACAACTATTTTTTAAACTTTTATGAGCCCATGTGGGATCAGAGAAAATAAAAGGAACAGCGCCTGTCTTCTAGAATGCCTCCAGGAACAGGAGAGACCATGTTTTTTCCTGTTTAGAAGTTAAAGCCATTGTTTGTCTCAGTGCTTTTTGGCAAGTCTTTTACTTCATATGAGCAGCCAGTAATCACTAAAGAGCAAAGTACTGAGATGTTAGCTTCCAAATGGTTATTCTGGCATTGGAGGAGCATAAACAGGACAAGACAAGAACCCTAAAAGCAAGTTCCCCCATTGTTAAAAGAAGAACTCTTAGGCAAAGCCAATATGGGAAAGATGAAAACATGAGACCATGTGAAAAAAATTAAAGTCTGTATAGGGGAGTGAAGTTGCAAAAAAAAACAGTGGTCTGTAAAAAAAAAAAAAAAAAAAAAAAACTGACATATTTGACAAGTAGCTATTGTTTTCCCCAAGGTGATTACACAAATCCCTGAGACAAAGATGAACAACCACAAAGAAAATTGAGTGGAGGCTGTTTGCAAATGACATGTAAAATTGGCTAATAAACAAATAAAGATGTTCTAAACCTCATTATAATTCAATACATGTACATCTTAACAACAAAATACCGTATTTTACCTATCAGATGGGCCTTGATTAAAAAGTTGACTAATGCCTATTATATGGGTGATGCTGTAAGGAATGAGCGACTCATAATCTGTTTATGGGAATATAAATTGGTGCAACTCTGGAAAGTGATTTGGCAACACACATTTTTTTTAAAAAAAATATCCTTTGACTCAGCAATTTCTCTGTTAGGAAGTGATCCTACAAGTATGCTCACAAAACTATGCCAAGGTACCTGTGGAAGGATGCTGTTTTCGGTATTGTTTGTAATGGCACAACTAGAGCAAATTAGAGAGAGAACCTAAGTACCCATCAATGAGGAACTCTCAAATGTTATACTGTATCCATTCTAACCGGATCTGGGGTAGAGAAAACAAGTCTTTCATGTGACTTAACCCATGAGAGGGAAGAGAGATTGTTTCTGCCCAGGGTGGTTCATCTGCAAAAGGGTCACAGCTTTCAGGAGGTAGGGTAATTAACAGCAGAGTTCTGTTTTGTTTTGTTTGTTTGTTTTTTAACACAGAGTCTCGCTCCTGTTGCCGGGCTGGAGTGCGGTGGTGCAATCTCGGCTCACCGCAACCTCTGACTCCCTGGTTCAAGCGATTTTCCTGCCTCTGCCTCCCGACTAGCTGGGATTACAGGCACGTGCCACCATGCCCAGCTAATTTTTGTATTTTTAGTAGAGACGGGGTTTCACCATGTTGGCCAGGATGGTCTTGATCTCCTGACCCCATGATTGCCCGCCTCCGCCTCCCAAAGTGCTGGGATTGCAGGCGTGAGCCACTGCACCCAGCCAGAATTTTGCTTTTTTAACCACGTGTTTGAGATATAATTTACATGTGCAGGAAATATTGCACATTTTAAACATGATGACAATTCGGTTATTTATTAACATATTTATTGAACACTTTGGTTGATATGTATGTTATGAATGTAGATGAAACTCAAAGCTCAATTATGAAGTATAAAAAGCAAGTGGCTAAACGTTGTGAATAATGGTGTAAAATCATTCAGTGAGTGTGGATTTTTGCAGCATAGACACACATGGGCATATGTATAACATTTCTCTGGAAGTTTACATGGGAGGCTGCTATGTAATGTCTCCCTTTGAGTGGTGGGACCAGAGTTGAGAGTGGAGGGAAGTTTATGAGAGAAACTTTTCTATGTTACTTCATTTCCTTCTGTACTCTCTGAATTTTTACCATGTAAGCCTATGATACTTACATTAAATAAAACTTTGTAAAACAGTCAGAAAACTAGCTAAAAATGACTACTTTCCAAATTTATGCAAAATAATCATACCTTTAGGCTAATTAGTTGACTTTTTAACATGCAAAAGTTTGTGACAGGATTAAGACCTATTCATGTGATTAATTTAAATTATTAAAAGGCACACACATGTGCACATATACATACACACACACATTCATTGTTCTCTAGTTATGTTTGATCTATGACTAGAAGAATGCTGTGTGTGTATGTGTGTGTGTGTATGTGTGTGGTGTGTGGTGTATGCATATGTTTGGGGATACATGTGGGGTGTGTGTGGAGGTGTGGTGTGTGGTATGTGTGTAGTGTGTTCAAGCGCCTGTGTGTGCATGTAGTATGTGTGGTGTATGTGTACACATGTGTGTGCACATGTAGGTGCATGTGGTATGTAAGTGGAATGCATGTGTGTAGGGGGGGCTGTGTTTGTAGATAAGCATAACTGGGGGGCTTCAGGGCGAAGAGTAGGGTTACCAGCAGTCCAGGGAAAGGGGCTCCCAGGCAGAGGGAGTGACCAGGGAGGAAAGGGAGGGTGCCTGGAAACGAGCACTTACCCTGTGGCTGGGCCTGGGGACCCTGGCACTGCCACCCTTGTGCTCACCGCTAAAATTGAGCACCACATGATTATCGGCCCTCGGTGTGGACGTCAGATTCACAGTGTAGGTGGCTGTGGTGCAGGAGCATGGCGTGATGGTGCATAGCCATGCCACGAAAGACAAAGGAGTTATCTTGCATGTGCCTGTTCTTCCCTCTACCAACACAAAGAAATGCAACAAAAGAAAGGAGGCAGCCATGGACAAGCTGCTGCCAGGGCCAATTTAGTCAGAGTTCCATGATGCTTTCAACCCTTTTGTTAAATGAGAAGTTGTACCAGATGGTTTCTCAAGCCCCTTTGAACTCCAAGGATAGAGAGGCAACCTAGGACTCTTAAGGAGCACAGTGACCATTTCACCATCAGTGAAAGGGAGGAGAACAGTGGCAGAGGGTGGCCCTGCTGCAGCACTGGGGCCTGTTGGGCAACACATTGATTGAGAAACTCAGCCCCAGGCCCCACTGGAGCCCTGATAGAAGCTGCAGCCACCCTGAGCCACTAAGGCGGCCCCAGCTAGGGGACAGCAGACCCTCGTCTTGTGAGTGCTAGCAGCCCCAGAGCACAGGACAGCCTTGTGACATGTGGCCAAAGACCTCAGACAAGTCCCCGAGCCTCTCGGCCCTTTACCTTGCCTTCAACAAGCTGAGGTCAGTGCAGAAGCTCCCTGGGAGTACTCCGTCAACTCTGTAGTGACACTACAAATTGGTGTCATTTGTCCCCCTTGACTTGGCCTGTCACATCCACCCAGTGGTGTGGACATGGCTTTGGGCACTGATATGATGTAGCTGGGACCCTGAAATCTGGGGACCTCTCCTCCATACCCCCAAATCCAAACAGGAACACCGAATGTCCCATCTTAAGGCTGTAAATGTTTTCAGCAAGAAGTTAGGAGAAATGGATGACAAGTTTCACTTCCAGATATCTGTGAAGACAGGACCTCTTGGTAAACTCCCAGCAACAGCTGCAGTGGTGGACACACAATTAAGTGCTTACTGATGAGACTGGAATCCTATTTCCAGTCAGCTGCTTGGCTCTGTACATGTGTTTCTTACGGTTTATTCTGCGTAATTTCCAATCTAGCTGCCTGTTTCGAAGAAAGGGAAAAAGTCAGATCTAGAATGTTATCCAAGGAGTACTTTCACTTTTACTGTGGTTTAGTCACTTAACTCTAAACAAAGTAAGCCCACAGCACGTTGTTCAAACGGGTGGTGGGATCCTGGAGTGGGACACACCACACATGCTTGCATTGGATGGCTGCAGTCCAGCCCTGAGTCCAGATGCACTGGCCTGGGAGCCCACAGCCCGGCCCGCATGCCGTCCTTGGAGTAGCCTTGGGACCTTTAGGGCAGCCCTGGACCTTTGAGCATTTGAGGGAGAAGCAAATGTGACAAGCTTATTTCTAGACCCTGTTTCAAAGACACAGGAAGCTGTGATCCAGTCAGAGGACGGCACTGCTGACCTACATGCGCCAAATGAAATCTCCTTACTTAGAAGACGGCCCTTGCCCCTCTCCTTCTCTTCACCTTGGTGAGAAAGAGTCCAGAGCCTCCTGGGTCCACAAGATCTGTTCTGTCTCTGCCCTGGATTGGTTCCATGGGCCTTGGCCTCAAGGTTGGGGAAACACAAAATAAGTCCCCCATTATCTTTCAGGCCTCAGAGCAGCCAGCAGCATAGGGATGTCAGACAACCCAAACAGAAGGAACCTCACGTCTACCTGGGAAGAGGGTTTCCAGTGTTTACTTCATGTTGGCCCTGCCCATGCAGAGATCCCTGAGAGGCACACAGTGGCACCAACATGACCTGCACCATACCCACTTAGTCTCCAGGCATCCACCATGACCCCGGACAGTATAAGTTCCAACTCCAGGAGTTTACTGGATCCTGAACAGTCTCTCCTCTCTCCTGTCACGCCCTCCATTCCTGTCTCCAGGCATCCACTGTGACCCCGAGGGGGCCCCACCCCAACTCTGGACATCCGCGTTGACCCCGTATGGTCTCCACCCCATCCCTAGGCATCCAGTGGACTTTTCTAGCATAGCCTGACAGTAAGGCTGTTACCAGGAGGACTGCAATTTGGTCCTCAAGAAGGGAGATAGGTTATTGACCTCCATGTGCAAGTCCCAGGAGGGCAATGGCCCTGCCCTCCCAAAGGTTCTGTGTCTACAGAATGGAGCTGCAGGCCATCTGTGGTCCAGGGAGGGAAGAGATGGGTCAGGACACACTTGAGGAAGCAGCTCATCTGCTCAAGGACTGGAGAAAATTCCACATCTCAGCTTCCTCGTATAAATTCACATTTTAAAAATGCACTTAAACCAATACACCTTCTGTTAATTCTTTTGTTTTGATTCTTTTTTCCTTTCTGGAGAAATTTCTAAGAACCCTGAGATAAATGCCAGGATGAAAAACTTGTACATTCCCACGCAACAACTTAAATTAGCTCTGAGGTTTGGCTGTGGAGAAAGAACCAGTAACTGGTTGTATTTGAACTATGTGGCCACTGTTAGTCCAGTATCTCTAGGTGTTTGCATAGGAAGACCAGTTAAGGAGAGCTAGGGACACTGATGGGAAGGTGTTTCTGTTCTTCCGTTTTCTTTGGGCCTCTCCTCACCCCACTTCCAAATTGGAGGCAAGCTAATTTTGTTTTACCCTTTAGTTCATTTTCCACATTAAAAAAATATGCTGTCCCAACAATGCAACCCACCTGAAATTTCTATTGTCACCTGGAGCAGTTGGTGAAGCCCAGCTCATGGAAGCCAGGACATCCTAGAACCTGTGTGTAGTGTCACCTCAGCGAGCCACAGGGGCCGCACAGAGGCCCTGACTCAGCTGTGCACACTGGACAGGTAGGTCACACCTGCATGGGTCCATGTCCTCCTCCATAAAATAAAATTGAGATGACAGTAAAGGTCACTTAAGACACTTATTCTGCGGTTCATACAAATAGAGGGATAGGCTGGAAGCCGACAGATGTGAACCCCAAAGCATTTTAATTTCCCAATCACATGGCTGTGTTATACATTCAGAACACAAATAAATAGAAATAAAGTAATACATTTGTAAAAGATAAGCCACGGCCAGAGAGATTTGCAACATTGATCATGGACAGAGCAGTCATATAGAGAATTAATCAATAATTCCCACAAGCCCATATTAAAGATATGAACAGTGAATAGGAAAATGGGCAACAGACATGAACATGAAATTTGTCAAAGAAAATACTTTCGGCCGGGCGCGGTGGCTCACGCTTGTAATTCCAGCACTTCGGGAGGCCGAGGCGGGCGGATCACGAGGTCAGGAGATCGAGACCACGGTGAAACCCCATCTCTACTAAAAATACAAAAAAATTAGCCGGGTGTGGTGGCGGGTGCCTATAGTCCCAGCTACTCGGAGTGGCTGAGGCAGGAGAATGGCATGAACCCGGGAGGCGGAGCTTGCAGTGAGCCAAGATCGCGCCACTGCACTCCAGCCTGGGTGACAGAGCGAGACTCCGTCTCAAAAAAAAAAAAAAAAAGAAAAAACTTTCATGTTCAATAAAATATTTGAAAAGATGTTTAACAGGCTCGCCCACCCCTAGCCACGCCCCTAGAGAGAAGGCTCCCTGCTGCTGTGGGGTAGGCCTGGGCCAGTGCTCTCCAAGCTCTGTGGCAGAGTGTGAGACCCATCGCTGCTCACCCATCCTCACATTTTTATTTTTGTTTTTTATTTATGTTTATGGTTTTTTTTTTGAGATGTGGCACCACCGTGGCTCACTGCATCCTCAGCCTCCTGGGTTCAAGTGATCCTCCCACCTCAACCTATGAAAGTGCTGGAATTATATTCATAAGCCATCACACTAGGCATGCCCACATTTTAAAGAGATTCATTCAAGCATTGTTGTTAACAATAAAAATTTTCGAAACATTTAAACATCTGTTAACAGAGAAATCAATGAATACAGCTTTTATACTTGTATGATAGAATATTTGCATCAGTAAAAATAAATAATTGTGTAGCAACATGGATAAGTCTCTAAAACATTGTGCTCAGAGGAGAAAGCAAGTGGAAGAATGATACAGTTAATGCCATTTCTGTAACTTTTTAAAATGTGCAATTATTATGGACTATATTTTCTGTGACATTTTAATAATATGCTATAGTTCCATTATAAGTAGGAAACATATTAAACCATTGGAAGAGGACTTTGTACCAGTGGAGAGAAAATGAGGTCGTCTGTCAGGAGTTATTAAAAGAACTTCGGGCCGGGCGCAGTGGCCCTCACCTGTAATCCTAGCACTTAGGGAGGCCAAGGTGGGCAGATCACCTGAGGTCTGGAGTTTGAGACGAGCCTAGCCAACATGGTGAAATCCCCTTTCTACTAAAAATACAAAAATTAGCCAGGTGTGGTGGCGCATGCCTGTAATCCCAGCTACCTGGGAGGCTGAGGCAGGAGAATCACTGGAACCCAGGAGGCAGAGGTTGCAGTGAGCCAAGATCATGCCACTGCACTCCAGCCTGGGCGACACAGCGAGACTCTATCTAAAAATAAAAAATAATAAAAAAAAAACTTCAGTTCTGCATGCCATGATTCATTTCTTGGAAGGAAAACATCTGAAAACAAATATGGCAAAATATGAACTCATGTGAAGCCAGGTGGTATGCATAGGCACGTTGGCTCTATTCTTTCTGTTTTCGTAATAAACTTTTAAAGGGATGGTGGCATCAGGGCTTGGAGATGTTTGTGAACCTGCAATCCAGATGTGGGAATAGCTGCAGGCTTCCAGATCCAGGGGAGCAGAAGGGCTTCACCTGACCCTGGGGGCTCTTCGTTTATGTCTTTGAACAACTGTTCTCCCCTAGTCCCCCCCAGGGATGCAGCCTGTGCATAACCATGCCTCCTTAGAGCTATGAGTTCATTGGGGATTGGGATAAACTCAGAACTCGCCCCCCTTCCCCTGCCACACACATATACACACACACACACGCACACGCGATGTTCCAGCATCCCAAATTTCCAGCAACACATGCATCTCGTTCTGACTCTGTCCCTTTGATCCAGGGCTCCCCTGCCTGGCACACCCTGTTTGCTTTTCAGCTGAGCCCCTGTTCACGTGACTCTAGCTAATTCTTACCAATGGTAAGAGTTAAACCAGATGCCACACCCTCCGGGAAGGCTGCTTGGCTTCCAAAGTGGGGTTTGTTGTAAGGTGTTACCCCATTGTTGATAATGGCCTGTTAATGTATTTGTCACCTCCAGTGGGTGGGTGTTCCCTGAAGACAGACCTGTCTAAGTCACGATTGTACCCCAAATCCTAGCAAAGGGCCCAATGTAGTAAGCAGATTCAATGTGTATTTCTCAAATGCATGTACCAACCTTTTTCAACCTCCTGCTCCAAATATGTGCAACAGGAATACCTGTCTACCTGTCAGCACATTTAAGATAAATTGATGGTCTGTAGTGAGCGAGAGCTGAAATCATCCCCAAGTGTCTACAAAATGTCACCTTCTTCTCCATGGAGGCAGCCTTTAGGAGAAGCTGTACAATAGAACCTAACAAATCTCTGGGCCTACAGGCAGCTTCACACTAGAAGTCCTTACTCTGGCCTGGGACACTGATGCTCTGCTGTTATGTCTCATCACCTGGGACACCATTCAGAAAGAGTAGGAGCTCCTCTCTGCCTGCAGCCCCCAGGAGCCTCTCACTTTCATGCTAGCCTACCCTTGGGCTCTAGCAACTCATCAAAATTTCTAGTTTAATGTCTCTGCTGGCTTATAGGGTGACTTCTACTCAGGTACGCAAATGTCTGGCTCCTGTGTCCCTTGCTGGCCCCTGTCACTCTTCACAATGGCCGTTTGTCCTGTGATCTCAGTTCTCTGACAGGTTCATGGAAAGCTGTAAATTTTCTACCTATCTAGCTTTTTCCCTGTGATAAGGATAGAACTCACTACATGTGGAATTGGACTCTACCTAGAGCCAATTATCTGTGTCAAAGTCCTTTGGCCACTACAGCACTCTCAATAAGTATGATATTACAGTGGTATATGGAGGAACGAAATGGCATCCCTGGTGCCCCATCACCCACTCCCTCAAGCCTGTGTTTACAACTTCTCACACCAGCTGTCAGAACACCATGGGTGGCAAAGTCAGACGTCAACAGGTGCCTGGCCCTGGACATGCAATTCACCTGCTTTGGAAAACAATTTGGCAGTTTCTTAACAAGTTAAACATACACCTATCATGTAACCCAGCAGTTCCTCTCCTAAATATTTACTCCAAAGAACTGGAAGCGTGAAAGAGTTGTGCAGGAATGTTCTCAGCGACTTTACTGGAACAGCCCAAACTGGAAGCAACTCAAATATCCACCAACAGGGAGTTAATAAACACACTGTGGTGTCTCCAAACCATGGAAAACTCAACAGCACTAAAAAGGTATAAACTGGGCCGGGCGCAGTGGCTCACGCTTGTAATCCCAGCACTTTGGGAGGCCGAGGCGGGCGGATCACGAGGTCAGGAGATCGAGATCACGGTGAAACCCCGTCTCTACTAAAAATACAAAAAAAAAAAAATTAGCCGGGCGTGGTGGCGGTGGGCGCCTGTAGTCCCAGCTACTCGGAGAGGCTGAGGCAGGAGAATGGCGTGAACCCGGGAGGCGGAGCTTGCAGTGAGCCGAGATTGCGCCACTGCACTCCAGCCTGGGTGACAGAGCGAGACTCCGTCTCAAAAAAAAAAAAAAAAAAAAAAAAAAGGTATAAACTGGAAATACACACAAAAATGGATACATCTCAAAGTAATTATCCGGAGTGAAAGAAGTCGAAACAAAAATATACCAGGTGTGATTTTTCTTTATATAAATTATAAAAAGTCACACTTACCTGCAGTGTTGGAAAGTAAACCAGAAGGTGGCTGGGAGTGGAGAAGGGGATAGGAATGGGCCAGGGGCATTTTGGGGGGTGATGAATATGAATATGATGAATATGTTCATTACCTTTGTTGGTGTGACGATTTCACAATCATGTACATCCATCAAACTCATCGCATTGTATACTTTGAATATGTGCGATTATTTGTATGTGATTATAGCTCTATAAACCTAAAAGAAAAAGTGCCAGCAGGGAAAATATTTAGGTGGATGGAGGTAGAGAGGAAGGGGGTACACTGGTCAAATGGAGCCCTGCAACTGAGTCCCAGCTGATTGTTACCATACAAGACAATGGACATAATATTGTTAGTGACCTATTTTCCAAGAAAACCTAGAAGATAAAATAAATTTATGTATGCCTCTTTAAAATTATTGCTAATTCTGTCCCCTAAAAAAACACTGCAGGCCTAAAAAATAAAAAGATAAAATAAAATAAAACATTAGAAGTCAGCAGGCCACCTGTTTGTGCCTTCTAATATAAATATTAATGCATGTAAAACACACTAACTTCTCACCTTGCAGAGACGGGGCACACATATTGAAATAGATTTCTAAGAAGTCAATATCTACCAAAGATTTAAGAGGCAGAAGATTCAGGCAAGAGAGCAGAGTGGACAAGCATGTAAGCTCCAGAGTCTAAATGCCTGGATTCAAACTTCAGTTCTGCTTCTCATTTGCTGTGTGACCTCAAGCGAGTTACTTAACCTCTCTGTGTTTCACTTTTCTCCTCTGTAAAATGGAGATAATAACCATATCGACCTCCATAGAGTTATAGTCAGTTTAGAATGCATTAATACAGCTCTATTATTTGGAGATGTGCCTGAAATATTCCACGTGCTCCATAATTGTTATTGCATTTTGTTATATTATTATTGTTGTTATTTCTTCCTACAGGCCTAGCTCCTATATTTCTCTTCAAGAAATGATATGCTCTCCTTTCCCCCTACTCCAACGTGTAGCAGTGTGTTCAGATATTTGGAGTTTAAGTTCTTGCACCAAAAATGTGAACTTAAATGAGATGTAAAATGCCCTTCTGATAAGTTTGAGCCATGTCTCTTGTTGGGTATGACATCGGCCAAGTGTGAGATGGGAGAAGTGGGCTTGCTTTTTGATGGTTGCTTCATATTTGGACCCCTCATTCCTGTAATCTCCACTGCAAGAGTGAGGAAAGAAGGTTCAGGGCTGAGTGCTTCTTGTAAACCAGTACCCTGGGGAAGGTCTTGCTCTCAGCCCACTCCATTCATCTGTTAAGAAATACTATTTGGCATTGGCTGGGCCCCCACTCAGCTCAGACATTGGCAAGGGCACATTCTCTGACCGTCAAACGTCTGTATCCATTTTGCCTTGGGTTTTTAGGGCCCCTCCTCCGCTGCGTCGTTATGATAGAGACAGCTGAGCACGTTGCTCCCGCTATAGTGGCCTCGCAAGTTCCAGAAACACACCCCCCTGACTCAGGTCTGCAGGCGGGTAAGCCTGCTCCTCCCTATCCATTGGCTGCTGTCTGGATCCGCACTCCCCAGTAGAGCTCTCTGCATGGATGAAACTGTTCTCTATCTATCATACCTGTCATATTACTTGCTGCCACATGTGACTATTGAGCATGGAGGTATGAATGTTTACATTTATTTCACTTTGTCAAATGTAAATAGCCACCTGTGACTAGTGACCCTGGCATTGAACCCATAGATGCTGAGCGAAAGCTCTTCCTCCTAGCACAGGTATTTAAAGATGGCTCACATCGAGTGCTGAGATGTGCAGTTGCAGGCTCCTGGGTGTGCAGTTTTTCCCCAGTAACTAAGAGAAGCTGATGATGTTTGGAGTGGCACCCACTACGGCTGAGGTCTGTTCCAAGCATTTTCAGTAACTCACCTGGTCCTCCTGACAGTCCTATAGGTTATCATCTCCATTTGCTGAGAGAGGAAACAGAGACAGAGTGTGAGATTAGGCCATTCTGCCATCATCAGGCAGTTATGATGGTGGAGTGGGGTCCCATACAGACAGTCCAGCCGTGCTGATTTCACTGCGGCTGCAGCTCGCTTGGCATGCGGCCAGCAGGCTTCCCATTTCCTTCCCAGGCATCTGTCCTTATGTGAAGCTGTGCTCTCTCTGAGCTGGCCTTCCCTGGGCATGGCCCAGGCTTATCTGGGCAGCATCTGGACTCTTCTTTTCAGGTCCCTTTGTCCCCTGGAGAACATGGCTTCCACCCAGAAAGCCCCAGCAGCACTTTTGCAGGACACATGTTTGGCTCCCAGTGTGGCCTCTGGGGTGTTCAGGGCCCTGAGAGAGACAGCCAGAGCGCTGGCAGCCAGAAGTGTCTGGGAGCCTCCTTTCTTCTATTGTTGAGAAAAATAAGGAGGGGGGGCCTGCCAGTGTCATGGGTCTGACCCAGAGGATTCTAGAGGGAGCAGATGTCCAATCTGGGGCTTCCCAATAAGCCCCCCTTTGGCTTGGCACCTGTGCCCTGCTCGAAGGGCCTGATTAAGCAGCAGTGCCACCGAGCAGATGGGCACAGTTCAAGGCAGGCCAGCAATTGCACCGTGTGACTAAACGCGTGTGCTGTGGGCACCACTCCCGGTTGGCAGGGCTGTGCAGCTGCGGGCCCCTCGCCCTGCTGACCCTCTGCTTCAGATCATGGCAGACCCTGCCTGGTGTAGGTGGTTTTGGCAATCACTACTGAAACCATGTTTTCTTTCTCCAAAAGGCTTTTACTTTAGACTGTTTGTGTGTTTGTGCTTCTTTTGCTTTTGTTTTCTTATCAGGCTTATTGACACATCCAAATTGTGGGTGCTTTCTAGATGTGGGAGCTTGGGTTGATGAATCAGAAACAGCCAATTGTCACCAGTACCTGTGCTGTCCTTTCTCCTGGCACATACCTGCATGGCGTTTACCAGTGTTTTAGTCCATTTTTGTTGCTACAGTGGAATACCTGAGGCTGGGAAGTCTATAAAGATAAGAGGTGTGTTTGGCTCAGGGTTCTGAAGGCTGTATAAGAAGCATGGCATCAGCATCTGCTTCTGGTGAGGGAGGCCTCAGGCTGCTTCCACTCATAACAGAAAGGGAAGGGGGAGCAGGCATCTCACAACAAGAGAAAAAGGGAGGGGAGGGAGGTGCCAGGCTCTTTTTAACAATCAGTTCCCTGGGAACTAATAGAGAAAGAACTCACTCATCACCAGGACAGCACCAAGCCATTCATGAGGGATCCACCCCCTGGACCCAAACACCTCCCAACAGGCACCACCTCCCACATTTGGGATCAAATTTCAACATGAGATTTGGAGGGCCAAGCATCCAAACTATACCAACCAGTTTCCCTTGGGGTTGAGTGAGGCCATGTGCCCTGAGTTCTGCTGGAAGGAGTGTGAGCAGTAGTGTGCCCCACCTCCGATACCTACCCATGAAATCCCTCACATGTAATCCCTGCTCTCTTTTCCCATCTGCCAGGTGAATGGAGAGAATTCCAGGAACCAAGAGGAAGGCCAAGTCACAGATAGAAGAAGCCTAAATTCCTGAATGACTATGTGCAGCAGAGAATCCTCTCCAATCCACGTAGCACTGTGTTGTGAGTAAAAATTACATTTTTATTTCATTAAGCCCCTGCAATGCACTTTTGACTCATCTGTTGTAGCAGTTAGTCCACTCTGACTAATAATCCTAAAATCACTAATCTTGCTACGTTTTGTTCACTGTTCCTTTCTATAGAATGCTTAGAAATGAGCTTATTATAATAAGACAAACTATGTCAGCTTCAGAATAGTGCTAGCCAAATTTTGCTTTTCTTAGACCGAGTTTATTTACATATGATCTTGACAGCAGCCAGGATGTAAGGGAACTATAAAGCACCTTACTGGTTAGTAATAAAGGAAGCAATTGAATCTTCACAAGAGGAGAGATATGTGCTTCTGACCCTCAATCCTGCCACTGCTCAGTCTCTGGCAAAAGACCAAATAAATTTCTACTGACATGGTTTTGGGAAAACACTATGGATATATAACATAAATGATATATTAATATAAATGATACATAAATATAAGTGAATATAATATAAATGAGTTTAGAGTGGCCTTCCCCTTTGCAAGGATGTCATAGTTATTACAGAAACAAGAGAAACCACATTTCTGCAGAGCAAATATATGCAAGGTCCCTAATGTAGAAATGAGTTTGGAGTCTTCAAGCCATCCTGAGAGGGCCAGCAGCTGAAATGTGATAGATATAAGAAAGAGGTGCAGGGTAGAGGTAAAGGTGGCAAGGAATATGTCATACTGAGCCTCGGAGGTCATTTGTAGGAGTTCACATTGTTTTTCTGAAGCACAAGGAAGAACCATGGGAAGGTTTTAAACATGACTGGATTTCTGATTGCAAAAGTCCGGCTGGTAGCCCAGGTATGGAATAATTTGCTGTGAGCATGAATGTAGCCCAAGCAAGAGGCAACTTGGGTTGGGATAGAGCAGCTGGAGAAGCTGGAGAATGGGGATTATTGTTGTCTTTTAGGGATAGGGGGTACTAAAGCATGCTTAAGGGGTTGAAAATGAGCCCGTGGCAAGAGAAGATCTATAATTCCTGGAAAAGCATGAAAAGAAAGGACCCAGGGTGCATGCCGAGAAATAGCATTTTCGGTAAGAGAGAGGGAAAGTTAGTCGCAGCCAGAAGAGAAAAAGCGATGATGCAGATAAATTCAGCTTTGAGCATCTGATGACGAGGAGGTCATCAGAAAGAACACTGGCTAAGGGTGCAGAGAGGTAGTTTGAGGGGAAAAAACACAAAATAATTCAATAAGGGACCAGCAAATCTACTAGGTAATTTAGCAAGGCTCACACAGTGTTGCTGTAACAGACCAATAGGTATAGTGTCCCCTTTCATCCAGTACTCTGTTCATGCCCAGGCTCCTGGTGTAGCCCCAGCACCAGCATCTGAGTCTGTTTGCTGGGGAGCTGGCTACAGGCTGCTGGAGCCCACCATCCCCACTCCTGGGAGCTGGAAGTGCCTGAAGAATTTGATCTTTCTCCCTGTGTCAATGCCCCACCTGCCAGATTTCCTTGTTTCCTGATGGGGACAACTCTGAGATGTGACTCACAGAGCTCTGTGTGGGGCTTGTTTGATTTGTCATCCAACTTGATATCCTCACCTTCTTGGTCCTGCATCCTCAGTTTTCCCACAGGTGAGCCTCTTACAGGAATATCAAAACACCGAAGTTGAATTTTCTCCTGGCTTTAACCTTATTAAAAAGAACGATGAGTTGCCAGTTGGTATACAGAAAACCATCCAGAGATGGATATGATTTACACAGGTCATAGAATCCTGAGTTTGCCAAGGAATTATGCCAGAGTCCTTGTAGGAAAAAGAAACTTACCTTCTGCAAATAATTTCACAAGATCCCTAAACACTCTCAATAACATGCTGAGAAACCTAGAACACATATGAGGAATCCAGTCTCCCCTGTACTCATGTAGCTATTGCAATGGAGAATCATTTTCTTGAACCATCTCTTGCATTCATAGCAAAGAGTCCCAACACCAGGAGAGAGAGGACCAGAAATCCATACAGATCATTCCTGGGAGCCAACAGTCAGAGTGACAGAGCTCCACAAATGTTGGGAGACCCTGGCTCCAACTCTCTAAAATGTGACTAAAAAGGGCATTTTATGCAACTATCATCTATATATTAATTGTGTCCCACACTCAGAGAGCACATGAATCTGTACATCCACTTTACAGATATGCAAAGTAGAGGAATTTTCTCAAAATCAAGACAGGCCTCATTAGAGCAGCCAGAGGCAGAACAATCCTCTTGTTCTCACCATCATAGATCATTTATACGTCCACCCCGCAAATCACCTATGATCTTCTTAGAGCAGGGACCATTTCCATCCATCTCGCCGCCCCAGGATCTAATCTGAAAAGCAGGAAGAACTCACTAAGAGTGTCTGGGGAGGTTGTGTCTCCATAGTGGCCTTTGTCACACGGTCCTCCTGGATGTTCCATCACCAAGCCCCTCCACCACACTCCGGATGTGGTATCATTGCACGAATCACTTCATGTTTAATTATGAAGTGCCTTGGCATGAACTTCTTTGGATTTATCCTATTTGCCAGATTTGGGGAGTTTTCAGCTATTCTTTCTTCAGTTACTGTTTCAATCTCACTCTCTTGTCTCTCCTTCCAGAGCTCTGATTATATCAATGTTAGTTCTTTCGTTATTGCCCCACAGATTCCTGAGATAATTTTTGTCTTTTCCCCTAATAGTCTATTTTCTTCTCATTGTTGAGAAGGAGTAAATCCTATTAATCTGCTGTCAGATTCACTGACTCTGTCTCTGCTGTCTCTCTTCTTCTATTGAGCCCATTCAGCAAGTTTGTTTTTGTTTTGTTTGTTTGTTTGAGGACGGGAGGGGTTGGTGATAGTATTTCTTCAGTTATATAATTTTCATATGATTATTTTTATATTATCTATTTTTTTGCTAGCATTTCCAATTTTTTAATTTGTTTCAAGATAAGTTGCAGTTGCTTGTTGAAGAGTTTCTATGGTGGGTGCTCAGATATTTCTGGCAGCTGATTCATCTTCGTAATTCATCTGTTGGTTGTCATTTCTCATTCAAGTTGTAGTTTTCCTCGTTCTTGTTATGGTGAGTGACAAATTAATTATAACCTCTGCCTTTGGGTTCAGACTCTGGATTTTACTGAGTCTTCTTTTATTAGCAGGTAGTCCCCCTGCTAACGTGCAGAGTAAGGGCCAGGTACGTAAATGCAGCTTCCCTCTGGGTGTTCTCATAGGTGGAAAGGAAACTCAGCTCTCTCTACACTCCACCAATGCTTTCCTGAGAAGTGGAGACCAATTCACACTGTCACATTTCCTCTGAGTGAGAATGTAAGTTCAACCACCCACTGGGTGCTGCTGATAACAGAAGGGGAGGGGAAACAAAAGCCAACCAGTCCCACCTCCCTCGAACCTATTCCGCTTCATTGATGTTGAGTGGGAGTGAAGGGTCAGCTCTCCTGAGTTGTGTGTGGTTCACAGATGAGCAGTGGTGGCATGGCCTTGTTAGAAATGCAGAATCTCAGGACCTGCCCAGGCCTAGGGAATGGGATTACATTTTGACAGCATTCCCAGATGATTCATGTGCGTATTAAAGTTAGAAAGCACTGATCTAAATACTTACAACTGTAAGTGAGAAGCAATCACCTATCTAAAACTTCTGCAACTACATTTATTTTTCTGCAAACAGTTCAAGGAATCTCCAGGCCACAGACACTGCCTTGCCTAAAGAAATTTTGTATTCAGCTGAAGATGTCCAGAGACTGGCCTCCACTTGTTGTTGCCTTTTGGGTATTATAGAAGTTAGCAAACCTCTGCTCTCATTCACTCATTGATTTCAAATGACAGTGTTACTAAAGGCCAAATTTCTGCAAGAATACTCTCTTCGAGGTGTAATTTTTAGTTTTTAAAAAATCTCCCAATCTAACAACAAAAGAAAAAAGTCCTTGAACATAATGTGAACCAGAATTTTTTAGATCCAGACCTTGAGGCATGGGTTATTGTCTGCCTCACCATTAGTCATTATGTGGCTGATATGGTTTGTTTCTGTCTCCCCACCCAAATCTCATGTTGAATTTTAATTTCCAGTGTTGGAGATGGAGCCTGGTGAGAGGTGATTGGATCATGGGGGTGGTTTCCAATGATTTAGCACCATCCCCCAGTGCTGTCTCATGATAGAGTTCTCATGAGATCTGGTTGTTTGAAAGTACGTAGCACCTCCCTCTTCACTCACTTGCATGCTCTCTCTCGTTCCCTTTTTCATTATTTTTATTATACTTTAAGTTCTAGGGTACATGTGCACAACATGCAGGTTTGTTACATATGTATACATGTGCCATGTTGGTGTGCTGCACTCATTAACTCGTCATTTACATTAGGTATATCTCGTAATGCTATCCCTCCCCTCTCCTCCCTCCTCCCACCCCACGACAGGCCCCAATGTGTGATGTTCCCCTTCCTGTGTCCAAGTGTTCTCATTGTTCAATTCCCACCTATGAGTGAGAACATGCGGTGTTTGGTTTTTTTTTTCTCTCTCTCTCTCCTGCCCCACCATGTGAAGAAGGTGCTTCCTTCCCCTTTGCCCTTCCGCCATGATTATAAGTTTCCTGAGGCCTCCCCAAAAATGCTTCCTGTACAACCAGCAGAACTGAGTCAGTTAAACCTCTTTTCTTCATAAATTACCCAGTCTCAGGTAGTTCTTTATTGCAGTGTGAGAATGGACTAATAGAGTGGCTTTTCATGTACAATGTGAAGGGGAATTACTCACATCCGCTGATGGCTTCATGATCCTTTCCCACATCCACACAGCAATTTTCTCACACATGTTTGAAGTGCTTCAGAATCCAGCATTAATTATTAATGTAAGGAAAAATACAAGACTTTGGAGTAAGCAAAAATATTACTGGGCATCCTCTCAATGGATGAGGGTGTCCCTCAGATGATCTGGACCTTAGGGATCAGAGACTTTTCTCCGAGCTGTTTAACACTGCTGTAGAGATTTTGGTTAACATGTGGAAAACCGACAGTAATGCAAATAATTGTTCATAGACATGCAAATCAATTCTATCCCAAAAAGAAACGATGACTTTCACTCCAAGCCAGTTTTGCTTCCATTTACAAATTTGTTTCAATATTCTTAATCCATAAATCATTATTGGATTCTCCTTTGAAACTTTTGTTGACATTTTACTAGCTTCTTCACTTCAAAATGAGTTAAATAATTTGCACAGGTCTTGATGATGTTATTACAGCTCATGTTTGATTTTGTCCCTGATTGTTAAGTGCTTCATAGGCACTCTAAGAGAGAAAGCAGTGCTATCTAGATGTAAACTCTTTGACGGCAAGAATGGGGTCTTTATGCCTACAAATGTCACCCTAAGAATGTTGAATACAGAGGTAGACTCACCTGACCTTTCAGGTAAAATCTTATCGGTGAAAATCCCCAAAGCTCCATCGTTCACACTTGCCCTCCTTACAACCTGTGCCTGGGATCACAAGCCTGTCCAGACATCATCACTTGTTCTCTTAACCTTTGCAAGTCCTTTGGAGGGAAATCTAGATAAGCACAACACACATTTTTGATGATCTAAGGATGACACCTTTGACAAATTTGTATCGCCCCTTGAATCACAGTATCTGACAACTCTTGTCAAAATTTGAGTTCTTGGCCTGCTGCCGATTGTTTTTGATAGCCTCTGTAGTCTTGGCTTTAAGAGCTACTGTCAAGCAGTGTCCTTCCTGTCTTTGTTACACAAAGAAATCTGCTTTGCATTAAACTCTCTTTGAAAAAGTGTTTTGAAATATCATTAAAAAATGCTTTGTGGTCGTACAGAGAACAGACTGCAAAGGACACAAACGACTCTGTTCTGGCATACCTAATTCCTCTTTGCTCTTGCATATTGAAAACGTGACTGCAGGTGTCTGGATGCAGCAGCCAAATGATTCAGGTCAGCAAAATTCACCCTTGAAAATCCTCATAAGCCAATTATTTTCACCCTTCTCTCTTTCCTACTCAAATGTTGGAAGCACTGTTGGGTAAAACTCAGTGTTCAGAGAGCTATGAAAGCAGAACAGGGCCTTGAGTGTTCATTGGTGAGACTTTTAGAGCCAGACTGGTAGATATGTAAGTGTCACTTTGCAGCCACTGCTTGCAGCTGCACCTCCCCAGGGATCTGACAGAAAAGAGATCTGAACAGCAGAACTAGTAATAAAACCAAAGTCTTAGCATGGTTGGGGTAAGTTTGCATGTACAAGCAGCTTTCTCCTAAAAATGACAGGAGATCCACATGGAGGAACTTCTGCCACAACGTTGAGGCCAGAGCAGCAATGGGTCCCTTGTTTCATCTCCTCTCTATTACTCCATCCCTGCCTAACAGGTGGCCCTCTTGTCCATGAGCCTCTGGGAAAGACAGCCTGACAGCCTCCCCTAGAAAACCCTCGGTAGGTTCTCCAACACCCATGTCCTATTTTGTTTGTTTGATTTTTGTTTTTCTTTCCTGGTACCAAACTCTAATCATTCTGCAGCAATTTAGAGTCATTTCCTTTTGTTCATTCTTCTATGGCATCCAATCTTGCACTGCCCTCTGTGTGGATGATTTTAGTCCACTTGAAGATCATACAAGTAGACTCATTTCAACTTTGCATTTGAGGCAGACAACCTCACTTCTCTTAGTGTTCTGTTTGTTTTGCAGAAAACAAGGACACATTTAGCATCTTGGGGTGTCAAGTCCTCACACTGGCCTATGCTCCCAGTTCTCTCTTGGGGTGCAAGTGCAATATTTACCTCTGAGGGTCTAGTTTTCTATTTGTGAGATGATGTCATCTACACTGTCATACCTCACAGAGCTGGTCTGTGTTTTCAAAAAAAAGTAGAAAATGGGATCTGGGTCCTAGGACGGCTTGTCCAAGTGATGAAACTGGATACAGGTGGAAGAGTCTTTAAGGAGGCAGCTGGGCCCTACTTCATTAGGAAGAGAAAGAAGAAAAGTGAACCACAGGGGTCTCTGGTGTGGCCTTGTTATCTTCTTTGTGTTCAAGGGTAGTTTTTTCAGGAAGATGCCAGGCTATCCCTCCACTTCCTGTGAACTCATGAGCTTTTGGGGCATGCATATCTGGGTGATCATAGTAGCCACCTCTGGGTGAAGGCCTACTGTGGGCTTGTTCTCCCTCTATCCGCACAGGACCATCACGAGCCAGGCATCACCCCCTCCACTTCTGATGGTGAAGATGAGGGGAGAATGGGAGTGAGCTAGCAGCATCTGCATCTCCATGAGTAGTAGAGCTGGATGAGGCCTAGGGAGAAGAGGTGAGACCAGGCATGGTGACTGGGCAACAGGGCATGAGAAACTGAGGCTCCGACCGCAGTCAGACATGCCACTGACCACGGGGGAAGCAGGGTCTTGTGCGTTTCCAGACCATGCTCTGCAGAGCAGAGGAGACCCTCAAACCTTTGGAAAGGTGAATGGGGAAGAGGAAGGCTGAGGACCCCCACCTTTCTTTCCAACTGAGCCCCCTGGCCTCCGGTTCACGCATTGGGCTTGAGTTCATGTTTCACCTGAAACAAAGTTCCAGTGACTTAAAAAAAAAAAAAAACAGTCTAAAGCACTGGGTGCAGTGGCTCACGCCTTTAATCCCAGTACTTTGGGAGGCTGAGGCAGGCAGATCGCCTGAGGTCTGGAGTCTGAGACCAGCCTGGCCAATATGGTGCAACCCTGTCTCTACTAAGAATACAAAAATTATTCATGCGTGGTGGCAGGTGCCTATAATCCCAGCTACTCGGGAAGCTGAGGCAGGAGAATTGCTTAAGCCCAGGAGGCAGATGTTGTAGTGAGCTGAGATCATGCCGTTGCATTCCAGTCTGGGTGACAATAGTGAGACTGTCTCAAAAAAAAAAAAAAAAAAAAAAAAATGTGCCTGGCCTGAAGGATAAAATCCAAAGTCCCAGGGTAGCAATGCCTGGCATGCCTGGCACCCGTGCCTTAGCTGGCCCCTTCCTCTCCCTCCACCCCCTTGGGCCTTTGCAGAGGGGTCCCTGTTCCCTGCCTTTGCACCTCTGTGCATGCCCTTCCTTTTCCCCTCCCCTGTGACGTCATTCTTGGGAGGCACTCTCCAGCCTGCCTAGGATGAGGTAGCACTTTTCCCTTTGCTGCCTCCGTAGTCCTCTGCAGCTTCACGGTAGAATAGTGGCTTCTCTGTTGTCTGGAGTGTGAGCCCTCTGTATTCCCACTCCTGGCATGGGCCTGGGACCTGGCACAAAGGAACAACCCGTAGTTGGCTGTGCATGGATGTAAGAACCTAAGGTGGGTGCATGGACTTGAAAGGGATGACACATGGACTTGCAATGGTCTGCAATGGTCCAGATGCTATTCAGGAACCAGAAAAGCAGCCCAAACATAGCCTTTTCCGAACAGAGCTCATGAAAGAGGTTACTTACCACAACACTCGGTAAGCTTTGAGTGACTTGCCTGATTTGATTAAATGCCTATGCTTTAATGTTATTTCTTTCTAAACATACTTGATTTATTCAGAAGGAGGAGCTGAAATCATAGAAAAAAACATTTTGTCCTACAAGGATTTTTTCAATGTCATAAATAAAATACATTTACAATACTTCAACCTTTAGATGCTTGGGAAAACAGACCCCCGGGTGACAAAAAGAGTTGTAGCACATGAGTATCAGTTTGTGTTACAAGCCAAATATTAAATAAAGGTAAGGAGTCATAAAATAAAAATGTTTACAGCCCTTGGCTGAGTCTGTGAATTTCACACACCTAATAGATCATCTGAAACACTCCAGAGGAAGACGAGACCCAGAGAGCAGACCTGACCAACCCAAGCCAGCAGAAAACACAGTCAAGGGTACCAGATGCTATAAGGAAACCGAGTCACCATGTGGGCTATTGGAACCTCTGCTTCTCCCCATAGCCTGCTTTCTCTAGCGAATGCCCTTGAAAGCTAATCAATAAAGAAAGTCATACATGTTATTCCTCCTGAAAAAAAGTAGCAGCAATAACTCCAATGCTTGGGGAGGGAAAGGGGTGCAAGGTCCCCCTAAAGGCAGGGCAGGGAGGGGGACATGATCAGAGAATCAGAATCATGTCCCCAGGATCGAAGGCATCCTCTGGAGCCCCGACTGCAGGTGGGAGGGTACAGCAGGAGCCCCGGCGAGTTGTGCTCTCATAACCACCACGGGCGCAAAGGATTTCCAGCTAGGATGAATGCTTAGAGGCACAGCCCCAAAGGCGGGTCCCACCCGAGGAGTCTGTGCCCCTTTTCTTTTTCTCAATCCAGGTCCAGTGCATTAGAGTTGGTGCAGGGGTACACAAGACAATGCTGAGATTCCTTAGGGGGTGTTTACTTTGCAAAGGAGGGTAGGTAACCTGACTCAGGAGGTCTTCAGGGTGCAGACACATGGAAATGCTATTTTAAGTCTAGCAGGTGGTGGAAACCACATATAGTAGGAACAACTTCAGGGCTCTACAGACAGCCACCATCTTACTCAGTGGCCCATTATTCTCACCTGGCCTGTTCTAACTGCTCCTGTCATACCCCTGGATCCCTTCTCACACATGCCCACTGAAATCTATCGTCACCACAGGCTCCTCCTAGAACATCTGGGCTTTTTTAGCTCTACCACTCTAAAGCTGCCGCAGCACACACAATGTCAAAGAGACATAGCCCTCCTCCTAACCTGCAGGACGTTGCACAAAAATGTCCAGTTGCTGAGCTTGGGGGAGGCTGGTTCGCACCCCGTAATTCAAGACCCTCCTCTTCAACTTCCATCTATCCACAGCCAGCCCCGCTGCACTTCCTCAGCTCCCACACTCCAGCCTTGTGCCTCAGAGTCTGGCCCCTTCCTTCTTTCCTCCCTCGTCTTTCTCTCACAGCATCTCTCACTTTTCTGGATTTCTGAATTTTTGTGTCAGCCCAGGCTGCAGTCATCTCGAGACTTGCCTTGGGGAAGATCCGCTCCTGAGGTCATGCATGTGGCTGCTGGCAGGTGCTCAGGTTCTTATGGCTGTTGACAAAAGACATCAGCCCCTTTCCACATGGGCAACTCACAACATGGCAGTGTGATTCAGTAGAGCAGGCGAGCTGTGAAGACTTGGCAGGAGAGCTGGGTGCAGAGAGGGAGAGACAGAGGAAAGTCACAGTCTTTCAATCACCTACTCTCAGATGTGACCTCTCTTCCCCTTTTCCATATTCTATGTTAGAGTTAAACCATAGGTCCTGCCCACCCCCATGGGGAGGGAACCCCAGGAGTGTGAGCATCGGCTTAGCTTTCCCTGTCATTCCCTCCAAGTGAGGTGTAGCGGTCTCCTTCACAGCCAAGCACATCCTGTGTCATGCTATCTTTCACTCTCCAGTCCTTTCTGCATCTCCTTCCTGATTTCTCTGGGGCCAAATACCTTTCTTTATTTTTCCTTTATTTCTGAGTTTCTGGCTTCTGCCCTGCTCAGAACCCCTAGGTCTGCTAGAAAGCTGCCTTCCAGACGGCTGGGGTGATGATAATACTATCGTGAATGTATCTGGTTTATTTCTTTTAGAAGCTCCCATACATTCCATATGTGTGATCTCATTAGCCTCCTAGCATCTCTGCAAACCAGAAGAGTGACAGGTGTTTACAAGGAGGGCATGGGCCTTAAGTAATCTCTTCAAAATTATAGGGTGAGTCACAGGGAGCACAAGGACTTAAATAGAATCTGCTTGGCTTGCAATGCGGTCCTTTTTCCACTCAGTTGATTGGCAAAGAGTTATTGCTTTTTTTCCACCAAGAAATGAGTGTTTACACCACCCAGATAAGCATGTTCCAAAATCTCCAGCACTCACCGATTGGGGCCAAGAAAAAATCACCATTTTTTAGCCTGGCGTAGTAGGTTCCCTATGCAATAGGTCTTCATCCATGACAGGCCTCCCCACTTTTATCAGTCCCTTACCCACTATTTGAACTCCATACTACAGCTGAATTGCTATAGCTCTTAGGGATGGTTGCTGCACCTGGACTGCCTCCCAAGACCCAGGAGCATGGCAAACTGCACTCTTCCTCCAACCTTCAGCTCAGATGCTAAGCCCTTTCTCTTCCAGGACCAGTTGTAATGATTTCTGTCCATGATTTTAGTCATGAAAGTGAGAGCAAATTGCCTTTTAATCTGCAATTTCAGCTTAAGCAGTGTTCTGCTTATAGCTGTGGAACAAAGTACCCCAACACTAGTTGTTTAAAACCACCATTTTATTTTGCTAATTTGTTGTTGTTGCTGTTTTTTGTTGTTGTTGTTGTTGTTTGTTTGTTTGTTTTTTGAGACAGGGTCTCACTCTGTCACCCAGACAGGAGTGCAGTGGCATGATCTCAGCTTACTGCAACCTCTGCCTCCCAGCCTCAAGCGATTCTCCTGCCTCAGCCTCCTGAGTAGCTGGGATTACAGGTGCGCACCACTACAGTCCGGCTAATTTTTTGTATTTTTAGTAGAGATGGGGTTTCACCATTTTGGTCAGACTCATCTTGAACTCCTGACCTCAAATGATCCACCCACCTTGGCCTCCCAAAGTGCTGGGATTACAGGCGTGAGCCACCCTGCCCGGCCTATTTTGCTCATTTGTGAGTCAGGAATTTGAAAAGAGCTGGCTGGGAAGCTTTAGCTTAGAGCCTCTCATGGGTGACCATCAGATGTCATCCAAAGGCTTGGTGGGCTGGCCTTGCACGATGTCTTGCTCACATGGCTGGCAGGTGCACAGGCTGCTGGGTGCAGCTGGACTGGGGCTCTCAACTACAGTGTGTACCCATGGCAAGGTGATCTTAAGGTAATCATACTGCCTACATGGAGCGTGGCTTGTCTTGGTCTTCAGAGAACCAGGCAGAAGCATGGCTTTCCTGACTGAGCCACGAAAGTCATTCAGCACCAATTCCACTGCATTCTGTTAGTCACAAGGGAGTCACGAGGCCAGTCCAGATTCAAGGAGATGAGAACGAGGCTTCACCTCTTGATGAGGAATGTCAAGGTCACCTTGCAGAAGAGCACATGAGACAAGAGAAATTGTTGCAGACTTCTTTGGAAAATATAATCTATGACGAGTGGCATGGTACTTTTGCTTAGTAATTACTTTATAAATATTGAATTACCATAAATGAAGCTTTTCTCTACCCTAGCCACTTGGTGAAAATGAACTGCGACAGAGTGTGGTGGTTCCAGCCATTCTAGATAGGCTTTTTCTGTGCTTGCTGCTGAACCACCATCAGAAGTCCCAGATGCTGCTTAAAAAGGCAGATTTCTGGGCACCACTCCAGACTCATCAGCTGGCGCCTCCGCGGGTATTGTCAAATGTGTGTATTTTAACCAATCTCCTGCCCCAGGACAATTCTAACATGCTACCCAGAGGAGATGGAGGAAAGATTCCACATGAGGTTGTATTAGTTACCTATCGCTGCGTGGAACATGCCTCCAGGACTTAGCGATTTAAATCAGCAAGCACTTATTATCTCCTGATTTCTGTGGGTCAGGAGTCTGGGCGTGGCTTAGCTGGGTGTCTCTGACCCTGGGTCACTCACAGGGCCACAGTCAAGGTGTGGGCCCAGGCTGCAGTCATCTCGAGGCTTTTCCTCAGGAGGATCTGCTCCCAAGGTCACTCACGTGGCTGCTGGCAGGTGCTCAGGTTCTCACGGCTGTTGGCAAAAGACATCAGCCCCTTTCCACATGGGCAACTCATAACATGGTAGTGTGATTCAGTAGAGCAGGTGAGCTGTGAAGACTTTGGGGGAGAGGTAGGTGCAGAGAGGGAGAGACAGAGGAAAGTCACAGTCTTTCTATAATCTAATAGCAGATGTGACATCTCTCCCCTTTTACAATATTCTATTAGTGCTAAGTCATAGGTCCTGCCCACCCTCGTGGGGAAGGAACCCCAGGAGTCTGAGCATCCGGAGTTGAGGATGACTGGGCCACGCCAGAGGCTGCCTGTCAAAGGGTTACAGAAGCGTAGGACTGGGTGCAGACCACCAAGGAGTTGGCTGAAGGAAACTAGAGACGAGCACAGCCAGGCATAGCTGAGGGCAGACTTGATTGATTCTGAGAACAAAGGGCCAAAAGGGTCTGGACACAGGAGAACCAGAGAAACTGCAGCGTCTGAAACATTCCTGAAGCTTCCAGTTGCAGGGGAAGTCTTGACTGCACTTTTTGAACAGGACAGGACTTGACTAGGCCGAGAGGAGAGAGAAGGAAAGGACAAATCTCATTGATTTTATGAGGACTGCTTTCCAGATCCTGGGGGCGAATGTTAGAAACTCTGTTTTGGCATGTTAGAAGCATGACCCAGCAGTTTCTGTGTCAGAAGAAGCCCAGTGTATCATAATAAAGTTTGTGGTCCAAGTACCCCTTCCCCTACATTCTAAAATAGATCCCATCAGTAATTTGTTCTTGTGAGATAAGAATATAAGAAACCCGACCTCCTAAGCTAATGCTATGAAAAACAAATGACTTCAGAAAGGGAAGGAAGAGGCAGAGATGGAGAGAAAGGGGACGACGGAGCAAAAAGAATGGGGGTTTCCAAAGACCTGCCCAGGTTTGGTTTGTGAAATTCAAGGCAACTTTCTACTTTGTGAATCAACAACATCGTGAAAAATATTTTCATTCCCAGTGTGGGGAGAAGCAGCTCCAACACATCATTTATTCAAGCTTTCTGCAGGAAAGGAAAGAGGAAAGTAAGAAAGGGCAAAGAAAGAGAAAAAACTGTGAATACCAAAACAATCTAATCTGGAAAATAAAACACAAACTGAAAACAAGAAGTTTCCTCGAGCGTTCTGAACTGCAGGGTAAAAAAAATAAAGGAATGTGAATTTAGTTATTAATAGAAGTTTCACATAAGGGATTTCTTTTTAAAAGAAGTGAGAATTTGGAAATAAGACACCAAATTGAGGCTTAAGCCACCATTTACAGAGTTAATAAATTAATTAAGAGCAACAGTACATAATGTACACAAGTAAAAAAAGAAAATCACGTTATATTAACTGTAAAAAAAACTTGTTAACCTTCTTATTTACTCTCTCATTTTTGGGTAATGGAAGACCAGATAATTTAGACCAATGCTTCTGTTGGAAAGAACCCGAAAATGCCAATCTATGTCTCATCCATCAATATCTATATGTAAATACATATGTCCACATCTATATCCATAAGTATTTATCTCTATCAATATCTATCTCTCTATAAAGGCTTAAAGGCAGTAAACAGCTAAGCAGATGGTGAGAAATTAGCCGACTGAAATCCAGGAAAGTTCTGGAATCTAGCAAATTGAGTCAAGCACTTGAAGCTAGTTTTTGTTCTGGGGAAATTTCAAAATCTGGAAGCAAGAGTTTAGAATCTGAGTTATATTCTTGCTGACCTCATGACATTAGAGAGACAAAGTTGCACAGAGGTGCCCAGGGACCTGGTAAAATAACCCCTCAAAATGACACTGAAAAACACCAGGAAAAGGTACTTTTTGTGGTGTCAAAGGATTATTTACCCCTTCCCAAAATCACCAAGATTACCCAGTGTCACAGATGAATTATTTTAATGTTTGAAGTAACAGAATATTTTGGTGCATTTAAACTATTTCAGAAAGCATAGCAAAAATAAGAAAGTTAACACAATTTTTTTTACAGTCAGTGTAACACAATTTTTCTTTTGTAATTAATTAGCCTTGTCAGGGCAGTAAGACCATAGCTCACTTTTGTTGTTTTCTTCTTTTTATTTTTCTGTATTAGACAATTCTACTGAGTGATTAAAAATACATTAAATATGCCTAACATGGAAGATCAAGGTAATGAATAAGTTTACAAAGTGGTAGGATAGGCAAGATTATCTATTCAATTTCCAAATACGGTCAAAAAGTCATAAACTTTTGAACCACACAAATTCAAAGTATGTGGAAAATCAGATCTTAAAATCCAAAAGCATGTGTGTAGAAGGTGCAAATAGGGAGGGTAAAGCAAAATACAAGAGCCTGGGAGAGTGAATGGCCTGGTCGGGAGACCAGGCAGAGGTCACTCTTAGCTAAAAGCCCTGTGTGTCTGCCCAACTCCTCCACCCCACCAGACACAGAAGATTCATAAACCAGATAGTGCCTTAAAAAAGAGTGATGATTCTGCCACGGCTCTTTGACATACTTCTGGACCATTTTTTGTCCTCCTCTTGTGCAAATATTAAGCTCCTTCTTCTTTCAGATAAATAATTCAGTACTTTTAAATGTCCTAAAATGTTTTGGTGTTAAGTCTGTTTTAAACAGCAAAACAAGTATTCAGTGAACATGCACCTTGCACCAGGAATATGCTAACCATTTAGCTAAGAACTGGTACAAGAGGGACATAGGATCACAATTTTAAAAATCATGGGAGCAAGGTCCACTTGACCTGTCTACCAAGGAGGGCTGTGAGAGAGCAAAGCCTGGCTGCCAAACACCCTTCACCCACTTCTTAAGCTCACTCAGGTGCTTGAAAAGAAGAAAACTACTCTATGACTGCCCCTCTGTAGTAAGAACAAATTGTGAGAGGAATCCAGAAGCTCTGTGATTGTAGCTGCTTCACATAAAGATCCATCTCAGAGACTTGGGATCCTTGGCACGTTGACCTTAGGAAGAACCAGTGAGAAAATGTAAGGCAGTGACATTGACCTAACTAACCTTACTAGTTCTTTTTTTTTTTTTTTTCCTTTTTTGAGACAGTCTTGCTCTGTCCCCAGGCTGGAGTACAGTGGTGCGATCTTGGCTCACTGCAACCTCTGCCTCCCAGGTTCAAGTGATTCTCTTGCCTCAGCCTCCTGAGTAGCTGGGACTACAGGCACATGCCACCATGCCCAACTAATTTTTGTTATTTTTAGTAGAGATGGGGTTTCACCATGTTGGCCAGAATGGTCTCGATCTCTTGACTTCATGATCCGCCCTCCTCAGCCTCCCAAAGTGCTGGGATAACAGGTGTGAGCCACCGCACCTGGCCCTAACCTTACTAATTCTTAAGAATAATAACCTTTCATCAACAAAAGAGAGACCTTTTCTCTCAACCTGCATTTTCCAGCAAAGCTCCCACAGTTCTGGAAGATCCGGAAGATCTGCAATCTTCTGAAGCATTCTCAATCAATATCCAATATTTGGATCATTCAAGGGCCCCAGTGAGTTCTTATGGTGTGCCTTCCTCCCAGCAGGCGAGTCAGCTCAGAATGGACAGAGTTGTCCACCCCCTTCTTTCCCTTATGGCCTGAGTTGTTTGCACTAGGCTGAGAGGGCAGCCTCTTCAACAGATGAACAAGGAACACAGGAGAGCTGCCGGGTGCTTTCTCAGGAGTGAGCAGGTTCTTGATCCCCTTGTCTGTTATACTCCTCTGTCCTCTAAATCCAGCCCAGCTGCTTTCGTAAAAGCCTGAAAGCATCCTTCTATGTCTTCGCCTATTTTGTGATAAATTATGCTCAATTTCCGTTTCTTCTTTTCATCAGAGCACTTGACTTCCTCCAAATATAGAACCCAAGGTCGTTTCAGTTTTAGGCTGATAAAAAATTAGTTTCATGTGTGCATTCTGCTTTATCCACAAGCCTCAACCCAAAGTTTAGGAATAAGGTTTCCACCCTGAGTGAAAGTAGGTCAATTGAGAATTGTTCCCTGGCTCACTGACAGTGTTGATTTATCCAGTGGATGCCTTTCTGCTAGTTCAAATGAGAAGCTGATTCAGAGGCTAGTAAACTGTGTGTAGATTCTGATGCCCAGGAATGGAGAGAACGCCTGTTTCTTAAACTCGTATTCCCAATACACACATTGCTTCAGGCATTACGGCATCCAACAGGGTTAGTGGTGCCATAGCATTGAGCCACCAGGAAGCAAGAATTAAGGAAACAGAACACACCAATCACCCAAACATTTTAGGGACCTGTCCCATGTTCTTTGTCATTCCCAGTATGAGATGTAGACAGTTTATAACACCCTCAGTCACTCTGAAGACAAGAAATAGGAAGAAATAGACTTGGAGTAGAACACACTGCCAACCAGGGTAGGAATGTGGGTGCATATCCTGGGCTGGTTTTTGTGACTTTGATGATTAGGTGGGATGATTGGGTGAATGTACTTGGGAAGCGATGAAGCACCAGAGAAATAGGAGCCAAGGTGGAAATTCAGCAACTGGGTTTCAGAAGAGCTGGGCTCAAGTCCAAGTTCTGCCCAGTCCATGTGATCTTAGGCAGGCAAGATGCAGTCTGCACGGCCTGCAGTGTTCTCAACACTTCATTTTCCTGGCTTCACAATGTCTACCAAGACTAGTGCCTGAAGTGGGCTCTCCATTCCTCTTGGCTTTGACACTCCAGTTCTGAACTGTCCCCCATTTCCCAGCTACAGAGTTTATACAAACAAGTGGTGCTCATCTGAGAACCTCTCGGAGTGCTTGGGCTGACAAAGCAAAGCACAGCCAGAATGCAGGCAGCTCCAGCCTCCAGCACCCTTGACCAACTTCACAAAGGACTGTAGAGGAAGCGACATCAAAGAAAGGGGCCATTGTGAAAGCTTTTCTGTTGATTGTAACTGTCCCTTTGAGTTAGAAACAGACTTTGAAAGTGGGGCCATTGTCTGACCAGGCTCCCTGTTAGTGCACATTTTACCTGGACGCAATAGGTCTCTTGTCTCCTACAACAAATGTTGTGCCATACTGGGCAGCTGCCAACCTCAAAGCACATGCCTTCCTGCCAGATGTGATCAGGTACAGTCCATATTTATGTCGAGAGACGGAGAAGGGAACAGTCACCCTCTGCCTGGATTCCAACCAGTGTGCCGGGCACCCTATGCAAGAAAGAAGGGCTCGCTGTCCAGGGTCATCATGGCCAAAAGGGCAGCTGGGGCCGGGGTATTCCCAGAGTGGGCTGAGCCCCTGGGAGGGCTGAGCAGAGGACGGCCCCATGACATGCAAGCTGGCAAAGTCAGGGTTCAGGTTGTGGGTTCTAAACTCTTGACCACTGATGACATGGTGATATGACCTTGAATCTTGAGTCTGGAGAAAGTTATTCCCAAGATACCTCATGGAAACATGCATCAGCAGCCAACCTCATATTGCCGTCACTTTCCCCCACCCTCTCCCTCTCCTTCCCTCCCTTCAAATGTGTCTTATTCTTCTTATGCTCAAGGAATCAAGGCTTTCTTACAATAAGGGTTGGAGCAAAAAAGCAAGAGCCATTTAGAGCTAAAACAGCCGGTGATGACAGGGAGACAGACAAGGCTGGGAAGATGCAGTCACTAATGCAGAGCACAGCAGGGCTAATGAGCACTTTTGGGTGGAAGTCAGGCTGC
Organism: Hylobates moloch; assembly: GCF_009828535.3. Classification (NCBI taxonomy): domain Eukaryota; kingdom Metazoa; phylum Chordata; class Mammalia; order Primates; family Hylobatidae; genus Hylobates; species Hylobates moloch. The sequence goes on along the minus strand of NW_026652285.1, from coordinate 62,840,943 downwards.
CCTGGAGCACCCTTCACCTGGTCCCTCCTCCTGGGGCCAAGTTACATGGAGGAGAACACACTGTCCAGAAAGTGGCCTGCAGAAGGATCGCCTTCTCTCTGAGTCTGCACACCTGCATTTCAATCTGTTATCTGAGGTTCTGAGATTGAAGAAGGAGCTGTGCATATCCATTACCAACCAAATTATGTCTAACAGCAGGGCCCCACCTGTCTGTATGTGGTTATGGCCAGACCCAGACCACTCAAGGAGGAGAATAGGAATGTGACTCATTCATCCCAAGTTTCAAAGGGAAAGGACCAAAAACATTTCCCCCTCCCAAAACACCCTTTTTGGAAACACTTCTTCATACCTGGCCACTTGTCAGCAGCAGAAAGTGACCTTCAATCTCCAACAAGAATGCTGTGTGAATTCCAAAGTCTTTTAATATTCTGGCAATAAAAAAATAACAAAAATAACAAGTACTGTAAGTGCATTTAAGCTGGCACAAGCACAAGCATTTGTGGCCAATGACCCATGTTGCTAGCAAAACAGAAACATTTTGTACCAGCATGTGCTAAGGCCAGCTCAGTCTACTCTTTTGTTTTGAGGACAACTTGGTCAGAGAGCAAACCCCTGGGTTCTGTTTGTGCTGCCTCACTAGAAACATGCCATGGCTCGAAATCAAGGAGAAGGTTTGGGCAAAACCATCTGCCTCACAACTGTGCTTGTCACAGCTCTGCAAAGCATGGGCAAGAAAAGAAACGTCCTTACTTGGAATGCAATGTCCTTTCCCTTCTCCATGTGTGCTTGCACTCATCGTGAGTAAACTACTCTGTACTGCAGGCACTTCTCTCCTCTGTGGACTTTCTCTCCTCTTCCCTATCTCACATCAGCTGTTCCCTGAGGACCCACTTACCCTTTACCTACTTCCAGGACCTGTAGATGCTCGGGTTCCTTGCCCATAGCCCTGTATCCAGAGATGGGGTTGGCATTCTCCTTGCAGAAGCTTCATTGCTCCTCCAGATGCTTAGTTACGCTTCAGCCTCTCTAGGAAGCCTTCGACGCCCATTCTATTGGACCTTTGATTTCCATCCCATTCATCCCTACCACCCTCTTCACCTCCTGCTAGGGGCAGAGGCCCATCCTTTCCTGGGCTTGCCCACCCCCTCAGGATGAGGAAACCTGCCTCAGAGTCCTTTTCTCCCACCATTGTCTCACATAAACTCAGCACCCCTACTGCCACCCGTCTCTTGGTGCCCTTGTATTTATCTCCAAAGACTTTATCTTCCACTCCAGAGAAGCTTCAGTTCGTCATCCTGCTCAGCCATAAGAAGCAACTTCTCATCATTTCAGGTTTGGTCATGAGGTTGTAGCAATTCAGTCCCATCTTCAGGCTCCACCTCTTTGGTTTTGTTTTGTTTGTTTTTGAGATGGAGTTTCGCTCTTGTTGCCCAGGCGGGAGTACAATGACGCCATCTTGGCTCACGGCAACTTCCACCTCCCGGTTTCAAGCAATTTTCCTGCCTCAGCCTCCCGAGTAGCTGGGATTACAGGCATGTGCCACCACAACAGGCTAATTTTGTATTTTTAGTAGAGACAGGGTTTCTCCATGTTGGTCAGGCTGGTCTCAAACTTCCAGCCTCAGGTGATCCTCCCATCTCAGCCTCCCAATGTGCTGGGATTACAGGCTTTCTCTTGCTATTTCCACCACTTTTTTAGTGAATTCCTCCCCCGAAGTCCTGAACCTCTCAAAGTCATTTATGAGGGTTGAAATCAGCTTCTTCCAAACTCATATTTATGATACTTTGACCTCCTCCCATGAATCATGAATGTTCTTAATGGCGTCTAAATGATGAATTCTTTCCAGAAGGTTACCACTTTTTCTCTTGAAAGATGCTATTTCTAAGTTGTAATTAAATCAAGTTTTGACTATTTCTAGCTAGAAATCCTTTCCTTGCTGTGTTCCCTGAGAAGCTCTGTGGGTTGCATTGTTGGAAGAGGAGGAAAGCTTTGCTTCAGAAAGACGGCCACTTCCTTTGCCTGTTTGGAAATGGGCAATGGCTCTGTTTGAACTTCTTTTCATGAGACTTGAATCTGTAACCTCTGGATCCTGTGTCAACAAAGACTTCTGCAGCCTGGAGGCCCCTGGAGGGTCAGAGGAGAGAAGCAAGGTAGGGGCTCAGTCCCCCAGCTCCAGAGCAGGCCACCCCACCCGAGCCTTGTTCCAGCACAGCCCCTGGCACAGCAGGCTCTAGGCCTCTGGTGTATCCACAGACCTATGCAGGTCACGCTGTCTTCCTCACTCAGGATGGTTCCCCCTGCTCACACACCTGTGCAACACAAGTCTTCCCGCAGAGACTCCCAATGTTGTCTTGTGGGAAAAAAAAATTGTGCTGAAGTGTTTTGTGTGTACATATATATATGGAAGTATAACTGAATTTTCACAAACTAACCCCACATGTGAAACATGCACCAGAGGAAACAGGACATTTACAGCTCCCAGAAGCCCCTCACAGCCTCTTCTCATCACTAACCCAAGGGGAACTGCTCTTCAAACTTTCAACGGCAGGATTCGCTCGGCCTGTGTGTGCTATATCAAGACAATCATGCAGTAGGTGGTGTTTCACTCACAGCTGCCTTCCAAAAAGTACCTTTTAACACAATCCATGCTGTTCCTTCTTAAGGCAACCCAAGTTTTAATTCCAAGAGCAGTCATGCCAAAAGCTGCTGTGCAGGGGATTCTCCCTCCCATGTAGGCAAAATTTGAATTTACCTGCACTGTGGTCTTTCTGCCTCTCCTCAGAGGAGGGTCGTGCAGGTGATGGCACTCTTGCTCACAAAACAGACAAACCAAGGCAGACTCTCGGAGTTGGTGCGGGCTTCACTGGTATTCTAGACCCGAAACCCAGGTGAGACTTTAGGGCCTTGTAGAGACTAGAACCCCTCGAGAGGAACTGAGAGTGATAGAAAATGTAGGGGTACCCCAAACAGGAAGCCTGAGCTTCATGATGACTCCCCTCTTTCTTCCCTTCCCCTCTCACCCCATGTCTGCACTCTCCCCATGCTCGGCAGCTCTGTCCTCTCTCCTTCCTGGACCTCTTCCTGCTGCCATCTCTCCACCCCATTGCTCGGCCTCTGTCCCTGCCCAGGTTTCACCTGATGCCAGGGACCCCTCTGGCAGCCTGTTTACCGCTGGGCCGCCTCACCCCAGACCTGCCACTCTCTAGTCCATGCTCCATGGTGTGCACAGAGGGATTTTTCTAACACAGAACCTTACCGTGTCACCAGGCCATTACAGACATTAATAGTTCCACATGCCCCTAGCACGGCCTCTTCCTCCCCAGGCCGGCCACTCATATTCCATGCTCAGCCACATTCTGCTCCTTGGCCTGTGGAGAGGCCATTTCCTCTGCCCAGCATAGTCTCCCTCCCTCAGGTCCCTTCTTCTCTCAGTCCACACATGGGTGCTGCAGCTTTCTCTCCACGCAGCCTCTGCTTCCTATGGGCCCCAGCCTTATGCTCACGAAGTGGCATTGTAACTGCTGGCCTCACCAACTCTCTGCACACCACCTAAGGGCTGGGATTAGGTTTCTGTGCTTTGTTGCTTTTTCCTCCACAAAAAGTCCTGAGAAAGAAAGACTAATGGAATGAATGAATGAGTGAATGAATGAATGAATGAATGGATGTACTGTCAACAGCCCATCGAAGCAGGTCAGTGCAAATCTATGCCCAGCTCTCCATTACCTGCCCAATCAGACCTTACTCCACAGGCCCTATACCTGAAGAAAGATGCGCCAATTTTACCAAAAGTTGTCAGAGTGAAACCAGGGCCTTCGTCAATAACATGGAAAAAGTAGTAGCCTCAGGGTGGCTGCTGGTTTCTAAGAGGCAGAGGAAGCACCCTGGTGCTGAGACAGACGGAGGAGGATCTGTGTGATGATTTCCAGCCGGTGTCCTTCCCGCTGCTCTCTGTGCCATACCCTTTAGGGGCTAAGGCTCCACGAATGCAGACAACAAGGAAATCACAAAGGATGACTGCCAGGAACAGGAAGTGGGTATAAAAATAGCTTCAATGGGACACAGCTGCCCCTAGACTGTGCAGCAGGAGGGGAGGAAGGGGGAGCAGACAGACATGTGTGTATATCCTGTGTGTTGTGACCAGCTGTAAATATCTGGCCCTGTTTTTTTCCTACAGTGTCTCCTTTTCCGTTTGGCAACGAGGAACTTGTGGCCAGAGGTGGGAGGCACCTGGGCATCAGCTTCCACCAAGAATAACATAAAAGACGTTACTGTTTCAGCAAATAAATTAACATCATCATGAATTTGTGATTCATTATTATGAATCACAAATGTTGCAAATTCGTGACCATATTCAGAGATTGAGTGTCTCAGGGGGAATATTGCAGAAATCGCAGCCAGGCTGTGCAAAACTGAGGGATAGCTGAGCAGTGGACTTGGGCTCTAAAACAGCCCTTCTCCCTTCCTCTGCCCCTGCTCCCTTCCCCAGCCCCTGCTCAGGTTGGATTTCCATTGACACTTCAGGCCTGGATGTAATAAATCAACTGCTGGTATAGGTAACAATCTGGAAGCCTTTGCTTGTGATCAAAGCAGGAGCTAGACCATTGACCTCCCCAGTATAACAAATTACCCGTAAGGCCTGAAGGCTGAAGTTTACAGCAAACCTCTGTTCCTCATTCCCTTGAGACTATCTTTAATAAGTAGCAAGACCCCTGACCCCATACTGCAGCCTGGCGTATGAACGCTTACAGCTTGTCCTGTCTCTCCTAAGTGAAAGAGGTTGGACAGCATTCCACAGGCTGGGCCAGGGCGCTGGTGGCTTGCTTTGTTTGATTGGGTTTCTGTCTGAAGACCCACTTTTTAGAGCCTTTGAGTCCTTGCTGACACTTTCACCATGACCACGCTAGAAGTGCCTGTGTCATCCAATGCATGGAGATGCACAGGAGAAGACCACCTATCACTTTTGCCTCAAATCTTCAGAGAGACAACTCAAAGGGTTATTCAGGAATAGCAGGCTACATGGTGGAAAGGTCTGGGAAGGCTTCTGGGAGGCTGGAATTTGAATGTCTGCCCCTGTCTGCTTTGTGAAAAGGATATTTAGCTGAGACTCAAAAGCTCTTTGTCAGTCTAGAACTATCTAGGACAAGCATGGAGACGACCTGGCTCATGAGGACAGCTAGGCTGGATGCCAGAATCAGCCCATTACTGCAGAGGGCCATGGTTCTGGACTGCGCTGTTCTATGTGCAGTTTGGTTGAGCTGAAAACTGGTCTCCTGGAATCCTTTCCTGCAGGGATTGGGGACAGAGTTGGCCAAAAGTGGACACTGGCCTAAGGTCTGGAAGCAGGGTGGGGCAGCGTGTGTCTCTGGTGGACAGGTGTGGAGGGGCTGGTGGGTGCAGCTCGCCATTGCACTCCTTTCCTCTGTATCTGGTTCTTCCCACCTCCTGGCAGCTCCAGGCCACCCACAAACATCTATTGCCCAGTAGTGGTAGCTGCAGAGGCAATTGCTCTCCATAGACTCCTCCACCAGCACCGCTTGGTGGTCTCACTCCTGCATCTGGGCACACCCAGCTTCCCAGATTTCCCTGCAAGCTCTGACTCGGCCACCCATGCCAGTGGTTCACGAGGTCTGCTTGGCGACTCTCCTAATTCTCCAACAATCTCTTCATGCCTTCACTTCCCTAGCTTCTGCCCCAAGTGTGGGGTTCCTGGTACCTATAAGAAACCCTTATTCCATGACCATTATTGGGGCTTTGCTCCCTTGATTGAGCCCTGACTGATGTGACTCCAAGCTCTCCAATGAATTGGTGAAGAAGAGACCGTGTGGGACTGTTGGGATCTCCCAAACCAGCCCCCTAAGTGTGAACATTCCCTGCCATCCCTCCCAGGCACATGCTGCCCCACAGTTCTTAAAGCAAGTGTCTGAAACTGCAGGCTCCTTGAAGTTGGGTCCCCTGATTTGGACTCCTCTTGCCCAGATGGTTGTGTGGCTTGCACTCCCACATTGCTCAGTCTCTACCCAGATACAGTTGCTTCCAGCTGGCCCAGAGATGTCTTTGCTTTTCCAGGTCCTGAAGGTCTAGGAGAGCACAAAGCTGCCCATGCTGCCAACCAGGAGAGGCCCCCAGGAACCCATGTCTAGAACTCTACCCACTGGGCAGCTCCTATGCCTTCCAGCATCTCTCTTTTTTTGTGCAGTCCATCTTTGCCAATCTGCTGACGCTACCAACTCCATGGTTTCCTTGGGGTCTTTTTAAAAGGCTTCATTTTATTAATTTTTCAAAATAGGCTTGAATTTGAAAAATGTTGAGTGTTTCAAAGGTCTGGGTTTCACCTCATTTGCTGTGGTGTAGTCTCTGAAAGGACATCCAAAGGACTGTTTGTTTTGGCTAAAGGATGCTTCATTTAGCGTTATCCTAAGGCTTTGCTGCAACACTAGCTAGGCAAAATCAAAATATATCCACTGTTACTCTGAAAAGAAGAAGAGATGACCAGGATCCAGAATTCCCAAACCCTGAAAGAGCAAGAGAACAAAGATCTCCATGAATCACACTGCTGCCTAAAAAGGCACCATGATTCTTTGTCTTCTAAGTGGATTCATCTAAGTGAATGTCAGGCACAAAATCTGCTCTGCATCTGCACAACTCCCCCATTCTGGTGCAAATCTCCAGTCCAGCCACTCCAATCAACCAGCAGTGATATTCTTGCTGTCTTTACCCTTTCTCCCCAAGCCAACCCCCTGCATGTCAATGGTCTACAGCGGCCCTACTTTCCACAGTGAGTTTGGAAAGGGGAAGTTAGCAGGCTAGTAAGTGGAGACCCCATGTCTCCATAAAATCCCTCTGGCCCTGACTAATGTTGTCTGTCCTCGGTGGGGAGGACAGTCGGAGGACATCCTGATTGAGAATACCAGACAGGAGGGCTTGAAGACATCCATTCCAGGAAGGCTGATGGGTGATTAAAGTGTGGGGCATAGACACACTGGTGAGTAAATGCAGACGGGAGAGAGGAAGAGTGATGGAACCATAAGATTCACAGTAGACACTGAAATTTACAAGTTGTCCCTTATCCAAAAGCTAAAGCTTTATAACAGCTGCTGTCAATTAAGTAGCAATAGTAGAGAGCTGCAGCTCAATCAAAAGCATCAGAGAAACGCCGTTTCCTTTCTTACCCATTGACAGGTGCTCCCAGCACCCCTGCGCTGCCTCCTCTGCAGGGAGGAGCATAGCTGTCACTCACCCACCTCCCACCTCGGGAACCAGGAGGGCAAGGCGTTAGTGCCCTAAGCTTCCTGCTACAAAGATAATTCCAAGATGATGCTGACAGTTGGAGAGGTAGGGCTCCAAGGAGCAGGAAGATTTCCTCCCAGTTCTGAGCATACAGGAAAAACTCCATGGGCTGATCACACTCACAAAAAGTCAACACAAAATCCTGCCAGAAGGACTTTCCCTTTTTGTGAGCCTCCGCAAGCTTGTGTGTGCACATTTTTCTCCCCGCCTTTCTGCTGTAAAGTTATGCTTCTATATTTAGCAAAGTACGTCCACACAGTGAAAGCAAAGGGTTCTAAGTAGCTGATGTTAAAAAAGTGTTCGGCCCGGTGCCCAAACCTTCCCTGCTTCATAGAGGAAAGCGCTTTCAACTTTTAAAGATGTATTTTCCCTGGTATTTATTTCTGCATATCTCTATAATATACTATTCTGCTATTTCTTGATTATTCAATATTTTAGAGTATCTTATTGGTTTTCTGTTAAGAAAGGTGCAAAGTCAGTTCTTTTACATCACTCCAACCCCCACCTCTTTGCCTCCCCTCCCCGCAGGCAGAGTTTACATTACTAATGTGAGGTGCTGATCCTACCCCACTGAGGCCAGTGGCCTGCTAGGAGCATGCCTCCTCTCTCACACCACTCTATGTTTGTTTTTCCGGGAGTTAAAAATTGCCTTGGGCTTTTGTTTGCTCAGTTTTCCACGTGCTTCTTGCTAACATTTCTAAAAATTTTAACACATCTGTTAAATGCCTAAACACATTTCCAAGTACTCAAATACAGTAGCTTTTTTTTTTTTCTTAGAGACTTTTGAGCCTTCCTCATCTCTCTCTTGTATTGGGTCTTCTGTTTCCAGAATTCCATGTATCTAGTTTTCTCCCTTATTTTACTGAAGTGCATTATCCAGCAGTTTTCAGAGAAAGTACTCAGGCAAAAAGACAGATGGATAGATAGTGATGAATGAATATGTATATAAGTAGATGGTAGATAGAGGATTAATAAATAGATAAATGATCATAGGTAGATAGATGATTGACAGATAAATCTTGTTTTCGTATTTTAAAATATCTATATTCTCTCCAACCCTCTAGACCAATACTTAGTAATTTTATTTAGTACATTTTTCCTTCTCTACAGATGCAATACCATCTTTGATATCTGAGAACATGAAATATTGTTTTTCGATTATTTAGCCCTCTGGTTATTTTTGTTTCTTTTGCATACTTGCTTTGCAATTTTACCCCTTAGTGTCTGTCTTTCATGTAAAGACTTTCTCTACAGCTTCTGGTGACCTTCGGCTGCCCACTCATATTGCAGAATGGGACATTAAAGTAAGTGTGGATTGGAGTTTGGGTGGGGAGGTAGAAATAGCAGAGGGCTTGCAGACTGGTGCAATGCGAGCTAGTCTCAAGCCAGGACCCATCCAGTGCCAACTCCTGCCAATGTTTTCTCTGGGAGTTTTTCACTTTCTCCAAGGAGAAGTCCTCCACACTTCTCCCCAGGTGAGGGCAGGGTAGACCTGTGGAAGCAGAGTGGGAAGAGGAGCTGAGGGTCCCAGGTTCAGTAGGCTGGCTTGCATGTAATCTGTCTTTTTAGCCCCAAAGCTCCCCCCAGCCCTCTCTGGGTCTACCATTCCTAGGCTAGTGGGACTGTCTCTTCCTTCAGCAAGTAAACGTCCCACCTAGTTATAGGTTGAATTACGTTCCCTCCAAAATTCACAGGTTGAAGTCCTAACCCCCAAGTCCCTCCGAGTGTGTGACTAGATCTGGAGATAGGGCTGTTACAAAGGTAATTATTTAAGATAGGATTGCTAGGGTGGGCCCTAATCCAGTATGATTCATATCCTTATGTAAAGGGGAAATTTGGACATAGACGCATTTGTACACGTAGAGAATGCCATGTGAGGATTGGAGCTCTGCTGCCACAAGCCAAGGAACTAACAGAAGGTAGGAGAGAGGCCTGGTGCCTTCACAGGGAGCAGGGACCTGCCAACACCTGGATCTTGGATTTCTGGCCTCCAGAACTGTAAAACACTCCATTGTTATTGTTCTAAGTCACCTAGTGTGTGGTACTTTGTTATGGCATCCCCAGTCAACTACCACCTCCTATGGGGACTGTGTCCAGAGTAGCCACAGTCATACAGAGTGGGAGAGGGAACTGTGGTGCCTAAGGTCCTCCAGGCAGATACTGCAGGGGCCCTGCCATGAGCCCAGGGTTTTGTCCACCTCCGTCTCCTTGCACCTTCCAGTGGGTGGCAGGAGAGGGGACACTCCTGGTCAGGATCTGCTCAGATGAGGCACTTACAAAATGTGTTGTGATGCTTTACCCTTGGTTATCCCTGCTGTCTTTCTCTCTATAAGTTAATAAGGTTTTTGTCCCTTCCTTGTCATTTTAGAGAGGCTGGGAGACAGAGGGGCGGCACCTGAGCGTAGCGAGTCTGCTCTCCCTAACTGGAGTCTCGCCTGGTCTCTGTAGAGCAAGCATCCACGGCACTAGTCAGAAGCCCCTCACCCAGAGGGTGCAGGTATCTTCACTGAGTCTTCACTGAGACTGCCAAGGTGGTGCGGGGGACAAGGTGTTATGGGTGAAAATGCCATCTTCCCACAGAGGGAAAAGGAAGCCTCATAACTAGCTCAATAATAATGATCAAAAGCATAACGTGAGCATTTCCTGATTACTAGGGTGGTTTTAACGTACCTCACAAATTACACCAGGGGGTGTAGTTTCATTTCCCGTCCCTTGAGTGTGGGCAGGACTTTCAGAAACATAAAAAAAGGAAAAGAAAAAAATAGTCACTAGACAGTGGAAAAACCTGGCAGATGTCGCCCAGACCAAAAGGTGAAGGTCAGCCTCCTAGGAATGAGTCACGTGGGTGTCATGCCTGCTTTGATGTGGAGTGATAAGTGGGACCGTTCACCTCTGTGCTGTTCCTCTGAAAACCAGTAACTGTGATCCAATCAGAGAAAACCTCAAGCCAACTCAGCCGGAGGAAAATCCTGCGCAAGAGCTGGCCAGTAGTGGTCAAAAGTATCAAGGTTAGAACAGACAAAGGAAGACAAGACGGAGGAGCTGTCACAGGCTGGAGGAGAGTCGGGAGTCCTGACGAGTTAGTGCAATGTAGGCTCCTGGTCTGGATCCTGGAACAGAAAAAGGGAGTGAGTGGAAAGATAGGGAAACTCAAACAAAGTCTACCGTTTGGCTAATCATATTTTACCCACGATAATTCCTCAGATTTGACCAATGGGCTGTGTTGATACAAGATCTTGACATGAAAAAAGCGTGTATGCAAACTCTATCCTTGTAACTTTTCTGTCTGTCTAACGTTATTTCAACACAGAAAGTTAGAAAAATGACCTTAAGCTCAAGCTCTCCATTTTTCTTTATTTTTTTTCTTTCATCTAACTGAGCTGGTTCTAGTGCAAGCCCTGCATCGTCTCCTCTCTGGCTTCCCCTTCCAATCTTCTTCCTCACCCACCATGGGCATTTCGGCCTCTATCTGGGGCTCTGTGAGCACTAATCTTCCATGCATGCAGAGCTTCCAATTCCCTCCACACCCCCTGCACAACCCATCTCCACAATGGGGGAAGGAATACTGACTAGATAAAACCTCTAGAGTTTTCCTCTCACTGCATGAACCGCCCTCCCCAGTTGCCAGGCTTCACTCTGGACACTCTGGCTGTGCCCCAGGGCCTTCCTGGCTGCTCCTTTGCTCCTCCTGGACAGGCTTTGGCATCAGCTCTCGGTTCCAGGGCCTCTTTCTGGAGGCTCCTTGATGCTCTTTCCCTCCTGTAATTCCTGGTCATCATGTTCACAGATATGTTCATTTCTTATTCCTGCGTCCCACCCAAACCCCCAAGCTTCATGACTCCAAGTTGATGCCCATTTTTTTCATCAGTGCCGCTCTCCCACCTCCTGGAAGGACCTGGAAGAGTGCTTGGCACAACAGGGACACTCACAAGTGTGCTGAGAGGATGAATGGCAGCATGTAGGGGTGGGGAGGAGGCTGGCGCACTCTCACAGTCTCTCTCCTGCAGAAAGTGGGTGCTTCCTGGGAGGAGCCTTCCAGGCTTTGCTGCAAGAATTCCTTTGACGGTGAGGACCAGGGAAGCAGCCAAGAAAAGTGGAGAAAATGTGTGTGTGGGGTGTATAATGTGTGTGTGTGGTGCGTATGCATATGCTTGTGTATAGGTGTGCATAGTATTGTGTGGTACATGTATGATGTGTGTAGTGTGGTGTGTGTGCATGTGTGTGCATGTATGTGTGTGGTGTGTGTAGCACAGTATGTGTGCATGTGTGTGGTGTGTGTGTATGTGTGTGTACAGGTGTGTGTAGCATTGTGTAGTGTGTGTATGATGTGTGTAGTGTAGTGTGTGTGCATATCCATGATATATGTGTGTGGTGGTGTGTGGTGTGTGTGTGCATATGTGTGTGTGGTATGTGGCATGTGTGCATATCCATGGGTAGTGTGAGTGTGTGGTGTGTGTGATACGGTGTGTGTGATACAGTGTGTGTACATATGCACGCATGCACACACACTACACACACAAGTCTTTGACTTGGAATCAGTCAAAGAAGAGTTAATAAGAGAAATTCAAAGAGCTATGGCCTCCCCCAGCCCCCTGAGACCTCTAATAAAAGGCCAGGCTGGCCTTGCAGGTGAGCAAACAGACATCACCAAGCTCCAGCGAGGCAGGCATTTTGGTGCCCCGCTTCCAGCTGGACCTGATGTCACTCAGCCAGGGGTGAGGCACTCAGGCATGGCCCGAAGCGAGGGCAGGAGAGGATAAACAGGCCAGCCATCTGCACCATTCAAAGGAGCACTCACCACACATCCTGTTTGGAGGGGAAAGGGCTGAGGACATCCAGATACAATCGCTTTTCTCAGGCACACTGATAAACTGTGTCCTGCTCATTAATTGCAAACTGACTTCGTGGAATGCACTGGATAGTTGAGCACTTGGGTTAATCAAAAGATAATACAGCTACTGAATGTGTTGGCCACTTTTAAAAGTTTAGAAAAGTAAAATGATGTTTATACTGAACAATATCTTGATGATAACTCAACCACTTTGTCATTTAGAAATGTGCCCACACCTTGTAGTGGCAGAAGTGCATTATTTTGAATGTCATGCACAAAGACTAGCAAAAACTTCAGGGTAGGTGGGAGGGCACAATACTTTAGCTATGAAGTACCCAGAAGAGCAATGCTTTAGCAAAACAAGTTAAAAGAGTACAGTTTGTTACTTGCAAATAAAATATTGCTTTGATATTACCTCCTTCAAAGCAGAAAGCCCAATTCTCAAAAAGAACAAGTATTTTTCCGTTTTAAAAGCAGAATTCAAAAAATAGAAGGGTGTTGTGTTTCCATATTTGAAAGTTCTTGCACCCATTTCAGAAATAAGTGTATCTTGCTCTTCCTACTCTAATTGAAACAGCTTTTTAAAGAAAAATAGTATGAAGGAGACAAACACAGTCAAATCTCTGAATGACTCCCTTCATTTTAATGAGGACCTCTGAAGATGGCTCCCCAGGGGCCCCCGCCTTGCCTGCCCCCGTTCCTATGATAACCTGGGCTTTGTGTTATTGAAACCTTGGACCCTTGAGACGTTAGTTTTGATGGTGGTATTTCTGTTGCCATTAGCAAGGGAATTTAGAAATCCACGAACACGATGCAAGAATGAGAGCGCCAGCACACGCAGAGCTCCGCTGCTGCCTCTGAGAGAGGCTGGTGTTTCAGAAAGAACTCAGACTCATACCCCTTTACCCCCATCTTCTAACACGAGGATCCCTCTGCACACTCACCCTGCTGTCTAAAGGTAGCGCCCTCAAATACTGTACATGCACACCTGCTGAGAAGGCCAAGTACCCCTTTTGTTTCTGTCTTGCTTTGCAAGGATTGAAAATTCTCCCTCCCTGAGCAATACAGCAGTCATCTTCAAAAGTAGGACAGATCTCAGTTGGGAAGCTCTGTTTCTGGGACACTGCCTTGAGGGTGTTTGTGAATGTGGTCGCCCTGTGAGGAGAGCTGCAGCCGCCAGCAGGGACAGCTTCAGCGGATGCAGTCTGGACTCACAAGACGGGGGCCTTTTCTTTTTAAACCACTTGCCTGGCATCAATTCACAAAAGATGTTTCATGAATGAATGTTAGAACAGTGGGAGTTCAAAATAAGAGGCCCTATACCATCTTCGCCCCAGGGACACTCCCAACATTCCAGGAACGAGGCTGTATTTGTCTTCTTGGGCTCCCGGAACAAAACAGCATAGACTGCATGGCTTAAATGACAGACATTATTTTCTCGCAGTTCTGGAGGCTGGAGGTCCCAGATCAGAGTGCCAGCATGGTGGGGTTCTGGTGAGGTCTCTCTTTCTGGCTTACAGATGGCTGTCTTCTTGCTTATCCTCAAGTGATGAAGTGGGGAAGTGGGGTAAAAGGGAGGGAATAGAGAAAGAGAGGGAGAGAAAGCTCTCAGCTCTCTTATAAGGACACTAACCCCATGACAACAGCCCACTCTTACAACCTCATTTAGCCTTAATTAACTCCTAAAACCCTATGTCAAGATACAGCCACATTGGGAGTTAGGACTTCAACATATGAATTTGGGAGTGACACAATTCAGTCCATAGCAAAAGTCTTATGACGTCTGCTCCATTTGACACTATTCAATGCACACCCTTTCCCTCCTCATCCCCCAACTTAGGCTTCTCAGACAACACTCCCTGGGTCTCCTTCCTGCCTTTCCAGCCTCTCCTACATTTCCATCCTGGCCACCGCCGCCCTCCCACCTGGCCTCCCAGCTGCCTTCTCTCCTCCTACTGCCCTCCACCCCAGGCGAGCTCGTTCTGACACATGGCCTTCTTGATGTTGTCTGTGGTATCAAGGAACAACATGACGAGCTAGAGTCAGACCAACCTAAGCATGAATCCCAGCTCTGCCACTTTCTAGCTATGTGATCTTGGCCACATTAGCATCCCTACATCCCAGTTTCTGTGCCGGTACAGTGGGTAGAGTTCACTCCCCATTCACCCAATCCGGCATTTATCCCCTGCTGTCCACCCAAACTCCACCTTGCCACATTCCTTGGCCTCTTGTCTCTTCCCATTTTATTTTTCAAATGTTTATTTTGTCACCATTTCCTTGCTTTTCTAATCTTTATTACATGCATATACATCCCTCAAAATATATATTGTTTAGGTTTGCATGCTTCGAACTTAAAGAATGGTGTTGCAAAGTACACATTGTTCCGTGATACTGTTGATTGGCCCGTTAATGTGTGTTTTTAAATCTTATTCCCATGTATAAATATGTTGTTATCACCGTTTATAGGTATAGCAAGCCTTTTAACACAAAATGGAAGACAATTTTACAGAGATCTTGGTGCTTTTTCTCTACATGCCCATGGTAAGTCTGGCTGCCTAGGGAAACCAGGGCTGCCCTAGAGACAACGCCTTCCTCGATGAGCAGCCCTGGCCTTTCCTTCGGCATTGCCTGGGGAACGCAGTGCTGGGGACTTGGCCTCCACAGCAGCATGCCACGGAGTAGGAGGAACAAAAAGGTGGCGATTGTGAGTCAGGGTTATGGGAGGCTATATTAAGGGACCTTGAGAGGCCAACATAAGGACATCCCAGCTCTGTCTCTACAGGTCTGGGGTGGAGGGACGGGGTGCCCAAGCAGGAACAGGAAGAGAGGAGGGGATGTGAAGTAGGGAGAGGACTGCACAGGTGGAGAGAGCGTGCATCAGAGTCTGTGACCTGTGAGCCGAGGGCACCAACCCAGCTGTCTGGATTTGGGATGGAGTTGAGGAGGCGGCACCCAGGAGAAGCACGGCGCCATCCTATGGAGGCTTTGGGAACATCCTCTGCACTCTGACTGCTGTGTGAGGCATAGGCTGGGCGGGAGGCTGGGTTGAAAGAAGGAAAGCCATCCTGGGCATGAGGAAGCACTCTTGCCCTGGGCAGATACCTGCTGCTCACTATTGAGTTCTCCCATGTGCCAGCCACATGCCCGCACCAACTGTCTTTTCTATTCCTCTCAGAAAGCCTCCACATTAACTACGGAATTACTTTCTTCCCACGTTAAGGAGGAAGAAACCATGGCTGAAAGTTGTTCCATCTGTTACTCACCGTCCCATAACTGGCCAAGGGTAGAACTAGGAACTGATTCTGTAGCTTGGGTTCCAAACCTGTCGTGAAGATGCCCTGCTGGTTATGGAAAGAGGGATTGATATGTGAGATGTCAAGGGGTGATACAGACCTGGCTTGATAACCGATGGAAAAGAAAGACGGTGAAGGTGGGGCTGACCCTCATGCCTGGGTGAACCATCGTGTTATTTCTCAGGAGAGGGAAAAGGCAGTAAAAAGGGAAGGTGGGGCATTTGAGGGACTGAAGGACTTCTCTGTTAAAATCTCTCTAAAGGGGCTGGGCGCGGTGGCTCATGCCTATAATCCCAACACTTTGGGAGGCCGAGGCAGGCTGATCACCTGAGGTCAGCGGTTCGAGACCAGCCTGGCCAACATGGTGAAACCCCATCTCTACTAAAAATACAAAAATTAGCCAGGCATAGTGGTGGGCGCCTGTAATCCTAGCTACTCAGGAGGCTGAGACAGGAGAATTGCTTGAACCCAGGAGGCGGAGGTTGCAGTGAGCCAAGATCACGCCATTGCACTCCAGCCTGGGCAACTAGAGCGAAACAACATCTCAAGAGAAAAAAAAATGTGTTTGAAGGAACACAAAAGGGATTCTAGAGTTCTAGGGAGAGTTGGAGGTGAGCTATGAGAGACTTTGACGACTCCTCCCCCACCACTCATGTAGTACTCACTGTTGCCAGGGAGAGCACTGGATGCCCAGATGTGACCTTGCTGGACCCCACACTCCTATGAGATAGGCTTTGTCCCCCATTCATTCCTTCCACAGTGTGTGTTGGCCACTGCCCTGGCCAGGTGCTTCTCTGGGATGGGGCCATGGCAGCCGGTGAGGCAGGCCCAGTGTGTTCACCTTGTGAGGGTGAGCAGAGAGCACAGAAACTTCCTGCAGAATCATCAGGACGGGCCCCTCTGAAGCAGCGACTGAGTGAAGGGAAGAAGCCAGCCATGGAGGACACTGTGGTGTGGGCCATGTCCCTGAGGCCGGCGCCATCTTGCAGAGCCCAGGAACAGAAGGAAGCCTGTGAACGTGGAGGGAGCAGGCAAGCCTGGGTAGGGAATAGGATGTGTGGAGAGGTAACTGGGCTGGCTGGTGGGGTTTTTGTAGTTTGAATTTATTCCAGTGTGTTGGAAAGCCATGAGAAAGTTTATGCAACAGAGACGTGATTGTAGAGATACAGTAAGAGACCAGTTATTTAGCAGACCAGTGGGTAGTCCAGGCAAAAAATGACAATTGCTGAAACTAGAATGGCAGCACTGAAAATGAGGAATGTGGGCGGATTTGGGAGGTAGTTCAGAAGTAGGTTGGGATGGGAGTGTGATGTTAGAATAACGAGATGGAAGAGCCCAGAGGAGGTTCCTTGGCTTGGGTCATGGCATATTTATGGTATTAGTCTTATCTTATACCTCAGCAGTGATGTTTCTATAAGATCTGTAACCATAACATAGCTATGTTGGCATGTTACGCTTACACATTCATAGCGTGTAAGAATATTTGTATAGTAGTTGGAACAAATCGAATACTTCACAATTGCATTTTTAAGAAATTTAAGGTATGACAGGAACTACAAAGTGTTTATGGTGGTTACCTAACTTGAAAACTAGTTGGGGCAAAAATTGAGTGAAGAAGGAAAAAAAAATGACATAATGAATGCTAAGTCCATAAATCATGGCTAGTGTCAGTGATCCTGCTGAAGTTGATTGACAGCACGCTGTCTGAGGATCCTACAGAGAGGCTCTGAGTCAACAGCCAGAATGGAGCTGTGCCCTGCTCTGACCAAGCCAATCCTCTACCTGGCCATTGTAGAAGAATTTCTAAAGGCTAGCTTGTTACTGTAGATCATATCACAGCAGGTTAAGGGGATATTTTAATTTTAAAAATCTGAGCTATTGATAAAGTTTTTCCAACCACAGATGGTGGGGAATAGTGAAGGTTTTCTACAGCTGTGCATGTTATCTTACAAGAAAAACACTGATAAATCCCTGCCCTTCCTGACAAATCCCCTTTGTCTTTAGGATCAGGGCCAGGAGTGAAGGGGTGGTGCAATGGTGGATAATTCTGGCATGATGGGAGAGCTGATGTGGAAGGGACCTCGAGTCATCCAATCCAATCCTGTCATTTTACATGAAATGAAAATGGGTTCAGACACCATTGTAAACCTTTTATTTAGTAGAGGATATTTGTGGCAGAATGCAAGAGGAATCCGGAACTTGAATTCATGTTATCAACAACTCCACACTACTACTACCAAATAAAAGAGAAATGGGAAAGAATTAATTCACAGATTATGTGAGACCTCCCCTGGATTAATCATTCTGGTATTTTCTCCTTATTTAGAAAAAAAAAAAAAAAAAAAACAGATTGCTTTCCAAAAAATGTCCATGAATTTTCCAAGCAGCCTTAGTACAGGAACCTGCTCCATGAATTTTTTTATTTATGCAAACCCTAGAAGAATTCAACAGTGGAAAAGAGCAGCCACACCCAGGAACTTGGTCCTGTGGAAAGAAAATTCAAAAGAAGTGAGGTCACTCCTGATTGCGGGGGAGGGGGCTACAGTGAGAACAATCATCCAGGGCCCCGCCCTTCAGAGTCCTGCTGTCCTTGTGCAGACGCACATAGACGTCACGGAGACACAGGGGAGCTAGGAGTGACAATCTACATTTTTAAAAAACACTGTAACGGCGTGTGATGTTGTGATCTATATGAGAAGCATATATTTCATCTCTGCCCTGCTTTCTGGCACAGGCTCCTAAAACCTTTGGAATCTCCAGAGTGATAACAATGTCTTTTGTGTGTTAATGAGAACACTGGTAGCTGGGGGCCCCTAGATAGCCTCAGGATGAGGCTGCTCCTGAGAAAGGAGAAAGACCAAGCCATCATTAGAGAATTGGGACCTTCAGTCTCACCCAACCTCTGAGTGAAGGTTGAGTTTATCACCTATGACTAGTGGTTTAATCCAAGCTTGTCCACCCCATGGGCCAAATGTGGCCCAGAATAGCTTTGAATGCAGCCCAACACAAATTCATAAACTTTTTTATGAGTTTTTGTTTGTTTGTTTGTTTTTTAGTTCATCAGCTATCATGAGTGTTAGTGTATTTTATGTGTGGCCTAAGACAATTCTTCCAATGTGGCCCAGGGAAGCCAAAAGTTTGGATACCCTTAAGGAATCATGCCTATGTAATGAAGCCTCAAAGGACAGGGCTCAGAGAGCTTGTGGCTAGCAGAACACACAGAGGCTCCTCGGGTGGCACCTGGAAAGGGCGCAGAATCTCCACACTCTCCCCCATGCCTCAGCCCATGCATCTCTTCATCTGTATCCCTTTTACTATCTCTATAATAAACGAGTAAATGTAGGCAAAACATTTCCCTGAGTTCCGTGAGCTGCTCTAGCAAATTAATGGAGCCCAAGGAGGACGCGATTGTGCGAACCCCGATTTATAGCCAGTCATTCAGTATAGGCTGGGATCTGAAGCGAGGGGAGTCTTGTGGGACTGAGCCATCATTATCTCCAGGCAGGTCATGTCAGAACTGAATTATAGAACACCCAGCTGGTGCCCGCTAGAAAACTGGTTGGTGGGAAACCCCCCACCCAACATCTGAGGTCAGAAGTGAGTGGTGAGTGGTGTGGGACAGCAGAGAGAAAAAACAGTCAGAGGGGACCTTCATAAACATGACTGGAAACCCATAAACCATGTAGGAAATAATCGACAATATTTCACATTTAAAATTTTAACATTTTAAATAATTTAAAATACATTTAAAATGTTTCAAATTTAATAATTATTAACATCAAAACATAACGAAATTTATATTAAAAAGCTAGACTGGGCCAAGCACGGTGGCTCATGCCTGTAATCCCAGCACTCTGGGAGGCCAAGGTGGGCAGATCACGAGGTCAGGAGTTCGAGACCAGTCTGGCCAATGTGGTGAAGCCCTGTCTCTACTATAGTAAATACAAAAATTAGCTGGGCATGGTGGCATGCACCTGTAATCCCAGCTACTCAGGAGGCTGAGGTAGGAGAATCACTTGAACTCGGGAGGTGGAGGTTGCACTGAGCCAAGATCACGCCACTGCACTCCAGCCTGGGGGGCCAGCAAGACTCTTATTTCCAAAAAAAAAAAAAGAGCTAGACTGAAAAATAATATTCTTACACATTTAGTAGAGAGATTTGGTGGGCTTAATACATATACTCCTGTAAATTAATAAGGAAAGGCAGTCAGAGGAGAGTGACAGGCAAATTCACAGATAATAGACAGGCTGATGACCAATTAACCTGTGCAAGGAAATTCAAAATAAAACAGCAACCGCACATCATTTTTTGTTAATCAGTGCATAAAAAAATTTTCAATATTTTAACAACCTATGGTTGGTGGGAGTGTGGGAAAACAGGTCTCTCACATTATTATGGGAAAGACAATTATTGTAACTTTTCAGGAATTAGACAGAATTTAATAGTCAGAAGACCTAGCAGTCCTACCTCTAGAAAGTTCTGCTACAGAAATACAAGTGGCTATTTATAATAAATAAATAAGAATGGTCATTGCATTAATGCTGTTGATAGCAAGACCCTGGCAGCAACTAAGTGCCCGCCCCCTACAGAAGACAGCTGAGTGAATTATGACATGCCCAATCTATGTCACAAGAGATTACATAATTAGTAAAAAAAAAAAGTAAAGAAGGCTTATATGGATTGAATTAGAAATATTTCCCCAGGCCGGGCACGGTGGTTCACGCCTGTAATCCCAGCACTTTCGGAGGCCGAGGTGGGCTGATCACCTAAGGTCAGGAGTTCAAGACCAACCTGGCCAACATGGTAAAACCCCATCTCTACTAAAAATATAAATATTAGCTGGGTATGGTGGTGGGTGCCTGTAATCTCAGCTACTAGGGAGTATGAGGCAGGAGAGTTGCTTGAACCTGGGAGGCAGAGTTGCAGTGAGTGGAGATCATACTATTGCACTCCAGCCTGGGTGAAAAGGGCAAAACTCTGTCTCAAAAAAAAAGGAAAAAAAATTTCAGCAATATTTTTTAAATGGGAAAAATGTCTTAGAACGATGTATATCAAAAGCCTCTATTTTGTGAAAAAATAAGCAGACATCTCTAATATCTCTGTATGAATCTACATGCAACACATATAGAGAGATAGAAATGCTTTCTTTGGGGTAAGAATAGAAGATCTGTGGAAGGTTCACACCAACCTGTTGACTTTGGTACCCTTAGCAAGTTTGAAATACAGTATATTAGTATTCATTAATGCTCCCTTACATCCCTGTATCATTTACACTATTTCCACAGCTGTATGTTAGTTTTATAATTCAAAATATAAAAGAAAATATACCTTGGGCAAAAGCAATCACTGATATATATGCATAGAAAAACTAGAGGGTTGGATTATATTGCTATTTTCTCTTTTTGGCCTGTATGTATTTATAAAAACATAGCTGCAATAAAAATATATTACTTTTGGAAAAAGAAAGCAATTAGTATAAGTGTATACCACCCAAAACAAAGGACTCATTTCTACACTGGAAGGTGCCTGCTACTTTTTGGTGCTGGTGAACAGAGGACATTACTCTCCCATGACCAGGTGTGAACTGCAAACACCTCCCAATTTTTAGTGGGATGAGAGTAGTGAAAGGGCAGGTATCCTTATTCATGTCACTCACTTTTTCTGCATGAAACTTCTTCAGACACCATGCTGGTCACCTTGAGGCTGTGGAGTGGCAAGTGTGTCCTCAGGGTACTGTACAGCTAGCCCTGCCACTGAGCAGCTGACCAAACACAGCCCCTTCCAGTTGCTTCTGAGTTTTTTTGTTTGTCACCCAGGCTGGAGTGCAGTGGCATGATCTCGGCTCACTGCAACCTCTGCCTCCAGGGTTCAAGCTATTCTTGTGCCTCAGCCTCCCAAGAAGCTGGGATTACAGGCACCCGCCACCATGCCTGGCTGATTTTTGTATTTTTAGTAGAGATGGGATTTCACCACATTGGCCATGCTGGTCTCGAACTCCTGACGTCAGGTGATCCACCCACCTCAGCCTCCCAAAGTTCTGGGATTACAGGTGTGAGCCACCATGCCTGGCCGTGAGTTTCTTTACTATTAGGGACAATGTAGTCATGCTTCTTTCAGATGCTCCTCGCTTATGGGAGCATGTTCAGGCTGCTATGATTCTGAGGCCACCCTGGATTAATAAACCTGGTCTGTGACTTTTGAAGAGCAATTCTGCCATGCAAGAATGAGCACTTACAGACAGAGGAATCTGGAAGGATCCAGAGGGCTCTCCAGTCCACTTTTGGAAGCCCAGGAAATAAGGCATGGCAAGGTAACACAGCCCAAATACAGGAGCTGGACCAGAATTAACCCACATCTTCCGAATCTACATAGGACAAGGCACTATTCATCAGATCAATTGCCCTTCTCCTGGATGCAGAGCTGGCCACCCTCCCTGCTTCCTCTGCAGGCTGGAATGTGCATGATTGTGATGCTGGCCACCCTGAGGACCAGTCCTTCCAGAGCCTCCACACAGAGCCTCCTGCCCTTTGCTCCTCATGTGTCCTCAAAACGCAGGTGTGAAAGATGGCGGGCCAGAGCTTGTGGGGAGGGAGCAATCACCACCAGCCCTCGGGAGTCCTTCAGCAGTTAGTGCTCTTGACTAACAGCAAATGTCTCCGCATTTCCTCAGACTACACAATCGCCTTCCCAGTACTGCATGAGAATGAGGTCAGAATTCACTTACTTTACTCCAATACATTCTTTCCACATGACCCATTTGGCCACACAATATGGGATGACAGAAGAAGTCTTGGTGTGTTTGCAGAAATGATTCTGACTGTAGAACCAAAGGAAGCTAACTCAGCCGTCGCAGGACGAGCAGTGGTATCAGACACTGGACAGCCATGCCGCCACCAGCCTAGTGGGCCACTATCTACAGAATGAAGGCGTGTGGAGTGGGGTGGGCCAGACTGAGACCACGCAAGTATAAAGATAAGGAAAGAATGTGCTGGGGGAATAGGAAACAGAGCAAGAAAAATTATCACCCAGAAATGATGAATATGAGAATAAATACCTTAGCACACAAGATTACAAAACAAGCAACACAGTCCCGTCATCTTGGAGCCACCTACAGTACTTGGTTACAAGCCCTTGCAGGAGGTGGAAAAGAGGGCAAAGGAGTGAAGTGGTCCAGCTCCCCCAGCAGTCAGGAGGGCAGGTTGACAGCAGGCCGGAGCCCTGGCAGGCAGCTCACCTCCTCCCCTTTCCATGGAGGACCCCGGGAGGGGGATTTTAGCCCTTCTGTTCTCCTCCATGGCACCCTCAGCTCCCCTGCCATGGGGCCCTTCTGACTCCCAGCCACGACTGTCTCTCACTCTCTTCCTTCCCAACAGAATGTAAAATGAGAGCCGATTCGCTGAGAAAAGAATTATGCTTAGAGCTGATAAGGCAAAGATAAAGGAAAACTGGATATCTATATGCAGAAGAATATGCAGATAGACCCCTCTCTCTCACTATATACAAAGATCAAATCAAAATGGATTCGACTTATATCTAAGACCTGAAACTATGAAACTTCTGAGACAAAACATTGAGGAGACACTCCAGAACATTTGTCTGAGCAAAGATTTCTTGAGTAAGACTTCAAAAGCATGGGCAACCAAAGATAAAAAGAACAAATGGGATCACATCAAGTTAAAATGCTTTTGCGCAGCAAAGGACACAATCAACAAAATGAAGAGACAATGCACAATGCCTGGAAGAAAATGCCTGCAAACTACCCATCTGACAAGGAATTCATAACCAGAGTATATAAGGAGCTCAAACAACTCGTAGGAAAAAAACAAGTAACCCAATTTAAAAATGGACAAAAGATCTGAATAGACATACAACTGGCCAGCAGGTAAATGAAAAAATATTCAACATTACTAATCATCAGAGAAATGCAAATCAATACTACAATGAGTTATCATCTCACTCCAGTAAAAATGGCTTTTATTCAAAAGACAGGCAATAACAGATGCTGGCAAGCGTGTGGAGAAAGGGGAACCCTTGTACACTGTTGGTGGGAATGAAAATCAGTGCAGCCACTCTGGAGAATAGCATGGAGTTCCTCAAAAATGTAAAAAGAGAGCTACTGCGTGATCCATTAGTCCTACTGCTGGGTATACAGCCAAAAGAAAGGAAATCAGTATATCAGAGAAATATCTGCACTCCCCTATTCATTGCAGGACTATTCACGGTAGCCAAGATATGGAATCAACCTAACTACCCATCAATGGATGAACAGATAAAGAAAATGTGGTATGTATACACAATGGAATATTGGCCATATAAAATGGAATTCTATCAAATCCTATCATTTGCAACAACATAATGAAACTGGAGGTCATTATGTTAAGTGAAATAAGCTAAGCATAGAAGACAAATATTGCATGTCCTCACTCATATGTGGGAGCTAAAAAAATATAAACTCCTAGAGATAGCAGAATGATTGTTACTAGAGGCTGGAAAGGGTAGTGGGGAGGGGGAAAAGAGGGTATGGTTAATGGGTGCTGAGATACAGTTAAATAGAATGAATAAATAGTTCTGCCCTGGCCAGAACTTCCAACACTATGTTGAACAGGAGTGGTGAGAGAGGGCATCCCTGTCTTGTGCCGGTTTTCAAAGGAATGCTTCCAGTTTTTGCCCATTCAGTATCATATTGGCTGTGGGTTTGTCATAAATAGCTCTTATTATTTTGAGATACATTCCATCTAGTTTATTGAGAGTTTTTAGCATGAAGGCTGTTGAATTTTGTTGAAGGCCTTTTCTGCATCTATTGAGATAACCATGTGGTTTTTGTCGTTGGTTCTGTTTATGTGATGGATTACATTTATTGAATTGCGTACATTGAACCAGCGTTGCATCCCAGGGATGAAGCTGACTTGATCGTGATGGATAAGCTTTTTGATGTGCTGCTGGATTCTGTTTACCAGTATTTTATCGAGGATTTTTGCATCAATGTTCATCAGGGATATTGGTCTAAAATTCTCTTTTTTTTTTGTTGTGTCTCTACCAGGCTTTGGTATCAGGATGATGTGGGCCTCATAAAACGACTTAGGGAAAATTCTCTCTTTTTCTATTGATTGGAATAATTTCAGAAGGGATGGTACCATCTCCTCTTTGTACCTCTGGTAGAATTCGGCTGTGAATCCATCTGGTTCTGGACTTTTTTTGGTTGGTAGGCTATTAATTATTGCCTCAATTTCAGAGCCTTTATTGATCTATTTAGAGATTCAACTTCTTCCTGGTTTAGTCTTGGGAGGGAGTACGTGTCCAGGAATTTATCCATTTCTTCTAGATTTTCTAGTTTATTTGCGTAGAGGTGTTTATAGCATTCTCTAATGGTAGTTTGTATTTCTGTGGGATTGGTGGTGATATCCCCTTTATCATTTTTTATTGCATCTATTTGATTCTTCTCTCCTTTTTTCTTTATTAGTCTTGCTAGCAGTCTATCAATTTTGTTGATCTTTTCAAAAACCAGATCCTAGATTCATTGATTTTTTGAAGCCTTTTTTTGTGGCTCTATCTCTTTCAGTTCTGCTCTAATCTTAGTTATTTCTTGTCTTCTGCTAGCTTTTCAATGTGTTTGCTCTTGCTTCTCTAGTTCTTTTAATTGTGATGTTAGGGTGTCGATTTTAGATCTTCCTGCTTTCTCTTGTGGGCATTTAGTGCTATAGATTTCCCACTACACACTGCTTTGAATGTGTCCCAGAGATTCTGGTACATTGTGTCTTTGTTCTCATTGGTTTCAAAGAACATCTTTATTTCTGTTTTCATTTCATTATTTACCCAGTAGTCATTCAGGAGAAAATTGTTCAGTTTCCATGTAGTTGTGCAGTTTTGAGTGAGTTTCTTAATCCTGAGTTCTAATTTGATTGCACTGTGGTCTGAGAGAAAGTTTGTTGTGATTTCTCTTCTTTTACATTTGCTGAGGAGTACTTTACTTTCGATTATGTGGTCAATTTTAGACTAAGTGCGATGTGGTGCTGAGAAGAATGTATATTCTGCTGATTTGGGGTAGAGAGATCTGTAGATGTCTATTAGGTCTGCTTGTTGCAGAGCTGAGTTCAAGTCCTGGATATCCTTGTTAACCTTCTGTCTCATCGATCTGTCTAATATTGACAGTGGGGTGTTAAAGTCTCCCATTATTATTGTGTGGGTGTCTAAGTCTCTTTGTAGGTCTCTAAGGACTTGCTTTATGAATCTGGGTGCTCCTGTATTGGGTTCATACATATTTAGGATAGTTAGCTTTTCTTGTTGAATTGATCCCTTTACCATTATGGAATGGCCTTCTTTGTCTCTTTTGATCTTTGTTGGTTTAAAGTCTGTTTTATCAGTGACTAGGATTGCAGCCCCTGCATGTTTTTGCTTTCCATTTGCTTGGTAGATATTCCTCCATCCCTTTATTTTGAGCCTATGTGCATCTTTGCACATGAGATGGGTCTCCTGAATACAGCACACTGATGGGGCTTGACTCTTAATCCAATTTGCCAGTCTGTGCCTTTTAATTGGGGCATTTAGCCCATTTACATTTAAAGTTAGTACTATTATGTGTGAATTTGATCCTGTCATTATGATGTTTTCTGGTTATTTTGCCCATTAATTGATGCAGTTTCTTCATAGCATCGATGATCTTTAAAAATCTGGTCTGTTTTTGCAGTGGCTGGTACCGTTTGTTCCTTTCCATGTTTATTGCCTCCTTCAGGAGGTCATGTAAGGCAGGCCTGGTGGTGACAAAATCTCTCAGCATTTGCTGGTCTGTAAAGGATTGTATTTCTCCTTCACTTATGAAGCTTAGTTTCTCTGGATATGAAATTCTGGGCTGAAAATTCTTTTCTTTAAGAATGTTGAATATTGGCCCCCACTCTCTTCTTGCTTGTAGGGTTTCTGCTGAGAGATCTGCTGTTAGTCTGATGGGCTTCCCTTTGTGGGTAACTTGACCTTTCTCTCTGGCTGCCCTTAACATTTCTTCCTTCATTTCAACCTTCATGAATGTGACAATTAAGTGTCTTGGGGTTGCTCTTCTCAAGGAGTATCTTTGTGGTGTTCTCTGTATTTCCTGAATTTGAATGTTGGCCTGCCTTGCTATGTTGGGGAAGTTCTCCTGGATAATATCCTGAAGAGTGTTTTTCATCTTGGTTCCATTCTCCCCATCACTTTCAAGTACACCAATCAAACATAGATTTGGTCTTTTCACATAGTCCCATATTTCTTGGAGGCTTTGTTCATTTCTTTTTACTCTTTTTTCTCTAACTTTCTCACTTTATTTCATTAATTTGATCTTTAATCGCTGATACCCTTTCCGATCGAATCGGCTATTGAAATTTGTGCATGCTTCACAAAGTTCTCATGCCATTGTTTTCAGCTGTCAGGTCATTTAAGGTCTTCTCTATGCTGTTTATTCTAGTTAGCCATTCATCTAATCTTTTTTCAAGGTTTTTAGCTTCTTTGTAATGGGTTCAAACATCCTCTTTTAGCTCAAAGAAGTTTGTTGTTACCGACCTTCTGAAGCCTACTTCTGTCAACTCATCAAAGTCATTCTCTGTTCAGCTTTTTTCTGTTGCTGGCAAGGAGCTGCAATCCGTTGGAGAAGGGACACTCTGATTTTTAGAATTTTCAGCTTTTCTGCTCTGGTTTCTCCCCATCTTTATGGTTTTATCTACCTTTGGTCTTTGATGCTGGTGATCTACAGATGGGGTTTTGGTGTAGATGATCTTTTTGTTGATGTTGATGCTATTCCTTACTCTTTGTTACTTTTCCTTCTAACAGTCAGGTCCCCCAGCTTCAGGTCTGTTGGAGTTTGCTGGAGTTCCACTCCAGACCCCGTTTGCCTGAGTATCACCAGTGGAGCCTGCAGAACAGCAAATATTGCTGCCTGATCCTTCCTCTGGAAGCTTCATCCCAGAGGGGTAGCCACCTATATGAGGTGTCTGTCAGCCCCTACTGGGAGGTATCTCCCAGTTAGGCTACACGGGGGTCAGGGACCCACTTAAGAAGGCAGTCTGTCCATTCTCAGAGCTCAAACGCTGTGCCGGGAGAACCACTGCTCTCTTCAGAGCTCAGTTGGAAGTGCAGAAATCACCCATCTTCTGCATCGATCATGCTGGGAGCTGTAGACTGGAGCTGTTCCTATTCGGTCATCTTGGAACGCCCTCATTGGAATTGGAATGTTCTTAACACAAAGAAATGATAAATATTTGAGGTGATGGATATCTCAATTACACTGAACTGATCCCTACACATTATATGCTTGTATTAAAATATTGCATGTCCCCATAAATATGTACAACTATTAGTTATCCATAATAACTAAAAATTAAAGAAATTAAAACTTCAAAGCAGGAACTAATAAAAGTGCTAAAATGACCCCAAAAGGAAGAAATATTGGAATGGACAGAAAAGGGATAAACCTCAGAAAAGGGGAGCCTGCTGAACTGGCGCCTGTTCCAACCTGAGAAGGGGACAGGTCTCCTGGGGGTTTCTGCCACATGGCCGTTCCCATCAGACATGTGGGTGTAACTTCCTAGTGCAGTGCAGGTTACATGGAGGCATAGAATTTGCAAGTCTCCTCTTGGGAGCCTGGGCCCCCAGGGTAGAGTCTGCCCACTGTCACAAGCTCTGCAGGAACAATGACCTAGCTCTTGCCCTTGTGAGCTGCATGGTGGATAGCAGCAGATAGAAGTGCTAAAGCAGCTAAAGCTTGTCCCCAAAGCAATATTAACCCTCCAGTGGCTACAAAGTCAGTCTTCTCCCTCTAGGTCCCTGTCCCATCATCCCCTCCCCACCTTCCCCAGAGTGGGCAGGAGGACTCTGAGAAAGGCTTTCCCAGCATTGAGATAACAGCTGTTTCTTCCTCCAGTTCCCCCCCTTCCTCCTACCCTCCTAAATGGTTCTAGGGAAGACTATGAAGAGACATTGGGAGATCCAACGGGGGGATATCCCTGGGATCTTCCACCCTGAGCAGCTGGGAAGTGTCGGGTAACAGGGTCTCCAGCATGACTCAGACCACCTCTCTACTCCTTAGAGCCTGGTATCAGCATCCCACTCGCATAAGAAACCAATTGCACACCATTCATCACTCTCTTATTGAGCAAGTTTTCTGATGTTCCAAGAATATGTGTTCCTAAAAATCGTACTAAAAATCCCAGGCAGACATTGAAGTAGATGAGACAGATGTGCTTGAATTGACTGGGAATATAGTCAAGGTACTTTGTTCATTGAAAGAAACAGGTTGTCATACAACATGTGTAGTATCATCCCATTACAGCATAGATGATGATGATGAAGATAGGTGGATAGATGAATAGATAGATATTTAATGTGCATACAAAAAAGGTGTGGAAGAAAAACACATTAAAACTTCAGAGTGGGCAGCTACAATGACAATGGGTATGGAGTGAAAACTCCACTTATGTTGATAATTTCCATACAGTTTATATTTTTCCTACTATTTTTGCTATTACTGATTTTAAAAGTTGTAAATACTTGTCAAAAATTGAAAAAGTGCAGAATATTGTGAAGTGAAAGACAAAATTATCTTTTCCTCACAGGTGAAAGTGTCATTAACATTTTCTTATGTGTCTTTTTATAAAATACACAATTATACAAACCCTTACATATACATATTCTTTATAGAATTAAATAAGTACGTGCTCATATATAATCCGTACTATCCAGCTTTCTAATTTAATTGATAATATATCTTAAGTATTTTCCAAATGAGTACAAATAGATCTCTATACCTTTTTTTAAAAATATGGCCTAACATTTAATTTTTATGGATATAAAAATGTATTTAATCAGACTCTTAGAGATGGACATTTATATTGTTTCTATAATTTTAATTTTCAAACAATGATGCAAAGTACATACTCATACTTAAATATATGATTTTAGGGGAAGAGGGATTTGGCCAAGTCAAATATATTTCAAGTATATCTAAAATCATCAAATCTGCAGAATTAAAGTTGTATGCATTCTTAACTTTGATAGCTATTGAAGAATGCTTTTCCAAAAATGTCCTGAACTGTATCCCACCCACACTATATCATGTGTCCTTAATTTCCAATTGTTGAAATTTTAAAGTGGATCCTCATCTTTTTAGATATTCAATGACTATGTGCATTTCTCTATAAACAATATTTTGGCACCCTTAAAAAGAAAATCTGGGTGGGATGTAATTCAGCATTGCATACTATATGTGTGTGTGTCTGGGTGTTTCCTCAAGTTTTCTTTCTCATAACCACTTTTATGACTATAAGTAATCTACTGTAAACTATTTTTGATTTGTAAAATTTAGACAATCTCATCTCTATCATTTTTTATTATCAAATGTGAGTCCATCAGATCATTTCTGAGCCTATCCCATCCTCCCCATCCCTAATATCTAAATTGGGCGACTTACATTAGACCCTTTTACACCGTCCACGTGCATGACACTGACATTCTGCTGAGGGCAGGAAAACTGACTTCTAGTTGATGTGTCTGCATCAGACTCACTAAGGATTAATGTGGGACATTATCAAGTGGCTTAACCACTCTATGCCTCAGTTTCTCCTGACCTGCGAAATGGGGATAAACCAACTGCACAGATTTATTGCAAAACTAAATTTGCGGGCTGCTTGGTAAATCTTCAAACAGAATCTTAGTCCCAATGATTTAAACTTAGTTCTTTCTATGTGAAGTAAATCACCACCAGCCCACACCTATCCCATCCCTTCATACAAACTCTACGATTGCCCAGTTTATTATTTTCATTAAGCTCTCAACTCCATTTTTCATTCCAGTAGTATTTTCAAAAAGGTTCATTCATGTGACTTACATATTGGAAAATGTCAAACAGCACCATATGCTTGCTGACCAAGCACAGAATCCCTGATTCCATTTCTAACACCTCTTTAAAGATAAGTTTTCTTAAGGAACCTGAAATCAGACTCACTTTTCCAACTTTTGGTGACTTTGGTTTTCTCTCTGGAAGCCAAGCCATTTCTTCCCATCCTCGACATTGACCAACTTCACAGGAGGGTCTTAGAGTTGACTGTTTTCAGTTATCATTTCTAGCACATGGCCATCCCTTCAACTTGTGGTCTATTTCTTGAACGTTAATCAAATTTCACAGCAAATATTAATGAATTCTATGTAATGAAGCAAAATAACTTTAAACAGCTAAATCTCAGCCTCTCTTTTCTCATGAACACTCAACACTCCCCATTGCCTCCCAAATTAAATAATAGTAACATATATTTATAAAGCATTATCTACTTTCCAGGCATCACCAAGTTGTAAACTCTTATTTTATTCAAGCTCCCAACAGCCCTATGAGACATGTCTTACTAATTAAGGAACAGAGGCCGCTGCCCTGTGCTTCTGAAAGCTGGTTGCTCTTCTGGTAGCTCATCTCATGGTGCAGGCCAGCAGCTGGATAGGCTCTAGGCTCCTCCAGTTGCTGCCTGACTCCCGAGTTTCTCTGGGTCCTGGGCCAGGTTAGCAGGCTGGCCCTTGGCCAAGCACTCCACTTTCTTCTGCAGGTCTCTGGATCCGATGCAGTAAGAGAGAAGTGTGGGTGTCCACTTTGCCTTTGTGGGTCCCAGAGTGTTCTTGGGAGCCCCCAAGTTTCCCCCTCTCAAGGGCTCCTTGTTCTCCATTCTGCAAATGGTCTGACGGTGACTTCAGGCCGAACTCCAGCAACCGAGCAACACAGAGTATGGACTTCTTCCCCATAACTCTGCTCTGCTCTAATTGTCTGAGAGCAATTCTCTGCTCTAATTGTCTGAGCCTCCAACCAGACCCTCCCAGACCAATTGTTCAAGGTCCAATTCTCGACAGAAAAAAAGGAAAGAAAAGAAAAAACCAAACCCTAATTCCACAGGACTCCAGGCAGTTCTGTTTTCCTCATCAAATCTATTAATGACAAAGATCATGTATTATTAATCACAAAAATACATCACATTAAATTACAAAACTTTACCCATCTTCTTCCTTACAATGCCTTCCTTCTTATATTGTGTAAGGCAAAGGATATATTTACAACAGCCACAGGAATGCCAATGTCCCTCCCCACTGTGGAGGAAAGATGGATGACTTCCCACAGCAGAGAGCCCACCAGCACGTCTCCTGGAGCAAAGGGACCAGGCAGTGTGTGGAGTGTGTTGGGGGGGAGATGAGTCAATTCTGTGCTCTCCACCTCCTCCTCCCACTACTCTCTTAAGGGAAGCTGCTCCTTGCATGCTCATCTACATCACCTGGAACTCGAGGAGAGCTCTCCATCCACAGGTGGGTAGGAAGAATGTGAAAAATCAGCCCTGCTATAATGAGGATTGGACTCCAGGGCTGATAGCTAGTTCTGGGCAACACCAATTTCTGCTCTCTTTTTCTTTTTTTTCTTTTTTTGTTTTTCATTAATTCTCAAGGCTGCAAACATTTAGTGAGGAAATAAAAGTGAAGCAGGAAAGATGAGCAGAGAGAGAAATCGACATCAGAGTGGGGTCATGGCTGGGTGGCGATCGTCACCCACAGGCCACTTTCCTGCAGGTCTTAGGCTACTCACAAGAACATGTTTCAGGCTGTCAGTTTCCTTGAATTGTAACTTTGGTCGTGGACCTCCATATACGAGTAGGACCACACCCTTCCCAAGTAGGAAATGTTACCGCAGCCCTTAAAACATGCAAGGGATCAGGTACAGCCTGGAGGAGCTCTGGAAGGAGGAAACCAACTCTGCTTTTCTGTTTCCTAAATGTTAAGGATGAAGATAATCCCATTAAACAGCCATTTCTGGAGGAATGTTTAATGATGCTGGAAAGTAGACACCATATATTAAGTTTTAAAAACAAGATACAAGTGCTATAAAAATTATAAATGATGAGCACAAAGGTTTGTAAGACATCAAATATTACTATTCATTATTTCTGAGTAGTCAGATTTTGAGTTATTTTTTACTTTTTCATATTTTTAAATGTTTTACAATAAATATGTATTACTTCTATAATTAGAAAAAGTACTAAATGCTATTTTGTAAAAGAGAAAGAGAGAGATTTTTAACTTTGGAGAAATAAGACTTTACCCCTAAGTTGGGACTTAGTGCCACGGAAATGTATAATTCACAAAAGATCCAGAGGGTATTTACTTTTAACTCAACTTGTCTAAATTTA
Organism: Hylobates moloch; assembly: GCF_009828535.3. Taxonomy (NCBI): domain Eukaryota; kingdom Metazoa; phylum Chordata; class Mammalia; order Primates; family Hylobatidae; genus Hylobates; species Hylobates moloch. The sequence continues at coordinate 62,808,361 of NW_026652285.1, read as the reverse complement.
AACTTATGATATTTTCTCCTAAACTTGGTCCTCTTCCATCTTTTATGTATTAGTGGTTATCCTTCCACTCATTGAGTTTCACAAGCGAAAATACCTCCCTCTTCCTTACAGCCCCTTAACCGATGCAGCATTATCCTGAAAGTTGACATCTTAAAGTACCTCTCAACTCCATTTCCTTCTCTTTTTACCTCCAGCCATCATTCCCACCCACCCACCCACACCCTACATCCAACCTGGCATCATTTCTATTGCAAGAGCTCAAGATCCACTTTCTCCACTTTGCTCTGGTCAATTTCACCCCAGAGCCATTCCACATCCCATATTGCTGCTGGTACTGATGCCAGTTCTGTACTGAACATCTGCCTCCAGTCAGATGTCATACCTGTTCCTTCCCTGCCTGGCCTTTACTATCTCAGAAAATTATAACCTAATTCAATTAACTCATCACCAAACTCTGGAGAGACCCAGTTCATATGTCTATGGAAAGGCTTGTCAACCACAACTCCAAAATATATCCTAACTCTATCTATTTTGTTCCATCTCCATTGTTACCACCAGAATCCCAGCCAACATTATCTCTTGTCTACATGCAGTAGTAACCTCCTAACTGGTCACCTGTCTTTCATTCTTCACCGTACAATCTGCATATGACCCAGGGATATATTAAAAGCAAAGTAGAACAAAAACATGGTTAAAACCCTCCAGTGAATGTTTATTGTACTTGTGGAAAAAACAATGTACTTCTTTTCTTGCACAATTTGTTGCTGCTCACTTTTCAGATGTCACCTCTTACCCCTTACCCCTTTACTCACCTGATTCTAAACACGCTGATCCCTTTCTGTTGCTGAAACAGACCAATGCTGATCACAGCTAGGGAACTTGGTGCTCACTGTTTCCTCTGCCAGGAAGTTTTCCCTCTGGCTTTTTGTATGACCTGTCCTTCTTTATCTTACAAAGCTCAGAGCATACGTAACTTCCTAAAAGAGGCTTTCCTGTCCTGCCTTCTTATAGAAAGGACAAACCCCCAGTCCTGTATCCCTCTCAATCATGTGATCTACTTTTATTTCCTCCTTTGCATTTATCACCATTTAAATTAGTCATCTTAATCAAGGGTCTGTGATATTACTATCAGTCTCCTCCTACTGGAAAGTAAACCTCATTCTCTGTTTATTTCACTATTGTTTCCCAGGGTCTAACAAAGTGCCTGTGCTTATCAAATTTTTGTTTAATGAATAAATGAATGAATAAATTTGCCTGCCATAGATTTCATAGTTCAAATTTGGATTAATGGATATGAGCTGAATACCTTACCACATTTTCCAAAGATCAAATGGCCACCTTGCAGTGAGAGCTGGTGAAGACATTGGCCCATTCACAAAAGCATGCTCAGGCTCCCTGTATTAGTTCATTTTCATGCAACTGACAAAGACATACCTGAGACTGGGAAGAAAAAGAGGTTTAATGGGACTTACAGTTCCACGAGGCTGGGGAGGCCTCAGAATCATGGCGGGAGGTGAAAGGCACTTCATACATGGTGGTGGCAAAAGAAAATGAGGAAGAAGCAAAAGCGGAATCCCCTGATAAACCCATCAGATCTCATGAGACTTATTCACTATCTCAAGAATAGCACAGGAAAGACTGGCCCCTGTGATTCAATTACCTTCCCCTGGGTTCCTCCCAGAACAAATGGGAATTCTGGGAGATACAATTCAAGTTGAGATTTGGGTGGGGACACAGCTAAACCATATCACTCCCTGAGCACCACATCTGGGAATCCACAGCTCCAAGTGGCCTGAAGACGCCATTTGCTGCTCTCTGGCATCTGTGGCATGTGCTGGAGGAAGCAAGCAGCTGTCACATGATAAAGCAAAGCAAACAGGAAAGGCTTTGCTTTTTGCTAGTATGCTTCTTCCCTGCTCTGAGAGAGATTCTTTGTCCTTCAGAGACGAAAAAGTTAAAAGCATTCCAGAATATGAGGGGAAAGCATAGGTAGGTGGGAGTGGGGGTATGATGATGTGGTTTCTTTCCTATGTGCTCTGTCCTCACATGCCAATCCGTAGAGTGTTCTTACCAGTTCTAGCATTGTGCCTGGTGGGACAACTCTGGGTTGACTGGATAAGAGGTGCATAACCAGGACCCAGGGACACTGGCTTCCCATGTCCTGTCCATTCTCAGAAAGCAGCCCTTAGGGAGGTATTTTTGAGAGGAATGACCATTGTCAAACTACAGCAGATTTCATCAGTGTGGCCAGTCATGAGTCAAACAGTCCAGATCAACAAAGCCCATAATCTCATCATTTTGCTTCTATTTCTTAAAGTGTATTTTGGACACATAGGTGTTCAGGGCATGGTGTATGAGAACAGAACATCCATGGCAGAGAACCAGACCCTAGGGTCAGAGAATAATCTGGGCCTCTTTGTTCAGAGTGAATTAAATCTTGGCTTATTCATGCTGTGAATCATAAAAGTAATAGCTCCAGGTGCACACCCCTGAAGAGGGGAAGGTATCACTAAAGCAGGGGCAGCGTGCTATGGAGTGACCTCCCGTCCCACCTGGTATACTCCAAGAGTTATAAGGTCACAATCAAAACAGAAGGAAAACCACCTGGAAGAAGCAGATCCGGGCGCATGAGTAGAAGCAGGTTTTCTAGATGGGTGGGGTAACATAAAACTCAAGTCCACAGCTGAACACCAGGGCCTTTCCACCCAGTAGCATGTTAGCCCCTTTCTAAAATCACCAGAATGGGCAAAATCGAGACCCCGGCTCTAGCCCATTCAGCTCCTTCTTCTAGACAAATATTATTAGTCAGGGTAGTTGGCTTGTTAAAATTTGAACTCACAAGATAGGGGAGATGAGGCAACCGAGGAGAATAACCAATATTATAAAAGATAATACAGGTCGGAAGTGATGGCTCACACTTGTACTCCCAGCACTCTGGGAGGCTGAGACGAGAGGATCACTCGAGGTCAGGAGTTTAAGACTAACCTAGGCAACAAAGTGAGACCTGTGTTTACAAAAAAAAAAAAAATGTAAAATTTAGCTGGGTATTGTGGCACATACCCGTGGTTACAACCGCTTGGGAGGCTGGGGCAGGAGGACTGCTTGAGCCCTGAATTTTGAGGCTGCAGTGAGCTATGATTGCACCACTGCACACCAGCCTGGGTGACAGAGTGAGACCCCACCTCCTAAAAAATATATAAGTAAATAAAAATTTTTAAAAGATAATACATTGGATAATTGGCATCAGATGAAGAGGAACAAATGGACTGAGACAGAGAACTTAAATATAACAAACATTCTTGAAGAAGGAAGAGAGGATATTGATGACACGACAAAGGGGCAGAAGTATTTCTACAGAACAGCCAAGTAAAAATGCCAGGCTTCAAAAGTATGAGTACAATATATAGGATTAATTGTTGAATGAATGTAGCTAGAGAAGGAATGTATGAGTTGAAACATTAGGTGAAGAACTCCTTTTAGAAGGCATCATGGAGTAGCAAAAAGACAAGAAATGTAAATGAAAAGGAATAAGTGTTATAGATTCCAATGTTCATGTCCTATTCATATACTATACAATATTTATATACTATTGAATATCATATATACATTATATATACTACTACATATATTAGAGAGGAAAAATTATTGAAAGAAATAAAGAATGAAACTTTACTGATTTAAAGAAAAATGAAAGTTCTCAAGTTGAAAGGTCTGACCACATACCAAAAAAAGATACACATGGAAAAATCCATACTAGAAACATAGACAATATGTTTTCTATGTCTGTGATATTGTTATCACAGACATAGAAAAACTCCAAAAGTGTTTGATGAGAGGGGTTAATCACTTCCAAAAACACTCAGAATCTGAATGTCATCAGTCTTTCAATAATAGCATGGAGAATAAGAAGACGATAGAGTAATGCTCAAATACGTGAAATAAAATAATTCAAAATGAGAATTATGTATTTGGCTACGCTCTCATTTAGATAAAGGCAAAAACAATGGTCTTAGGATTATGCTCCTCCCGGTTAAAGGACGAGGAAAAGAGTGGCTTTACAATAGAAAGTCTTTTTGACAATATAAAGTACCAAATATTCGCAATTTTGACCATGCTGGCCAAACATCAACAGGAAAAACCCACATCCTACTCTCCTGCCCCTGCCACACTGCAATTTAGGTGGACCAAGCTGAGAGCTGATCTTCCACTCCACATCATCTATATCTTACAGCAACATGAAGTCTCTCTTCAGTTTCCCTCTCTTCGGTTCCCCTGCTCAGGAGTGTCCAAGGGACACCAGGAAAATGGGAATAACCACCAATTTTCACCTTCTGCTTGGCAGAGGCAGGTCATGGTAGTGGTGCTTTGATTCCCCTACATGGGTAGCATCGGCAGGACGGAGCAGGCAGCTGATCTTCCATCTCCCGCCAGACAGGGGCAGGTGGTGTTCTAACTCCCTCACCAAGGCAGTGTCCAGGTGGCAGGTGACAGCCAGTCCCACAAGCTGAGTCCCCTCCAATATCAACTAGATAAAATAAGGCAGTCTGAGTGGGGCCTGGACAGCACACCATTTTCCCCCAACGTTGGTATCAGTAGGGCCAGATGGAGAACCCAACATCTGCCCTCATCCAGCATCAGTGAGGCGGAATGAAGTGGTGGGAAGGGAGGCTAGTTGTCACTCCACTTCTCCCCTCTCCTGGTGTCAGCAGAGACCAGCAGGGGAGCTAAGGTTTGCCCTACTGTGTAGCAACAAAGTGGTATAAGTCAGCCCTCCACTTACCCTCCGCCTGGTTACAGGGTCCAATGGTGTATTAGTCAGAGTAGCAGATATTCAACTGTTAGGAGTATCTGCTACAAATGGGGAGCTGAGCTTACACCTCTCCACTCAGAGGCAATGAGGTAACATGAGCCAATGTCCCACATTTTGGGGAAAGGTGTCAGTGAGGCCGATAGGGAAGCAGAACTTCCACCTCACCTTATCTGCAAAGACGCAGCTTTATTAAACAGTTCGTTTTTGCTAGAAGGATGTCACAGAGCCAGGAGAAAGCTGAGCATGCACACCCCAACCAGCCCTGATGCTATACTTCAACACAATGCTACCTCGTAAAATAAATACACAAATAAAAGACCGTGTAGATTTCTGAGTTTCATAATTCAATTTCCAAAATGCCCAGGATACAACTTAAAATCATCAAATTATGAACAGGAAAATCATAACTTGAAAGAGAAAAAAACAGGCGACTGACATGAGCACCAAGATGAATCTGGTGTTGAAATCATCTCATAATGATTTTAAACCAGCCACCATAAAAATGCTTCAACAAGCAATTATGAATTACTTTGTAACAAATGAAAAAAATAGAAAAATTAATAAAACAACTGGTGGTATATAAAAGAACCAAAGGAAATTACAGAACTAAAAATGCAATCACCAAAATACAATTTAAAGAAACCTCGGTGGATGGACTTACTGGAAATGAGATAGGATGCAATCAGGAAACTCGAGGACAGATAAATAGAATGGGTCCAATCTGCACAACAAAAATAAAATAGACTGAAAAAAATCAATGAGGCCTCAGAAAACTGGGGGGCAATAATGATAGAAGTTACAATAACATCATCAAAGTTTCTGAAGGAGAGGAGAGAGAGAATGGAACTGAAAGGGTATTTGAAAAAATAATGGTTAAAAATGTCTCATTTCAGTGAAACGTATGTCAACAGATTCAAGAGGCTGAGAAAATCTCAAATAAGATAAATGTAAAGAAATTCACACTAAAGCCACATCATAATTAAACTTTGTGCAACTAAAAACACAGAAAAATTCTTTAAAGCAGCCAGAGAAAAACAGTATTCCTTATAAGAAAACTTGAGTTAAAAGACAGTAGATTTCTCACTGGAAACATAGAGGCAAGAAAGAAGCAGAGCCACATTTTTCAGGAACTAAAAGAAAAGAACTGTCAACCCCAAATTCTAAGTCTGATGAAAACGTCTTACAGTAATGAAGGGTAATCTCAGACAAGAAAACTAAAAGAATATATTACAGCAAATCTGCCCTTAAAGAATGGCTAGAGAAATTTCATTAGCACAAAAGAAATAATAACAGAATAAATGTCAGAAAGAAAGAAAAAGACCATCAGAATGGGTCAAAACAGGGTTAAATATGATACACAGTTTTTCTTATGAGTTTTAAAAATTAAATTTGATGGTTGAATCAAATATAACACAATATAGTGAGGTGCTCATTGTACATGTTACATAAGATGATTATATTTTTAATAGACAGATTAAAGGAACCCAAATGGAAATAAATTTTCTGTACTTAATATAAAGTAGTAAAACATCCGTACCAGCACATTATAAATTAAGTACATATATTATAGTAGCTGGAGTAACCACTCAGAAAACAGTACTCAAAAACACTATAAATAAATCAAGAGTATATCCTAAAAAATGTTTAAGCAACCCAAAGGAAAGTAACAAAAGAAAAATAAATGAAGGCGAAACTGAGGAAGCAAACAGAAAACAAGCAACAAAATAAAATAGAAGCCCTAACATATCAATAATTACCTTAAGTATAAATCATCTAAATATAACAATAGAAAGACAGATTGGCATAGTGGAGATATATATATATATATATCTCAAATACAAACATATAAGTAGGTTGAAAAGAAAAGAGTGGAGAAAGATATACCACGAAAACAATGAGAAAACAAGAGTGACTATAATCACATTAGATGAAGTAGTACCAAATAAAATTACTAGAGATAAATGGAGACATTATAAAAATGATAAGAGAATCAACACGCTGAAAAGACTTAAACAATTCTAAATAGGTACGCACCAAATAGCAGAGCCTCAAAACACACGAAGCAGAAACTCATATTAGCATTAGCCATTAGGGAAATGTAAATTAATGCCCTTACAAAATATCACTACACGTTTGTCAACATAGCTAAAATTAAAAAAAAAAAAATAGTGAAGGCACCAAACACTGGTGAGGATGTGGAGAAACCGAATCATTCATTCATACATGGCTGGTGGGAAAAAAAGTGATGCAGCCATTCTGGAAAACAGTTTGGCAGATTCTTAAAATACAGAAGATGCAACTACCCTACAATGCAGCAATTACACCCCTGGGCCATTATCTCAGAGAAATGAAAATGTATGTTCACCCAAAAACGTGTACCAGAATCTTTGCTTTATTTGTAATCATCCAAAACCAGAAACAATCTGGATGTTCTTCAGTGAGTGGGTGGTTAAACCATGGTCCATCTATACCATGGAATACTAATGAGCAATAAGAGGCAATGAGCTATTCATATACAAAATAACTTGATGAGTCTCAAGGGAATTATGTTGAGTGAAAAAGCCAATCTTTGGTTACATACTGTATGATTCCATTTATGTAACATTCTTGAACTGACAAAATTGTAGAGATGGAGAACAGATGAGTGGCTGCCAGAGGCTGGGCGGAGGTGGGAAAGGAGGAAGGGCTGTAACAGAGTAGTATGAGGAACTCCTGTGGGGATGGGACTGTTTTGTACTTTGATTGTGGGGTGGTCACACAAATCTGCACATGTGATAAAATTGCATAGAACTAACACACACGTACACATACAACTGGTGAAATCTGAATAAAGTCAATGGATTGTTTCAATGCAAATTTCCTGGTTGTGATATTGTACTAAAGTTATGCAAGATGTAACTATTAGAGAACTTGAGTGTAGGGTATGTAGAATCTGTATTAATTCTTAAAACTGCATGCCAATCTGCAATTATTATCTCAAAATAAAATGTGAAAGAATTAAGTATGTAGAGATCTGGTGATACAGCCTCAAACCTACATGGCTATCTAGTAAAATTAATATAACACCCCTCTCAAAACAGATAGAATGAGGATTCATAAAATAAGCAAAGATATATGAATTGAATAATGTGATGACTAAGCTCACACTAATAGTTACACATCAAATGTGTATCACCAACAACAGAAATGGAGACCTTTGCTTTGCTCCTGTTATGAACCTCATATGCAGTGTTTTAACAGAATTCTCACATTCATTCAAACTGTTTTTCTGTGGAAAACAGACAGCAGAAGATATATGTAATATGTAAAACTGACTGGGTACACCTGGGATGTACAAGGAGTGTCTACAAATGACCAAAAGATACCAATAAGGAATTCAGAAGTGAAGATGCCCAAATCACCAACAAGTATACTCAGAGATGTTCAAAATCACTGTTAATAGGAGACATGTGAATTATGAGAGCAGGGAGATAGCACTTTGGACCTATACACACCTCAGATTGGCAAAGCCACGAATACACTCTGTGTTACTAATAAAAGATTAGTGAAAATGGAAGTTGCCGTACTCATGAACAAAGCCACAAACATTGCTGAAAGCAGCCAGGCATTGCTTAGGAAACCAATCATGTTTAGCACTGACAGCAACTCCACTTCTGGGGTGGCTTCCTCTTCCGGAGCCTTCACCAACAGGTCCACATGAGACATCTTTGCAGACTTTCACAACTGCATTGTCAGTGGCGGTGGAGGGGAATAGATTAGCAAAGTGTGGGTGATGCAGACTAAGTCAGAAGCAACAGCTAGATGTACAGACAGCCAACAGTGACATACACACACACACAAACACACACACACGGTGACTACGTACACAGGAAGGAGCAGAAAAAGAAGCATAGTACTTATATTCTACATGGATTAAAGAGCAATGTAGGCCAGGCGCGGTGGCTCACGCCTGTAATCCCAACACTTTGGGCGGCCGAGGCAGACGGATCAACTAAGATCGGGAGTTCGAGATCAGCCTGACCAATACGGAGAAACCCCGTCTCTACTAAGAACACAGAATTAGCCGGGCGTGGTAGTGCATGCCTGTAATCCCAGCTACTCGGGAGGCTGAGGCAGGAGAATCGCTTGAACCCGGGAGGCGGAGGTTGCAGTGAGCCGAGATGGTGCCATTGCAAACCAGCCTGGGCAACAAGAGCAAAACTCTGTCTAAAAAAAAAAAAAAAAAAAAAACGCAATGTAAATGTACAAAACACCACTTAGCAAGGATACTTACACATTTATAGTGCATAGCATATAAGCATGAGTGCTTCTGGAAAATGGAGTTGAAACAGGAATAGGGCATTGGAAATAAATGGGACTTTGCATGGATTGATGCTGCTGTCTTAAACTATAAATAAACAGAAAATAACACAAGACTATTATATAGAGGTAGACTGGGGGAAGAAATAAAAGCAGGAGTCTTTCCAAGCGCTTGCCTCTGGGTGGTTTCCCAAGTATGATTTCATAATTCCCAAGTATAATGTCCTCAGACACTCTCCGAATGCCACTCACTCTCTGGGGCTTAGAGAGCACACTCTCACCAGGACAAGAGCCAAGTCTGGGATAAAGAGAAACTCGGGGGACAGGGTTGGGGGCTTGGAGCAGAGACAAGCTTGCAGGGCAGGTAGGAGCAGGCAAGCCTGCTTCACGTCTTGGGTCTTTTCTCTTTTTCTTGCAGTGACAGGGTGACGGAGGCGCAGCCCCGGTGTGGGCCAGAGTCCACCCTGGGATAGGAGGCCCTGCCAAGGCACAGTGGCCTGGTAACTTGGCGCTGTTTCCTGGGGAAAATGCAACCATTGTTTTAACACAAAACATGCCTCTGTCCCTGGCCAAGGCCCATCTGTAAAAAGTTATTTTCTTCAAAAGCCCGAAGGAAAAGGCTGCAAGAAGTGTGCTCTGGCTTCAGTCTCCCTATACACAGTTCCAGGCCAAGTACAGTAAGGCCAGCCAAGCAGGGTGACCCCCGACGGTGGAGGCAGGGCCAAGGCCCCCAGCAAACAGGAGCAGCCTGACGCACCAGGGATCTTAGCCTGAGCTTGGCCACAGACCCACTCAAAGCCTTGGCTACTTGCTGTCCTCTGAGTTTTACTTTTCCCCACAAGCCAGACTATCACGGTCAAATGGTTGGAGGCCATGGGCCCTGTGAACACCTTCTCCAGAGATTGCCATGGTCCTGGAATGCCTATCTCCCCTGTCCTGCCCCAAACCTCCCACAAGCTGATAGAACAGACCATGGCCTCCACCACATCATCCCCAGACAAGAGCCCGGTGAGCCCTGTGGCCAGCCTCCCTCCTGGCCAGCCCCTCCAGGTCCAGCCAGGTATGAGGCTCCCACCCACCTGTCCTTCCTGTCCCTGCGGGAGGGCACTGGAACTGGGCCTCCCAGCCAGGCGAGAATTGTGAGCGATCAGATACGGAAATACTCCTACGACCACCAGGGCACAACCAGTGGACATCCTGAGTCCTGGAAAGGACTTTTAGTTACAATACTAAATTTTAAATGAAGAAAATTTACATTTTAATTCTCAATAAGATATCTGGATAATGCCGAGTTGCATTTTGTAAAGGACTGTGCTGCTCAAAATCTTTCCTTAGCACTGCACAAGCCACCCCACACTGTGTAGGTCAAGGTTCCAGGAGAACTGGCACCTGAGCCTGGAGGAGGGTCCTTTATGCACCAACAGGCTCTGAGTCCACTGTCATGCCCAGTGAGCCACTCAACCAGGAGCCAAGGGGCTCAGGGGCATCAGAATGTGTGACAACACCTCCAGTGGAGCAAGCCTGTGGGCAAACACCCCGACGTCCTCCCTGAAGGCAGCAAAGTCAAGCGCAGTGGCTTGTCCTCCGAAGTTCCACGGTCAGCTTGGGGGGCATTCACGCCATCCCGCCTGCTCTCCTGGGCACCTAGCACAACACTGCGGTCAAGTTTGGCCTGAGCTGGTGCAGGGCCAGTATGTGGGGAAGGGCCCTGCCCGTGGCAGGCAAGGCTCTCTGGCCCCGGGTGCAGGAGAACCCTGAGGATGAGGCGGAGCAACCTCAGAGGCAGATGCCAGAGAAGGGCTCCCCAGCACTGGAGCAGGGCCTTCCAGGGGCTCCAAGTTCCCAGCTTACCTATTAAAAGCTTCATAACCCTGGCACAGGAGGTTTGCTTGTTTACTTTGGAAATAGCCATGCCACCCAGGCTGGAAGCCCACACTGCAGAAGACTCCATGGCTGGCCATTTGCTCTTCTAATGACTCCAGAGTTTGGACAATCAGAGTTTCTGATGCTGACACCAGCTGAAGTGTCTCCAGCAGGACACCTGCCTCTGGAGGCCATGCCTAAGCCCGCATCTGTCCAGGGCACTCCTTGAGCAAGTAGGTCCAGTGAACAAGGGAAGCACCTCCTTCCACCCAGAAGTTAATGCTATTGTCCACCTCATTAGAGGCTAGGAAGGAGGACATCTTCCTTCAGCCTCATCTCTACAAACTGTCTCTCTTTCTCTAAATTATTTCCTCTTCCACCTCCACTGGGTCACCTCCCCAGGAATGGAGGAGCTGTCAGGGCTACTGCCCATCTGAGGGCCTTGGAGGGAACCAAGAGTGGGAGGAAGGAAGGTGAGGGTTATTCACAGTGCTGGGGGAAGAGCCTGGCCATAAGGGAGGGGCCCTGCCTTATTCCACCCCGCCATCCGCACTTGGGGCAGGGAAGGTCTAACAGTCAGCCTGGGCTGCTATATACAAAGCACCACGGAGCTGAGGGGTGAAACTACCAGCATTTATCCTCTCAGGCCTGAAGGCTGGAAGTACCAGAACAAGGTGTCAGCAGGGCTGGTTTCTCCAGAGGCCTCACTCCTTGGCTTGTAGATGGCGTCTTCTTCCTGCATCCTCACATGGTCGTCCCTCTGTGGGTATCTGTGTCCTCATTTCCCCTTCTTATAGGACAGTGGCTATATTGGATTAGGCTTCGAAAAGGAAAATTAAAATTTGGGTCCCCAATTTACTGTGCCAAAAGAAAAAAAAATCAAGCTGAAAGCTGAGTCGTGCAAGAAGTTGCCTTTCCTTTTGTTCCTGAGCAGATAGCTACAGATAAGAGGTTAAGTATCTCCACAGGTAGCTGCTCTATTTTCACCTTATCTTACATAAAGTGCTGATTTACTGAGTGCAAGATGCGTACATAATTGACTATACCCCCACCGGCTCCTTTTCTCTTGCAACATGTGGGTTCAGTAATGTGACCATACCCTCCCTCCTTCCCCTCCAGCCTGCTTTTCCCCTTTAAATATTGAAGCCCTCAAAATCATCTTTGGAGAAAGACACAGACCTGTCTCCTGAGTTATCAGGAGTTATGGGCATGAGTTATCAACCTTGGCAAAATACACTTCTAAATTGATTGAAAGCTGTCTCAGATATTTTTTGGTTACAGGTCCACCCATACGAACTCACTCTAACTTAATTACCTCTTTAAAGAGCTTGTCTCCAAATACAGTCACATTCTGAGATATGGGGGTTGGAATTTCAACACAGGAATTTGTGGGGGACACAGCTCAGCCCATTGGTGGAGGATGTCTGCTAGCAGCACGTTCTGCAGGCCGGCCTCACCTGCAAAGCATGGTCAAGGTGACAAGCAGAAGCTGGCCTGGGGCAAGGTACTCTAAGATCAGCCTTAAGGGTAGAGATGTTCTGCAAAGGGGTTGAAAACATAATAAACTTGGCAGAACTTGAACCTAGAGCATCTTTTCCCATCTTGTACACTAGAGCAAAGATCAGCAAATACTGCCCAGGCCAAATTCTACGGATCAGCAAATACTACCCAGGCCAAATTCTACAGACCAGATGAGCCACCTGTTTTGTAGGTAAGGTACTGGAGCACCGCCACACCTCTTCATGAACCTGTCATCTGTGGCTGCTTTTGCCAAGTTGAGGAGCTGTGGCAGAGACCACACAACCCCTGAAGCCTAAAACATTTGCAGAAAACATGCCAACCTTTGCACCGGAAGCTCAGCTCCCTATGGGCAGGGATTTTTGTCTGTCTGACCACAGCTGTGCCCCCAGCATTTACAACTCTGTGTGGCAAGTACCAGGGGCTCAAACAATACTTGTTGGAAGAACAGGTCATTTTGTCTACATGGCACTGAAGGTGTGGTGAGGTCATGGCCCAGGAAACCCCCTGAATTGTCCAACCCAAGTCTCTTGCCTTGGTGATAGCAACCACTTGCATCTGATCAGTGTTCTGTAGTGTCCCCACAAGACACAACAAGCACAAAAGGCCCTTTCTACCTGGAAGGGCCCGGCCATTTCCTTTCTTCCCCTGTGACTGCCCCTACTGACCCTTGGAGCTTTTGCACACAGGGTCTGGAGGTTGAAATTCCATTGCCCCACTGCTTACAGAAGACCCACTGCCACTGCAATCATGAGCACCCCTCCAACACCTTCTGGCCCCTGGAACCCAGTAATGTCACCTGTACTTGATATTCTCTAAGACTCCGCTTAGAGCCCAAACCAAGTATGAAAGGTGTTGGCCAAATCATTGGCTAGATCAGGTACTTCTAAACAAGGAGCCTAAACAACTTAACCGGTGTTGAAGTTCTAACCGCATATCTCAGAATGTGACTGTATTTGGAGACAAGTGGAGACAAGGTCTTTTAGGGGGTAATTAAGTTAAAGTGAGAATTCTGTCCTTCCACTCAGAATCCACACTTGGACACGAGGAGGAAAACCTTCCTTGCTTCCTTCCCAGATTCCAGTCTTAGGGTGTCCTTAGGACTTTTCATTACCACAAAGAAATCCAGGGGCTTGGAGACACAGTGCTCCTCCCTCCCTGACCCATAGCTGTGGTTATGCTTGAGTGGTTCTGACCCCGCCTTGATCCCAGATAGGCTCAGAGTCCTCAAAGATGGACCTTGATATTTCAGGAGCAAAGGCTCCTGCAGGTAACTGGGGCCACCTCACTGCAATGACAACAGTCCTGCTTCCAGACTGGGTCACTGGCTGGGAGGACAGATGCAAATCAATTCCCAGGAATGACCTAGAGCATCCTACAGTTCTTCAAGGTGTAATTGCAAAATAAACTCTCAAGTGCCCTGGTTCCAGGAGCCTTTGGACATGCTCTGGAGCTTGAGAGATGAGAGGAAGAGCCAAGAGGAGGCAGAAGACGCAGTGCCCTGGGTGGTGTTGACATTCAGTCTCCTGGAAGTGGCCTTGGATGCTAGCCCAAAGGAGCCTCCAGGACCCCTGCAGGGCCTCCCACCTCACTTCACTAGAAAGGCCTTGCAGAAGCAAGATCGAGAGCGTCCTTCCAGAGGCAGAGGGACCCAAGCTGAACACTGGTTCTCCTGCTTCTTGGATATGGAACTGGGGGAAGCCTCACTTTATTTGTAAAGTGAAGTTGCTAACATAGGCCTTGAAGGACTTCTGAGAGAATTATGGCAAGTAGCCAATGTGAGCACTTACCACAGACACTGGCCCACAGAGGAGGTTCATAAAGGCTTAACAGATGCAAAACCTGAACACAGCAGGAGAGGGGCAAACAAACAATCCTGAAAAATAAAGGAATGGAAAAGGAAGGATATTTTCTACATATCTTAAATTTTTTTTTTCAAAAGCTTTATCAGGACAAAGTGGAAGCAACTAGTTGATTTTTGTCCCCCAGGCCAACACTTACACACACACACACGCGCACACACACACACACGCACACACACATACCTGCAGCTCTGCACAGGGGACTGATCATCCTCGTAGCAATGTGGTTCTGACGATTCCCTTATGGAGATGCTCCCCGCCTTGGTATTCTGCTGTTATAGTCTGCACATCTCTCGCACTGAGAGGTCAGCCTGAGAAGTATTTTCTCCCTTCACTGCTCCTCCTTAGCAAAGAGAGCCCCACAGTAAGCTTATTTTAAGACAGTTTTTGGCCCATGACAAGTGGGACCAAATAGCTGGCTCTGGCAAGGGTGTGCCAGGGCACCTTGCAGACATTCCTCGATGCCTCTGTTTATACCTTGGCTCCTCCACAGGTAAAAATACTTCATCTTCCAAGACCACTGTGACTGCATTAGTTAAGTTTAGCAGTGTGCTGTGTGAATGTGCAGTGCTTCTATTATTAAGCTGACACAAGAGAGGTAAATATTTCCCCGGTGACATGCAGCAGCCCTGGCATCCAGGGACTCCTTTCCCAAAAGCCTTTCCAAATAGGGAAGCCTGTAGCCCTCTAAAAATCAATCAGGGGACCCCAAAGAATTTGTGGATTTGAAAATATTCAACACATGCTCAAAATACCTTTCCTGTGAGGTATTCAGAAAGAACTGAACTCTGAATAGGAAGATCTTATGATCACAGAAAGTACAAAGGGCCGGCTGCACCGCCAGCCCCTCGGTTCCCTGGACAGGCACGTAAGGAAACTGCATTGCACCTGCGTCCACTAGGGTGTCCTCTGGGCACTGGCGTTATCAGTTTCAGATTCAAAAGTCTCATGATGCTAGCTCAGGAACTCCAACTTACTGGGAAACACAAGAAGCCTTTCTCTTCCAAAAAGCCTTCAAAAATCTCAAAAGTAATGAATGGCCTGAACATTCAGAGAAAATAAAAGAGTATAATACCTAATATTTATTGAGCATTCACTATGTTCTGGGCACTGGGCTTAAATTGTCTTATTTGATCTCACCACCATTCAATGATATAAGGATAGTTACCAATTTCTTTCTTTCTTTTTTTTTTTTTTTTTTGAGACAGAATCTCGCTTTGTCTCCCAGGTTGCAATGCAGTGGTGCGATCCCGGCTCATTGCAACATCCACCTCCGGGGTTCTTGTGCCTCAGCCACCACACCTCGCTAATTTTTGTATTCTTAGTAGAGACGGGGTTAGTCCATGTTGACCAAGCTGGTCTTGAACTCCTGGCCTCAAGTGATCTGCCTGCCTCGGCCCTCTCAAAGTGCCGGGATTGCAGGTGTGAGCCACCGCACCCAGCCCCAATGTCGGTTTTCGTTCATCCCTTCAATAACAACAAATACTTATTGAGTGCCTTCTGTGTATAGCATGGTTCTAGCTGCCAGGCACGTGGCAGAGAGTGAGATGGTGTTCCTCCCATAGTGGAGTTGATAATCTAAGGGAAGGAGACAGACCACAGCAAAAGGCACAGTGTGATGATACTGTGGCGAGTGGTGGTAAGCACCTCAGAGAAAAAGGAAGCAGACTTTGGGGTACAGGCAAAGAGAGCAGGGGCAGGAAGGACTTCTGGGAGGAGAGGGCATCTGAGCATGGGCCTAAGAAAGGGAGGCACAGCCAGTCTGGATGTGGGAAAAGCTCACCTTCTTTGGGGACAGTCGTACCCAAGCCCAGAGGCAGGAGGGTACAGAGGACTCGGGTGGAGGGCAGCGAATGAGGGCCGAGGGCCAGGTGGACATTGGGGAAGCAGCTAGGGCCTGACTGTCAGGGCTCATGGGGATGCGTGACATCTTGGACTTTACGGGGCTTAGAGCATTCATAATTTTCAGTTCCACGCTATCTCACTCTTTAAAAAAAAATGCTGATCACCCTCTACAGAGCTGACTTTACGACCAAACATACCATCGGAAAGCCACACTCTTGTGGGGAACCCTTGCTCCTGAATTATCCTTATCAAAATCTAGACATTAGAAAAGAGATCTAGCAAGTTTGTTCTTTGTACAGAGGCAGAAGAATTGGCTGCAGAATGATCTTGTAAATGGAACCGAATAATGACCCCCTTGATATTTTACCTTCTAGGCCTGTCGTCTTATAACTAAGGTAGTCTACATGGCTCGAATGCCCATGAATGGCAACTGTAGGGACTGTCAGGTTTGCCAAGAAGCCATGAGCTGTCAGACCCACCCTGTCCCTGGCAGGCAGCTGACTGCCCCAGCCCTCGTGTCAGCTCCATGATCGCAATGCCAGGCATTTGTTGGCACCAGCCCACAATAACGGGGCAGAGGAATTTAGATCTACACATGCTCTTACAGGGGAAAAGGCTCCCTCGAGTCCTACATCTCCAATTCTGGTTGGGTTTATGGCAGCTCTTCTTATCTCAAACTGGCATTCCTCTCTGTGCCTGCTAATCACAGAATTCCTGGGTATTAAAAGAATATGGAGAGTCACATCCCGGAAACCCGTGCTGCCATGGAGGGTCACGCCTGAATTCCCCAGAGCAGACGAACACAGATTGCCTCCAGACAGGGTCACGCAGCACCCACCAACCCACTTGGCCCCGGGTGTCACCACCCTGTCATAAAATCCTTCCTAGAAATGGAAGCCGGTTCTGCTATTTCCCTGTTACATCTAGGCCCACCTTTGAAAAACAGAACATCGTCAGCTCCCATCCTCACCTTTCCAAAACCACAGTCTTCATTTCTCATGATTGACAGCACAGAAGATTTGAATTTGGGCACAAAGACCTGTGGATCCAGCCCTGGAGGCTCATGTGGACCTTGAAGGTCCACTGAGCCAGGGCCTTCCCAGACCTGGGGCTAGAGGCCTCAGCGTCCAGCCGGGACCTGGGACAGGCCAGGTAGCAGCTGCTGGCAGGACAGCCTCTCCTTCAGGTTCCCTGCCAGGAGGTGAGCTGGCTCCACGCTGACTTGGGAACACCTTGTCCACTTCGATGCTTTTGGACAGGACTTTTGTCAGAAACCACCCAGCCGCTACCCAGTCCCCAATCACCCTGCTGCAGGTTTAGGCCCACCTCCTCCAGCATCCTCCTGCAGTGGGCATCCGTCTCCCTGCAGGAGGCTGTGTCTTAGCAATTCATGGGGAATGAAATGAAATGTCCTGGAGTACATCCCGGCCTTATGAGTGTCACTTGGCAGTGGTTGACTTCAGCCCACCGGAGAGTCCCAGGGCTATGACGGCTTCCAGGGACAGCTGAGGAGCTGTGCACGGTGATAAGCAGAGGTGCTGCGGCTGCTCTCCAGGTGTCCTGTTCTCCCTACAGCCCCACTGTGCCTTTCTGATCCACTCCATGTGCAAAGACATGGTGAACCACAAACCATGACCAGCCTGCCACATATGTGACCCAACAGCACATCTGTTGGTGTTCGGTTGGGGCCCTGAGTAAAAGGGCAGGAGCTCACACTGCTCACTTACTATGGCAGGGCAGTGGAGGGAGGCTGCAGGAGGCAGCGCAGGGAGGTGGAGGGAGGCACTGCTTGGGGGGCGACTGTGGGGAACGGCAGAGGTGAGCAACAGGGGCCTGCTTTGCAGCTGGAGACTTGGAAGCCACTGGGCTGCAGAGAGCAGACCCACGGAGAGGACTTCCTGCCCACATCTGTGGGCGCTTTGCTTCTCTTTGCTTTTGTGATGTTGCTCAGGGCCTGCAAAGTTCTTTTTTAAGAATTATCTTTCCGTCTGCTTGCTTGTTCTCTGCTTAGTGAATACGTTGATGCATTGAGGTGACTGAGCTATGAGCAGTTTCTCACTGGATACCAAAATGTACACATACTACAGAGAGTGCAGACTGAATTTCCCATGGCCGCTAAGTGTGTGTGCTGTAAATGTGGGTTCAGACATATGGGCCCAAAGTGTCTCTGAGTGTACATTTTTCACACTGCCCGCACACATGCAGAGGAGATGCCAGAGAGAATTTTTGTGTGTTATCTCCTTCTCCAACGCCTCATGTTCTAGAAAAGTGTCCTGTGAGCCTGTGAGAAGGTGTGCATGTGTGCAATGTGGGATGTGTGTGGGGGTATACTGTGGGTGTGCATTGTGTAGGGTGTGTGGCATGCAGCGTGTGTGATGTATTTGGTGTGTGTGTGGTACGCTGTGGTGTGTGCGTAGTGTGGTATATGTGTGGTAAGGTGTGTTGTATGTGTGTGTGGTATGTGTAGTATGTGTGGTGTGTGTGGTTTGTAGTGTGTGGTGAGTGCTGTGGTATGCAGTGTGTGGTGTGTGGGAGTGTGTGGTGTGGGGTGTGGTATATGGGGTATATGTCATATGTGTGTGTGTGCATGTGATATGTAGTATGTGCATGGTGTGTGTATGTGGTATGTGATGTGTACGTGGTGTGTGTTATATGTAGTGTGTGTATGGTGTGTGTGTGTAGTATGAGATGTGTGTTGTGTGTATGTGGTATGTAGTATATGTGTGCTCTGTGTGTGTTATGGAGTGTGTGGTGTGTGTGGTATGTGTGGTGCGGTGTGTGTGCTCTGTGTGTGGTATGGAGTTTGTGGTGTGTGGTTATGTGTGTGTGGTGTATGGTGTGTATGGTGTATGTATGGTGTGTGGTGTGTGTGCTGTGTGTGGTATGGGGTATGTGTGGTGTGTG